>NW_027464588.1:6040000-6772500 GCF_043290135.1 Rhipicephalus microplus
AAAAAGGAAGAAAACGAGAGTACAAATAAAAGTAGAATATGTGAGAAAGCATGGCTGATCTCTCTGTCTGGTAATCAGTATATCAGGAAAGAGAAACGTGTCAGAACAGAAGGAGTTTACAGTTTATTCTGATTTGTTCGTGCACAAAGGAGAAGGAATATATGCTACAGAAAGAAATTATAGTGTCACGCAAAGTACGGCAAGCAGCTCGAGGAGAAAGCACGCACGAAAAGAGCATACACAGGACGCGTGCGAAGTAACAACTGTCGCGGATCGAATTCTTACTCATTCGTGTGTGAGCAGCTTTGGATAAACTCAATTCGAGTAGCTAGCGAGGCAACCTTCGTGCTCTCCTTAACTACTGCAACCTAAAAGCAATCTTGCCGTGGAAGTGCAAGAGGTACATAGCGCCTTAGTCGCGAGATTAGTGGGCGTGCATGAGCAACACGCATTTTTAGACGCGCGCGCATCTTCAGACACAGGACGACGACCTTTACCGCGTGCCCAGTGCACGTCTTTCGTGCCATTTCGCTACAGTTGTGAACGCGCTGAACGGACTATCATGTATATGAAAAGCTGGACAACGTACGATCCATGGTTTTGTGCCGCCCGCTGTGCATTGGGAGGTTGTATGTTCGAAACCCGGGGAGAAGTTTGCCATTGGTGAGGATATATTCTGCGCGATATCAATGACGGAAATAGGTCAGCAGAGTTGTGGTGCACCTCGGCAAAAACACATTTGTGGTAAAACCGATAAATCTAGAAATCCTATTGTGGGCGTGGCTAGGGTTGACCATTTAGTGTGATAGTCAATTTTCATCGCACTCGCCCCCCCTCCCTCTTCGTTGGCAAAATCCAAACGACAACGTGCATTACAATGGGTTAGGAACTTGGATATTATGCGGAGACTTCCTTCGCCCAAGGGCTGGCCTGAGTTGAAGACGGGAAGTAGGCAGTTCCTGAAATGCAACGTCAGGTGTCTTCACTTGCCAATAGTTTAAAATACCTGTGTATTCATAATTGAACAAACGTATGAGGCAGACTCTGCAAACACCCTTTTAAGTGAGTAATGGAATGCAGCGTTCCTGTGTCTCTCCTGTACGCACTTTTATGATGCTATATATGCGACTACTGACTTGAGGTACTACATCATTTTTAGATTCGTTCACAAATTTGTTGCAGTTTCATCATAACATTCGAGCAGTACTCAACTTTCAGAGGGCTGGTGGTTAAACCCAATAAGTTGCTTATATCACACATTGCCAGCGCCATACCATTTTCCACAGAAGAAACTTGCTAAAAAATAAGGCCTTATTACATGCTTGACGTGCCTTCACTGCAGGATTAGCGCAATGGAGCGTACCAAAACTTTATTCCATAAAAAAGAGAGCAACCCGTATTTACGACACTTCCTTCCAACACTTCCGACACACTTCCGACACTTCCGACAATTCCTTCAAGTATTTCGGCAAAAAAAAAGTAACGTGTAAGATATTCCCCGTCGCAGTCCTAATCACATACCCTGATTTGATTATTCGCATAATGTCAAGCTTCGAAACCTTCAAATTGACAAATGTTCCCCCTCGCCTCTTTAAAACTGCACTGCACGACCTGTGGTAGTAGTGCGGAATATAAACTGTTGTATTGCGTAGTTCCAGTATCCTTCATTCGCAGTAATTGTATTACCTCGTCTTTCAAAGTGAATGGTTCTAGTTGCAACTTATGAATTTAGTAGGAAAATCGCAGCGAACTTTTTGCCTCCTAAAGCACGACTAAACAGATTGTGGTTATTGTTTTTGACGGCCACGTATTTTATATATACAAAGTGGCTGACCAAAAGCAACCACCTTCTAAAAATAGGCGGACTTATTTGGTTCAGTAGCTATCCAATATAAACCATCATTAGGTCTTTTTAAATGGAGTTCCGCCAAATTGAACTGATAAAAACCATTCGCATTGTTTTAAAAGTTCTAATTAAAGCTTTGTTTTGATGTATGGTACAACCGAAATCTGTTTTTAATGTAAAAAGTGACCACATATGCTATCCTTACGTGTACTGGTCGAATGGTTAGTAAAACACATTTTACCCATACCGAAAATAAAAATATATAGCTTTTGCTTATACACGCAATGCAGCATGAGGTGGTCGCTCAAGTTCTAGTATGACACTGGGAGTTGGGTCTTACTGAGCACAACCGAAAATTTCTACAAATTTTCAAGCTGCACTAAATGATACCAATCTCGTTTGATTGCTCGCAGGAAAGCTTAAGAGGCGCTTGTTTAGTTAAGCTCCTCTGCGATAAAATGTAAAGGATTGAGAGAGGAAGCGGTTCGGACTGTTATTAGTGTTGGCGACCACCGCATTCTGTTTTTTGACTACGCCTTCTTCGATGGTAATAAGAGCTTGAGACAAGTTTCTTGGACCTTCTTTGAGCCTTCTTTATATGTTCTCATTTCAACAATGCAGGAGTGGCCGGTGTATGTGATAGTGCACCACATATTCGTGGTCATTCCACCCTTGCTGGGTCTCAGCGGCAATCTGGAGCAGACCCTGGTTGCGAGGCTTAGCACCCAGGTGCGTATTCAGTGTGTCACATAATACAGAACTCATCCATGTCCTCGCTTGTCTATTTTTTTGCACTATTCGAATATACGTTTTCATGCGTGCCTGTCAGACTGTAGCTTTCAGTTGCTCTGTAGAGTATCATGTTTGAATTTTAATCACACCCTCACCTAAATTACAAAACTTATTGATTTTCAATGGCGTCTTCCATAGCATAAGCTCCTTTTGATGTTTTGCATCTCATAAAACAACGAATCCATTGTTCCTTGTTTAGGCACACTTTAAGACGCCTAACTGAAGTATCTGATTCACCCTAATACTCGCAGTTTCACGGATTTTAAGCCTTGTCCATAAGCGTGTTCCCCGCTTCACTACTGTTATTCCGCACAATTTTCAGAAGATGTGAAGAGGAATCGTCTATAAGATGGTATCCTGAAGCTAGTTAAGTACAGTTTCTAGACAAGATGCAGTCATTATTTGAAACAGTGTGGCCTAAAAGAGAAGCAAAGTTCACTAATTCAGGTGTGCTCGTTAAGGTAATAAAAATGGGAAACCCTTCAGCACTCTGTAAATGGGCACAAAATAAAGGTAACGCTTTGAAAGTTATTCAATTTTGATGCTACTATCGCCACATATCATAACTTTAGTCACTTTTTATCGCAAAAACAATGCAATAGAGACAGAATCGTCTACACAAATTGGCATGCATACTGGAACTTATGTTTGTAAAGTTAAAGGGACACTAAAGTAACATAACAATTTCCGCCAGAAAGAAAGCTCAATGCATGACAGCATCTAAAACGACAATTTTATCAACGACAGTGCGCTACTTACCGTAAAATTAGGGTAGATTCACAAAAACACAAGCGCCGCAGCCAGACATTCTTAAAAATATCCCGATTAAATCAGATGAACCACGTAGAGTTATTCTCTAGTAATTTGTTTAACAGCACTAAATAAAAAACCTTCCGTGCATCAAAATACGCAATAAATTGCTGCTTTTTGTTTTTGTTTGATTAATGGAAAAAAGAACTGGAAGACGTAACTATGGGGAATGGCGCGAGTGGTTCAAAAATGCAATTTCCGCGTAGTTAAACTGGACAGATGGTGCCACATAGCGGGTCACAGTTGAACCAAAAAACGTCTACAATCTTGGAGCCAATGGTGGGAAGTTGATCTATGGCCGTATTTTCTGCTGTGGCTCCCACTGCTTTCGATCTGCTGCTAGAAAGCCGGGCAACGTTGTACAATGCAACGGTGACGTGAGTTGGTATGAGCAGTTCACTTTTTGAGGCAAGTAATTTGAAGTGCGCTAACCTGTTGCGGACCACTAAAACGTGATTTTATTTCAAAATCGGCCTTTCCTTGGCACAAAAGTAACACACGAGGTTTATGAACCAATATTTATAACAGTAAACATTGACCTAATAGTTTCTTTTAGTATCTCTTTAGAGTTCATCGAAGTCATGACCCGCTAAGTTAAAGCGTTGTGCCAAAGCAAACTTCCAATCAATAGGAAAGAAAATACGCAGTCATAACTTAGTTATGAACTTTTTCAAGGGGGTTCTTGAATTCATGCAATATGACTGAGTACATGCCCAACAAAAACTGATGACAGTGGAGCCCTTATATCAATTTCTGACGTACAATTTACACGTGTGGCCTCCGTCAGATTGAGAATGAATTAAGCATAATCATAATATATTTCATAATTCAGTGATGCATCTCCCCCTCTCCCCCTCCAACTCCACGCCCGCGCATTTTTTCCCGTTTTGAGGGAATGCCTGTTTCTCTTTGAAGAACCCAATTCGAAATGGCGGCCTCCTTATCGCCACCACGCCCGCTTTCAATGTTGCCCTCTACTTGTTTTTGCTTGTTTTGAAGGGGAGGGTATGAAGCATGCATAAAAAAACACTGAAGAAAGTAGTGCAGAATTGAAGACAAGATGTCGAAATGACGGCTCCAGCGCATACTGAATACAGGAATTTTCCTTAACCATGCTTAATATTACATAGCATAGCAAGAAGGTGGGAAGGGAAGTTAGGGCGTGGAGGAGTCTTGTGAGCATGACAGGGGAAATGAGGAGGCGAGAGGGTGAAACATGACGTAGTCTTATAAGGTTCACTTTAACAAAGAGCTAGAGCTTGCGCCCAGGCATATGAGGAATAAACGTGTAGCTTTGCTGCAGAAAGAGTCATCCGGACGCAAAAGTAAGTCGTCCTGGCAGCGTGGTCTTGCTACACGTCAGCGAATTCTAGTCCGAGCACATCTTGATAACGCTGCCCCAACATCTTTACAATGTTCCCGTGGATGAGCCACACTTTTTCTTGTGATAACGTTAGAAAGCTTGTTTCTCAGATATGCTGGCGTCTGCATCCGGGCCGGTATCGTTCGTCGGGAGCAAAAAATTATGATCTTGTCCATGATTGACACAAGAGTCAAATGAAATGAATTAACAATAAACATGTCCGGGACCAAGTGAGGATTGAATGCCAGCCATTTCCTTTTCAAGCAAGTATTTAGCCACACAGCCACGTTGATGCTTGGAAATGCAGCTACAAATACCTCCTCTACGTGGAAATGCAGTTAAAACAACTTGCATGCTTTACAAACACAAGAGCGTTGTATACAAGCTTCATAATATAACGTGGCATAGCGCTGTAAAAATCGCGTGGTACAGGAGTACATTGCCACTGGGTGTAATAACACCCGATAATCATAATGACGTCGTGGTTTGAAGCCGGCCACAGGTGACAAAAATCACGGACGTTAAGACGTGTATCCCCTTGCTACCATGTAGTGGGTGCATAGAAAGCTAAAAACAGATACTTAGTTCGCAGAAATGCTTCTGGTTGAAAGTGTGCCACCATCTACAGAGAGCACAGTGATATGCAAAAACTTCATTGACACAAGCTACTTTCAGCTTTATCGCTTACTTTGAAGTAATCCACGATTTGAACTTTTCGGGTTACATGACACCTAAAACATTTTCACCGAAGTTTTTGAAATACACTTTAAAAGCACAGGAATTTGCTCCCGCGTTACACTTTGAACCCATTATAACCGAACGTACTTTTCAAAGTACACTTGAATTTTCGGGAATAGAAAGTACTGAATATAATACTCTGAACTTGTTCACTAAAATTTAGAATGCCGAATGTCACAGCAAGCCAAATTTTAATGGTATATTCACTCGGTTCTGCTCTTTCTTGTTTTATAAGTCGTTAAATTTTATAAAAGTATAACGAATCTTAGAACTAATAAAATTTTTCTACCATTAGAAAAACGAGAACCCGTCAAACACACGTAGTCATACTGCTTTACCGAAATTTTTATCAGAGTTTTCCCATTTATATATTTCAAAAACGAATTTCTTGTGCTTCAGCAAGAAGAAAATACTCCTTCTAAAGCGCGAGATGCACATTGAGTGCATAGGTTTGCTTTGAGGTATAATAAAATGTGGATGTACATTGTATTCCATATTGGGACTTCGTGGGAGCACACATGGCCTGTTGTGCATTGCTTCAGAGACTAAACTATAGTTTTTTAGGGGTGCGGTATTGGGGGAAGGTAGGCTTTTTTTACTTATATGAGGCTCACGAGACTGCACCTATTGTCGTGCGTCAGTGGTGCCTTGGCGCCGCCTTCAGGGCCACCAACGGTAGTATTCTGTCATAAACGCATTTGTGTGGCATTGAAGGTGGCGGTAAGTCAAGCTCAAGACAAAGAGCCTGTATGAATACGGGCGTAAGACTGAAGATGTACTGAGACGGCTTAAAGGGCTCCGCGACACTTTTACTACAGCCTTATTTAGCACTGAAACGCGTGTAGCCGTGATTACTGAAACATATGCAATAATATTGGTGAAAATTAGTGCACAAAAAGTGAAATTATGAGTCCTCAAAGTTCAATACTTTAGCAGACGACAACGAGAAACGTTCTCTTTCACAAGTTACTCACCTGATGACGTCAAAGACCACTTCCAATCACAGCGCACGTCTCATAAGGACATTCTAAAAATGTCATTTCTTGGTGGCTTTCACACAGTACCTCTTGATCGCTTTTTTTGAGGGCGTGATGGTGTGCTTACTACAAACCACATGCGTCGAGTAGCTGATGCTCCGATGGTCACACTATGTAAGATACACACACGCGCTTTGGGCAAGGTCAGTTCTCAGTTTGCATGCAAGGTGCGTTCCATACGGCAACCCGGGCGTTCACCGCCTGTTGCATTTTTGGCTCGCTAAAATCTTGGTACAAGTTTCCACTTTTAGTTGCCGGTGTACCATAGCATCGTTCGCAGGCTAAGTGTTGTGTTCTTTGTTCTGAAAACACATCATTTCGAAAGAGGAATGACTTCTTTCTGAGAAAGTATAAAAAAGATTTTTGCTGTTTTAGCATTCACTCGCAGGCCTAGTTACCACCATATGAATATGGCGTGCTATTTCTCGCATCAAGCTAATGAAAATAGTACCGTGTTTGTCGTCACGCCACATAACATGAAGTCACTTCTCATAATAAAAATAGCCGCTGTGTGTCGTGGTAGCCTGAAAAAAGGTAGTTTATCCCGTGCAATAAATTAAAACTGCGTCGATTTTGACGTTGTCGTGTGTGCAACGATATTGGTGGGTTCAACAGCACCAGAAGAACTAATGATAAATACATGTTCAAATAGTATCACAGGCCCCCTTTGAGGCTCTTTTATAGTAGAGTATATCCTATACTTGAAATAGTTCAACCTTGTTTCCGAATGCAATATACTACAAGGTATACTTTATTGATCTCGCAGGCAAACTTGGGCAACCTGAACCGGGTTCGCGAACAACTACCCATGATATTTGCAAACATCGCCCTCTTGCAGGTAACGTACCTATTTTCGCTCATTAAATTACTGATACAATCATCGAAAGCTTTTGATAGTGAACTGTATGGTGAATGTATTTCACATGAATAATTATGTGGTCATAATTGAGAAGACTGTATAGGGTGGATAAATATATGAACAAACCAACCAAATAAATAGTTTAACCATTTCGTTCTACAATGCGATGTTCATTGCTCTCACTGAAAACCACTACTTTTGCTAGATTTAGTTTCGTGTAAGTAGGTATTTCGTGTAGCATTTCTATCCATCATTCCATACTGTGGTTATAAAATTCCTGCCTGTGCGATATCTTGAAAAAGGCCTGCATGATGATAACTTCTTGTGATAACTTGTCTGGTGTACGAAACAAATGAGTAATTATCTGTGGTCTGTTATGCCAGCACTGACACTAAATTAGTTCGCGTGTATCAAAACATAAACGCTAAAAACATGCGTTCGACTATAGAATCGAAAAAAGTATATCTATTTAAGTATTTCAAGTAGGAATACACAGGGGACATGGATGGGGTAGTTTCGTTGGAAGTATTACAGGTTGATGAATGTGGAAGCTGCTCCTGTAGATGCAGAGCTCTCACTATTTTGTGGAAACAGAAAACAAGTGTGGCAGTGGCAGAGGTTGTAGGGGTAAACTTCTCCATTGTAATCGTCAAAAATGCAACTCTGTTTAGAAAAAAATTTATGTACAGCATGAACAGAACACGAAGGCTTCATATAATTCCAGTACCAGGGCATATACACTTGGGCACATCTATATTTCAAGACTAACATCACTACGTTACAGTGAAGACATTTGCTCCAATATATATGATTATGTTGGCATACATGTACACAAGAATTCAATGTTATATCATGATACAAGGGTATAACAATACAATAGATCTAAATGAAACACAATTTGTAACAAATGAAGTCATATATAACAACTCAACGGGCGCTGCTTAGCACCAAGTCGGTCGAAAAATGAGTTGTATCCTTTCGTGTTCCACCTTGACGAAAGGACACGACCAATGCCGCAGAAACTCTTGCTCCCAGAGGAAGAAAAGCTTCACGGAAAGGAACGCGAGGGTCTGTCGTCTCATTCTCCCCAGTATCGGCCACAAGGCACGCCGGCGGCAATTGGCAGTTACGGCCTCACATCGGTTTCTTCAAAGGCTGAACAGCCCCACAACTAGCAAGAGAGCGGCGAAGCGGCTACGCGGAAATCGGCCGTTGGACACGAAAGTTCGCACACCCGAAAGTTCGGACACGAAAGTTCGCACGCAAGAAAAGGCGGGAAACCATATATTCAAACGTCGCATGTCGATTGGTCTCTACCATGACGCAGTTGGGGCAAGTGGAAGTGCTAACCACCTGCCATCGCTGCAACCGATCTCGCGTGGGGAGCAAGCCCCATCCCAACCTCCAGACAAAGTCTCTGACATGCCCTGGCAACACTGCGGCAGTTATTGGTTTTCAAGCGCGGTTCAATACAGATTGACGATGCTGGGGCACCAAGGGCCGTAGAAGGGCGGCCATTGTGGCCACCACTTTATAATCGGTCACATCTATCTCTGGGCACGTAGCTTCCAAACGTCAGTAAAATGCCAGAAGGGCTCGATACAAAGATGGTAATTCAGTTGATTGGGGACCTTTGTTTATTTGGGTATCCGGCAAGAAGACACGTAGTGATGGCCCCAGATGGTAGCGAGCCAGTGTCTGGGTGGGCATGTCATCATTGCTTAGTATTCGCAATAGAGTGCGGAGGCACAATGTAGAAGCCATGACGGAAACGTCGGGGAATGCGAAACCGCCTTGATCTCGCGGATGAGCTAGCGCTGGACGCGATAATAATTCTGTGCCAGCAGACCAAAAAAATGAACTGATGCAGCTTTGCACTTTCCTGCAGACGTGGAGTGGTGGTTTAACAGAATTGCCAAGGCACCAAAATTTTCATAGGTACACCGTTTGAGTTAAGTATTGGCGTTCCAAGAGGGGGAATTCGAAGTACCTGGCTGCTTTGATATCATTTAGAAGAGTTTGTAGAACAGATAACCAGATGCTATCCTGTATACCAAATACAGTGAAAGTAACTCCGGGTATAGATATCTCAGGAGACCACTGTAAAGGCGACGTGATGTTGATACGACTGCTGGGGTTGCCAATGAAAAAATACTGGCTTTTAAAAAAGTTTAATCTTGCACCGGAGATAATACCGAAGTCATGGAATGTATCAAGAGAATGCTGCAGCGACTGTTCATTATGTACATATAGAGTAATATCATCTGCATATGCAGCCACCTTTACTTGAGTGTTACCGGGTAGAGGTAAGCCACGAATCTGCGGGTGATGTTCAACGGCCCTTAAGAAGGGCTCTAATGCAAGGATAATTAACACTGGGGAGAGGGGACACCCTTGACGGACCCCACGCGTGACTCTAAATGCGTGACTCTCACGGGAAACTAAATAAAGGGTACTTTCTAAATTAGTATACATCGCGTGGATGAGGTCAATGAACTTATCCGGGAATCCGAATGCATGTAAAACATTTAGTATGAAGCCATGTTCTATGAAATCAAAAGCTTTCTCTTGATCTAATGAAACCAACAGTTCTTGCGCACATTGGCTAATGGTGTATTGAATGATGTCACGCGTTAACCACGTATGGGTGTGTATTTCTCGGACCGGAACAGAACAGACCTGGTGGGGAGCGTATAATGTTGCAAGAAATGGACTTATTCGGCGCACCAAAATGTTAGCCAAGAGCTTGTAATCTACATTGAGCAGGGTAATAGGACGCCAATCGTCTGGTTACGTGGACAATGGGTCTTTCCTGGGAACTAGTGTTATAAGGCCTTTGCGGAAAAAGGTTGGAAGTGTAATATCTTGGAAACACTTGCGAATGACGCGTGACATAGTTGGACTAATGATGGGCCAGAACTGTACATAAAACTCTGCAGGGAGTCCGTCAGGCCCTGCAGAGTTTTATCACCGTCATCGAATGATGGTGATAGCCGGATGTCATTTGACATGTTGGAATTATGAGGTAAATCTTTTAGCAGAGGATGCGAAGAAACAAATCCTGGGTAACAGACATTAGCACCAGATTGAGCAAGTGACTGAAAGTGTTGAGTGAATTCCTGAAAGTCGCGCGTACCCGCAGCAGCTGGGGTGGGAGAGTTCAGCGAGTGGGCAGGTGAGCCTGGTGGACAAAGCAGAGCTCTTCGTGCATACCTTAGCACCCCAGGGTGCGCACATGGTGCACGTGTGAAGCGCCAGGCTGCAGCCGAGAGTGAAGAAGCGCGCATAATACGTTGGTATCGTTCAACGACCTCCTCTTGCCATGCCCTCATTACAGTGGAAGGACTGTGATCTCGATTGGCAATGCGTATCTTCTGGAATAACAATGACGCGTCTTTCGACATACGGGTGCAAAGTCCTCTGCCCGACGCACTGCAATGATGGCGCCACTCTTCTTTGAGGCGATCCCATATAGATATAGACATCCGCATGTAGATATAGAAAAAAGCATATACATATAGACACATATAGACACAAGCATATAGATATGCTTGTGTCTATATACAACTACGAAGTTTTTATTTCTAGAACCTTTCAACCACTGCTTTTTTCCTGTTTCCTCGCTTCTAAAACCACTCCTGCCACGAATCATTAAGGTCATGACCAACCCGGGAAGTTCTCTGCGTCTACTCCTTTTTTAGGGCGAAGCTCCTTATAGAGACACTCATTTGTCCCTCGTAGTACTAGTCGTAGTGTGTAAACAGTCTTACATTTTGACCTCCAAGGTGTTGCCGGTGAAAAATTTATTCTGAGCGTAGTTAAACAATAAAAAATTCACAGCGTGCGCGTTAACTAAAAGCCGAATTCTCCTGTCTCTCATTTCCCCTTAGCAGCCATTGGCGTGTACGTTCAGCACTATCTGACAAGAAAGAGTTGCTACGTTATACTCGCTGGGCAGAACCTCCTTGGTTTTAGAAAGGTTTAGCGAGCGTTGGGCCGCATTGCCATGACTACAGTGAACTAGTATATACCATGAACTCGAGGTAGTTAAAGGTGGGAAGTAGACACGGAGCGGAAGCGCAAGCCGTAAGAAATTGTGCGTGTGCCACCTCTCGCTTAGTCCTTGGAATGTCTGCTGGATGACGGTGCATATCCGGAATATATGATGAAGAGATACGAGATGGTGGTACTTGGAGTGTTGAATAGATGGACGAATGGACACACAGACAGATGCATGGACGGACTCGCTGATGGCTGCACTGACGGAGGGATGCATGGACGGACGCAGGGGCAGATGCATGGACGAACGCATGGACGGAAGCACAGATGGGCGTACGGACGCACGAACAGACGCACGCATGGATGGGCGAATGGTCGCACGGACAGTCACACACATAAACGCATGAACGGACGGAAGCAAGAACGAATGGATAGACGGATGCTTCGCCCCACTCTCCATCAATCACTCCGTGGATATGCTGCAATTTTTTCCTTTTTTGCGTTATCCCTAAGGTCCTACTTACCCCCTTACCGCCTTTTACTTTCCCTTTCTTCCCTTTTTAGTTGTGAAGCGTTTCTTGGCAAACTTCGGCGACTTTGCACACATCTATCTATCTATCTGTCTATCTATCCATCTATCTATTTAGCCGCTTACATTTGGGTGCTCTCAGGGTCACCCCCCGATCTTGGCGGGAACGAAAATTAGCATGGCAGGGTAAGATGGTTTGACGAATATGACGCGCTGGTGAAGACATGAATAATAGGGAGTTTTAGAATAGTGCAATACGAGCTCTTGCGGTGCGGTCGCTGCCACTGCGCATGCGTCATAACACGAGTCGGCGTTCGCGTTCGCGGACCACACGCAGAAAATCAGAAATTGTGTGCGGTGATGGCGGCCCGCAAGCGCTGGTTTTGAGGCTATCGTGTTGCTGCGATCGTGCGTTGCGGTTCACAGCCGGGCAAACGCTATTCTAAAACTCTTATATCACCCGCTACGCCCGCAATGCCCGCAGCGCTTGCAAGCGGTATTCTGAAACTTCCTATTGTCACAATACCGTCGCGTAGGTTGTCAAACACTCTCCGCTAGACAGTGGCACATACCCTCTGGCGGGTATGTGCCAATGGTATGTTGGTATATGCCACAGTTGATTGACACCTAATATCTACCCAGGAATGGCGAGAACACTCATGGGCAATTTTAAGGCGCAAGCGTTAAGAAATAACCGACATAGGTAGCGTCGACCAGACGAATGCAAAGAATAAATGTAAGGGTCCCAGCTGAAATTGAACCCTAGCTTTAGGGTCATTAACCAGTCATCACACCACTGCAAGATTGCTGCAATGCCACGCATTCGGCGTGGCAATGCAACATTTTACCACAGAGCCACGGCAGGTTTCGGAACTACTTTTCAACTCGATGCTAATCTTTTGAAACGTGAATAGTGGTTGCTGGGCTGCCGAGCCAATTTCATAAAAATATATATCTACGTTTATTCTGGTTAGTTGACTTGCGCTGAAGTGGTTATATGTAGCAGCGTCCAGGGCCAGCGTCCTCGCGAACATCAGCGCTTCATATCAGCTTCTGGTGTTGCTAATACGCATGTTGCAGTTTGAATCGTTGCCAAAGTACAAGCAACTGGTTATATAAACATCTGCAACTCTTCATCATATGTCTGTGCGTGCAACATTTGTACACATATTAGGGGCGAAACAGGGAAGTTCATTGCAAACTGGTGACAACATTTCAGGTGAGTACAACTGTCTGGTGTAACAAAATCACTTCAGTGGCATGTACAAACACGAGAACATAGACAGGATGTAACACACAGTACTTCCAATATTCTCACAGATCACGAATCACTCAAGAAAACAAAGAGGAACGCAAAAAGCAGTAAATTGGATGGAACAGATTCACAGACTACGTGCTACGAGAAGCAATTTTTTCCCCGAGTTAGACCGGCAGTAAAGTAAAGGGCGTAACAAAGGGAAGTTTATTGCACTTCTGACAAGTAATCAAATACATAATTCTTCTCCGACACTTATCACGGACACACGCGGTAAACACACTGATGAACAGCAAAAACACGTTTAGACTGTACACTACAACAGAAGCGCGATCATTTGAACACTCGTTATACAAAGGTTACTAGAGCACTGTACGGCCCGCGCGCAAAAGAACCCATTTCCGTTTACAGGCGAGAAAAAGGGTGCGATAATGGTCGCCGCTGTTCGGGCTCTAGAGAACTAAGGGGTTAATCCGTACAGAGAACAGATTCGAGACACAACATTATACAATTGACAGGAGGGGTAGGGCATTGGCACTTTCCGTTTGCCGGTCAGGAAACAGTGGGACGCAGTGGCTGGCGTGCGCTTAAAAAAGGGGTCATCGGCAGGCGTAACTTGCTTTTTTGGAGAAGAAAAACCTCGTATGCCAGTGGCGGAGAAACTTTTCCTCGCCGCTGGCTTCAAGTTGGTCTGAGAGGTGCCGCCACACCATGTGGCGGATACGAGCTACGGTCAAGAAGGCCGCTCTGACTGGAGAGCGGCTAACTTCAGCGAAGCAGCGTCGCTTCCAGATCATGAATATGGTGCAGAGAGCCACTAAATTTGCAAAGGCGTCTTTGTTTATGTTCAGGGCTGGGGGAGAATGGATTTTAAAATTCCTCGCAGTCAGGCGCCAAACCGGTTTGACCGCTGGGCACTCAAATAAGGTATGCGCCAGTGTCTCATCCGCGTGGCAATAGGAACAGCGGGGTGTAGGCGTGATGCCAAACTTGTGGAGGCGCTGCCGGGTTGGGAGGACGTCCCAGTTTTTTCTCCATGCGAAGTCTTCGGTGGACGAAGGGATGGCACGCCCATCTGTTTTGCCTTTCCGCTTCCAGTTCCGCGACTGTCGTCTCTCCTCGGGGGTTATCTGGTTGCTGGCGATTTCTTCCACAATGCGAGCAGGCGGGGTCTCATCTACGTCGCACGTAGGGGCCTCTTTTTCTAGCATGCGCATGGTGTTTGCGGCTGCCTTATAGAACGCGGAGAGAGTCTCAGCGAGTGGGGCGAGCGGCCAGTCGGCATTCACGAACGATGCGTTTTTACTGCACCAGTAACGCATTAAGGGCCTCCCCACGTAATCAGGTGCGCGAAACAAGGCCCTTGCGGTCTTCAATGCAAGCACTTTGCTGTATCGTCTGTACATACGTGAGCCCGAGGCCGCCCTCTGAAGCTCGGAGTTGCTGGAGGATTCGATGTAAGGGCGCGAGTTTGCCGTCCCACAGGTAGGCACCGATCATACTTGTCGATTGCGTTGCAGTCTTGGTAGGCATCACTCCTATTCAGCTTACATAAAAGGCAAAGGCGCAGATGGTTGTCATTACGGCTATGGCCCTCTCACGAAGCGTGAGATCCTTCGATTGGAGGCATGCTATTGCATCCTGTGCCCACTCGAGCGCTTGTTACAGCTTAGGTCGGCGACGCCACCACAGCAAAAGTATATGCCGAGCACCTTGACGGCGTCGACCCTTTCCAACTCTCCCAGAGCGCCGTGAGGGAAGTTCCAAATAGTAAGGCCTTGCTCTTCTCATGTTCAAGGCCGCGCCTGAGGCGTCAGCATATTGTGCGAATGTTCGCCAAAAAGCTTGCAGGCTTGCCGGGTCCCTGACGAACAGGGATACATCAGCGTAAGCGAGGACCTTAATGTTGGGCGCCCCCGTTAGCGGAAAGCCTCTGACGTGCATGTTCCGGTGGATGTTCACCAGCAATGGCTCAAGCGAGAGTACGAAGAGGGAGGGCCCTAGCGGGCACCCTTGGCGGATCCCTCTCTTGTATACAAAGTTACTCGTCGGGATCTCGTTTACTACTACGTGGCATGTGAGGTTGCTGTACAGGAGGGCGATGGTGTCTGCGAAGCACGTCGGGAACCCGAACTGGTGGAGTACCTTGATCATGTATCCATGGCGCACCCGGTTAAACGCCTTCGCCTGGTCCAAGGAGACAAAGGCTCCAGACTGGGACTTGGCAGACATGTATTCGAAGGCATCCCTTGTTACGGTAAGGTTGGCAAAAATCGAGATGCCTAGAACCACACAGGACTGCCAGGGAGCGACGATGGATGGCAAGACGAGCTTAAGGCGGCTAGTAAGGATGGAAGCAGCCATTTTATAGTCCACGTTCAACAGGGTTATGGGGCGCCACGCCGACAGCTCCTCCTGTGGGGCTCCCTCTTTTAGTAGGAGGACCACTCTCCAAAGGTTGCGGGTTTCAGTTGCTTCGTAACCACCATGTTCGCCAGTGTGACAAGCACTCCCTCTAGATAGTAGAAAAAGGTGACGTTAAAAATTGGCTGGGAGACGGTCAGTGCCGGGGGCCTAGTTCGGGGGCATGCTTGTTATCGTGTTCTAACCTCTTCTGCAGACACTTCCGTGCTCAGTAACGCAACCTCCTCTCCTCCCAGCCGTGGGAGGTGCTGGCTGACCTCTCTAATCTTGTCTTCTCTGCCAGTTTCTACGTCGCTGTCGGCGTCCCAAAAAAGGGCCGAGAAATACTCGCAGAAGGCATCGCGGATTCCCTCTGGTTTAGTTGCGAAAGAATCGTCCGGGCGTTTCACTCGGGAATTCGTATGCTGCCACTCCCAGTTGTGTCACTGGGGTGCGCTCCGAGGTGGATAATGGGTGCGCCCCGCTCCCCAGGCGGTCTGCGCGTGCGCAGTTGAAGCAGCCGGGCATACTCTACCTCCAGGGTGTTAAGATAGTCACGCATGCAAGTCGTCATCGTCTCCGCCCCCCTGACTATGCGTATTCTGCATAGGATCTCATTCAGTTTATCAGTTATGCGGCGCTCCCTGACCTTGCCTTCGTCTTGAAGGATTCCCTTCCACTCCACTTTCAAGGTGTCCCACGAGTGTAGGGTTAGGTCCGGGGCGTTCGCCACGGAGGCACGCAGCCGCGCCCTAATGTGCTCGATGCTATCATCGTCTTGCAGGAGCGCTGGGTCCACTCGCCACCCATGTTCATCAGTACGAAGTCCAGGAGAGTCGCTAAGCGTAGTGACAAGGGGGAGGTGATCTGACCGACTCGCTAGGTCAGCCGGAGGGGAAAGACTCTCGCACCCCACGAGCGAGGAAAGGAGTATGTCGGGGAGATGTGTCCGATCTAATCGACTGGCTGTGAGGTGAGAGGCTCGAGTTGCGACAAAAAGATCGCCGTTGGCGATCAGCCACGCGTGGGATAACCGAAGGTGTCGAAGGGTCTTCACGAGCTCCCTAGCACAGTACGTGGACCCCCTCGGCCCGGTCCCCTGACGTCGCGCTGCGAGTTCACGACGCAGTTGAAGTCCCCCAGCAGGGCATGCGGGACGGGTTCCGGAAGAAGGTCCTGCAGCTGTTGGAAGAAGGTGTTTGTGTTCTTCCGCGTCGCCGGGGCGTACACGTTTACGAACCGAATCCTTCTTTCGCTGATGTAGAAGTCCAACATGAGTGACCTGCCGTCAGCACCGAAAATGCAGAACGCCTTTTGCCGGAAGCGTCGCGTAGTAAAGAACACTCCCACTCCACAGGCCCTTGATTTAGTTAGGGAGAAGAAGGCGACCACCTCGAACTCGCGTCTGAAGGTTGAGACTTCTAACATCGACCGGAAGTTATTCTCTTGTAAAAAGAGCACATCAATACCCTGTGCTTGGGCGAAGGTCAGAATGGTTCGTTGTTTTGATTTGTCACGAAACCCGCGAACGTTGCAGGTGGCGAACTTGAGAGTTGACATGATCTGCTCTAGTGGGCGTAGGGAGAGGACTTGGGGTGAAGGAGGGGGTGGAGGGCGACCGCTTGGGCAGGGGCGGCACGCTCGATGGAGCCGAGCGTAAAGGCGCGGGCGGCGTGGTTGTCAGTTGGGCGAAAAAGCCCTCCGTGGTTTAAGGGATGCGTCATAGGAGCCGTGGTGCTGATTAGTCGCAAGGGCAGCAGGCAGCTGTGCAACAAATAAGCATAAATGAAAACCATTGCTGTGGCTTCGGCTGGCGAAAGGAGCAGAGGGGGATAGGGAGTAGGCGGCGCGGCCACCACTGATAGCAGAAACAAGCGTGGGGGAGGGGTGCGTGGCGTCATGAATTCCCATGGCGTAGTCGGTGCAGCCGACCGACTTTGCGGGCGAGCACTCGACTCTGGCGTAGAGCAAATCCTCCAAATCCGCCATCGAAACACAACCCACCCTGCTGGTGCAAGGCGGAAGCTGCCGCGTTACCCAGGATACCTTCCGCGTGGTCTTTTCCGCTCTCTGTTTCCCATGTGGTTTGCCAGCATCGCCGCATCGTTCGTTTGCTTGTTCAGCGCTATTCACCTGTGTGGAATGGATATCACGCCAAGCGTGCAACAGCTATTGCCCACGATGTCTCCTGTCGCTATCGAGTAGCACAAGCATTGCCGCACGCTTTGCCGAGGTAGCCGAGCCGTTCATGCCGTCCGCCATTATCAACACAACTCGTGCCGCGCCATCCGCACCCCCAAGCAGGCAAAAGTGTTAAAGGAAATGCGTCACGCTGAGTTCCGGTCCACTCCACCGATGTCGGAGGAGCAGTTTTTCCTGCTCCACAGAGGGACTCCCGCTCTGAATCCCCTCCGGCTCTCTCATTGGAACTTTTGAGTCTCGCTCTCACTCTGTCATTGGAACACACTTGCTATGAAAGGAGCAGAAAAACTTGCTCCGACTCCGCCATTAGAATTCAACATTAGAAAGAGCGGAGCATGCGCGAGGAGGTGGAGGGGGGAAGGGGAACCGCGTTGCCGTGTCGCGGCACCGGCTCTTGTGTTTGCCTTGAAGCAAACACGAAGAAGAAAAGAAAAGGAGGATGCTTTGGCGAAAAGCCTGTCTTTTTTCGCTTGTGCTTGAGGGCAAGTGCCCTTTCCCTGTCGGTAGTGCGTTCAATTTCTGCGACTTCTCAGTGGTAGGGGCATCGCTGTCACTGGAACAGACGGGTGCTTTGGGGTGACGAGGCTTGTTTTCAAGGTTCGCGGGGAAGCTCGACGGCACGCCGGGTGGCTTGTCCTGGCCTCTTAAAGGGGACCTTGATCTCGAATGCTCGCGCGTATCGGTCCGGGCTGCGCCGGCAGTTTGCATCTCGATGGAGGTGCACTGGTCCGTGGACAAGTGGCCAGTATCTGGCAGGACGTAGCGGCCACCACTTACGATGGCCACTTCCTCAGGGTTGGGAGGGAGAGCCGTCGGGGGTGGAAGTGGCGGGAAACTAATCCCGTCAAAACCAGAGAATGCAGACTCGTCGTTCTCGGGGCTCGGCGCCTGTGTTCGCACTTCTTGTTCCTCGCTTGCAGGTTGCGACAAATTCCAGGAGTCGCGGGTGGATTCCAGAGAGCCGGATTCATGGCTGCTCGACTCGTACAGGTCGCCATCTGAACTAGTTGCTCGTGTTGTCCCCCGCTTCGGAGCCTGCAGTCAAGAGAGTGGGGGTCGCTGATACGGTGCGGCCGTCTTCCGTCCCTCGGGGTTCTTCGAACTGCCAATGGTCCGGGACATTCGTTGTCGTGTGGGGCCGAGCCTTGGGTCTTAGAACCTGAAGCCCTGATGTCGGTTCAGTCCCAGTTGGCGGGCGAGAGGTGCTGGGGTGGTCGTTACCAGTAACTGGCCGCGTCTCGGGTGAAAGGCTGCGTGCTGCCGCGAGGTACGAGCGTTTGCGGAAACACCCGCGTGCACCGTGCCTCCCGCTGTATCTCTTACACTTCTCAACATACCCTTCGGTGTCATGCCCAAATACACCACATCTCTTGGAATAAGCGGCTGCGCACCGCGTGGCCATGTGCCCCGGTTTGTTACACCTTGCGCACACTCTGCGCGTACCGCAGTATTCACACATGACACGGTGCCCCGCGATGGTTGTGAAGTTTGGGACTGGCCTACTCATTTCCATGCACACTACCCGAACCCGATTAAGCTTGTTTTGTCGGTTAGGAACTGATGCAAAGAAAACACTTCTTATCCTGCCGTACTGTGAAAGAGTGTTAATCAAGACCTCGTCTGCTATATATGCTGGAAAGTGGTATACGTTAACAAACATAACTGGGGGTCCTACCGCTTCTACTGTAACGTGCTCACGGTTAACCTTGAAGCCCTCTGCGACCATAAGCTTTGTGGCCTGACTCGCGTTTCGGGTACACCCAAGGAACTTCACACCCCCCATGTGTTGCAAGACTAACACACTATCAGGTCCGGCTGTGTCTTCAACTGCACCTAAAGGTCGTCAATAGACCCGTCCCCATCGGGGGCGGTAAACAGCAAACAGTTCTCCCTCACCGGGAGGTTGATTGGGCTTGCCATGTCTGAAGGGGGCGTGTCCGCTGGTCTCGTGGGCGCTCAGCCAGTGGGACTAGGGAGGGCAACTTGTTGGTCTGGTAATTTGCAGATTTCTCTGCACTCTCGTGCACAGGGCGGCTCAGAGACCGCTCAGCGTCAGGTGGCACCAGGGCAGGAGGCTTCCGGGGCAGCAGACGGCGTCCGGGGACCTTGCGATGCCTGGCATAGGGGTGGGAGGGGGGCTAAGGGGCGGGAGGTTTGAGTCCAGGGGGCGGCGGCCACTCGTGGTAGGGCGCGACGACTCTGCCACAGGATGCTTCCTTTTTCCTTGAAGGGGACCGGTGGGGCAACGTCAGCGTGACGTGGCCCCGAGTCCGGCTGTGCGACTGGCGCGGCGAAACGGCTTGCTCAGACTTAGCGGCACCCGTTCGTCCTTCGTAGTCGTAGTAGTAGTCATAGTGTGTAACCAGTCTTACATTTGGACCTCCAAGGTGGTGCCGACGATAGGTTTTTTTGTTTGTTGAACAATAAAAAATTCTCAGCGTGCACGTTAACTAAAAGCTGAATTCTCCTGTCTCTCATTCCCCCTTAACAGCCATCGGCATGTACATTGAGCACTATCTGACAAGAAACGGTTGCTACGTTATACTCGCTGGGCATAAGCTCCTTGGTTTTAGAAAGGTTTAGCTAGCGTTGGGCCGCACTGCCATGAATACAGTGAACTAGTATATACCATGAACTCGAGGTGGTTAAAGGTGGGAAGTAGTCACGAAGCGCAAGCCGCAAGAAAGTGTGCGTGTGCCACCTCTCACTTAGACCTTGGAATGTCCGCCGGATGGTGGTGCATATCCAGAATATATGATGAAAAGACACGAGATGGTGGTACTTGGAGTGTTGAATAGATGGACGAACAGACACACAGACAGATGCATGGACGAACTCACGGACTGCTGCACCGATGTATGGACGCATGGACGGACGCAGGGGCAGATGCATGGACGAACGCAGGGACGGACGCACAGATGAACGTGCGGAAGCACGAACAGACGCACGCACGGACGGGCGAACGGACGTGCGGACGGTCACACAGATAGACTCATGGACGGACGGAAGCAAGATAATTGGACGGATGGATGCTTCGCCCCACTCTGCATCATTCAGTCCCTGGATATGCTGCCATTTTTTTAGTGTCATTTGATGACGTGTTGCTCAGTAAAAAAATTGCAACATGATCACCTTCCCTCCACATGCTTCGCATAACATCGGTTCCCAGGTACGTGGTATCTGCCGAAATTTTCGTGTGTTTCTCTCATCATTGCTCACTTTCGTTGCATGCATTATCAATTTCCATTTTTTTCAGCCAACATACTGCCAAATTCTTTAGGCAATTTCGCTGAGCGGGTCACCTACGAGGGTACCGAAAGCACTTTTTCGCCAGTGACCATCCCAATTTAACACGTGCTCTTCCGATCCCATGCGGTATCGCTCACCTTCAACATCTTAGCAGTTAAAAGTACGCTGCCTTCTTCGATTGATTGATTGATTTGTGGGGTTTAACGTCCCAAAACCACCATTTGATTATGAGAGATGCCGTAGTGGAGGGCTCCGGAAATTTCGACCAGCTGGGGTTCTTTAACGTGCACCCAAATCTGAGTACACGGGCCTACAACATTTCCGCCTCCATCGGAAATGCAGCCGCCGCAGCCGGGAATCGAACCCGCGACCTCCGGGTCAGCACAGCAGCCGAGTACCTTAGCCACTAGACCACCGCGGTGGGGCACGCTGCCTTCTTCAACCCCCTTTTAAAGACGATAGCCTGTCTTGGTAATTCTCGACGCAAAAATTTTTATCTGCCTGTTCCTTAGTCTGTTTGTCCACGCTTAACGATATCGGGTACTCTACACGGCACCAGCAGATACCCCAAACGGCCGACCCCATCCGCAGCGCCAATCAATGTTGAAGATTCAGCGTTCCTATTTGTGCGATTGTCCGATAGTAAAAAAATTGGCCTGAATCTGCATGTCAGACTGCAAATGTCGTTTAAAGACGATAGTCTTGCGTTCGGAGAGAGTGAAGAAAGCGTGTATTTGATGTTATGCGCAAGAAAATTGGTGAATGGCATTCTGGAGGCGCTGAGTTAGTGCCTCGAGCGGGTAGCGAAGGCGAATGAGCGAATCGAGGCCCGTTAGACACGAGCGCCATCTGGCAGTCTGAAAACGAAGGAAGGCGTGCGCGCCCGCAGAGAAAGATTTGCTCTTGTCTCGGAGATGCTAAGGTGTAGAACGCAAAGTTACGGGCAGGTGCCTCCACCGTGTCGTCTTAGCAAAGCGTTGGAAGCACTTACCTGTTTGAACATCGCGTTGCATTGTCAGCGCAATCTGATAAACACTACGGTCCTTAGAATTACTTGTGTGTGCATTCTCTAGTATAAATCCACACCTACAAAACATCGACGTGTTGTTATGGCGCCTCAGATATGCGCAATAACTGCTTTTTAATTGACAATCGCACAAGTATGAACGCTCCACCTTGAAAAATATTGGTTGGCGCTGCGAATGGGGTTGTCCGTTTGGTGCGGTTTGAGTGAACGGTAAGGGCGGACAAACAGACAAATGTACAGAAAGAAAGACAGACAGACAGACAGACCAAAACTTTTCCGTCGAAGGTTCCCAAGAAAGACTATCGTCTTTAAGAAATCGGCCCCCTTTCCGCATTTTAATCTCAAAATGTCATCGAAAGACAATAGTCTTGCGTGTGGAGAGAGTGAACAAAACAATTATTTGTTGTTCTGCGCAAGAAAATCGGTTAATGGTATTCTGGAGGCATTGCGTTAGAGTGACTCGAGCATGCGGTGAACGCAAACGAACGCAACAAGTCACGTCACACATGAGACATAAGCGCTATCTGGCAGTTTTCTTAAAAAACAAAGCGCGTGGCTCTTCAGAGGTGATAAGGCGCAAAACGTAAGGCGACGGGTAGGTGAAACCACCGTGTCGTCTTAGCGGAACGTTGGAAACACTCGCCTTTTTGTGCAAGTGTTTCATGGACAGCGCCGCGTGATAAACGCTACGGTCCTTAGAATTATTTATGTATGTCTTTTCTAGTAAAAGACGCACATACAGAATATCTACGTGTTATGGTGCCTCAGATATGCGCAATAATTGCTTTTATTTGACAATCGCACAAGTACGAATGCGGACCCTTGAGAAACATTGGTGGGCACTGTGGATGGGGTTGGCCGTTTGGGATATCGGGTTGTGCAGTTTAAAATACCGAGAACTGTTAGGGGAGACAAACATATAAATGTACAGACAGACAGACAGACAGACCAAATGTTTTGTGTCGAAGATCCTCAAGAAAGACTATTGTCCTTAAAAGCAATTATTGCGCATATCTGAGGCACCATACCAACCCGGATGCATTCTGTATGTACGTGTCTTTTGCTAAAAAAGCATACATAAGTAATTTTAAGGACTGTAGCGTTTATCTGTATGGGCGTCTTTATTAGAAAATGCATACTTAAAGAATTCTAAAGACCGTAGTGTTTATCACGCTGCTCTGACCGTGCAATCATCATCATCATCATCATCACCCTGTCTACGTCCACTGCAGGACAAAGGCCTCTCCCATGTTCCGCCAGTTAACCCGGTCCTGTGCTTGCTGTTGCCAATTTATACCCGCAAACTTCTTAATCTCATCTGCCCACCTAACCTTCTGTCTCCCCCTACCCCGCTTCCCTTCTCTGGGAATCCAGTTGGTGACCCTTAATGACCAGCGGTTATCCTGTCTACGTGCTACATGCCCGGCCCATGTCCATTTCCTCTTCTTTATTGCAGCTATGATATCCTTAACTCCCGTTTTTCCCCTAATCCACTCTGCTATCTTCTTGTCTCTTAAGGTTACACCTACCATTTTTCTTTCCATTGCTCTCTGCGTCGTCCTCAATTTAAGTTGAACCCTCTTTGTGAGTCTCCAGGTTTCTGCTCCGTAGCTAATTACCGGCAAGATACAGCTGTTATTTACTTTCCTCTTGAGGGACAGTGGCAATCTACTTGTCATAATTTGAGAGTGCCTGCCGAATGTGCTCCACCCCATTCTTATTCTTCTAGTTACTTCAATCTCGTGGCTTGGCTCTGCGGTTATTACCTGCCCTAAGTAGACATAGTCTTTTACAACTTCAAGTGCACTATTACCTATCGCAAAGCGCTGCTCCTTTCCGAGGTTGTTGTACATTACTTTCGTTTTCTGCAGATTACTTTTAAGACCCACCTTTCTGCTCTCCTTGTCTAACTCCGTAATCATGAGTTGCAATTCGTCCCCGGAGTTACTCAGCAATGCAATGTCATCGGCGAAGCGCAGGTTCCTGAGGTACTCTCCATTAACTCTTATACCTAACTTTTCCCATTCTAGGCTTCTGAAAACCTCCTGTAAGCACGCGGTAAATAGCATTGGGGAAATTGGGTCCCCCTGCCTTACACCCTTCTTGATTGGTGTTCTGTTGCTTTCTTGATGAAGCACTATGGTAGCAGTTGATCCCCTGTAGATTTCTTCCAGAATGTTTATATATACTTCATCTACGCCCTGATTCCGCAGTGTTTGCATGACGGCTGATATTTCTACTGAATCAAACGCCTTCTCCTAATCTATGAAGGCTATGTATAGTGGTTGGTTATACCCTGAGCATTTCTCTATTACCTGATTGATAGTATGAATGTGGTCAATTGTTGAGTAGCCTGTTCTAAATCCTGCTTGTTCCTTTGGTTGATTGAAATCTAATGTTTTCTTTACTCTGCTAGCAATTACCTTTTTAAATAGCTTGTATACTACAGAGAGCAAGCTGATCGGCCTGTAATTCTTCAAGTCCTTGTCATCTCCTTTCTTATGTATTAAGATGATGTTAGCGTTCTTCCAAGACTCTGGTACTTTTCCCGTCAGGAGACACCTCGTAAATAGAGTGGCTAGTTTTTCTAACACAATCTGTCCTCCATCTTTCAGCAGATCTGATGTTACCCGATCCTCACCCGCAGCTTTGCCTCTGTGTATGCTCTCCAAAGCTTTTCTGACTTCTTCTATCATTACCGGTGGGGTGTCGTCTGGGTTACTGCTACTTCATATAGTATTAAGGTCGTGGTTGTCTCGGCTACTGTACAGATCTCTGTAAAACTCCTCCGCTATTTTAACTATCCTATCCATATTGGTAGTTATTTTGCCTTCTTTGTCCCTTAGTGCATACATCCGCCTTTTGCCTATCCCAAGTTTCCTCTTCACTGCTTTGACACTTCCTCCGTTTTTCAGAGCGTGCTCAATTCTCTCCATGTTATACCTTCTTACATCGCATACTTTACGTCTATTAATCAACTTCGAAAGCTCTGCCAGTTCTATTTTGTCTGTTCATGATTTGACGCTTCTTAATTAGGTTCTTCATTTCCTGGGAAAGCTTGCCGGTGTCCTGTCTAGCTACCCTGCCTCTAACTTTCACTGCACACTCCGTGATGATACTCGTCAGATTATCATTCATTGTATCTACGCTAAGGTTGGTTTCCTCGCTAAGAGCAGAGTACCTGTTCTGCAGTGACACTCTGAATTCCTGTACTTTCCCTCTCAGTGCTAGCTCTATGATTGGCTTCTTGCGTATCAGTTTCTGTCGTTCCTTCTTCAAGTCTAGGCGGATTCGAGCCCGTACCATTCTATGGTCACTGCATCTTACCTTGCCAACCACTTCCACATCCTGCACGACTCCTGGGTGTGCAGTCATTATAAAGTCTATTTCGTTCTTATTTATGCCATTAGGACTTCTCCATGTCCACTTGCGGTTTTCTCGTTTTCGGTAGAAGGTATTCAAAATACGCAGATTATTGCGTTCTGCGAATTCTACTAGTAGCTCTCTTCTGGCGTTTCTAGTGCCGATGCCATAATCTCCTACTGCCTGGTCTCCAGCCTGCTTCTTCCCTACTTTTGCATTAAAGTCGCCCATTACTATAGTATACTGTGTTTTCACCTTACTCATTGCCGATTCCACGTCTTCATAGAAGCTTTCAACTGAAGCGTCATCATGGCTGGATGTAGGCGCGTAAGCCTGTACTACCTTCATTTTGTATCTTTTATTCAGTTTAATTAAAATGCCTACCACCCTTTCAATAATGCAATAGTAATCTTCTATGTTGCCAGCTATGTTTCTGTGAATTAGGAACCCTACTCCCAGTTCTCTTCTGTCTGCCAAGCCCCGATAGCAAATGACGTGCCCATTCTGTAGCACAGTATAGGCCTCATCTGTCCTCCTAACCTCACTCAGCCCTATTATATCCCATTTAATGCCTTCTAGCTCCTCAAATAAGACAGCTAGACTTCCCTCACTAGATAACGTTCTAACGTTAAACGTTGCTAAGTTCAAGTTCCAATGGTGGCCTGTCCGTATCCAGAGATTCCTAGCACCCTCTGCTGCTTTGCAGATCTGACCGCCGCCGTGGTCAGTTGCTCCGCAGCTGGTGGGGACTGAGGGCCGTGATTTAATTGACGAATGCCTACGGGAGGGGGTGGCCAGATACTGCACCAGGGTGGCCAATCCTTCTCTGGTGAGATCATCGGTGCGTACCGGCTTTAAGCCGGTACGCACCGATGACCGTGCAATGCCTTCACTAAAATGCAAGTGTTTCCAACGCTTTGCTAAAACGACACGGTGGTGGCACCTAGCCGTCGCCTTTCGTTCTACTTCTTACCACCTTTGAGACTGGCGCGTCTCAGAGCTGCACGCTCAATTTTCTAAGCTAACTGCTAGTTAGCGCTCATGTATCACGTGCGACGTGACTTGATGCACTCGTTCGCCTCCGCTGCACGCTCGAAGCACTCTAACGCAGTGCCTCCAGAATACCATTTACTGATTTTCTTGCGCAGAACATAAAATAAACGTTCAGTTCACTCTCTCCAGACGCAACACTATCGTCTTTCAACGAAATTTGCAGATTAACATGCAGATACGGGGCCGATTTTTGTTACTGCTTTATTGTTTTGCGTCCCGTTTGTAGTTAGGTGTTCGGGAACGGGCGTTTGCCGCTTTCGTTGGCAACCCTTTGTGATAGCCGGACGCGGTGACCGTCTGCAGGCTTCAAACTTTCAAGCTCTTTTCTTTTTTCGTGTCTTTAGCAAACACCGCTTTGCGGCCAACCACTACTAAGCGTGTTTTTTTCTTTCTTTTATTTTTCTTTTTTTTCTCGTTCGTCCCCTTTTTTTATTCTCGAATAACACTTTGAACCATTATCACCTGACTTAAAATGAAGTGAATACTGCACTCTGCTGCGTTAGTCTTTTATTTATATTCAAACGGAAATTGCCAACAGTGACACGCGCCACCACCAGAAGATGACGTCAAACTAACACGCCAGGGATTACAAGGTGCCTTTGACAAAGATACGTTCTCCTATCGAAATGTCGGCCAGCCTGTCTGAGGCACTTCCACTGTTCACCCTGATTATCCCACTACGTGTTTCCATCTGTCGGATGATATCTAACTTTTGGATTATATACATGCCATTATTTTCATGTTATGGCTAGTCACTTATGCTCATATTACAGTCATCTTTTACCATACCAGTTTTGATATGATACCATTATCGAAACGGCCACGAGAGCGAAACGTCCTAGGCGGCTAGATAGATAGACAGATACGCACGAAGTCACCGAAGTTCGCTAAGAAATACTCCGAATTTAAAAGGAAATACACAGCGTGAGTAAACTACACAGCAGTTTAAAGGCACACTGGAAAACTACCTATCAATAGCAAATCAACTTTTAACACGCTACAGTTCTGTAGTAGTAAACCGACGCAAACCAAAACATGAAAGATTCTGAATTGTCCACAAGTTTTCAGTAGATGCTCCAGGCAAAAAAAGCATGCTCTTACAAGGGTAGCATATCTGCCAGCGGAAGCCGCATGCGCTTGTTGCCATTAAACTTGTGGCCTAAAGGCCTCATTCAACGCAAAATTTCGTTGAAGTAGAGCTTCCCCGGGTTCCGTTGAAGGTGACATGACCCTGCAGATGTAATGAGCGTTCATGGAACACCTAAAGATGACTTAAAGTTCTGAAGCGTGTTGTACAGCCGGACCGCCGGGGCCGCTTCAATTCCCGCGCGCTCACGAGAACGCTCCTAGTGCTTTTTCCTGCCCGTATATCAACTTTCCGCTGCAGAATCACTATACCTGTAAATGTATGGAAGAACTCTAGTAGAATCAATTGTATTTTTTGATTTAGCTGGGAATTATAAACACGTTCAAGGGATATACTGATGGTCATATGATTTGACAGGCATGTTCTTAGTGCGTTTTGTAAAGCACATACAATTTACGAAATTGTCATTTCATTAGTCACATATCTTCACTGAAGCTTGCTGAGGTTTCAGCCAAATCTTCAACATTAGCAAACTTTTAAGCATCTTTGAAGGCAACTTTTGTGTTGTCTAGAATTTCTTCACTTCCGCTGAAGGCCACTGGCGCAGCGCCCCTGTAGATGCAGAATGAATTACGATGATAAAATATGCACATTTGTGGAATTACTTTATTAGGGCCGATTCTCCTTAAACCCTAGCCTTGTAGGCGTCTGTCACGCCACATAAAACCGAAATGGAAACTGAACACCAACACAGCGAAAATTGAAAACAATTTGTGTGAGGAACCTGACTTCATATGTAAATAAATCTAGCATAAGACAGCACAATACATTATCACCTGCACCGTACGTGCGTCAGTTCATCCAGATGTCCATCCATATGGCGTCCTTTATACAAGACGGCGACTTCAACGTAGACATTATAGATTTTAGGAGATAGCGTAGCCCACTTATGATTACTCACTTTGTGGGGATGCGTGGTATCAGCACATCTGCTGGGCAGTGAAGTAGTTGTGTTTTGAAGCGAAATAAAGCGATGAATAATTTTGATTTCAAATTAAAATCTTTTTATGATAAATTAGCATTGATTATTTCATTCAGTAGTAATATACTACATGTGTGAGCAATCTTATTCATAAATAATATTTTCTTTGTCAATTTTTCAAAGTGGATATGAGTCAATGGTAAAGACTATTATCATCATCACCATCATCAAGAAGCATCCGCCCCAATGGATGGTCGGTAAAAAAATATTAACTATCCAGCGACCACGACAACACCAGCAGAATGTTTCATGGGCGGGCCCAACAGCTGTTCATTTTCGTAGCCTCCGCAGCAGCCACCTTCGGAGCTATCACGCTGGCTGTGCTGCTCATACGCAAGATAGGCGCCCACATTTCCGGCGACGTGCTGCTCGTCGACCCCAATGCCCGGTACACGGTGCGGCTTGAGCGCAAGATTGCTGTCACTCACAACGTTCGCCTGCTGCGCTTCTCTCTGCGTAGCCGCTACCAGGTACGTAGTTGGACAAGGGTTGTTTCGCGTTTTTTGGCAAACTTTCAAATACATGTGCCGCTTATGCCGCACATGCGGGTTTGTTATTCGAGTACTTTTGGTTTTAGTTAGCTGACCGTTCAGTAAATGATATGAAGAGGGCGTGAGTGGTCAGGTGCAAGCTCAAAACCACTGCTTCTACCTCCACAGCAGCTTTCGATAGAATATAGACTAAAAACGTGGTAGCGTGTCATGTCGAGGCTGGGAAAAATGCACACTCACCCAGCGCACGACCGCACAAGGCGTTTGTATTAGCCATGTTGTCAGATCACGTGATCAAATAAGCATCGGCTTACGCTTTAGCGAATTACCTGCCGCCATTGCGTCATAATAATGTTGCAGCTATGTGTCGCAGCAGGCGAGAATTTCAGCAAGTCACTGAAACAATAACCAAGGATGAAATGTATGTTGCGACAAAGCTGTCTTTTCGCAGTATGCGCTGTAGTTGTGTACAACTAGTAGTTGTAGTAGAAGGCCTCCGCCGAAGCGTCAATGACGGAGCTAGGAGGCCACTAGATCTCTCATTCAACAATAATGTGTAACCACGCGCTTTAAGAAAAGCATTGATTTCGCAATTTGGCGTGGCTAGATTCGCCGGGTAACCATAACACCCTAATTATTGAGATAGCAATTTTATGAACAGTCTTGGCTGGTTTTTGCCGTTGCTGCCACCGTCATTGATGTATATGTATATGTATCTATATATAAAGAGAAGGATACACTAGCCTCCTCTTTCTGTGGAGCCAACATCGCATTTCCGGCCAGCATCGTCTGCGTACAAGCCTATCTTGTGAGCGAACAAGGGGAGAGCGGCGGTCGCGGTTACCGCGCTGTCGCAGCAAGCATCGGCGAGCGGATATTGTCACCACAGGAGGCGGCAGCTTTTATGGGCAGTGCTCTCATCACAAAAAAGTTGTGTCAAAAGTGTTCCTGGAGCGGCCGTGCACATATACATGGGCTATACACATAACGAACTGCCACAAGCGGCAGCACACGACGTATAGCCCTTAGTACCAGCATGCGCTGCCCACAGGAGGTGCTTCTCATCAACGCTTTTCATCACCACTACGAACGAGCCTTGTTGTGGTCATCTACTGTGTCCACACCGCAGGAAACTTGGTTTCTAAGGAAGCGCATGTTTATTACAAATAATATTGATCCTAAAAATGCTAGCCTTGCTTCGTAAAATATTGAATATGTTGTTACTACGTTCATTGCTACGCCCTTTTGACTTTTTCGTAATCCTTGGCTTCACAACATCCCTTGATCTCGCTAGCCAATCAGATCGTCCGATTAATGCCTTTTAACCTCACGTGTTGTCACAAGCCGATCATAGAGAGCCGTGCGTATAGGCCACGCTTCATTATAGATAGGTATATCATTGGTGGTCCACGATGGCGAGCAGCATGTTGCTTACAAAGACCCTTTTCAGAGGCTGGGAATCCACGTTGGTCAACACCTGCTTGTCTGCGCGAGTATTCACGGCTGCCCGGTGACTAGACATTACACTCCTGTGACCCGGTGTGATCAAACGGGCCACTTTGACATCATCGTCAAGGTGTACCGCACGGGCGAGTCCGAGGAACACCCCAAAGGGGGCCTCATGTCCCAGTTTCTGGACTCAATGCGCCGAGGGGAGAAATTGAAGGTAGCAATCAAGGTATTTCTCACGAGAGTAGAAGCTTGTGCTAGTTGGTGCATAGTCATGATTGTAAGATATTTCAGCACGCGATTAAAAAAAAAAGGACAGGGTAGACAGAAAGAGTGCTGTTTTTTTCCATCGTCATCTGTTCTCGACGCTCTTTCTGTCTACCCTGTCCTTTTCCTTTGTTCGCGCGCTGAAACATCTTGCAATTAAGGTATTTCTGCCGGGTAAGCGTTCGCGCTTGTTTTTAACCTTCAGTCAATAGGAATGCCTCTGCAAAATAGAAATTGTGCTTAGCCCCTAAATGTACGAATTCTAACCTATCGGGACCAAGCCTGAAATGAAACAAGGACACAAGAGAAAATTTAGGAACCACCCAGTGACCACCCAGAGTACTGTCAAAAAATAGCAATTAAGAGAGAAGGGCACCCGAGTACGCAGGGAACACGCTTGATAGCCGGTATTCGATGGCAGATATAAGGAGAGAAAAGTGGATCTTACCAAATCATGCTATAAGGAGGGAAGGGGCCGATACAAATCACGTAATGAGGGTCAGGTCATGAGGGTCAGGTCGTCAGGTCAGCTAGGACGTCCTTCCCACTGAAAGGTGTTGGAAACACCAGCATTTATAACTAACCCACAAATCTGCTAAGAAAAGTATAGATCACTGTATTTGTATGAGATACAATAGAAACATTAAAAAATAAAGTGGGTGAAAAGAAAAGTTGCCGCCAATGAAGACCGAACTTGTGGCCTTCGAATAAGGCGTCCGACCCTCTACCAACTCAGCTTCAGCAGCGGTCATTTGCCCGTAGACTTTACGTGGTTCGTACTGCTACATATGCTTCTTTATTTTTTCATGTCACCTCCCCAATTCAATATAACCATTGCCTTGCTAAAGCTCGGGCTATTGACTGCCAATATTTTAGGTAGTGCTGCAACCTTCTGATGAGTTTACGAGCACAACACGGGCACTTCTGTTAGTTGTGGAACTTGCGCGGCCACTAGGAATAACTCTGAACTATTCAATAATACAAGTGTAAACGCTGACGCGCATGGCCACTGATCTGTTTATAGACGGCATACGTTCTATTGGCCGATATCAGTGACAGCCCGCACTGCTTTCTGTAATTTTATTTGCCATTTTCTGGCTCTAGTACTACTAAATAAAGGTTTTCATTCTGTAGACGCCATCACTGTCTTTTTCGGTGTCACAACTACGTGAGAGTTTGTCGTACTCCCTTCCATTCTCTAGGGTATACATGCGCGTAAATTGGCACACCCCATAAAGTGGACGGGGGATGACCGGCCCTGTAGCTCAATTGGTGTTTCATCGGAGGCATTAATCGAAAGTAGTAGGTTCGGCATAAAAATCGGCAAGCTTATTTTCAACCTCTTCCTTAGCATTTGCCGAATGAATACACTCTAAACGTGGTAACAGATAGATGTCATCTTGTGCACCCATAGTAAGGTTTACTTAGCTTACAGTTCATACATTCTATAAATAATAACCCTTAATATACGCGGGCTAAATCGCATCTATCCGTTACCAAGTTTAGAGCGTCTTACGGTTGGCATTTCCATTACGTTTTGTCTTTCTTGTTTGTTAGTTCTCATTAATGTTATGTTTACCTAACAAAACGAGCCCCTGAAATGTTTCTTTTTTTGTACCAAGTAGCATGAAGCACCACTAATTAAGGCTGAAAAAACCTTCAGCTATGAAATTAAAAATTTTGAGGCCTAATATGGAATCCTCTCGAGCAGGATCAAGTGAGTTGGGGATCATTATTAAAATATTAATCCAACATTGATCATAGCGTACTCATGCTGTTGATGGGGATCATCATTATGATGATGACACGTGTAAAATTATATTAGTGCTATAATTATAGAGGGACTGCGAAGGGTGCTTGGCTTTATTATTCTATGACGAGTGAGATAAGTTCAGTAAAAGTACCGGTCAAATTTCAGGCGTAAAAAAACAGGGGTCATTTCCGTGAAGCATGTGATAATTTTTGTGGTAGTTATGTGCTACTGACGCGAAGACAGAAATTTTGAACTACCGGAAGTAGAAACTCTTGTATGACAATGAAAAGCATAAAAGTGGTTTGGCCAGCAATAACTCATAATCAATGAAAACTGAAAGGGCCATGCCAGAATCATCACAAGAAAGTGAAACAGAGTAACATGTAAAAAAAAGGCGTATCAGGAAGAGGAGGAGGAGGAGTAGGAGGAGTAGGAAAATTTTTATTCAACGACCTCGGTGACACCTAAGCGTAGAATTTGTTTCATCAGAAAATCCAACGACCTGGATGAGGCAAATTCTATGCCTAGGTGTCAGCCAGGAGCCCTTGGGCTCTGGCGGCGTCCTCGGCCCGTCGAAATAGGAATAATAAAAACTCGTATGAGTATTTCTTGTCGCTGCTGCCTATGAAATTATAATCGGCTCCTTTACATGGTCAGCAGTTTTTCTAAAAAATTTGCCGAAACAGAAAATTTTGAGTGATTCTTGGTGTTAGTTTTTCTTTTCACCCCAAAAACCTAACGAAAACAAAAAAACGTATATCTGCAACATATGTGTTAGTTTTTAGTTAAAAGAAAAGTCATTACGCAAACTTGAATTCATTGCTAGATGACCTCATACCTTCTGCATGAATGCCTGCTTTTTCATTGCTTCGTCAGCTGTTATATAGAAGTCAAAATGCAGCGCGTAGGGTTCGCATGCTCTATGCATAAGTATTGCAATCTTTCCGATATTCATAGTTCCAAAGCATATAAAACGTGTCTGCTGTGTGTAGAAACATGAATAAAAAAAGCAGGTGTTCATGCAGAAGGCATGATGTCTCTTTTGGAATATCAGTGAAAGTAGGCGACTTTCTTCACTGTATTTCTTCCAGCAAGGTGCAGACAGCATTCCACGTGAAGCAGTAAAACTACCATTTCAAACGTGTTTCTTCCTGTGGCTTACCTGTCTCACTGTTTCTCACCATTTCACTTCATTTTATATAGACACATATCCACGAACGAGTTGCGATGCTGCAATTGTAGTCAGCACAGAAGATTGAATTTAGCTTTAATTTGTGTCATTATAGTTGAATTATTTGAAAGACGGTTACTTCACGCCACAACCTAAAATATATACATGGTTCATATAACCTCTAAATGATATCTGTTTTGAACATCCGCTCATGCGATGGTTAGTTACCTTCACTGCTCCGGCTGTTCATAGAAATTTGATTGGTTGCAGTCAAACCGTTTAACAAAAATGATCCTAACGTGCTCTTTGTGTTCTTTGTGCATTATGTACATACGATAGATTGAACGACAAAAGTGGCAAATTTACCAACATAAAAATACGAAATAGTCGCTGCAATGCTATTAAATAAACTTGCTCAGAAATGTAAACAGAGACAGACAACCTGAAGCTACGTTGATACTTTTTGCTCCTGTAATGATACCCAATCAGAAATGATTCAAAATTGATCGTAGCTGTAATCTAATATTTGGCGTGTACATGAACCAGACGTATGATTTATTATTTTCTCATTTTTACATTTTACCACAGATTCAAGGCCCACGAGGCAGCTTCATTTACGAAGGCAAGGGGTGTTTCGTGACGGTCGATGGAAGCCGACTGCCGAAAGCAACCTGGATTGGGCTGATCGCAGCGGGAAGTGGCATCACGCCAATGCTGCAGTTTCTGCGTCACGCTCTGGTGGATCGCAAAGACGAAACGAAAATCAAGATGATCGACGTGAACAGTACGGAAGACGACATAATCGCGCTTCGGGAGCTAGACCACTACACCAAGGCCCATGCCGAGCGATTCAGGTGAGCAGCTGAGTCGTGTTATATCGATCAGCGAGGGGTAACTACAGCACAACTGACACGCATGGTCAGTGTGCAGGGAGCTGAAGTACTTGGCTCGGTACTTCTTGTATGCTCATCTGCAGTCGCGCAGGATTGAGCACGCAAGAAGAACGAACGCAAAGCGATTTTCTAAAATCACGTGGTTATAATAATTTATGGCTCACAAAAAAGCCAATGCTTAATCGTGTCAGTATATAGTGTCTGCATAGTGCTTTCAGGCATTAGAAATGAGGGATGAAATAAATCAAATAAAAGTGTTTTAAGTTGTTACGGAGGCTTGTTAGGGCTACTTAATCGTTGCGTTTTTCCCAAACATGTCCACCTTATTGGAACAGTGGCTATTGTGCTCGGTCGCTGCTTCGTTTCCAGTCGTGGCGATACAATTTTGATGGACGCCAAATGCCAGAGGCTCGTCTACTGTGCAGTGGAAGTGCACGTTAAATAGCAGATGGTGGCGATTTCCGGAACCCTCTACAACGGCACATCATATGGTCCCTGAATGGAAAATGCCAGTACAAACACGGAACCCGTGCGTTTCGTTTCTTTTATCTGTAGGGCTTTTTCTGTGATTGAGCTGTTAATTTTAATTCAGACATGCGTACCAACCAGGTCAAAATGATGTTTTACTAAAATTCTCTCATATCAATATTATTAGTTTCCCAAATACCTATTGGCGACAATAATAGTTAGCAGTCGTAAGTGTTGTGTTATCAGCCTCCTTTCTTAATAGTACTATCTAGTTGTACAGTGGCGCTGCGCACACGATTCTGAACCTTTTACATCCATGGTTCTGCAGCCTCCGTCACGTACTGAGCAAGCCGCCCGCAGGTGAGGGTGCTACTGGGTACGTGCCGGGCCCCCTGACTGCTGGCATGATGGCTGAATACCTTCCTCCGCCGAACAACAATACTCTGGTGCTCTTGTGTGGACCGAGTCGCTTTCTGAGTGAACTGTGCAAGCCGGCACTCAGCAACATTGGACACAAGCCTCAGAGGGTGCTTTGCTACTGAGTGGCGACCCAACATTAGGGTCGTACAAGTGTATGAATCAAGTAACCTCCAAATGTTTCGAAATAATCTTCATCGTACATCATCGATGTTACCCTCATTCTTTGTTCTGTGTGGATATGCTGGAAAATTTGCAAGTACCAAGAGCTGACACATAATACGGCATAAGAAAAGATACCTCAGCTACACATATTCAATCAATATAAGTAATATATGGCTAATTAAGAAAAACAACACAGCCTCATCTCATAATAATATAACAGACACTGAGCCTATGAACTAGCGGCCACAATCAGCACACACATGCGCATTCGTCTTGGGAGATATGCGTTACCCCGGGCAATTCTGGCAGTTTCAACGCGCTAATGTGCTTAAAAAAACATTAAAAATGATTAGATGTGAGTGAGCATTGCACGGAGACTGTACGCGTGGCAAGCAGGTGTTCTGTTTTAGGGCTACGTGATTTGTTGAAACTGCTTCGAAAGAAAAAGAAAAAGAAAGACACTATCTGAATATCATTTTGAAGAGGGAGTCTGCTTAACGCATCATATATTGCGTGGAATAAGCATAGAATACCCCCAGGTGTTTTGATGTGTGAATTGAGCAACATGTGCGTGTTTCAAGTACCTTGTTAGAACAAAACGCTCAAACATATTTATTCAGTCGTCATCAGCACCAGACCTATTAACAACGTGGGCAGCCACGTAGGTTCCCGTGTTGCCCAACGCATGAGCTGAGGCCCCTTCACTTATTTGAAAAAGAAATAATTGTGGTACATTGGGCACTTCACCTCCGTTCTTGCTGTATACATTCAATAACACTTCGAAACGGACAATGCTAAGGCACAGTTCTTTGTGTCCTTATGATAGGGATGAGGCAAGCACCGAGAACCTGAGCAAGCTAGCTGTATACAGACGGTGATGTACACGATTCCCGATAGTGCACCTCTGGTCTATTTGTTTTAATTCCCAATCGTGCAATATGGTCATGAAAGTGAAGCTCGAGCTTCATCCACGTTTTTTGTGTTTAAGGAACACCTCATCTTGCCCAATACCTTGAGTAAGTGACCAATCCATCTTGCCCTATACCATGAGAGTGTAAGTGAAATCCAGTAATTCTTCCCATATAAATCACCATTAAGCTTTAATGCCTGGGAGGCTGCGCTGCTTGGCGCTAGCTTGTTCTACGATAGGGAGCTGAGGAGTCATGCTCGTACAGCCACCAATCTTTGGAGAGCCATGTATTGATGATCTAAGATAGACTTACTGAGATTCAGCAGAGGCATTCACAGTGATATTTCGTTTCCTTCCTTCGCGTGCCTGTGTGATTCAATGGCATAATACGTCGAATCATCTTTGGTGATATGGCAGTGCCGCCTACGTAGCTGTCTCATTTGGTAGTATTCTATGCACCTTGTTGTACAGAGCAGACCTGCTTGTTGTAGATCAAGACTGCGCCAACGCAGAATTTCTTGTACTTTCGTACGCACTTACGAGGGTGGTTGTCCTTATATGCATTGTTGACCCATAGCATGCACTCTGAAAAAAAGGAAGGTACTTAATTAGCATAAAATGTAACACGCTCAACGAAAGAAGGAAGCAGACACCTAGAACTTGACATTACTTTTATGTGTTTCACACTGTACATTTCCTAATATCTACTGCTTCATTATGAGTGCGTGGATACGGCTAATTGGTTTCAATTGCAGAAGGTGAGAAAAGCATGGAGGGAAAACAGGGTTAAAAAAGTATATGTCAGAGCCTGATGAGATAACGTTTGTTCACAGTAAGCTTGTGAAACGGCTTTTGCGAGAGCGTGGTCATCCAATCCATCAGACAAGCGCAGTACACTTGCATGAAATTATCTGATGTCAAATCACGACTATAGCCTTAAGAGCAACACAGGTGCTACTACTCGCTTCGCGAGTAACGGAGATTACTATCTTGTGCCTGTGACATTAGCTCGATTTTTTTGTTGCTAACCCACAGGGGATAGCACTTGCACCAGTCACATATGCCTGTTCACTTGATTCTATAGTATTAGCTAATAAATATAAAAGCTGTGACTAATAATATGACCGCCTAACTGCTGCTATTATTTTAGGGGTTTTAGTCGTACATCACGTGCGTCAATTTGAGGCACTCGCGTATTTCTATGTGAATCACGCTTAAGCACGAAAATACACAAATATGGTTCATTTTAAAGAAATACCGTGAAATTGCACTAGATAGATGTGATGTATTGAAGTCAGCAAAGGGAGCAGCAAAGCGAATATTTTAAACTTCCTTGCGGCCTCCGAGATCTCCACTTTTCAGAATGAAGCACTTCCTGTAGTCAGTGTAAGAACGGTTGCTTTAAAAGGATCGTCAGGATCTGAAAAATAAATACCGCATTACAGCAGAAGATATATAAAACGTAGTTCAGAGATTGTTCCCATGTAATTGTTAGATAAATATTTAAATCTTTTCATGCTCTAAATAACAATTCGACAGATCTAGTGCCTTGTGGAAATCGGTTTTATGCGAAGCAGTCAGTGAGTAATCTTTCTGTGCTGCACTTTTTGGCTTTCAGCCAAGAATTATGACGTGGACCGACGTGTCTATAACGCGATAACATTAAAGAGCTTATTTTGCAGAAATGCCGGTGTCGGTGTTAGTGAGGGCGCCAGCGATGGAGTCTGTGGCTGTGAGCGAAAAATAGTCAGTTTTTTTTTCGTGACCAAAAAACTGAGAAATTTGCCAATAAAAATAATAGGTATTATTAGTTAAGAGTGAAGATCAAACCCAGGCCGCTTGCTTGGCAAGCGGATGTTCTACAAAAAGCCAGGCGTCTTCTTGAAGTGACAGTGAAAATAACTTCATCTGCTTCGAAATGCGGTGAATAAAGCTTTCATGGTTTCCGAACACATCAATCCTGCATACAGACCTCACATTGCAACATGAAGTCTCACAGTAACGCTTCGTTGTACAAGCGCACATTTGCCATCGTGCGTCAGAACGTGCAGTTAGGATAACTTCACATGGGGCCAGGCGGAAGGGGCACGGACTCCGCGTGCCACCTTATGGCTACGCCGCAGTGACTTCGTGGTTCAAAGTCGGCTACCCATTATAAAATGCGCACACGTTACTTCCAGTATTTCACGAAGACCACTTAGTGGGTGGACACCAAGTTCGAAAACATTTCACGCGCATGACTAGTCGTGGTTTGAAGTAGGCCACCCGTTGCACAGAATGCAGCCATATGCGGAAACATTCATGGTCTGGAAGTGCCAAAGCGTCCCGGTGTAACGGTGAGTCATAGTCCTACAATAGTCAAGAGGGAGGTGACCCAGTGCCCCAACAGGCCTTGGTTGACCGAGCCCAGACGGCAGCAAGAGCTTATGATCTTCCAGACTAGAAGGCCCAACCTCTAATGACCTATTTATTAGCAATAAAGGTTGTTTGATTCTCTCTCCGAGACAAAGCTCTTTCACCTTTGCCAATTACATAGCAGAAAGGCCCAATTTGAACTTCTCGATTAACAAAACTCATTAAAAACATTGTAATAAGTAGTTAAAATACGCACTATAGTGAGACGACATCGCTTTCGTATTTAACTCCTTTATGTTTTTTTTACAGTGTGCTGGCTGAGAGCACATTGTCGACTTCCCGGGCATATTAGCTGCACTGGCGTGTAATATGAATCTTATGGTGGGACGCAACGTCAGTAATCAAGCTAGAGCACAGATGTAAGTTCACAACGTAGTGAACTCAAAGATGCGACTACTTGAATATGATAGTCAACTTTTGTGAGCGTACTCCTCCTGCGTCGAGCAAAGGTTGAATGCAACTTGCTGAATCATAGGAATAGAAATGTATTGTGAGACTGCTACAGAAGCAGAGCTCACACTAGAGTCACAATTAACTCGATTGGATGCTACCGTCACTGCAGTTCATACTGGGCGTTCCGAAAATGAAGTGCCAGTACTGCAACAACAACTCTCGTCACACCAACCTGACGCCTTCATAGAGTCTTCTTCCTCAGCAGTGTCAAAAAATGGCTAGGCTGTGTGGTAGAATATTTGACTGCCACAAGGAATGCTTGGGTTGGTTTCTTGCGGAGATTTCGATGATTATTTTTTGCACTCGCCGAGTAAATATTGCTGATGTAGGTTTCTTTACGCGCTCGCATTTATTTCCCGATGTCCGCTGTCAGCGTTTCTTGTAAAATATGAACTGCGAACCCATATACCACGGCCATACGTATGTAGAGGAAGGGATTTGATCACGTGCACGACAGAAGTAAAGCTTATTTGTCCCACCTACACAAATTTTCGTTTACACTAAGCTGTGGAGTTGATCCCGAGACCAGACAGACAGACTGACAGACAGACAGACAGACTGACGTACGGACGTATGGACTTACAAACAGACAGACGGGCAGACGGACGGACGGATGGATGGACGGATAGACAGACAGACAGACAGACAGACGGACGGACAGACAGACAGACAGACAGACAGACAGACAGACGGACGGACAGACGGATGGAGGGACGGGCGGACAGACGAACGAATAAACAGGCAGACGAACGTACGAATGGACGGATGGATGGACGAATGGACGGATGGATGGACAGAGAGATATAATCAACTTTTGTTCACTAAGAAAGATTTCGTATTGGCAATGGAACTAACCTGAACCGAGCAGCCAAACAGCACTCGCATGAGAACTTCTCATCGTGATGTGTACACAGACAGATATGCTGTGCGTAGTACCACAGAAGTGGCTGCTAAGCATGCTAGTATTTATACGTATGGTGATCAGTGGGACGATAGTACCCAATATTTGGCACATACCCGGATTTGCTCTGTGTAATACAGTCATTGTATAGCGTGTATACCATTGACCGTGTATGTGTACCAAGGTCATTGAATCCACAGCAGTGCAGCAATGATTGTGGGCCTGTCGGATAAACCGGACGTGGCGGGATTGATTCCGCCCACTGTGGCCACATTTCAATGGAGGTGATATGCCAGGGGCCCGTATATTGTGTGATATCAGTGCACGTTAAAGAACACCAGGCAATTTTCGGAGCTTGCCACCATGCTGTCTCTCTTAATCATACGGTGGATTGGGCTGTAAAAGCAGAGATAATATTTTAACACAATTTTTGGTTTTTCTGTCACGGTCAGGCGTGGCATTACTTCTTTAACGTTCTTCTTTTATTCTACTAAGCTTTGTTATTTCTATTTAGCAAAATCTTTTCGTTTACCATCATTTTTTGATAGGTGAACGCCAATTCTAACTCCACTGAAATCATCATTATACGCATAATGTACGCATGTCAGAATAGTAGAGGTTTTTAAGTGACCTGTCAATAGAAACTTCATAACTTTAAAACTGAGGCTCCAAATAAATATCTGTATGTCTTTAAATTACAGTTGTTATCAAAAAGGGTTGTCGTGATATGGGAGAACACACATAAGCTGAATATCGCTGTATATGGGACATTACCCTAGCAATGTGCGAAGCTTCGCGTTCGAAGGCGTACTCTCGCTATATGAGAGATACTGCCAAAGCGTCAGTGACTGAAGGAAGGTATTAGCATGCCCTGAAATAACAAACACAAAAAGCATGTTACAGCACAATAGACAGTACCAATAACAACTTAAGAGCAACTTTCTTGCGCTACATTACGATTTCTAGCTGTCATTAACTTGTCGTTCTGCAGAACAAGCACGCAGAGTGCCATTCTAGTGCACCTAAATACACTGAACTAATGCTGTGTGGACGCAGAAAGTCACCCAATTTATTCTTTACTCTCGTGTGATATAACTCAGGCGACAAAAAGTTGTGCAAATGCAAAAGAATGATACAAGTAATGAAATAACACGTGAATGCTACACAATCCTGCATTATTAGGCTTCTTGTATATAATCAAAGCAAGTCAAAGCTTATTACGCTTCACTGGAATGTTTCGAACATTTCCTGGGGCTGAAGAACTTGACTGACATCTAATGTTTCATCAAAGTGTCATATCTTATCTTCCTGTCTTTCTTGCGACCATCCTATCTAGCAGGTGAACATCTAGCAGCCGTTGGGGAATGTTTGAACTTTCTGTCGGGTAGTTAAGGGTAGAACTCGAAAACCTGTGCGCACTAAAACCGCCACGACATATTCTTACAGTGCCCTGAATATGTGTTTTGTGCAATTCTTTTTTCTTGAGGAACATCATAGTTTGGCCGAACAGGGGAATGCTGCAATGACAGTATAAAATAGCAGAAATTAAATGTCCCAAAATCAGTATCGGGACGCCCAGAAATTTCATTGTAGGCACTATGGTTCCGCATATCTGTTTGAAAACATTACGGTCATGTTAAAATCAGCTGACAGAATTACAACAGAGGTTGCTGAGGCACTAAAGATAATATAGACTCTGGGAATCCTCTGCAAGAGTATTATTCGTCATGCTGTCTGAAAGAAAAAATGTCGGTTTTTTTTTCAAAATATAACTTTCCTCGTGCAATACAGGACCTCGTGACACTCTGTCACATTGTCATGGTGTCGTTACGTTGACGAAGGCAGCAGTCTTCGTTGAAGGTGGCAAACTCCTTACGCCATGGCCTGTGCGTCCCATTTTTATAGTATGTAGTAGTAGGCACCTCTCGTTTAGTCTTTAAAAGCACCGCGGCATGGCGGTACTTGTATATTGCCGCGTGGCGTATTGCGGATAGTGTTGCGCATGCCGATACCGCCGGCACGCGGCCTTATCGTGGTCCATGATGCACCGCGACTCATCTGCGAAGAAAAGACACACTGGCTTAGCGGGAGGCAAACAGCGCGCTCGACGGCCGTCGGGTAACAGAAATGTCCCACCAGAACGCAAGGCGCGTTCGACGGCCGTCGGGTAACAGAAATGTCCCACTGGAACGCAAGGCGCGTTCGACGGCTGTCGGGTCACAGAAATGTCCCACTGGAACGCAAGGCGCGTTCACCATCAGAGACACAGTCGCCGTAGCGTGTGGCGCTATCTCGTTATGAACGAATGGTCGACGTGCGGGCCATGATCTTCGCAGATGAGTTGCGGTGCATCCTGGACCACGATAAGGCCGCGTGCCGACGGTATCGGCATGCGCAACACTATCCGCAATACGCCACGCGGCATTGCTCCCCTCCGCAACGTAAGCATCGACCCGATGATTTGTTTAAAATATAACCAAAACAAAAGGACAGCCTGTGCGAAAGTGAATGGCAAATAAGCACGAATCACGCACACATAAACAAAACAAGAGATGCAAACAGGGAGCCTCCTTTAGCGCGCATGATAGGGCTTCAAACGGGCGACGTGTACCACTTCTTGTCGTGCGCGGCGTCGTTGGGATGAGCTAGCCCCATCAGGGACCACTTCATAGTCCACTTCATCCACTTGACGGATGACTTTGTATGGGCCGAAATAACGGCGCATGAGTTTTTCGCTTAATCCTCGGCGGTGAACGGGCGTCCAAACCCAGACTTTGTCACCTGGCCTGTATGTTGAATCCCGTCTCCGCAGGTTGTAGCGTCTTGCGTCGTTTCGCTGTTGGTCTTTTATGCGCAGACGAGCAAGCTGCCGGGCTTCTTCTGCGCGCTGAAGGTAGGCGGCCACGTCTAGGTTGTTTTCATCGGTGACATTAGGCAGCATGGCGTCCAGGGTAGTAACGGCATCCCTCCCATGGACGAGATTAAATGGTGTCATTTTAGTGGTCTCCTGCACCGCGGTGTTGTAGGCGAAGACCACGTAAGGCAGAATTAAGTCCCAGGTCTTGTGTTCTGTGTCCACGTACATAGCGAGCATATCGGCAATGGTCTTGTTCAAGCGTTCCGTGAGACCATTTGTCTGCGGATGGTACGCAGTTGTTCTTCGGTGATCTGTATGACTGTAATGTAAGATTGCCTGAGTAAGGTCAGCCGTAAACGCCGTTCCCCTGTCAGTTATTAGTACCTCAGGTGCGCCATGACGGAGGAGAATTGATTCGACAAAAAATTTGGCAACTTCTACGGCTGTGCCGTTCGGGAGGGCCTTAGCTTCAGCGTATCGGGTAAGGTAATCAGTGGCCACTATGATCCACTTGTTACCGGATGTTGACGTGGGGAAAGGTCCAAGCAGGTCCATACCAATCTGTTGGAATGGTCTCGACGAAGTTTCAATTGGCTTGAGAAATCCAGCTGGTTTTTTTGGAGGTCTCTTCCGGCGCTGACATTCGCGGCAACTCTTGACGTACCGCGCAACATCTAAGGAGAGGCGGGGCCAGTAGTATCGTTCTTGAATTCTGTGGAGTGTGCGTGTAAAACCGAGGTGGCCTGCAGTGGGTTCGTCATGTAACGCTTGTAAAATTTCTTCTCTCAGGCTGCTTGGGACGACAAGAAGGTAAGCTGCCTTATTCGGTGCGAAGTTCTTTTTAACTACCACCCCGTTTTGCACACAGAAGGAGGATATCCCACGCTTGAACAGTGCAGGCGGTATGGAGGCCTTTCCTTCGATGTAGTTGATCAACTGTTGTAGGATCGGGTTCGAGCACTGCTGTAATGCAAAGGTGCTGCTGCTGATAGGCCCAAGAAAGGCATCGTCGTCTTCATGGCTTGGTGGTGCGCCGACAGGGGCTCTTGAGAGGCAGTCTGCGTCGGAGTGCTTACGACCAGATGTGTAGACTACCTTCACGTCAAACTCCTGAAGCCGTAGGCTCCATCGAGCGAGGCGGCCAGAAGGGTCTTTGAAACTGGCCAACCAGCACAACGCATGCTGGTCTGTTACGACCTTGAAGGGTCTGCCATATAAGTATGGGCGGAAATTCGAGGTGGCCCATACTATCGCAAGACATTCCTTCTCAGACGTGGAATAGTTCACTTCCGCTTTCGACAGTGAGCGGCTTGCATACGCGATGGCGCGCTCGCAGCCCTTGTGCTTCTGAACGAGAACGGCACCTAAGCCGATGCTGCTGGCGTCTGTATGTATGTCAGTTTCGGCATATTCATCAAAGTGACCCAGCACAGGCGGCGACTGTAAACGTTGTTGAAGTTCTTTGAATGTCTCACGTTGCTCAGCTTTCCATTCGAAAGGCGTGTCCGACTTGGTGAGCTGCGTCAAAGGGGCAGCAATGTGTGAGTTCTTGACGAAGCGTCGGTAATAGGCACACAGTCCTAAGAATCGGCGCACTCCTCTCTTATCTTGCGGTTGAGGAAACTGTGCGATAGCGGCTGTCTTCTCGGGATCTGGTCTTGCGCTATCTTTGCTTATAACATGGCCAAGGAACTGTAGTTGTTCATAAGCAAAATGGCATTTTTCTTGCTTCAGTGTCAACCCTGATGACTTAATTGCGTCCAGTACCGTCCGGAGCCTTTTCAGGTGGTCGCTAAAGTTGGAGGCGAAGACGACCACGTCGTCCAGGTATACGAGACATATTTGCCACTTGAGACCTGCCAGTACTGTGTCCATTAGACGCTGGAAGGTTGCTGGAGCGGAACAAAGTCCAAATGGCATCACTTTGAACTCATACAATTCATCCGGCGTGATGAAGGCGGTCTTTTCTCGGTCTCTTTCATCAACCTGAATTTGCCAATACCCTGTCTTCAGATCAATGGACGAGAAGTACCTTGCATCACTAGGACGATCTAGGGTATCGTCGATCCTTGGTAAATGGTACACGTCTTTCTTGGTTACACTATTCAACCGTCGGTAATCGACGCAAAACCGAAGACTTCCGTCTTTCTTTTTGACAAGGACGACTGGTGCCGCCCATGGGCTTTTCGATGGCTGAATTACATCGTAGTGTAACATTTCCTCAACTTGCTCTCGGATGGCCTGACGTTCAAGTGCCGACACACGATAAGGGCTTTGATGGAGAGGGTGGATGTCTTCTTGGGTTATGATTCGATGCTTTGCCAGAGAAGTGTGTCGGACCTCTGAAGAAGTGGCGAAACAGTCGTCATAACGTCGAAGGAGGTTCTGGAGCAGTTGCTGCTTGCATTAAGGTAAGAAAGGGTTAATGTCGAATGACAGCTGCGAGTTGTGGGTCTGTGGGGTGATGGTCGCTGGATTCGAGAGGTCGAGGGTGTCACTGACTTCCGCGATTTCATCGAGAAAGGCAATGGTCGTGCCTTTGGCCAGGTGGCGGTGTTCTTGGCTGAAATTTGTTATCAGCACTGGGCCCTGTCCATTCCGGAAGTCCGCAATGCCTCTTGCGATTGCGATATCACGGCCAAGCAAAAGCTTTATGTTACCTTCTACGACGCCATGAGCATTTTCGGCAGTACCAGTGCTTACGGGGATTAGGGTCGTTGATCGGGGTGGGACGCTCACGTCATTCTCGAGCACATGGAGGGCTGCGCGATTATGTGGTGTCGAGTATGAATTTATGGCTTCATCCGAGGAAAGTTTGATGGATCTGGACGCCAGGTCAATAACCGCGTGATGTTGAGTCAAGAAGTCCATGCCGAGAATGACGTCACGGGAGCACTGTGGGAGCACCAAGAAAGTGGCAAGGTATGTGGGACCATCGAATGTCACCCTTGCAGTACATCGCCCTGATGGGGTGAGGAGGTGGCCTTCCGCTGTGCGGATCTGCGGGCCGTCCCAAGCCGTCTTAACCTTCTTCAGTTGTGCTGTCAGTGGCCCGCTGATGACCGAGTAGTCACCTCCTGTGTCAATCAAGGCAGTTACCGGGGGCCGTCGATAGATACTTCAAAATCGGTGGCACGTGGGCTGGAGTTGCGCGTTGGTTTTGGGTTCGGGGCACGGCTTTGTCTTGTTGCTTCGTTTTGCTTCGTCTCGCGGCTTGGGTTGTTGTGCGTTGTCGTCGTCGTAGATGATGTGCTGTCGTCATATATGGTCGTCGGTGGAGGGTCTTCAGCTTTTCCTCTTGAAGCAACCTCACCTCCAAATGTTGCTGGTTTTAGTTTCCCCTACGGGGGCTTGGGGACCTTCTTCGTTCGTTGTTGCTGCGGTTCGGTGACGTGAAGCGTGGGGATGGCGGTGATGGAGAACGGCTGCACAAGTACTCTGTATGGCGCAAGTAGTCTTCGATTGGCGGAGGTCGTTGTCCAGGGCGTGGCCGTGGTGCCTGAGATGAGAAGCCAGGCAGTCCCATCCACCTGTAGGGGCAGTGTCGAAGAATGTGGCCGGCCTCACCGAAGTGAAAGCATAGGGGACGGTCGCCGGGAGTTCTCCAGGTGTCGCATTTTCTTTGGCTCGGGCGTCTCTCGTATGTAGGGTGGGCGGGTAAGGGCGGACGGCTACTTGGGGCTGCAGCGTACCGTGGAGGACTGGGCTCGTTTCGTCGGGGTGGCCTAGTGTTCACTGCAGCGGCGTAAGTCATTGCTTCGGCCTCTGTTCGAGTCGTCGCTGACGAAGAGCCAAGCGCCTGCTGGACTTCATCACGCACTATGTCCAAGAGAGATGCTCCTTGGGGGGGCGGGGGGGTAGGAGGTAGCAATCGGCGTAGTTCTTCCTTAACCACTTCTCGAATAGCTTTCCGCAGATTGTTGGTCGTTAGCCCACCTCGAATCGGTTCCGAGTGGAGCGAGCTGAGCTGAAACGGGCGGTCCCGTTTCACAGAGACCCAGAAAACGCCTTAATGCCTTTTTATCTGATGGTGTTGAAAATGTTACGGCGGCAACTTTCCCGGGGTCTGGACGAACTTTTGTGTAACTGAAGAAATGGCCAAGAAACTTATTGATTGATTTGTAGGATTTAACGTCCCAAAACCACCATATGATTACGAGAGATGCCGTAGTGGAGGGCTCTAGAAATTTTGACCACCTGGGGTTCTTTAACGTGCACCCAAATATGAGCCCACGGGCCTACAACATTTCCGCTTCCATCGGAAATGCAGACGCTGCAGCCGGGATTCGAACCCGCGACCTGCGGATCAGCAGCCGAGTACCTTAGCCACTAGACCACCGCGGCGGGGCTTGGCCAATAAACTGTATTTCCTCAAAACAGAAGTGACACTTCTCCGGCTTGAGCGTCAGGCCTGTGGCCCGTATGGCCTGCAAGACCCCCTGCAATCGTTCAAAGTGTTCGTCAAGCGTTGTAGAAAATACAATGACGTCGTCAAGTTATACTAAGCAGGTTCTCTATTTAAGCCCAGAGAGCATGGTATCCATAAGACACTGAAAAGTAGCAGGTGCGGAGCACAAGCCAAATGGTAAGACCTTAAATTCGTACAGTCCGTCAGGCGTCACGAAAGTGGTTTTTTAACGATCCCTGGGGTCGACTTCCATTTGCCAACATCCAGTCTTTAGGTCCATGGAAGCGAAATAACGTGCGTTTCGAAGCCTGTCGATCGAATCATCTATGCAGGGAGGCAGTAACACGTCTTTTTTGTTACCTCATTCAGCTTTCGATAGTCCACACAGAAACGCAGGCTGCCGTCCTTTTTCTTGACTAGAAAAACAGGTGACGCCCAAGGGCTTTTCGTCGGTTGATTCACGTCGTCTTCAAGCACTTTTGTTACCTGCTGTTCTATCGCTTTTCATTGTTTTGAAGCCACACGGTACGAATTTTGATGAATTCGTCTAGCCGTTTTCTCTGTGATTATTTGGTGCTTGTTCAAGAACGTCAGGCAAACTTTCGAGCTCGACGCAAAACAGTCGTGGAGCTCGGCTAGCAGCCAAAACAGGCGTTCCCGCTGTGGCTGAGGTAAAGTAGGGCTGGCGTCAAGGTTACGTGCTAGGTCATGTGCGTCTTGTGCACGCGTCGCTTGGAGTGCTGAGAAGCAGTCACAAACATCTGCTATCTCATCAAAATATGCCAAAGTTGTGCCTTTCGGAGGGTGCCATCGCTCGGAGGTGAAATTGGTCAACAGCAAGTTCGTTCAGCCGTTGGTGACATTGACTATTCCACATGCTCTGAAATCCCGTGAGTTGAAAAGCCGCGAAGTTAGTTCATCGGTGATTCTTTCACCGTCGAACGGTACGTCACATGCTACTGAAACGAGGATACATGAACGAGGCGGCACAGCTATATTGTGGTCTTTGAGACGAAATGATTTGTTGTCCGGTGAGGAAGAATCAATCAGACGAGCACTCTCGTGAAGCGAAACCACGCGGTCTAGGATATTGATTATTGCGCCATGTTCCCTGAGAAAGTCCATTCCTATGATCGAATCTTTGCAGCCCTCTAGGAGAACGATGAAAATCACGACGAAAGAAGAGTCTCCAATGCAAATTTTTGCTGTGCATCTCGCAGTAGGGAGCAGCAATTGACCACCCGCTCTTCTTATATGTGTTCCTGTCCACGGCGTTTTTACTTTTCTAAGACGACTGGCCAGCTTGTGACAATGTGGAAAAATCAGCACCCGTATTTACTAAGGCCGTCACTTGCTCTCCATCAATAATTACATTGAGGTAGGCGCTCACCATTTCGTCGTTGTTAATATTCGTCGGTGTCAAGTCGTTCTGTAGTGGCAGTACTGGACACTTTTTATCGTCTTGTGGTTGGGCATCGACCTTACCCCGAGAGGTTGCCGCCTTAAGTTTCCCCGGTAAGGGCTAAGCGACCTTGTTCCCTGAAGGTCAGCAGAAGTACGTCAATTCAGTGACGATGTCCGAGCAAGGGATGGACAGCGTGACCTGTGGGCGGAGTTGGGCGGGCAATCGGAAAGTGACTCGTGCTAGGAGGGACACGTTTTTGGAGGTCCTGGAAAATCAGGGTCGTCATGACGAACAATGTAGTCGGCATTGGGTCGGCGACCGTCGTACCCTGGCCGAGACGGGTGAAGCAATGTGTCGCGGAACCAACAATAGCGAGCTACATGGCCGGCACCACCACAGCTAAAGCAAAGCGGGCGCCAAACGACAGTGCCCCAAGCGTCCGTTCTGCGAAATTGTGGGTGTCCCATGTCCTCTTGTGGTGGTGAGTAAAGCGCGGAAAGTGGTGGCTGGTGGCATGAAAATATGGGAGACACGGGCCGATGTCTGAAAGCCTCCTGCAAAGGTTGCGACGAAGGTGTGGCTGTAGGCGGCTGGTAGTATGACGTAATAGACGGGACAGGTGGTGGATGGTGGAGAGCGTCGGCGTAACTCATTTGACGCTGCTCGCGCCGAGATCAGCGGCTGAAAAGCATGCCTAAGTTCCCCACAAATGACTGCGGCAATGGCAGTCACTGGCATATTCAATAGAGGAGTCCAAAGCTTCGGAATTTCTTCTCAAACAATATCTCTGATCAGGTCACGTAGGGAGCCCTGATTGTCCAGAGTAACTGAATCGGCGTTGATTCGGGTGGTAGTGGACGAGCGATCATACTGCCTCGATATTTGGTGCAGAGCACGCTCAATGGCAGTGGCTTCTCTTATAAAATCGGCCACGGTAGTTGGGGCATTGCGCACAAGTCCGGCGAACAGTTGTTCCTTCACGCTGCGCATAAGGTAGTGCAACTTCTTTTCCTCGGACATATTGAGATCAGCCCGACGACACAGGCGCGTCACGTCTTGAGTAAACCTTGCCTCAGTTTCGTTAGGTTTTTGAAGTCTTGATTCGAGCAACTGCTGAGCCCGCTATCGACGGTCGACGCTAGCAAAGATTTCAATCAGCTGCTGACGAAACTCATCCCATGTCGATATACGGCCTTCTCGATTCTCAAGCCACGTGTGAGCGCTGCCATCGAAAGTGAAGTACGTGCGGGCGAACTTTCGTTGAGCATTTCACTGGTTGATGTCAGCAAGGCGTTCGTAATGCTCAAGCCAATCTTCAGCATCGTCATGTGGGGCACCACTGAAGCGATCGGGTACAGTGGCTGAAGAAGTGTTACTTGGGTTGGATTGAAAATGGGGCTGCCTTGTATCCGTTGGACGACTTGTGGCTGGCTGGCGAAGGCCATTGGCAGAGGTACGAAATGCCTGGTAGAATTTTCGTCCAAGGAGGTCAGCTCAGGAGAGAGGCCTACCAACTGCCGACTCAAGTGGTGCACTGGTGTCACAACAGGTGGCTGCATGTCTGAACTTTATGAACGGCTCCCAGATGGAGTGTAGAGCATCGGCAGACTTGCAGTACAGCACCTCCACCAGTGTCGCAATTTAACGTAAGCAGATCACTGAGACGTTCAGTCCGAGAACCGACGGCATGTGTTTTTATGCCGGAGCCAAGAGCAAAGGACATAAGCAAAAGCACATCGTCTTCTTTAATGTCTCTTTTTCCTGAGACTGTTGCAAGTCGTCTTCGTTGCCTCTCTATTTCGAGTGTGGCAATATATTCATCATATTGCCGCGTGGCGTATTGCGGATAGTGTTGCGCATGCCGATACCGCCGGCACGCGGCCTTATCGTGGTCCAGGATGCACCACGACTCATCTGCGAAGATCATGGCCCGCACGTCGACCATTCGTTCATAACGAGATAGCGCCACACGCTACAGCGACTGTGTCTCTGATGGTGAACGCGCCTTGCGTTCCAGTGGGACATCTCTGTGACCCGATGGCCGTCGAATGCGCCTTGCGTTCCAGTGGGACATTTCTGTTACCCGACGGCCGTCGAACGCGCCTTGCGTTCCGGTGGGACATTTCTGTTACCCGACGGCTGTCGAGCGCGCTGTTCGCCTCCCGCTAAGCCATTGTGTCTTTTCTTTCTTCAGTGGGCGCAACTCCGCCAAATAAACGGATCTCCTTCTATTTCTACTAACCTCCCGGTCCCCTGTCTTCGGACTACCCTCACTCTTACGTGACAATATTATCAGCGGTTTATTCCAGTTTCGCGCGCATTGCGTCGCCTTTAACTCGTCTTACGAGGGATGACGTTGCACTTGTTTGGTGTAACAAACAGAAAGCTGCTTTTAATGACTTGCGGCCACGTGTACACATGACCCCCGTGCTTGCCCATTTTAAAAGGACAGCCCCTACAGTGCTCAAAATATGCCAGCAAGTTTGGCCCCAGAGCTGTGCTTGTGCAGTGCCAGGACTACGTGGAAAGACTGTTCGCTTACGCAAGCCGAACTCTGTCACGCACAGAAGCAGATTACTCGACCACTGGAAAGGAAAGGAATGCCTCGCCGTGGTGTGAGCAGTTACGAAATTTCGCCCACACTTGTACGGTCGCCCATTCAAGGTTATCAGTGACCACCATTCGTTGTGTTGGTCGACAACTCTGAAAGAACCTTCCGGGCGATTGGCACGTTCGAGCCTTAGACTACAGGAATTTGATACGACGATGGTGTACAAGTCGGGAAAACGACACACGGGCACCGACTGCCTGTCTCGATCGCCAATAGAGTCGGCTGATTTCCTTGATAAAAATAAAGCATTCGTCGGAATACTCGACCCGTCAACCATCGCACATCACCAGTATGACGACCTTGAGCTACTTGGCTCGATTAATTATTTAGAAGGACGAAGTCTGAACGCGCCCAAAGCATTTGCAAGAGGACTATCGTCGTTCTGTCTGCGAAACAATGTCCTTTACCAAATGAACTTCTCGCCAGACGGGTCCACCTACCTGCTTGTAGTCCCTACCACTCTTCATTCTGAGGTGTTGCAAGCGTGCCACAACGGGGTCACATCTGGACATTTAGGCTACACGCGCACACTGGGCAGAGTTCGAGAGAGGTATCAATGGCCTAGAATCACCGCTGCCGTGAAGTACCATGTTCGAACCTGCCTCGATTGCCAGCGGCGCAAGTTACCTCCGACAAAACCAGCCCGTTTGCTACACCCTGTTCAGATCTCAACAACACCGTTTGACCAGATTGGAATGAACCTTTTGGGCCCACTTCCCACATCTATTGCTGGTAACAAGTAGGTTATAGTGGCGACCGGCTACCTCACTCGCTACGCCGAGACAATAGCCATCCAGAGAGGCACAGCTGAAGCGGTGGCCTGATTTTTCATAGAAAACATTCTGCTGAGACACGGTGCGCCGTAAATCGTTATAACAGATCGTGGAACCCCATTCATGGCCGCGCTTTTAGATCACGTCAAGATGCTCAGTGATACTATTCATCGTAAGTCGACAGGCTACCATCCACAAACGAACGGGTTGACCGAGCGGCTCAACAAAACTCTGGAAGACATGCTTTCAATGTATGCGGACATCGAGCACAAAAACTGGGACGAGATTCTCCCTTACATAACATTTGCATACAATACTGCTAAACAAGAAACCACACGGATGACCCCATTCAGCCTTGTTTTTGGACGAGAAGTATGAACGATGTTGCACGCGGTGCTGCAACACGAATGCGATCACAACGAAACAAGTGCTGACGCGTTCACTCAACGCGCAGAGGAAGCCAGGCAGCTCTCACGTCTCCGAATATACCAACAGCAAGAGTACGACGCAGGTCGCTATCACCTACGTCATACACCTGTAACGTACGAAACCGGGGACCGAGTATAGGTGTGAACACCTGTACAAGATGGGGACTATCCAAAAAGTTGCTCAGAAGATACTTTCTCACCTTATCGAGTGCTGCGACGACTAACCCCCGTATTCTAGAACGTCCCTTCACTCGACGCTCAACCTTCACTTGAGAAAGCCGATGGGAGCGCCATCTGTAGGCAGGGAAATCCACTGCATATAAGTGATAATTTGCTGCTATTCTTGAGTAGCGCAGCGTCATTTCAGCCGAGCAGCGGCGCAGTGCGCAACTCTGTCAAGTTAAGGGTGAAAGTCGAGTCGAGGAGCGTTTGTGAATACGGGGGTAAGTGACGTTACCTATAAAGTCGACCCAGATAGTCCAAACTGTACAAGGCGTCGCCAGCACCGACCTGAACTTGTGCACGTATTGCGCATTAGGCCATTCGTCAGCGAGTGACTCTGCGAAGCACCGTCGCTTGTACAAAGTGACCTTATGCGCGAATGACAGGCTCAGCTATAGGATCGGGACGATACTCTTTTAAAGGGAAGCAAATGCCACGCTCGAAATAGACAGGGAACGAAGAATTTGCGCGCCAACGATCTCGTGAAAAAGGGACACTGAATAATACCACGTGCTTTTGTTTATGTCCTTTGCTCTTGTCTTTGCTCTTGCGCTTGTCCTTGTATCTTCTTGTCGTCCGTGTTTACTACCGCGCAGTTACATACGTCGATTTTGCTCTTGGCTCCGGCATAAAAACACACGCCGTCAGTTCCTGGACTCAACGTCTCGGTGATCTGCTTACGGTGAACCACGACAATATGATGAAGGGATGCGACAAGGCTGTACTTGTAGTGCTCAGTAGATGAACGAATAAATGTTCGGATGGACGGACGAATGGTCGGACGGATGGACGGATGAATAGACAGACAGCCAGAGACACACAGACATATGCACAGATGGACGAACAGACAGACAGATGATCGGACGTACAGATGAACGCGTGGACGGACATAGAGGCTGACTGATGGATGAGTGAAAGGACAGATGGAGAAACAGCCGCAAGGATAGATGGACGCATGGACGGACGAAAGCAAAAAGAACGGATGGAGGGAAGCCTGGACGGACTGATGGACGCTTCGCCCCGCTCATGTTTATTCACTCCGTGAATATGCCGCGTTTTTGTTTTTATGTGGACGAAACTGTGCCCAAAACTGTGCCTCCACCACGGCGTCTCTCATAGTCATATGGTGGTTTTGGGACGTTAAACCTCACATATCGATCAATAAATGAAGTAAAAACATGATATTGTGTTCTTTTATTCAGCTGAAAAAGTAATAGGCGTGTGCGGCGATACCTATCGCCGTTATCTGTCTTCTCTTATTTACGTGCAGCCAATATTCCTTTTGCGTAACTACTCAATGAATATTCAGTTGACATTGTGCCCTGTGTAGTTGTAGTTCCTCATCCTCTAATCTCTGGATATAACCGGTGCTGTTTTAAAGCAAGCGTGAAGCAACAAGCCCAAATATTTATCTTGGCGAGGTCACAACTTCTATGTAATCTGACTGCGTCAAGGCGCAAAAAAAGAACTGCTTAAACCACTCCGTCTTTTCCAAATCCGTTGTCAGAACCACATTTCGAAATGTTAGTACGTGTGAATGAAGGCAGTGAGCTCATTATGCCGCGTTCCGTCCTCCTAAGACAGTACTGGCTTGAGAGTTCTCAATTTTCAGTGGCTGATCTACAAAGTGAATGAAGAAAGGAGTGTAAAAGCTTTGAGTAACCGGTATCCAATCACTTGCGTGGAAGAGAATTTAAAATAATCCGTCATACACCACCTCCCTAAAATAATATTTGTTTCTGGAAAGCGACTATACAACAAAATTGCAAAACAGATCATGTGAAAGCTTCAAAGCCTGTAGTTTTATGTTTTTGGCGAGTAGTTGAAATGAATTACCACTTGAACCAATGACAGTCACTTCATCAGGTGCTCCTCCTCTTGTCATGTTGTGGGTTACTGTCCTGTAATCAACAAACAATATTTTGGAGACACTGGGCATGATGGAAGACACACTACAAATCACAATTTATTTTCTGAAATGGACATGAAGCACAATCATGAAAGCGAAAAGTTAGGGAAGATACAGTAGAATACAAACTTTAAACAATGATCGATAAAAGCGAGACATACCAAGAAGAGAGGTAAGCCGCACAAGGTGACGGACACATGCCGGACGTCTAAACTCGATGGACAGAGTCTCACTCCGAAACCAAGCATTCGCACCTCTCGAAGATCTACGGAGAGGTCGTCGTTGAGATTGTGTCTGCAATCCCTTCGTGTTTTTTCGCAGCCGCCGTTGGCTTTCCCGTTCCCTAGCTAAGGGGTAACTGCTGTCTGCTTCATTTTTAGTAGAGCAGTCATGAGTATTCGGAATGGGCTATTTTCTGTAGCACATATTAGTTGTTGATGATGGTACCTTTTGGGTAGGCTAAGAAGATTTGGTTGCCGAACAACCGTTTGTTGAACCGACTGTCATTTTCTCTTATCTCAACGCAATAGCGTTAAAGACCTCGTTTTTCGGAAACATCGGCGTCCGCGTTGGCATTCGACGTCGTTGGTTAGCAGTGAAATATCACATTCCTGTCCATGACAGAAGAATTTAGAAAGGTGCCAATATATTGAAAAAAAAGACACTTCCGGGTCCAAGTGAGGACCGATCCCAGGTCATTGCTAACTGCTAATTGCTAATTTGTTCAAATTGCTAATTTACTGCCCACTTTCATGAATGGGGGAAGACAGTGTGGGTGCTGACACTGAGCGTGTCATTTTCATCTGTACATACAAACAGTTGTAATCATCATCATCGTTTGTCAGGCGGCCTATCTCATTTGGGCCTCGTGAAACTGCATTAATGTATGACCTTGCTACTGTCGTGTAGGACGTTGTCACTTATTATTAGAACCCTCACTATAAACCTGTTTTACTGTACTGGAGGATATAAAGATCCACACAATGGCTTCTATTTCGCCCTATCTAGGGTGAGCTATTTTTTATTTTATACCTAAAAACGTCGATTTTCTCACACTATCTAATTCTCTCCCTTTCTCGGCTGCGCTTATCGTCCATTGGTAACCACACAGTGGGTGTTACTGTCCACTTGTTACCGCGTTTCGTACTCTCCACCGGCTACGTATTTTGTGAACACCCCAGATGCAATTTTTTGACCTTGATGTTACTTGGCTGCCTCCATTGCCTAATTTTCCTAAGAAAGAAGAAAGACTGGTGATTTTTTCATCCACTTTTCTTTCTTCTTTCTTCCTATTTACATTCCATTAGTTCTAATAACTTCCCCTGTACATTCCTTGGCATTACTGTCTGTTAGACATCATTATTATTGTGTTAAAACACGGAAAAAGGAGCCCTTGGGTATACACTTCTTTCCCTTATTTCATTGAACGAGGGTCTAGTACTGGCAGACTTTGTGTGTTTAGGTTGTATAGGAGGAACAATTAATCAGCTGCTCGCTCATAATAAGTTCACGTGCTACGTGACGCCAAACATGCGCAGAAGAGTGTTTTCACACTCGTCGTTTGGCTTATAGATGGCACTGACTGTCACTCCTACTTCTAAATTCACATATAAACCCAAAAAAGTGGATGGAGGAAAGGGCGCTGTGATAGCTCAGTGGTTAGAGCATCGAACGCGTTATTCGAAGGTCATAGGTTCGATTCCTGCTCACGGCTGGTTATTCTTTCATCCACTTTTTTTCTTCTTTCTTCCTATTTACATTCCATTGGTTCTAATAACTTCCCCTGTACATTCCTTGGCATTACTGTCTGTTAGATCTCATTAATATTGTGTTAAAACACGGAAAAACGAGCCCTTAGGTATACACTTCTTTCCCTTATATATATATATATATATATATATATATATATATATATATATATATTTCAGAAAAGAAATTCTGTGGGTCCGGTGCAAATATATTTAGGAATAAAGGAGCACACTTACGAAAATTTGATAATTGTTTACTCTACGTTTCGGCCGTGGCACGGCCTTCGTCAGGATTATACAATCGCGGCCTTCGCACGGCCGTGTTAAACAATCACGGCCGTCGCACGGCCGTGATTGAATTGCACGGCCTTCGTAAGGTTGATCCTGACAAAGGCTGTGCCACGGCCGAAACGTAGAGTAAACAATTATCAAATTTCGTAAGTGTGCTCCTTTATTCTTAATTATATTGTCACCGGACCAACAGAATTTTTTTTCTGAAATATATACAGAAATGTACCGAATGAGGCACATTTCTCGCCATTGCAGGAGTCGCTGGGGTCCTCCTCCACAAGCCTCATCTCGTCTCTTCCATACTCGTCCTGCCTATCGCTATGAGACCAGCCGTGACCATTTTGCCCAGAAACCTCCTACTGAACGCCACAACTCCTGCTCTCTATCCCCGCAACGTCGCCAGTCGCGTTCTTTATAGCCTCACCGACCATCTTCCCCCGCCTTTCCAGGAGATTACCCGACAAAAAACTAAGTGTTGCAGCCCCCGGTGGTGGCACTGCATTGCTAGGACTTACAGAAAACAGTCTCTTGACAATACAAATAAAATGGTACCTTATAGGCCTACAAGTAGACGGTGTGCATGTCGCTGCTCTTGTCTACACCGGCGCTCAACTTTTCGTGATGATGAGTGATTTTCGCCGCAAGCTTAAGAAGGTTCTCACACGTGCAACCACTAAGTTCATGCATACGCGGATGACGGAACAGCATCTATCGTTTGAATGTGCTCCACTCGTGTAAGCATTGCGGATGGACACACAGTTGTCCTCTTCACCGTCCTTGATAAATGCCTCACGACGTAATTTTAGGCCTTAAGTTCCTGTCCGTACAATCTGCCCTCATAGACTGTTCGACCAGTACGCTCAGTCTACACTTTCCTGCAACAGAACCTCTTGCACAATGGCCGAGTCGCCTCTGCACAACGGGATAAGCGTGCCTTCCTCCTCAGACACTGACTTACGTAGAGCTCGTCTCAATACAACCAGTTCCCGATGGTGACTATGTTCTGACCCCTATCACCAATGTCCTCATAAACCACGGCATTACATGACCACACACCATTCTTTGCATCGCAGGAAGTTTTACTAGACTCCCAGTTGTCAACTTTAGCTTGACACCTCAAATGTTGCCACAAGAGATTTTTTTGGCGTATATCCGCACCTTAGAAGACAATGCGGTAGATGTTTTCACGATGGCCGCTTTTTTTGACCCCCACGCTCAACATCAATCTGACACTTGCTCCGACAGCGCTATTACGTCGATGATCGCTTCCAACTTAACGCCGCAGCAGACTGACGAGCTCCACCGGGTTCTGCTTTCCTACATCGACGTTTTTGACCTCAGCGGCTGTCCGTTGGGGTAAGCTGCAGGTATGACTCACCGCGTAAACACTGGTTATGAGCATCCTATTCATAACCGTCCATATCGGGTGTCAGCGGCCGAGCGTCACATTATCCAAAGTGAGGTCGACAAAATGCTCGCCAAGGACATTATTGAGCCATCCTGCGGTCCTTGGGCTTCTCCTGTAGTGCTACTCCGCAAGAAAGACGGTGCATGGCATTTGTGTGTTGATTATTGACACCTAAACAAAATTACCACAAGAAGAAATGTACCCTCTGCCACGAATAGATGACGCACTTTATTGCCTTTATGGGTTCCACTATTTTTGCTCCATATACCTACGCTCCGGCTATTGGCAGATAAAGGTAATTGAAATGAACCACGAAAACACAGCATTCTTCCCCACCGATGACCTATATCAGTTCAAGATCATGTCCTTTGGCCTTTGTAACGCTCCAGCCACCCTCGAACGAATGATGGACTCGCTGCTCAATGGATTCAAATGGTCCACCTGTTTGTGGTACTCGGACGACGTCAACATCTTTTCACCAACATTTGAAACTCATATAGAGCTCCTCTCAGCCATCTTAGGCATCTTCCGTCATGCTGGCCTGCAGCTCAACTCGTCCAAATGTCACTTTGGATGCCATAAAATTAGAGTACTTTGCCATTTAGTAGACGCCAATGGTGTACAACCAGACCAGGCAAAATTCAGCGCCGGCAAAAAAATTCCTGTACCGCGACCTGCGAAGAATGCACGCAGCTTTATCGGACTATGTTCCACCTTCCGAAGCTTCGTCAAAAATTTTGCACACATAGCGAGGCCGCTTACGCAGCTTCTCAAGAAAGACGTCTCGTTTTTACGGGACTCCAAAGAGGCTTCTGCGTTCTCCACTCTCATCGCTCTTCTCACTACTCCTCCAATTCTGGCATACTTCAACTATGCTGCCCCTTCGGAAATCCGTACAGTTGCAAGTGGACATGGTATTGGTGCAGTACTGGCTCAGAAACAACATGGTCATGATTGCGTTATTGCATATGCCAGCCGTCTCCTATCCGCCCATGAACGTAACTATTCGTTCACAGAGCGTGAGTGCTTGGCTCTTGTATGGGTGGTGGTGAAATGCCGACCTTACCTATACGGACGCCTATTTTCGGTAGTTACCAACACCACGCGCTCTTCTCGCTCAACTCTCTGAAAGATTCATCAGGCCGCCTTGGTCGCTGGGCTTTGCGCCTGCAAGAGTTTTCCTATTCGGCGGTCTAAAAATCTGGCCGCCTACACCATGGTGCCGGTTGCCTCTCCCGGTACGCGGTCGACGATCCTGAGAACACTGACGAGCCCACGGAGAACTCCATCTTGTTAGTGTCCGACTTCCTTAACATTGGGGAAAAACACAAGCACAATCCAGTGCTGCTTGACATCATCAGCCGTGCGGAATCTTTCCAAAATAATGCTTCCGTTCACTACTTTGTCATTCAAAAGGGTGTGCTATTTTGCCGCAATTTCCGACCAGAGAGGCCTAACCTTCTGATGGTTGTGCCTAAGCACTTGCGCTGCTGTGTTCTCACTGAACTTCACGACGCTCCCACGGCTGGACACCTTGGTGTATCCCGCACGTACGAGCGCGTCCGGCGCCGTTTCTTCCGGCCAGGCCTTGCTCGCTCAATGCGCCGATACGTCGCGTCGTGTGACTTATACGAACGTCGTAAAACACCGTCGCTGCTACCCGCCGGCCATCTTCAACCAATCGACATAACCTCGGAACCATTTTGCCGTGTTGGGTTAGACCTGCTTGGTCCTTTTCCCTAATCAACATTGGGAAACAAAAGATAACCGTGATTACAGACTGCGCTACGCGCTACGCTATTACGCGAGCTCTACCGACCAGCTGTGCAACCGACGTAGCTGACTTGTTACGGGACGTTGTTTTAATTTACGGTGCTCCGAGACAACTCTTCATAGACCGTGGCCGTACATTTCGATTCCAAGTCATCGCCGACATTCTGCGTTCTTTTTCCACGCAACAATCACTGACAACAGCTTACAACCTTCAAACAAACGGCTTCACGGAATGATTTAACCGTACTATAACAAATATCCTCGCCATGTACGTGTCACCCGACCACCGGGACTGGGTCCTTGCCTTACGCTACTCAACTTTCGCAAATAATTCATCCCGTCATGACGCAGCGGACTTTTCGTCGCTCTACTTATTGTATATGGAAGAGAGTTGACTTTACCACTGGACTTAGTCATTTCAGCTCACACCTCGTTAACAAGTGAGTACGCCCGTGACGCGATCGCGCTAGCCGATCATGCCCGTCAGCTCACTCGTACTCGGCTGATGGCATCGCAAACCAACCAATGCCGTTGGTACGATGCGAAACATAGAGACGTAAATTTCGCTTCCGGTATTCTCGTTGCACTCTGGTCTCGTTATTGTCGGCTGGCCCTATTGGATATACTTTTGTCTCATTATACGGGACCCTACCCTATATTACGTCAAGTAACACCTGTCATCTACGAGATCAGCCGCATCTATTTATGATCATCTGCTGTGTGGTCCAGTGATATTTTACTTGTCTCGCGGATCAAGCCCTAGAAGAATGCGTCAGATAATGACCTTTAAGGCACCGAAACGGTGCCTCTACCACTGGGGGTCATGCTACGTGCCACTGCATGAAGATGAAGAAGACAAAGAATACGGACTGTCGCGCGCTAATCTGTGTGGCTAGCGCTGCTCACGTAACCGGCAGAAAATACATCTATGGCTACCCCTCCGAGTCAGTCTCTTTCTGGTAACAATAATATGAGGGACGCCGTATAAAGGGCTCCGTAAATATGGACCGCCTGCACCCAAATACCGACGTGCTGCTGAATGGGAGTGCACAAGCCTCTAGGATTGTGTCTTAATCTAAATAGGCCCGGCGTGTCCGTGATTAAATCCCACGACCTGCGGAGCAGCAGCCAGGCGCTGTAACCACTACAACACTGTGGCAAGTTGATGCGGTAAAATTGTAGTCGAGAGTTAAGGTTGGTCGTTGATTTCTGTACAACAATTTCCACTAAGCATGTCGAATTGATCATGGCACGGTCAAGCCCACCTACATTACCTAAATTTTATACACCGTTTAACCACGCTGATTACGGAGCGCGATATATAACTTAGAGATTTCCGCCATACGCCGCCACTCTAAAACAAAACAGCCCGGTGATGCCACCAGGTTGTGTCGAAGCCTGTTGTCGTCAGGGTTAGACATAGCCACTATGCCACGATGGCGTCGCAAACACACTTAGTGGCAACAGCATATCTTGGTCCCTCACCAATTTGTCAGATGCCCTCGCGCCATTTTTCCTGTCATTACTATCACATAGGTGGGTGGAAAATGTTATGGTTTGCCATGCTCACTAAAACGAAAAGAATCAGACACTGCGCTACGCGTACGACAAATAGTGACATGTCGTGGACTTAACTTATTCGTGTCTAACAAGCGCGCATTCAGAGCCGAGGACAGTAGAATGAAGGTTTCCGGACGTAGTCAGGCACTCAGCAGAACACGAACACGGCACAAACTTCAGCGGTGTCACACGCGCAGCACACAACAAAGTTTGAACAAACAGTTGCCGAGAGTCGATTATTTAGCCATCCGACGTTACTACTCTTTGCTTGCGATGGGTTAAGCTCGGTTCAAAGTGTTTTCAATGTATTTCTTAGTCGTCAAAGTGTTTTGGAGCATATCTTAGTCACACGTTGCTACGCTTCGGCGTCGGCGGCGACGCCAGGGCGTCATCTACACCCAAACTGCGCATGCTCTAGTCTCCCGTCGGCCCAGCAACACACCAGCGAAGCGGCAGCTCCCCTTTCCCTCTCTCTCCCCGCAAGACCAATGGAGGCAGCGTATGCTAGTTAAAAAAAAAAGACTGCTGATGGTGCACAACTGTGCACTGACCACTGGATCGTGCGTTCGAACTTCACTCAAGGGCGTCATTACTTAGATTTAGCTTAACGTTGAAGGCAATGCTTTTTCTTCACTCGATAAAGAAGAATAATAACGACGAAATAACAATAAAACATTCCGGAACCATACCAACTACGCAAAATTTATGCGATACCCCCCCCCCCACTCTGCGACGCACTTACTCCAGTTCCCCTTGTGGGAAGGTGCGGGTGGCTATTTCTTGTTTCGTTGACGGGTGCTAACTAATGCATGTTTTCATCAAACTGACCACGTTTCGAAGCACAAGCAGCAAAATACAGCAGCGTGACACAGGGCAGCTAGCAATGGCCTCAAAGATTGCAACAGGTTGTATTGCCTTCTATTGGATTTGCCGGCTTCACCAGATGTAACCTTCTACAACTATGAATCATCGAACAACAATGCCATTGTCTTTAGAAAATAGACGTAACAGATCCATGGGCAGATACTGAGCCTGACAAACATTTACAGGCACTACTGTTGTGTTGCGAGCGGTACGGTGTGGTGTGCCGCCCAGCGTGGCACTCACGTCACGGAGGCTATACATTTATTTCTTGTAATAATTATGAAGGTCATATGTGATGCAAGTGCTCTACCTCTGAGCTACACCCTCGTTACCATGAAGGTCATATACCCCTGGTTAGAAATAGTTCCAAAAGTAGATTATTTTGACAACGCAGCTGCCAAACTAATCACGACAACGCAGCTGCTATGAAACAAGATTTGAATTGGGAGCTGCTTTTATCGCGTAGAAGAAAATTGCGATTGAAACTTTTATATCTAATATTTAATAATAAAACTGGAATCAATAAGGATATGTATTTACAGACGCCGTATTATTTGTCAAGTCGAATTAATCATCCTTTTAAACTGAGGAAGTACCGTCCCAGGACTGGAATTTTTGCAAATTCTTTTTTTGTCAGAATAATACATGAGTGGAATGGGCTCACAAGTGTACAAGTGTCTGCTGTAAATGAAACCTTGTTTCTTTCGAATCTGTAACCCCCCTGCTATAACGCCTTCGGGCGCTGCAGGTATACTTCGAATAAAGAATAAAGAATAAAGTAAAGTGTATGTTCTAGGCGTCCAGAAACTCCAACACAGCCAGCTTAGCATGCTTGGTTCTCTTGAGGGGGCGTGATTAGTGAATAAAAAATCACAGCATATCCACAGAGAGAATTATGACGAGAGGGGGGAAACATTCATTCATCTGTTCGTCCACTCGTGCTTCCATTCGTGTGTCCGTGCATCCGAATGAACGGACGCACGGACGGATGTATGGACGCATGACTACATTGACGCACGGACGGACGCAAGCAAGAACGAACCGTCGGACGGACGGCCGAAAGCACGGACGCGCGGACTGACATATGCACGTAATCATGCACGGATAGAAAGACGGACGTATGCACGGACGGGCGGACAGAAAACATAGACGGACGGGCTAACGGAGGGTCGAAATGTCGGATTGATGGACGTACGCTTCGCCCCACTCATCATCATTCACTCTCTGGATATGCTGTGAAAACTATAATGACATCTAGTTATATTCCAGGGGACATATACACGCAACGCCGTCTATTTAGGAAGGCATAATCTACAGGTGGCTGCATACTACATACGGACGAGGCAACTATCCATGGCCTAAGGAGCTTCACCAATAAAATTTTACGATTGTCGCGTAAGCTCCTGATGTGGCATTTGTGAAAGACATTGTAATGGGAGCTGAGAAGAGGGTTTCATTTCAACTTGCTGTGGCTGAAGCAATACTTTTTAAAAATTATCTTCAATATTGAGGCAGTTCCTGTAGCAGCAGGCCATGAGCTTGATTGACTGCTCTCGGCGAAACAGCGTGTGCGGCGCTTTTCACCTTCGGAAGAAAGCAAATTCTTTTTATAGTAAGCAAGTATACTACGAGCGAAAGCGTAGAAAACTTTCGAATGAGTCGACATTCAAACTTTGCTTGGCTCTGCGGCTGATGCACCACATCGAACGTGCTGCATTCCAGCATATTTTTTGATTGTCGTGGTGGGCATATGAAGCAAGCGCTTTACAATGGCGCCATGCAGTCGATGTAGTTTACGAACATACGCATAAGTGTCTGCATGGTGGGGAAGCAGGAGAGGGACGGACGTCTGTCAAAGTCACTTGAGAGGGCAGGGGGCGCAAAGTTGGCCTAATACATCAGCATTAAGGGGTATTTGCACTTTGCTTTCGCCCCCCCCCCCATCCGGTTTTTAAAATGAAACAATGCTCACACTTATAATGATGATATTGTACGTTCTTCGTTGACACAGGGAACTTTCAGGTTTACTTTGAAAGACGCGTTCATCGATATAACCGTGCTGGGGAACTTGACTGACCATGGATGCCGCACTTCGTCAGCGAGACAATATATGCATACGCTATTCATCAGTGGCGCTGCGAAGGGGTTAGGTGATATATGGTACCAACCTGAGAAAAAAAAACATGATTTATGCCTCCCTTAAAGGAATCGAGAAAACACAAAAGTAAAGCGTGTCTTTACAAAAGTAGTCTAATGTACGATATTGTCACGGGGTCGTGACGTGGCCGAAGACAGGAGACTTCGTGTTGGGATTTAACTGTTTATTTGGGCGAACCTGTGCCCGGTAAACGGAAAGTCCAATTACGGCAGCAGTCTCGCACAGATAGCAGTCTCGGACTGATAGCGGCGAGCGGAGCGTCGGCCTTCGATCAACAACTGACAAGCGGAGAAGCGCGTCGGCATTTATACTCTTGCCGTCGAATGTTCTAGCGGTATCTCTGGTGGTGGTGTAGGATCCAGAACAATCTGTACCGTTCGCACAGTGGTCGTGATCTTATTGAAATGATCTACTACAGTACGGAACCTTCTCAAAAACTGCAGGCGCGGTTTCCGCTGAGATTCGTGTGGTGTTTTGGGACGAGAACAAAAACTTGGGAATTGGAACGTGGCAATATAAAAGAGCAATGTCTAATAATGTTACACAGCTAGATTTTTTCTTAACGAGGATGCATTCACAATAACACTTAGTCATTATTCTACCTCTCGCAGACTAACGTCAATTATTAAAAAATAATAAAACCTCTGTGATCACAGATGCGTGTGGCAGCTGTAGTAGTTACCCAATGGGCATTTAAACACCGATGGACGTTCACTGGACAACCGCTTCCGGATGTCTCGGTCGTCCACTGTTCGTCCGCAAATCACCGATCGGCATCCAGCGGACATCCGCAGGACTGTAAGGCGCACACTAACAGTGAGTGTGTTACCAGAGAAAGCGATGCGGCAGCCAGAAGAGCGTGACTCATTGGAAGCCGAACTTGGCATAAGGTCGCCCTGTTGTGGCATATTACAGTTATTAAACCCTACTGCCTGACCAGAAGTAAACACAAGATGCGTCGTGTGTTCCCTTTAGCCCGCCGCGATCATTCGTGGGACTAACGAAAGTGGGTAACGTGTAGCCATATCGTGGCGGAAGAAGAGCATTCCAGAGGTTGCACAGCTTTGTTTGGTTTGAATGGATGCTATGAACGATGTCAATGCTCGTGGTAAGGCCGCCTACAGGTGAAGTGTTAAGACGTCAACAAAGTTGCTGTTCTGCTACTGAAAACACGATAAATGGGACGGACGCTTAGAAAGTAACCTTAGAAGGAACTTATAACAGGAACTACTTCATGGATTACTGCGCTTTGTCAACAAAGCTCTGAGAGGACAGTGGATGATATAAAAGCCATATTTTTATAGCGTACAAAGTATGTGGTTTTGTTCAAAGCCACATGATGTTTACAGTATTTGTATAATAATGGTACAGGTAGGTCATTTATTTTTCGGAGTTACGGGTGAACGAGATGGCACCAGCCCAACAACAACCAGCAACCGTCGTTGTTCTTCAGTTTCATGTATTAAAGCTGCGACAGCTGTTCTGTATCAACCCTCCCCCTCCCCCCCGCGGCATAAGCTCCGTTTCAGTGCTTGATCTACATGCATGCAGTCGAAGGATGGTGATAAGGCTTGAGTCAAGCTATGTGCATGATGTTGCTCGAAGCGGACGATGACAAACGTCGATCGGCTGGAACGATGTCTTATGTAACGTCAGTCACCTGGCAAACGACACGTTATGGTCCAGTTTAGCGAGCAGTTTTTGAGAGACCAACGCGCCGAGTGGGTGACAACAGAAGGACAAGAGAACACGGTGAAAAGTGCACGTTTTTACGATGAGAATCGTCGAGCTGCCTTTGGTGCACCTGTGAGGCCTTTAGACGGTTGCAGGTGAACTGGCGTGCGTTGTCGGCTCGCGCGATGGTTTCACCGGCATATTGAGTTAGGGAGGGCAGCAAGGTGTCAAAGCGTCGTAAACAAGAGGCCATTTGGCCGTATAGAAGATCCCCATTAGCGAGGGGGGGTCATTTTTTTCTTTTTATGTGTGTGCTCTACACGGCGCCTTGCGATATTCTTCAGTGGTGCTTGATGGATCGACAGCATTCAGGCACCACACAGAATCTTTAATCCCATTTCGCAGTGGTCGCGCCGCTGAAAGTTGCTTATCACTAATCTTATCTTGCGCCATACGTGTTCAAGTTTCCAGGTTCCTTGCTGATGAACATCATTTTGCGCGTGTAGTGGCCGAAATAGCAGAGAAGCTGTCTTCGCTTCAACAGCAAAATGGTATCGGTAATATCACACGCACTCGTTTTTATCTGTACATCGTTCCATTCATATTTATATGTTTACGAATTGTCACTTGTTCAGCCTACCGAAACTATGGCACCGCACCGGGAGCGTTGGCGGAATATTTTTTTAAGGGGGGAGGGGGACAAGAGCTCGGGGAAAGCACCTGCCTCTCTTGAAGTGGGGCATGAACTTGTGGTCGCGTGTGATTTCACGATGCCATGGTAAATATAGATTGTTTGCAATACGGGGGTGTTCAGGGGCTTAATGTGCCACGGCTACACTGCTGCCACTGACCTTACTATGTTAAATGGTAAGTTGGTGCGTAGTCATTTTTGGAACAGACAAAAAAAGGTGACAAAAAAAAAAAATTAAACAGTGCTATGTGCCTTCCCTCCAACTTCGTCTTCGTTTCTTGCGCGCTTTTTCCTGCAAAATATCAATAGAGACCCAGAATAATATACGAAGTGCAGTGTCTAAGAACAAAAACACCAAAGGTAAATTTAGAAAAGTGGCATTTTATTGTACAAACACTTGCACTTTACTACAAGCAGCACTCACAGTACAACTACAACGTCTAGCACAGACTGTGGTCGTCGAAAATCAAGCACATGAATACGAAGACTGCTACGACCTAGCGCTTCACACGCAACACAGAATCTTGTCACAATCTCGTCACGTACGCCGTCACTTTCCGAAAAACAGTAGCACATATCGAGGGACGCGTATGTGCACGGGGATGCGGGTTTGCGCGAATGATGATACAGGTTTTATATCTACTCATGAACTCTGAGAACACACATGGGTAACTTTAACGCTTGAGATTTACGCTTGAGATTTAAGAAAACCTGCCATATACAGCGTTTATCGAATCAATTTGAACAGTAAATGTCAGGGTCCCAGCTGCAATCGGACTCTAGCATTCAGCGTGGCAACGAAGTATCTTACACAGAGCCACATCAGGTGTCGAGTATACTTTTTCAAATAGGCCCTAAGGTTCGTGTAGCGTCAATTGTGGGTGCAGTACTGGCTATTCCCTTTTATACATATGTACTCCTATAATACAGCCGTGATGTCGGGTTAACGTTAATTGGGTGCACGTTAAAGAACCCCAGGTGGTCGAAATTTCCGCAGCCCTCCACTACGGCGTCTCTCATAATCATATGGTGGTTTTGGGACGTTAAACCCCACAAACCAATCAATCAACGTAAATTGTAGTCAGCCGCCATCCGCTGAACTTGATTTGTGTAGCAGTGTTGAGATAGATCATCCTCGCGCGCACCAGCACAAACACCAGCGCTTCATATCAGCTTACCATCTTCTGGTTTTGCTAAGATCCATGTTGCTTTTGGCACTACTGTAAACAACTGCTAGTATGAAACTTTTGCGGCTGTTTAACGTATGTGTGAGCGTATATTTGTACATATATTTACCGCTGCTTGATAACGTCTTGGTCAATAAAAGAACTAAAACGTATTCCCCTTCCGCCTGCATACTTCGCATAACACCGATTCGTCAGGTACGTCGGATCTGCCTATTTTTTTAAAGACAGAGCATAGACACCAAAATACGACACACATCACAATGTATGTCTGTTCTCTGCGCCATTATACAATATATGGTTTTCTTCTTTATATAGGTTTGAGAGTGGTCACATCAAAACTCTAAGAGAGTTTAACCTTGAGTTCACAGAATAACGCCACATTAGTTTATTGGAAAGCTCCGGGAAGAAAAATGGATCTTAAACGAATTCCTGGTTTTGCAATTCAGATTGTTGGCTATACGGCGTCCCACTGTAAGCAGACCTCACGTGCTCGTATAACTTGCGGATGATGTCGATTTCATCGATCACGGCGTTTGTTACCATATTGATGAAGGCCAACACGATGACGGCGATGAGACAGACGCCGCCAATGATCATGACGTGCTCCTTCAGAAAGCGATTAGCTGCGTCCGGGCAGCTCCCCGTGTGCACTCGGAACCAAGCCTCGTGGTCGGGCAGGTTCAGCACATCGCGTCCGCAGAAGATGCCCGTGTAACTGGAGTCCGCGCGGCAGCACGATGGCGGCACCGAGCAGCGCTCGTGGCTCGGGTTGGACAGGTTACAGTGGAAGTAGCTGCTGAAACAAGATGTTTTAAGAACTAGTATACTGAGTGCAACACAACCGCGTCAAGCTATTCTTACACCGAAGCTCTGTACTTCTAGCGCCGCAATGAGTTTGTCTCCATTGGCAAAAACAAACAAACAAAATGCTCAGCCCCTAAATTACCACAATGATCGCTCTAGCGTCATTTTCTGTTACTAGATGCACTAGCTCATGGCGTTTTCACCTCGAACGCTGAGCAAAATAATTCGAACAAGTGTATAGATTAGTCGATGAACTCGTTAGCTTTAGACTAATGTGTAAATGCAACGTCATGAATAAATTTTATTCTGTGGGTAGTTTAGGGGCCAAACAGCATATAAAACATTAAATACAATTGGTGTATTTTGCTTTTTTCTTGAGGACCTTCCACGGAAAAATTTTGTTCTTTTTGTCTGTACTTTTGTCTGTTTGTCCGCCCTAACGATACCTCAAACGGCACCAAACGGCCAACCCCATTCGCAGCGCCCACCAATATTGCTTAATGTTTAGCGTTCATGTTTGTGCGATCAATTGAATAGCAATTATTGCGTACATCTGAGGCGCCATAACAACACTTCAAAGTTTTGTATGTCTGCTTTATACTAAAAGAGGCACAACACAAGTTAGCGTTTATGGCGCTGCGCCGAAAGTGCAACGTGATGCTCAAAAAGGTATTTCCAACGCTTTGCTACGACGTCATGGTGGTGGCACCTGCCCGTCGCTTTGCGTTCTACACCTTATCACCTCCAGGTCTGGCGTGCACCTTTATCCGCGGGCTGCACGCCTTCCTTTTCGAAGAATGCGTTGGGCCAGATGGCGCTCGTGTCTAACGTGCCTCGATGCGCTTATTTGCCTCCGCTGCACGCTCAAAGCACTCTAACGTAGCACCTCCAGAATAACCTTCTCATATTTTCTTGTGCAGAACATCAAATGAACGTTTTGTTCACTCTCTCCAGACGCAAGACTATCGTCTTTCGACTACAATTGCGGTGTAACACGCATATTTGAAAACAATTTTTGCAAAAGACATACAGCATATAGAGCTCACTGTTCATTTTTACGAATAAAACTATGTGACAATCATCAGAATCACGCACTGGATAGCAAGGTGCCTGGAAACAATGGGAACACACACCCCATCAGACGCGTTCTCGTTGTCGTAGCTGCTTTGCCCTCCAGAGGTGGGCTTTGAATGTCGTCATAGCACCCTGCCTTCAAATGATGTAGCTGCGCTGAAGGCACGTAGTGATACTGCACCCTCACTCTCTGAGCAGAGCTTGGCTGAGCTACGAGATGACATTAAGCATTTTGTAGTTGAACGTAAATTTGATGATGAGCTGAGCAAAACAGCAAGCATTGTTTACACCAAAGAGAAGATTGAAAAAGAAATCAAGCATTTTGGCCAAGTGGTTCATGTGAGGAACCCATATATATCTCGGAGACTGTCATTGTCTTCCGTTGCAAGCTCCAGCTTCCATGATTCTGGTTACCATCAATCAGTCACATCCAGTCCAGTTTACAAGAGTAAGTATTATTCACATGGCGCTGACGTCCATCCGCCTGCTATTCACCTCGCGGTTGCGGAGCCTTCACCCTCCCCGATGTCCGAAGGCGACTGTCGACCAACCTCAGTGTTCTGCACGTCCTGCCGGCAACGACCACCATCGTCCTCGCAGTTTCCCGCAGCTGAGGTTGAGGCCGCCAGCCATCAACCACGGCCAGGCTTCCAAGACGCTGCGACTGTGACTGACGCGCTTGAGGGCGACGTGCCCGGTCCGCTTCGGACGGGGCTCACCGGGCATGCAGCGCCTGCGGTGTGGCAGTCTGGGGGGTGTTGGCTGGAGGCGGCCATCAATTGTGCAGACCTGCACGACGGCCCTCGTGCGCGGACTGCCGGAGGTCATTGCACGAGCACAGGTGTCCCGTCCAGTGCTCCGGGCGAGCCCACGCTGGAGGGGTTCAACCACCGTCATTCCCCGGAGCCTTTGCCTCCGGACGGCAACGGCCAGACGTGTGTCCACAATGCCAGCTCGTGTGTCACAACTGCGACGGCGCTCACGCCTTATGCGTGTCTGCCACCCGTTGCCCTACGTCGGCGACGACGGCGTGCTTGGCGTCACACATTGCGGCAACTTTTGGGCCGCCCTGCTGCGCGGCCACGGGTTGCGGTCACGGCCCTGAATACTAACCCACACCCAAAGGAGCTTCGTCCCTAAAATAGAATTTATTTTGTCTGTTTCGAGGTACGTGAGCTCGCAAACTCTTCCTCCTCGTCTGCGAAGGAGAACTGCTCGGCCGGGAAGAGACAAGCCAATGAAAGGAGCATAGCAATAGAAAATAGCAAAACAAGCACGGTCCCTTTTTTGAAGAATATACGCGTGTGACGTCGTTGATACGACCCCGTTTCGAAAAATTTTGTCGGGTACGCGTGCTGCGAAGATTCGTACACAGCTCGAACACCACAAATAAATGTTGGCATTGGGGTGGTTAGGGGGCTCTTTGGAATATTTTTTTGCCGAAAAATTGGCAGACCCCACGTACAGTGGAAATCCATAATATTCCAAGCGCGAATGAGAAATGTTATGTCATTTTAAGATCAGCACAATGTTACAAAGTGGAGGTGAATGATGCTGTACATGACTTCCGTTTTATGACTATAATGTTTGGACGTGTCGTTTACCTTTGTCATAAATTTAAGTCACGTGATACCGAAATTATTATGTGTGGAGCTAGCGAAACAGCCGTCAGAATGCCATGAGCGTGGATTGTTGCAATGTTCTTAGGTGACTCGTGTGTCAAGATTATCATGTTTGCACCAGTCATATATTTTGCCATCCAATGATGACACGTAACACCAAATTTGGTATATGTGGAGTTAGTAAAACAGCCGTGAGCGCATCCTGAAGGGCCCAATTTACTCCAATGTAGCGTTGAAGCGCGCGCACGCTGGGCACAGTGACGCTACGTTAGCAAAACACGAGCACTCTTTAGTGTGACGCTAGGCGCGACCGGAGCGACTAGCGTCCGGCGAGAAATGTGACACACTGCATTTCGCGTCGATGCGTTACCCAGACAACACTGCGTTTACTTCTTTTTGTGACAGAGGGACGCCCGACGCGCTGAAATGTGCATGCGTCAAAGCAACGCAGTGCGGCGCGCGCCTGCGAATATATGGCAGGACCGGCGCCTGGCGTGGCAACACCGGCGTGGCGCGATGAAATGAACGCCGACGACCACGCGCACCGCTTCACCTCGAAATGTACTGGCGCCTTGACTTTGGCATGTAGTCATGTATTCACATGACAGACATCTCCTGATTATTATGTTTGAATGTGTAATTTACCTATGTCGTCCGCCTGCGTTGCGTAATGCGGTGTTTGGTACAAGTGAAGCTAGCGAAACGGCTGCGAGCGCATCATGAGCGTAGGACGTAGTCATGTTGTTATATGACAGGTATTTCACGTTTATCATGTTTGCACCAGTATAATACCTTCATCATCCATTCACGTCCCGTAATGCCAAATTTGGTATAAGTGGAGCTAGCGGAACGGCCACCAGCGCATCATGAGCGTGGCATGTAGTGATGTTGTTACTTGACACCCTTTTCATGTTTATCATGTTTGAACCAGTATAATACCTTCGTCATCCATTAACGTCCCGTAATACAAAAGTTGATATATGTGACGCTAACGAAACGTCCGCGAACGCATCATGAGCGTGGCATGTAGTCATGTTGTTACATGACACGCATATCATAATTTTCTTGTTAAGGTCTGCATCTTGTGTTCGCCACGAAATCATCCCATGCCATGCCAGTTTTGCTACATGCCATGTGAACGAAACCACCGCAAGAGCTTCAGGGCCATGAAAGGTAAATCTTGACATTCATAACAAATACGTTAAGATTTTCAAGTTATAGCTAGTCAAATGTGTTCTTCATACAGTCATGTTATGCCATACCAAATTTGGTATTAGTACCATTATCAAAACGGCCAGAAGAGCTAAACGTCGTAGGCGGCTATATAGATAGATAGATATATAGATAGATAGATAGATAAATAGATAGATAGATAGATAGATAGATAGATAGATAGATAGATAGATAGATAGATAGATAGATAGATACGCTCAAAGTCGCAGAAATTCGCTAAGAAATTCTTTGCACTTAAAACCAGTAATTGTTTGGCATACTGGCAGGATGTATAAAAATACTCTTGTTATATAACTAAAAAGAAACTTGAATACAATGACTTGGTATATCTTCGTTCAAGACGTATCATTTACATTAAATGGGTGAGTCCTACGCATTGGCGTAGCGGTTACGGTTCTCCGCTGCTGGCCTGGAGGCCGAAGAACTCAATTCCGACCGCAGCGTTTCCGACCACAGAGTGCACATTAAAAAACACCAGATGGTCGAAATTTCCGGAGCATCCTATCACTGCAGCAGCCCCTATTGTCACAGGGCACTTTTTGGATAGAATGTGTGTTATAACCAAAAGCTAATTATTAAAAAATTGTTACCTAATATGAATAGAATTATTTGGAGTGGTCGTCGTAGCTTTGGACAAAGGTCTTTGGATATTAACGCAGGAACACGCGATCGTTGACACATAATCATTTGCGACGAAATTTTACAAGCCAGGTTAGTGCTTGAAGCCGGACACACCGATTCCGTAGTTCGTGTGGTACTTCTAGTAGCAGTTTTGTTACCCTGCACAGGGACGATCCGCCTTATGTTTTGTAAGAAGTGCATTTGCATGTAGCTCATTTTTTAAGAATGCTATCACGTGGATAGTTTTAGTTGGAATTAAAAGGTCATCCCATATTATGATGTCCTTCACGCGTTATCGATGCATTGAAGTACATTATTGAGTGGTTAACGCATTTTCATTTTTTGAATAGATGAAATTTGGCCTATATATTTCATGCAAAAAAGCTGAAAAGGGTAACTATGTGACAAGTTCTCTATTGCAAGATATATTTGTCGAGGACAACAAGCGAAATGATTCCCCGATTTTTCTGTTGTCATTGTGTCACCGATAAAGCTCAGACAGCTACATTTTCTTACCAGGAACAAAAAATACCAGAACACCCAGCACGAAGTTGATGAGAATCAGGAGAGTGAGTGCGTGGGAGTACATATTGAGCAGGAAGGTGTTCTCGCGCAGTGCCCCAACGCACCCACAAGAGCTGACCGTGAACAGGGCGAGCTCGAATGAAAAGAGCAGCACCTCCAGGTGCAACAGTAACGTGCCGGGAAAGTCCACGTTTTCCAAGATGCGCTCGTCCTCCTCAAACTCCCACGATTCCACCAGAAACTCCCACGATTCCCACGATTCCCCGGCCAGCATGAAGAACGCCCCCACGAACCACAGGAGACAATTGAGAAGCAGCAGCGGGCATCGCACCTTCAAAGACAAGAAACCGGATTTCAATCAGTCACTCACGTCAGCGTTCTATAGGCCGCCATTATAATAGCCGATCTTAGGAACTCATAAATTGAGGAATTTAAAGCGACGTTTTTTCGAACTACTCCTGGCAGATGCAGTACGAAACAATACAATACGATACAATATATTTATTTCTTCGAATATAAGAAATATGGGGTATACTAGTGGTTAAGAGCTGTTGGAAAAAAAAACACAGCCTATCCATGGAGTGCAAGATAATGAGTGAGTGGGGCAATGAAGCATCCGTCAGTCCGTCAGTCCATCTATGCTTCCTTTCGTCCATTCATGCTTGCTTCCTTCCACCCGTGTGTCTGTCTGTGCGACCGTCCTTGCGACCGTCCGTGCATCTGATCATACGTCCGTCCACGCGTCCGTTCGTCTGTCCGTGAATCTGTTCGTCCGTGCATCCTTCCTTCAGTACGTCCATGCGTCCGTCAATTTTTGCGTGTATTCATGCTTCCATCTGTGCGTCCATTCATGCGTCCATACGCGCTTTCATTCGTGAGTCCGTCCCTGCGTTCGTCCATGCGTCCATCCATGCATTCGCCCATCTGTCTGTCTATCCTTCCATCCGCCCGTGCATTTGTTTGTCTGTAAGTGCCACCATTTCGTACCTTTTCGTCGTGTATTGATCATATTGAAGTACTGTCATCCAGAGGACCGTCCAAGGACTGAACGAGAGGTGGCACGGCCGGACTAGAGGAGCGGCACCCGCGCACTGTCTTAGGCCTGGTCTTTGTGTCTAGTTCTCACCTTTCACTGCCGCTAGTTCAGCACTTCCTTGGCATCTTGGAACGCCAGCTGCCGTAAGCGCCACCCGCACGGATTAGACACCTTTGACTAAATTCTTAAAACGTGATCCAGTCAACGTGTGTGCAGTGCGAGCAGTAGTTTTTTTCTCTTTTTAAGAGCGAAGCTTTTTATAACGACACGCGTTCGTCCTTCGTAGCCCTTGTAGTGTGTAACAAGTATAACATTTTGACCTCCAAGGTGGTTCCAGTGAAATATTTCTTCTGTGCGTTGTTGAACAATAAAAAATAGAGCTCAATGTACATGACAATGGCGGCTAATGGACAATGAGAGACAGGAGCATTCGGCTTTTAGTTAACGCGCACACTACGATCCACATTCATTGGCATCCACGATCCATTGGCATGTACATTGAACAATATAACTGACAAGAAAGGGTTGCTATGTTATACTCGCTGGGTATAACCTTCTTATTTTTAGAAAGGTTTAGCGAGCGTTGAGCCGCAGCGCCATGAATACAATGAACTAGTATATATTATGAACTCGAGGTGGTTGAAGGTGCGAAGTAGATACGAAGCGCAAGCCGTAAGAAAGTTAAAGTCGAATTCTTTTGTCTCTCATTTCCCATTAGCAGCCATTGGCTTGTACATTAGGCACTAACCGGCAGGATAAGGTTGCTACGTTATATTCGCTGTGCGTAACCTCCTTGGTTTAAGAAAGGTTTAGCGAGCGTTGGGCCGGAGTGCCATGAACACAGTGAACTAGTATATACTATGGACTCGAGGTGGTGAAAGGTAAGAAGGAGACCCGAAGCGCAAGCCGTGAGAAAGAATGCGTGTGCCAACTTTCGTTTAGTCCTTGGAATGTCTGCTGAATAGCGGTGCTTCTATAGGGGGAATATATGATGAAAAGATGCGTGATGGTGGTACTTGGAGCGTTGAAAAGATGGACGAACGGACACACAGACAGATGTATGGATGGACGCATGAACAGACGCAGGGGCGGATGCATGGACGAACGCAGGGACGGACGCACGATCAGACGCACGCGCGGAAGGGCGGATGGACGCATGGACAGACGGAAGCAAGAACAAATGGACGGACGAATGCTTCTTCCCACTCTCCATCATTCATCCGTGGATATGCTGCCAATTTTTTTCTAAACATACAGTGATGGGGTGATAAGTGAATTCATTAATCCCTGAATTTCTCGTCAATACGGCCTCAACAAGTGTGAGACCCAAAGGACGGCTTTCAGTTCACTCATATATAGTACAGTACCGAGTACTCTAAATCGTTATGTACTTTTTCTAAACACAGTTTCTTGCCTTGGATATGTTCCGTAATTGACAATCTGTTCACTCTTTCGGAACTTATAGCCTAGAAAATACTGACCTGAATTTCGACTATTGGTTCATCAAATATTCTGTCCTAACGGGTACTCTTGAGACACATAATGTCATGCTTCTTTTTGCGCAGAGCGAAATAGTGATGGGCTTGGATGTTTCGTGATATGTAGGTTATAAGAAGGTACGCTGGGTCAAGTGCAAGGTATAGGATAAATAAAAATATTGCTGATATACCTGATGAAGAGATATCCGAAAAGCTCTATTACTTTGATTGATTCTTTGGAGCAGGCTTTTCATTTATTTAAACAAGCAGGAAACTTATGATGGTGATCCCGGAACGGTAAGAATTACAATATTGACCCGCACGTTTATCTATCATATTATTAATGCACCATCGATACCGCGGTAAGTTCACCACTGGATTGACGTCAAGAAGGATCGTTGGGTCAGCTTGCGGGCTGCTGACTGGAGCCGAGGGTCCGCTTGAACGTGAACTTGCACCACCTTCATGCTTGTATGGCCGGGACATGCAGCTGATGAGCTTGGAAAGGACTATGTTTTGTAGTTCACAATATACACGTTCGTGTATGTTCTTCTTCTTCTTCTTATTATTATTCTTCTCTTCATCTCATGGCTCTTACCCAATGCAGGGAATTGTTGTTGTTGTTGTTGTTCTCCTCTGCAAATGGCTCGTACCCAACGGAGGGGATTGGCCGAATATAAGGTGAATTTGCCCGATACTTTCAGCATTGCTTCATTCCTAAAAAACTTTTTGTTATTTATTTATGATTTGAAGTGCAAATTGCGAATTTGCAGAAAAAGAAATAAAGGGAACATATAGAGACCTTAGCTTAGCAAAAAAATTGTTTAGTCGCAGTGATGTATTCCTTAACAGTGGGTAAAACATCCCTGTTGCAGAAACCCAGTGTAAAAGCTTCAAATGAAAGAAAATCAGGCTGTGATAATTGCAAGCTCAGTTTTTGAAGAGGTGGAGCTAGTATGCTTCGCCTGAATAAATCGAAACGGCGATAATATAAGAAAAAGTGACTGATCGTTTCGTCTTGATTACAGTAAATGCCCTTAGGGGAATTCAATAAACCTGCTCTATGCAAGTAGAAATTGAAGGAGGTTACGCGGCAACGAAGTTTTGTGATGATAACTTCCATCATCCTTGAATTAGACAGTTTACTGCGCCAGGGAAATAACAAGTGGTTGTACTACAGAGAAGCCGTCAATGCAGGGTCCGATCAATTTTGCCTGTGCGAAATTGCGCCACCGTAATGTGTACTGCAGGAGGGAAAATAGGAATGATGGGTTTCAAAAGCGATGCCTTCGCAAGAGAATCCGCTATTTTATTTAACAACAATTAGCCGAGTCTTAGGTGAATTTGTTTTTTTATTCGCAATACTACTCGTATATGCTAAGGACAAGCTTCACATCAAATCATTACTGAATAATTATATTTAAAAGTTTAAAAGACTGAAGAATTTAGAAGAAGAAGAAGAAGAATAACTTTATTTATGAAGTCCAGCGAAGTTGATTTGGGGCGGGCCTAGGCGTCGGCCACGAGCCCTTGGGCTCGGGCGGCTTCCTCGGCTCGCTGGACGGCCCACAGTTGTTGTTCGAATGAGGAGCTGAGCAGAGCCCCCTCCCAGCGTGTCCTGCGGTCCGAAACTGCCTCTTCGTGGTTTTCATCGTTGCTTTCATCTAAACTCGAGCATTCCCATAGTATATGTGAATTAGTGACTCGCAAGCAGCGATACGCAACTATGCGAACGGTCGTGTCTCCCGAGAGGCGCTGCGAATCCTAATGACTAACGAAGACAAAATTCGGGAAAAAAATGACACTTTCGTCATATGGACCCCCGCACACACACAAACCCCGCTGGCCGGCAACGAGGCGGCGCACGCGGCGGCTCGAGCACTCACGAACCGAGCCGTTGCGAACGCCGACGCCACCTCGGGCGAAGTTCCACACGGGGGGGAGTGGGAGTGGGGGGACCGCATGACTAGTTACCACGAAATAACGCAGCACTATAAGCTAGAAAGGCGAAAGTACCCTCCGCCACACAACAGGTTAAATAAAAAACAGGCAGTTGCGTGGCGACAACTGCAAACATATACTTATCCGAATCCAGTTCTCTTTAGTCTCTGTTACCCTGATCTGTATTTAACAGAAAAATGCAAGGTTTGCGATGAAAGGGCAACACTTTCACATATACTATGAAGAATTTAGCTCTATATTTTTTAGTCTGACTGATAAATTTCTCTATTCCGTAGTGAACATCCCTGTGACTGTAGCCCAATGTAGAGGTGCCGAATGCTCAAAGCAACCTTCTTAAAACAGCATCTTCTTTTCACCTATGGCCTGTGGCGCATACCTACCGTCGGGGATCGGCCAAGAATTGAGTGGTTTTACGAAACAGTATGAAGTTTCAGAATAATACAAGTCATATAATACAAAGAATACAGATTACCTTGAAAACTGTGATGCTGACCTAATGCACACAGTTAAATAAAAAGAAAACAAGGAAACGAAAATCTATTTAGGTTAGAGTATTACCCTTATTTTTATACGTATAAGGGCCGAACCTCATAAGCGCGAATATGCACGCAACAGCGACGAGCGACGCGACGTAGATCGTCTTCGCGCGATCAGTCGCTAGCACAGGCAAACCTCATTCACGCGACGGCTTCGGCGAGTGAACTCCAGTTTTGCTGGCATGAGGCTGTCTACTCGCACCAAAAAAACCGCGTAGTGTGCGGTATTCAAGTTAAATATAAGATATATATTTGTGTATTGGAACGGAGCGTGTTTATGAATGCCTTGCAACGCACTTTTTATATGCACATGCGTGAACTTTGCATTATTGTTGCGCATACGTGACTGGGGCAGGGTCACGTGCATCATGTAGTCTTTGTCTTTTCCGGTTTTTCGCTATTGGCTGCTTGAGCCCAGCACTTCCGGGTGATGAGCGACGGTTTCCAAATCTGGAGAACCGAGCGATCGCGCGAAAACGAGCACGCGACACGTCGCGCAAACGCCCCTGTTTCGTCGCTCACAGCATCGCTCGTCACTGTCACGTGCATTTTCACGCTTATGAGGTTTGCTCCTGAATGTCCTTGTAGCGGCGAGAGGAGGGAGACGTGAGACGCCGTCGAAGGCGGCCGATGGGGCCGTGCCGATCTCGCCACTTTATTGCAGGCCTGAAGCGAAGCCCGTCGGCTACCAGCGTCCGCCACGCCAGGCGTGTCAGCTCGTTCTAATTCTCGCGCAGCTCGAGCTAGCGCCAGCTGCGCGAGAGACGCGGCGCGGTGATCAAGAAATGATGATGGTGATCATGCACTACAGGGCTCCCCCCCTAGCGCTTTGCGCGATTTGAAGTGTATATAACAAAGAAAGAGATAGAGACTATATACATGAACGACAATCCGCAAGGTGTCCGTTTAGGAAGTCCAGTTTGTCAACGTGTAGTGACCGTCGGGAACCGGTGGGTCTCTGGTGGGCGACACTGGGAGTTGCGCAGAGGACGCAGGAGGAAGTGCCGGGTCGCTGTGGTAGTCGACAAGCGGGTCTCACGGTGACCTGGTCGGACAGGCCGAGAGTGGACCGTGTGTCGCGAGGTCATGACAGGATGGTGGGTGACAATGTTGGCGCTAGGTGCAGAGGACACTATACTGTCGCCTGTCGAGATTAGAGGTCCCGACAGGGCCCCATGATGGTGGTGGTGGTGGTGGTGATGGTGGGCATGCGCCAGTATCTGCGGCTGGGTGAACGTCGGTATCTGCACCAGGGATTGGTGCTGGTCTGTCTGGAACGCACCCAGTGTGGGCTGGGCCAGCATGGTCTGCGTGGGCAGCATGGCCTGCAGCTGTTGCAGCGTCAGTGGCTGTCCAGGGACTATGGCAAGCGAGAGGGGCGACATCATGCATGGCGGTGCCAGAAAGATGTTGGGCCTTGGCCCCAGGTTCTGTGGAATGACAAGCGTCGGGGTGCCAGGCGGTCCTGGATGTCCCCCTTGGGTCCTGGGCCCCGTCTGAGGTCCCAGGGTCAGGCCCGTGGCATGAGGTGGCCGCAGGGCCAGCTGGACACCCTGTATCTGTCCCAGAGAGCTCTGGGTCTGCCCCAGTGCGCCTTGTATCAGAATCGGGCTGTGGCCCGGGCCCGGAATGTACTGGTTCAGCAGGAAAGTGCCGTGCGCAGGTCAAGCCGGAAACATGCCCGGCTGCGCTGCCGCGGGATTCCCGATGAGCAGCGGACTCCCCGTGTTGAGCCCGATCGCGGCTCCGCGCGGCACCGTGGTCGCAGGCTGCGGCGCCGGTACAGGCGCGGGCCGCGGTGTGGCCTTGTGCTGGGCCGCCAGGGGAGACTGGGACCGGGTGGTCGCCGCTGCCGAAGGCGTCGTCATGTTCGCGCTGCCACTCGACAGCTTGGGTAGGATCTGTGGCTGTTTCGGCTGGATGAGCCGGGGCGCACCAGAAGTGCGAGGACTGGGGCTGGCCGAAACCACCTGTGCGACGCCGGGTTTCGACGCAGGTGCCTGCTGCAGCGCCACGGGCAGAGGGGCGACGGTGGCAGTTGCTTTGGTGGTTGCAGGTGTCGACGCCGACGATGAGGGCAGGCTCTGGCTCCGCGAAGGCACGGCGCTGGGGCCCGTCGTAGACCACGAAACAGAGACAGGGACAGGGGCGGGGAGCGAGGACGCCGAGGGTGGTCGGCTGCTGGCCGGGGAGGTGCGAATGGCATGTGGCGAGGCACCCGGCAGGCCATTGCTGGCACCAGTGGCAGGTGGCGGAGCGGCAGGGAGCACCATAGAGGAGCTGACCAGCAGCTGCGGCGAGGAGGAGGCCGAGACGTCTGAGCTGGTGGTCGCGGAAACGGCGAGGGCCACGGTGTGACGTGCCGTAGATTTCACGGAAGACGTGAAGGTGGCAGGCACGTGTGATGAAGCTCCGTACGGGGGCTCTGAGGGAATGTACCTCTCGGAGGGAAGGTCAGTCGCAGTGGGGGAGCCTTCTACCTCGCGGTCGTGATCAGGTGCAGGAGTGGATGTTTCTGCGACCGGATCAGGTGTAGAAGTAGTCAAAGCTGGGGTACCGAGGTAGCGGTCAATGGAGGGTTGCGGACCGGTTCGTACCTTGTTCTGCGACGCCTGGGAAACCTGTCTGGTGCGGGTAAACGGAAGCGGATGGTATGTGAGGCCATGTCTGGCAAGCACCGCCGAGCAGAGGTCATCGTAAGGCTGCTGGCTGGAGGTTGATGTGCCAGAGAGATGGCGCAACTCCACCGGAAGGGCGTCGAGAAGAATGGCGTGCATCAGCAGCTGGTCCGTGATGCCATTCACCGCAAGAACGGCGTCCAGCTGCATAAACCATACCTTGGGGTAGGTCGATTGGAACGGCGGCACTGGTGGGCAGAGTTGCGGGAACATGGCAGCGGGCCGTTCGGCGAAGGGCGTGTTCTCCGGGTCACCAATGTAGCGGCGAGAGGAGGGAGCCGTGAGACGCCGTCGAAGGCGGCCGATGGGGCCGTGCCGATTTCGCCACTTTATTGCAGGCCTGAAGCGAAGCCCGTCGGCTACCAGCGTCCGCCACGCCAGGCGTGTCAGCTCGTTCTAATTCTCGCGCAGCTCGAGCTAGCGCCAGCTGCGCGAGAGACGCGGCGCGGTGATCAAGAAATGATGATGGTGATCATGCACTACATCCTAATTATGTCAGCATATTACTACTGATAAATTAGTCAACCGATGAGTTTTATTATTATAGTCCTTGACAGCGACGCATACCTTCCTAATGGAGAACCGAGATATAGAGGCTCCTAATGACCAAATGAGAGGCAGAAATAAATTCATTTTAATACCACGTAAAAGTATTTCTAAAACAATTTTTCGCTCTGTATTATACCGAGCGCAGGTATAAAAAATAACTCATTGTTTTTAGTTCACCACAGAACGCGCACAGTGGCGAAGGTGCGTAACCAGACCTGTGTTTGTAGAAATTTAGAATTGGCAGCGCAGCCTCATAACATGTACTTCTAGTTTACAAGATTGGCAAAAGGCATAGTGCCAGGGATATAATAAATGTAGGTTGATTGATTGGTTGATATGTGAGGTTTAACGTCCTAAAACCACCCTTTGATTATAAGAGACGCCGTAGTGGAGGGCTCCGGAAATTTCGGCCACTTGAGGTTCTTCAACGTGCACCCGAATCTGAGCACATGGGTCTACAGCATTTTTGCCTCCATCGAAAATGCAGACACTGCCTTCGGCATCCGATCCCGTGACCTGCAGGTCAGCAGGTAGTGGTGCATGGAACGCTTTCATTAGTTAAGATTCAGCACAAACAGAAAGTGCCGCACCAAAAGATAGAGAATATGTTATCATGACAGCTGATGTAATTGTCATATCCAACTGGCGCAAAGCGACCACAGCTGTCAGAAATTTAGCCACAAAAACGGGTATAGATCAGATAGTGGAGAAGTATAAGAACAATCTGAATTCGGTCTAAGTAAACCAACACAGCAGTTTTCATTCAATTGTGATGCGTCTGCAAGAAGAACAATTGTGGTAATACTGCGCAGGTGATCTTGTAATAGAGCCTCTAAGATATTACGGGAAAGTAATTGGGCTTTATTTGAAAAAATATTATCAAATTGAATTTTCACAAGGTATGACTTATGACGAGTCGGGATGATATCGCATATATGCGCGTTTATGATTTGTTAGCTGTGAAGTCGTGACCAAGAAGCTTCGAAAATTCATACCGGGTTGGAAAAAAAGGCTGTTTCTGATTGTCGTAATAGTGAATCATAAATTGTCAAGAGTGTTTGTACAGTCAGAGGCATATTCTGCTGGAAATAGAAGGAACTCTCAATTCTAGGCACAGAACGTATTGTTAGAAACTGTTTTATGCAGGCTAGGACATAAGCGCCAAGCTTGTTTTTCCGAAAACAAAGAAGAGGTCTTAATTTTAGAGCTGAAGCTTTAGAGAAAGGTGTACAACCAGCTTCCAAAACAGGACGAATGTATATGAGACATATAATTATCAGCGGGTCTTTTCTAATACTTATGAGGTAGTCGCTTAGCCTACGTAATACGCCACAGACCCGCACACATTTTCCGGTGATTTTAGGTTGTCAGTAAAGCAATGTATGATGAATTACTTCTAGTAGCTTAATGGATTCTACCTGCTTTATATCCTGATGATAATAAGACAGTGAGATGTGCACGGGGCATCGCAGCGGGAGTTTAAGAAGCGCGCATTCACTCGAATTAAGCATAAATCACTTAACAACAAGCCAGCTATCTAAAGAATTAAGGTAAATCTGTGGCCGTTTAGATAAAGTCTGAATATTATCTGCGATTGCGAAAAACGTGACATCGTAGCATAAACATACGTTGTTTTCTTCTGGTGACGTGTGATGGTGCTGATTAGTGCATGAAATAGCACTGGGAAAACCACTGAGCCTTGCGGTATATTCCTCTCATTTGTGAGTGAGTAGATTATCGTTATAGATAATCTGTAAATTTTAGAGATAATCTGTAGAATGTTTTGTCTGCAAGAAAAATGTGAGCCAACATTATTAGGTACAGCAGAAATATTTTAATTGATGTATAAAAATACAATGCTCTACAGTTCGATATGCTTTAGCAAAGTGTAAAGTAATTACAGCTGCAGATTTGTTATGTAGCCAAGCAAGCTGCATACGAATTTTCAAATCAACTCGGATATTTCAATATAAACAACCAGTCTTTAACCCAATTAAACAAAGGCTATAAACTGGCCTCTCGTCAATGAGTTCTTCATTTGTATATTGATTATCCTCTAAATCAATTTTACTGAACTTTAATGTCAACGTGATTGGTGTCATTTTATCCAACATACATGCTCCATTTTGATTTTAGAGCAACATTATTCTTTTAGCAAGTTTCCATTCTGGCAGCATCCATGTGTTCCCTATCAAATAATTCACAAGTTTCAGCAGAAGTTTAGGTAAATCCTGAAGTAACATCGTAAACAAAAAATAATTTTTTATTCATCTGATCCTGCTGATGTCCCTATTCGGCATGGTACTTTGTGACTTACTTAAGCTGACAAATTTATTCAAAATCCAAGTGAATTTACTAGCACAAAGCGAATAGCCGAAAACTTAGCAGTGAAGAAGTGCTCTAAACTTAGCACTTTGCCTTCTATAGAGTAGTTCATTTCTTCCGGCATAAAGGCACATGATTGTAAGGTTAAAGTCATCGGCAGTACTTTCCTTCTCCCGAGCTATGGGAACAAATCACATTCATTCTTAGTTTGGAAGGGTAATTGTAATGTGAACTGTGGTATTTTTCTTTCGCGCGCTTAATTGTACGCTTCAATATGAGAGCGAGAAATTGATAGTATTTCGAGTTTGTTGAGTACTGATTATTAAGAAGTTTTTTAACGAAATTTAGGCTTTTATAGTCCCGCGTGCATTCATCCTTCCACCAACAAGATGAAGATCATTTACTCAATCGAATAGTGAAATCAGAATTTTTTTTAAATCTCTCTAGTATATAGCCATTCGTACATGCAATCTCATTAGCACTCGCATTTTGAAATTTAGTAATGGCAGAATGCAGGCAGGCTTGAAACTTACCATGGTTTTCATTTGCGTGTTGGCCGACCTAAAGTTATTATTCAACAAGTAATAAAAAACAATAGGAAGGTGATCGCTGTTGTTGAGTGAACAACAGCTGATGAAAAAAAGATTGATTGCATTGAAGGAAAAGGGTCAATCCAATACTGAGCAAGTCTGACTTCGGACAAATGTTACGTGGCCTTTGTTCGGACACGAGAAGCTGTGGTCGATGGTGTATTCCCACAGCCGCCTACCACAGGAATTCGTCCTTAGCTCCCAAGAAAATGCAGTGAATTAAAGTCTCCTCTGAATACAGTTTTTCCTTCAACAGGCTGCCAAAACACTGCCAACGTGACTAGTACTTTGAACACAAGAGAGGAAATGACAACTAGGAAATGAAAAACACGTAGTATCCGGGGAGACCCAAAGGTATTGCTACAAATTGACGCCCCGAGCCTAACATTCTGAAGGACATTCTCGCCCTATCACATAGTTTACTTGATACAATTATCATTAAACCACCTCACTAGTTTGACGATCTAATCGAAAAAAAAAACTGATCGTCGTCTTCTTTTTCTACTGCATGATTAGTGTGGCTTATATTGTATATTAAAGAAAGGTTACCAGATAGAAAGACTGTTCTACCATGTTTTAAAGGGTTACAACATCAAGCCGCACCAATATTGGCACCTCCTTGTGTAGTACAATTACACCCTTTAGGGCACATCTGTAAATAGATAGGGCATTAGCAAGAGAGAAAAAAATTACCCGCTCAAGAGGAAGTATTACCATAATGAACGGCCCTTACCAACTTAAAAAAAATGAAGAGGACTGTGTCACATAAAAGTGTTTAAAAGTCTAAAGAGCAAGTTGTGCGCTTGCAGTCATTAGATGTACCTTGCATATAAAGAAAACCACACTACACAGCCTTGGTACACTTCAAAAGTCAGGAGTATCCCACTCCACTACTCACCAATGATCAATTAAAATGCTGAGTGAGGGGGAATTCAGCAATAAGGCGCATGTAATTGAAATGGCTTTTGAAGAATGTACACGAAACACCAAGCACACACGGCAAATTTGACAATATTTAGAGGAATACTGCGGTCGTCGGAGGGAAAAATTGCTCAATTTTTTAATTAAAATCTTTGATAAAAATGCCACGAAATGCAATTGTATTTTCTGCATTTTATGTTCCTTTCCCAAAACTTTTGCGCCTGTTATACCCATATTATCGGCTGCAGGGAAAGTGGCACCTGTTATATTTACCATCAGGTGCCAGAAACACATGAACACTGTTTTTTACCTATCCTGCATGAACTCGCGAACGACATAATTTCATTTATTTTACTTGTCGATATTGTAATGTGCCGCAACGAGATCAAGTTGTGTTCGGCGCTTGACTTGAGGTCAACAGTGAGACGGTGGTCCTAAGAGCACTAATAACCTTCTTGTGAATGAATCGACTCGATGTAGAATATAGCACTTGGTCAACTTGTAGCAACGGTATATACTCACAACGATAAATCAACATCGTTATCCATCGTGTGGTTGCTTTCCCGTTTCCCTACCCCGGTGTATAGAAGCAGGCAAGAGAACACTGTTACTCGCGCAGGCCTCTATGCGTTTCTGGGAATCGGAATCTCTCTATCTAGGTGTATTTCAGCTTTTTCATGCAAAGATGGCGTCACCTCTACGTCATGTACTGTACCACTTTACTCCTCATCCATATTCCCAGAGGGGAATAGGTAATGATGAATGAGCCTTACATTTCCGATTTCTTTCCTTTGTTCGTAGTGAGAATTAGGTTCTGGAAGACTTGATGTATTTAGGCTGTATACGAGTGAATATTATTCAGATGCCAGCTCGTAATATATTCACTTGGTGTGTGACGCCAACAGGCCGAAAAATGTTCTAAACTTAGAGTCAGGGCTACTAGCGGCCCTGACTCCGAGTTTGCCTGCCTAAAGAAGACAGATGGGTTACCGCTTACAGCAAGTAACTTTTTTGCATACTTTTCTTTTTTCATAGACTTTCCTTGCATCATTCTCTGTTAAGAGTAATTATTATAACGTATAACAAAGGAAACCAACCCCCTCAACTTTTACATCCTTCGATCAACTATTTAGGTTGCGATTATTCGCTATTGTGGCCTGAGGTGCTAAAGATATATTAAAAAGATCTTTAAAAGTGAACAACATTGATTACCAGGAAAGATTCAATGTGTAAATGTAAATAGAAAAAAAACAGGAAACGTTCTAACGAATAGTGCATCTTAGGTTGTGAATGCGGACGACACTTCGGCCTCTGCACCGTTGATATGGTCATATATCTCGCGAATGATGTCGATCTCGTCAATTACGGCGTTTGTGACCATGTCTATGAAGGCCAGAACAATGACAGCGACGAGGCAGAAACCCCCGATGATCATGACGTGCTCCTTCACGTAGCGGTTTGTCGCGTCAGGGCAGCTTCCCGTGTGAACGCGGAACCAAGCCTCGTGATCAGACAAGTTCAGTACGCTGCGCCCACAGAAGATGCCAGTGAAAGCCGACTCAGGGCGGCAACAAGACGGCGGCACCGAGCACCGTTCATGGCTCGGGTTCGACGCGTCACAGTGGAAGTAACTGCAAAGACAAGTTAAGGAATTGGATACTTGCGATAGGATAATTTTTTCCAAGCATGGAATATCAACAATTTATGCTGACCTGTATAGTCATTGACACTATAGACCATCCTATGGGTGGGTTCGGATACGCCGTATTGGGCTGTTAGCTTTGATTTTTTGCATCTTTAACAGCTAAAAGAACAGTGCTGTGTTCAACACATACGCACAAGAAAGTGCGGGTCAATGCATTTTGACGTTTCATGACAATAAAGGAACACTGTTGTGAAACAATGATTCGGTCTAGATTGACAAACTGCACTCTGAAAACTCTGGTGGCATATGTTTGACTATAATAAGCTCAATATTGGCGAAGAAGATTCATGTTGAAGTTTTGCTTTCACTTTCCCACCGATTCAGTGGCCGCCAGGGGGCTGAGGTTTGTAGTCGCACCTCAAATGGGCTCCTGCTCTTATTTGCTATTTTCTGTGCAACCTTGCTTGGACACTGCTCGCGTTTGGTTAGCTAGGATTCCTCACGTTGCAGGGCATTGTTTGACACCAGACTCATCGCAGTGAGTGTACTTTTTTTACTGGATATTGAACTCTAAACATATTGTGCCTGTTCGCTGGGATGCAACATCGCCAAGGAATTCAGAGGCCGTGCTGCTCGCGAACGCCGCTGTGGCACGAGGACGGGTCTGTGGAACGAGCTGGACGCCAGCGGCTCGTAGGTGCATGAGCACGCTGCTTGCGCAGCACAGATACGCAGCATCTGAGGTAAAGAGCTAACGCTCTCATGGAAACGCAGACGTCTAACCCACGTCAAGAAAGCCCGAGTACGATGCAAGTGCACAACACTGAGGGTAACTCAAGAACGGCATCACAATGGACATTTGATGAAAATAGTGGCAAAACGACAAGCACATCCCACATTTAGTGGCTTCAAGCTGTCCGTAAAGGCAGGTCAGCCAAAGAAGACAAGTCAGCCGAAGAACGAGCTACGCAACCTGTGAAGCCAGACGCCGAATCTCAACCGCAACGTAGACGCAGCACTAGGAGGCGGCCATTCCCTACTGATGACTTAAAAATTGTATTCCGCCCGCAACCAGGACGAGATCTTTCAAAACGAGCACTCATAGAGGTTACACATGCCATCGGAAGATCAAGTGGCTTGGCCCAGCAGGAATTTTATGACCATGTGCGAGTGCAGGTGCAGAAAGTAGAGAATGTGGTCATCGCAAGCACAGAAAGTACTGAACGAGCTTTCAAACTGCAAAGTAAAAACACTATACAGCTCGGTGGAGTAATATATTAGGTAAATCCGCACATTCGACACCCCGATGATGTGTGTCGTGGAGTGAACTACCGCCTCGAACCAAAAACAAGTGCCACAGAGATTGTTGCAGGCCTTCGCATAGACCCAAGATACCACGTCCTTGGCGCGTGCATGCTGGGATCTTCCACAGCTGCAGTTATCACTTTCGATGGGCAGCACGTTCCTTTTTACGTAACGTACCCCAGTGGAGACTACCGATGCAAGCCATACCGGAAGTCCATCCAATATTGCCGAACCTGTGGCGCTATAGGTCACTGAAAAGACATCTGCCCTCAGCCGAAAGCGAAGTTCAGCTACTAATGCGGCCATGACATGGACACAAAACCACATGACTGCCAACCAATTTGCAAGATCTGCGGAGAAGACCATGAGACTACTGGAAAGGAATGCAAGAAGAAACTCCGCAGCAACCCCCCTCCTTATCAAGTAAGACGCCAGCAGCTCGCTAATGCCAGCGCCCGTGAGAATCGCTGCACTGCTTGCACAAATGATTCACCCGGGTCAGTTATCAGACCAGAAATTTCACGGGCCTCTCTTTTCCCCCAAAATTTGACCGAAGTCACTCTCGCTCTAAGAAAAAAGGTCGCTCTAGATCCCACACGCCAATACTGTCACGCTCCGTTAGAGGAATCAGTTACGCCGCCGCGGTGACCGGTAGTGACAGGCCCAGTTTTCTAAATACTACAAGTGCCTCGACAATCTCGCCTGCTCAGACAGTGACCATCCGGGCTCTATAAATTAAAGTCTAAGATTTACAATGGAGGGTGCAACAACGCCCACCAGCCGAGTGTAACACACTAGAACTTGACGACAGCATACTAAAACAAACGGAAGCCAGAATAATGAAGCCGGTAGGAGAAAGGCTGCAAGCACATGAAGTGAAGATGCTCCACCTCGTCGAACGACGCCTTGAAGCTTTCGAAAAATCCCTCACTGCGAAACTCCTGGCATTCATAGACATAACCATAGAGAAAGTGGTTACTAAAATTATGGAAAAGGTAGACCCACTGACCCGTACTGTATGCACGCTTGACGCCAAGCTTGGTGGCTTCATGGCACAACAGCATAACTTCATAACATATGCATACAAAAATTCCGTTACCCATGAGCAGCTGGTGGAGCAATCAGGGACCAAGCGGAAAGAGCGAAAGACATTAGGGGATGAAACTGCAGCGGAAATTCGATCGACAGCACCAGACGACCAGCACCAGGCGGGAATCAACTGCCAGAATGGCAGCTCCCACAAATCGACAGCCTGAGCCACTCCCAGCTCTTCGAATTTGGCACTGTAATCGCAGATCGTACAGACTTCGTTCTGAAAACATGCAACAATATGTTAAAACGAATAATCCAGATATGATCGCGTTGCAGGAAACCCACACAGAAAAACTCAAGCTCCTTGGCTACAACACTTTCACATGCTCACCCCGCACCGCAATTCTAGTCAAGAAGACTCTAACTGCACAGGCTCAGGAAATTGAAGACATTGGCATCAAACACACCATCGTGGAGATAGTCCCAACTCGGAAGACTCAACAAAGCTTATACCTGGCCATCATTTACAGCCCTCAGTGGGAGCAGTTACACCAATACGACCGCTTCATCCACGAGCTCCGTCAAATGGTTAATGGCAACCGACTCGTCATAGTTGGAGTTACGCGGCCGGGCGCTATCACAACACCATGAAGAAGGGGGCGCGTGTTCACGACGCTGTACAGCAACACGGTCTGACGCTGTGGAATGACTTGCTCCATCCAACCCGAGTGGGCAACAGTGTGTCGAGGGATACTAATTATGATCTCACGTTCACTAGAGACGTGCACAACGCAACGTGGACAAGGCTACTAGACACTCTAAGGAGTGACCATCACATATTTCAAATAGAAGTCGAACAGGCTCACTACTCGCTCAAGACAAGAAAAGCTCGGTTACGGACTGGACCTCCTACAAGAATGACCTTGATGATGACTCGACTATCGAAGACATTGGAGCCTAGTTAAACAATATTGTAAGTGTTGCTGACAGACATAACAAAACGATACACTTGAACAAGGACAATCCAGTCGTCAATAATCATTTCCTTCACCATGGGAAGCTCTAAGATCGCTTAATAAACAATGGCAACGGCAGAAGCTCAACGGCAAGCTGAAGCACCGCATCGCCGTACTCATTAGACAGGCACAGGAGTACGCCGAAAACCTTGCGAGCCAGAACTGGTGGTTCTCCTGCGACAAACTTCAAGGGACATTGAGCACAAAGAAGGCTTAGCGCATTCTTCGAGCCCAGATCGACGACACCCACACCAAAACTAATCAAAGAAATACAATTCAGTGGCTCATGCACAACTATGAGGGCATAGAGCACCAGTTACTCTAAGAACTTCAAGCAAAACTGCGTGACTCGGTTAACCAGCAAGCTACCTCCATCAACAATTCGACACCCGGGGAGTATCGAGGAGCACCGAACGAAGCACTAGACCAGCCTTTCACGCTGGCAGAGCTACACGCGGCCCTCGCTAAGATTACGCGCAACACGAGCCCAGGAAATGACGTAGTGACCAATGAGCACCTACTACAGCTACCGCCCCAAGCGTTGACGGCGTTCCTTCGGCACTATAACGACTGCCGGAGGAAGTGCGAGCTACCACAAACCTAGAAGCACTAAGAGGTAACCATGGTACCCAAGCCAAACAAGCCAATCTCGATTGCGAATCTTCGTCCCATTTCCCTTACATCTTGCGCTGGGAAACTCTTTGAGCACATGGTAAACGAGCGGATCACCACACATCTCGAAGACAATGGTCACTACCCGAACACCATGTTCGGCTTCCGCCAAATGCTCAGCACACAAGACATCTTCTTGCAGATAAAAGAAGGTATTCCTCTCTGCTTGAGCAAGCACATTGAGTAATCTGTTCTAGCTTTGGACGTAATGGGCGTATTTGATAATGTGAGCCACGAAGCCATTCTCCGTAGCCTGGAAGATGTCGGCTGCGGTGCCAAGACACACGTCTAAGTGCTGGCTTTCCTCACCAATCGCACTGCGACTGTAGGGATTGCCAATATCAGGAGCGAGCTTCTTCAACTCCCTAACAAAGGCACGCCGCAGGGCTCAGTGATATCGCCAGTGCTTTTCAACTTGGCCCTCCTTAAGCTCCCATGTCTCGCGGATGCTGTCTCTGGGATACGTCACGTGTTATACGCCGATGATACTACTATGTGTACAAGAGGTTCAAGCACGGGTGAACAGGAGGACTGACTTCAAGAGGCGGTTAACATCACTGAAAGATATCTCAAAACCTGCGGCCTCCAATGTGCTCCGGAAAAGTCAGAACTCTTAGTACTTGCGGTACGCACCCGGGGTAGACCACCAAGCGACGACACTCCTGACCCACAAGTCTTTCTACAGGGAGTCCAAATACCACAAGTTGACACGCTTCGAGTCCTTGTACTACATATACATAAAGATGGGTCTGGCTCTGCTGCCCTACCCCGGCTGCAGAACACTGTGACACAGCTCACCCACCTAATTCGTGGCTAACTGCCGCAGTGGCTTCAAAGAGCACGATACCCTAAAACTGGTACATGCTTTCCTTTACAGCCGCATAACGTGCGGAACTCCCTACCTCAACCTGAAGACAGCAGAGAAAAAAATTTATTCTGCTGATACGAAAGGCTACAAAGCTTGCACTAGGACTACCGCCAGCCGCCTCCACTGACCGAATGCTTCGCATGGGAGTTCATAATACGTGGGAAGAACTCACCGAAGCACACCTTATCAACTGGGTCGAGAGACTCAAGCTGTCACTCACAGGGCAAGCCGTCCTTCGACGCACAGGGTACCAGAACACCCTTGAAACTAACGAAGAACGCATAGGCAAAATACCGTCACAGCTTCGAGAAAGCCTTCAAAATCAGCAGATCCCTCGAATAATGCATCCTCAACATCACCGAGAAAGGCGGCTCGCCAGGGTTAACATGATCCGGAAGGAGCATGGCAATGACCCGCAGGCGCGATACGTGGACGCAGCCAAATATCCGGGACGCACTGTCTTCGCGATTACCGTCGCAGATTACAAGGGTGCGGTACTGGCATCGGCGACTATCCTCGCCAAACGTGCGGAAACAGCTGAAGAGGCTGCTTAGCACTCGCCACCCAGACGAGTGAGGATCCCATCGTGGTCTTTAACGACTCACACACAGCGGCACGAAACTACCTAAAAGTGATTTAACGACTCACAAACAGCGGCACAAAACTACCTGAAAGATAGGGTCTCCACGGTGGCGATTAGGCTACTAAAGTGCATGGACAATCATTCTCCCTACACATACATCGTGTGGATTCCGGGTCATGAAGGTCTCAAGGGAAATAAAGCGGCACACACCGCAGCCGGTCAATGCGTCAACGGGGCATTCCCATAGGAAATTCGAGGCACCTGCCACTTAACAACAGAATCAGAGGCAAAAGAAGCCATATACCACTGACGTACCATGCATTAGTGCAACATGATCGGCTCGAACGCAGGTTATGCCCTCCGCCACATCCCAAACTCACACGAGACGAAGGGAATGGCTGTAGACGTCTTCAACGCAACACGTTCAGCCACGGCGTACTAATGCACCATATGAGGCCAACGTTGCACAGCTACATCTGCCCTCACTGCAATGTGGCAGACACTCTGGCGCACTTCCTACTGCAGTGCAAAGTAAGCGTCCCAAGACTACGAGCAGCAGCACTAGATGCGGACCAAGAACTCCTCAGTGAAGCGAGGGAGGCTGCGATCTCCCAGCCGGACCTGGTCGAGCAGCGTCAACTCGTCGCTCGAGCTCGGCGGGCTGTCCAAGCCAGATGGTTCCTGGAATAAGGGACACTCCCACTTTCACTCACAAGCTTCTTTCAATAAATGTTTTCTCTCTCTCTCTCGCACCGATGCTTACGCATGTGGCGTCAAACATTTTACCATGCACTATTGAAAATTTCAAGACGCTTTGTCGATAAAATTTCCTGGAAATTCGTTTGATAAATACCCACATGTGAAAATGTACTGAAGATGCATGTATTAGGAGCTACCGAAGACCCAGTACACGCCTTTAAATCTCATCACGTCATGATGTTTGTGCAGGAACCTCGAGTGGCGTCTCCACATGCATTTTTGTTTCGCGCGTTTTCTTTCTTAGCAAGCGCTGAGCCGCGGCAAAACTTGCGTTTTCGGGATTGTAAAACTGTGCTTCACTAGTACGCGAAAAATGGCCTTGCTCTTAAGTGTGCTTTTAACTAACGCCTTGATATATGCACGAAAATAATATAACCGTCGCTAACCGCTGAATGTGGCGTGGCCAATATGCAATTTTTTCAGAATATTCCTTCAGTGACCATTGCATATCCTACCAATAATATTCCATAAAAACAAAGGATCGCGTATAGCTGCCTCAATATGTGCGAAAGCTACAAAGTGCTCCTTTTTTCGTTGTAAGCCGATGCAATAAACCACCAGCTTTCGCAAAGAGCTTCATTAAATTCGTACATTGCAGTACCTCTTCCGACAATTTTCCGCAAGTAACATTGTTTTTCAATGCTTCCATGATTTGAGGCATTGTAAGCTCTCTGCACCAACACTTTATTTCCAAAGTTAAAACTGCGAATGAGGTTGGAAGCTCACTTACATGTTGTCATTCCAGTCACGAAAGTTTCGTGACGTCATGCCACAGCATTTGAGGTAACGCTGTATTGCGTCTACGAGGTCGTGAGTATCCTGAGAATCACGGTAGTGGACCACGAGCTTCTCAGACATTGTCGTCTTTATTACACTCTTCATGCTTCCTACGAAATCGGACGTATCACGCATATTAGCAATAAATTTGTACTAAAGTCCATTATCTGCTCTGGTTGGCTTGCGTGCATCATGTTAAAACAGCGCGAACAGTGAAACCCTGAAAAAATGACGTGTCGCCCTGTTTTTTTCTTACTCTTTCAATTCATCTCTATGCATTTTTGAAAATGCTATGAAAAAACCAGATTTGTCCCAAACTTTTCAGGATTGAAAACATAGGTTCAATCATGAAGTGTTAAAATAAAAAAGCAGGATGCCTCCAATGAATATGGAATATACAATTAGGATAGATATTCGTGCTCCGTGAAATTGAGGTACAGAGCAGTCCAAGAAGTCTGATAGAAATTTACAAGACCAGCGTAATCCTTTCGGCAGCGTAGCGCAGAAACACAGCATAGTGAGGGCCAACTTCACGCACCACTACCCGTGCCACCTTTTTAGACAAGGCATGTAATTGTGTTTTGCTAATGTATATATACATCGTTCCTGCATACGTATGATAAACATGCTGCCAGGAGCTAAAGAAGCGATCACTTCTAGAAATGTGCACTTTTTTATTGACAGTGCTGCTTACTCGACTGTGAATGCCTGCACAGGTTTAAAAAATATAGCAACTTTTGCTGCTCTTATCCGCTTACAGTTAGGTTGTAAATGTCTTAATTGACTCACTGTGTCCCAGCTCTCAAAATTCATCGCCGGCACAAAGTTATCCTGGGTAGGGCAGGATTCAACTTTTATAAGGACATCAGTGCTTCATACACTAAATGTCCTGGAGCTTTAAAGAATATATTGCTCAATCATCCTCCTCTTTTTCTTCGGCTACCACGCTCGTTAAGCACCTTTCTTTAATATAATCGCACATCTCGCAATGCGAGAGTGACAGGTGGCACAGTGCTGCAAAGGCCTAAAGGCGATCGGCATTTCTGCCCATTCTTTAAGGCCATTCCTTTTTAGTCTTAAGTGTGAATCAGTAGATTGCGCCACAAAATATGTTACTAGAACTTCAATTCTTGAATTTGGTTAGTACTAATTTTGTTGAAAAGAAATGCTTTAGCATTAGCTCCAATGACGATTGAGTAGGAAGTTTGAGGTTCGTACGACTGAATAGCCCATTTCACAGACGTTTCGTACTGCGGTACCTTACCACGTATATGTATAAAGTAGGGACACCGTTGTACTCTAATATATATATATATATATATATATATATATATATATATAAATATCAACATGAAATTTAACAGACAAAAACGCCAAGGAATGTATAGGAGAAGTAATTAGAACCGATGTAATGTAAATAAGAAAAAAGAAAAGTGGGTGAAAAAATAACTTGCCGTGAACAAGAATCAAACCTATGACTTTCGCATTACGCGTTCAATACTCTAGCCACTGAGCTCTCAAGGTGGCTATCTCTCCAGCCACTTTATTAGGTTTATATGTGAGTTTAAACGTGCGAGTGCCAGTCAGCGCCTACTGTAGCCACCGCGCCAATTGTGGAACATTCTTTTATGAGCCTGTGTAGCGTCAAGTAGCACGCGAACTTATTACGAGTGGGCAGCTGACCAATAGCCCCTCGTATACAACCTAGCGGCGCCAAATCTGCCAGTATTAGACCCTCGTTAATGAATAAGGGAAAGAAGTGTATACCTAAGGGCTCGTTTTTTCATGTTTTGACACAATAATAATGAGATCTAACAGACAATGATGCCAAGAAATGTATAGGGGAAGTTATTAGAACCAATGTAATGTAAATAAGTAGAAATAAAAGTGGGTAAAAAAGGTTCGATTCCTGCTCACGGCAAGTTATTGTTTCACCCACTTTTCTTTCTTTGTTTTTACATTACATTGGTTCTAATATTTTCCCTATAACTTTCTTGGCATTATTATCTGTTAGATCTCATGGTATTGTGTCAAAACACAGAAAAACGAGCCCTTAGGTATACACTTCTTGCCCTTATATAAGTATATAAATATAGTACTACGCTATATATATATATATATATATATATCACTTGGAACGGAATAACAGACCGCGACCAATCGACGTTTTGCTCGCCCTCAAACCAAGAAGCAAAAGTCCTCTTCTTTCTCTACTTCCAAGCAATTTCACGCTATTAGAGTTATGGCTCATACCCATTACCTTACCTGTGACATTAATCCCTTTCCTCGAAAAGCATCGTCTCGATGCAGGCGATGAGCGTTGAAAAAAATAAGAAAGAAAAGGAGCTACCTTGGATTCTAAAAACTGCGTCGTAAAGCAAAAAAATGGGCTGGTGTCATAGAAGTACGCAATAAAGAAAGGATCGAGTTAGGACAAAAGATAATCCAAAAGAAACAAAAGTGAAAAAACTCATTTAATGGTAAGTCAGTCATCGATCGATTGCTGACGCGAGAAAACTGGCTTGAGCCTTGGCAAATGCACCACATCACTTTGTGGAAACCGATGGGAACGTCTTGAGGTGTCCTCAGGGAGAACTTCGTATGTAACGTCACTGAGCCGGCGTAGAACTTTGTACGGGCCGAAGTAGCGCCGCAGCAACTTTTCAGAGTGACCACACTGTCGAATGGGGGTCCACACCCAAACTTCATCGCCTGGTTGGAAGGTAACCTCTCGGTGTGTAAGGTTGTAGCAGCGTGCGTCGGCAGTTTGGTGAGCCTGAATACGGCGTAGGGCAATTTGACGGGCCTCCTCGGCGCGTTGAGGGAACAAGGCAGCGTCCGCGTTGAACATGCCCAGGTTGTTGGGAAGGCGCATTGCGTTGAGCATTGTAGTGGCCTCTCGACTATGAACTAAGCGAAATGGGGTGAAACCTGTACTCTCTTGAACTGCTGTATTGTAAGCGAAAGTTACGTAAGGGAGTATATCATCCCAGTTTTTGTAATCAATGGCCACATACATTGACAGCATATCTGCAATGGTCTTGTTGAACAGTTCAGTGAGTCCGTTTGGTTGGGGGTGATAACCCGTGGTTTTCCGATGTTCTGTATCACTTAGTCTCAGCACTACTTGAAGTATAACTGCGCTGAAAGCTGTACCACGATCAGTAATTATCACAGCAGGCGCTCCGTGACGAAGTACAATGCTGGCGACGAAGAACTGGGTTATTTCTGCCATGGTTACTCTGGGCGGGCTTTTGTTTCAGTGTAAAGCGTTAAATAATCGGTGGCAACCCCAATCCACTGATTTCCAGTCGAAGACGTGGGAAACGATCCGAGCAAGTCAATGCCAATTTGATGGAATGGTGTTTTTGGCGTGGCGATAGGCTGTAGTAGTCCTGCTGGTCGGACAGGTGGAGTCTTACGGCGTTGGCAGTCGCGGCATGTGCTGACGTACTGCATGACTGTATTCGCGAGGCGTGGGCAGTAGTTTGAGCGGCGAATTTTTTTCAATGTTCGCGTGTAGCCAGGGTGTCCGGATGATGTTCGTCATGACAAACATGTAAAATACCGTCCCGAAGCGAGGTCAGCGCAACGAAGAGGTAAGAACCCTGGGTATGGTCGAAATTTTTCACATAGAGGACTCCATTCCTGATGCAGAACTAGGCCAGCGAACGTGCAAAGTTTCGAGGAAGGCAGCCTTTTCCGCCTTCGATGTAGTCAATCAGCGGGCTTAGCTCCATGTCGTCGCGTTGTTGTTGAGCCAAGTGGGTTGCTGATACAGAGAAAAGGAATGTATCGTCCTCTTCAACGTCCACGTTCGTACTTCCAATTGGTGCACGTGAGACGCAGTCAGCATCAGCGTGTTTGCGTCCGGACTTGTGAACGACTGTAACGTCCAATTCTCGAAGGCTCCACCATTTTAGACGACCGGAAGGATGTTTGAGGTTGGCGAGCCAGCATAAAGAATGGTGTCGCTAACTACCCTGAATGATCGACCGTACAAATAAGGGCAAAATTTTGTTATAGCGCGAACACCGGCTAAGCATTTTTTTCTGTTGCAGAGTAGTTTTTCTCTGTGGATGATAGCGTTCGACTTGCATAGGCAATCACGCACTCTACGCCATTTTGCCATTGAACCAATACAGCTCCAAGTCCGACGTTGCTGGCATCCGTGTGTAGCTCTGTGGCAGCGTTGTCGTCAAAGTGACCGAGTACAGGTGGGACTTGGAGATGGTTTCGTAGCGTGTCAAAGGCGTCATGGTGATCATGACACCAGACAAATGATACGCCGTCTTTTGTAAGTTCATTTAGAGGTTCAGTGATTTTAGGAAAGTCTTTGATGAAGCGTCTGTAATATGCGCACAGTCCAAGAAATCAACGGAGATCGCGCTTGTTCGTTGGGACAGGAAATGCGGCAACAGCGATCGTTTTCTCAGGGTCTGGGTGTATACCGGCGTGGCTGACAACGTGACCAAGAAACTTCTGTTCCTCGAAAGCAAAGTGGCATTTCTCAGGTTTGAGAGAAAGTCCAGCTGTTAGAATCGCCTGAAGAACTGCCTGTAAGCGCTGGACGTGCTCCTCAAACGTGTCCAAGAAGACGACCACATCGTTAAGGTACACAAGACACGATTGCCATTTTAGCCCAGAACGAACCATGTCCATCATTCTATGAAAAGTAGCTGGCGCCGAGCATAACCCTAAAGGAAGGACCTTGAACTCGTAGAGTCCGTCAAGAGTAATGAAGGCGGTCTTTTCTCGGTCGCGCATATCAACAGATATTTGTCAATAGCCGCTGCGTAGATCCACGGAAGAAAAGTAATGAGTGTTGCGAATGCGGTCCAGCGAGTCATCTATTCGTGGTGAAGGATACAAGTCTTTCTTCGTGATCTCTTTCGGTAGGTGATGCAAAATCGCTAGGAACCATCTTTTTTTCTTTACTAACACAACAGGAGACGCCCAGGGACTGGTCAATGGCTGGATGATTTCGTCCTTGGGCATCTGCTGAACCTGTTGGCGTAAACGTCTTGTTCTGTAGGCGTGCAGTAGAATGGGTCTCTCGGTAGACTCGGTGATGATACGATGCTTGGCAAGTGGTTCTTGGTTCACTTTCGAAGTCGTAGCGAAGAAGTCCTGAAATGAGTCAAGTAGCTTTAAAAGACTTTCCCGTTGTGCGGATGGTAGACTCTGGTTTACGTCGAGAGTGCTCGCGAATGTCATGGCGGAATCATCGCACGACGAAAGAGCAGATACTATTGAGGGACCAGGGACGTCGGCATTATCCTCAAGGTAAGCGATCACAGTGTGTTTGTTAGGATGGCGATACTCCTCGCTGAAATTCATGACTAATAAACAAACCTGTTTCCTTCTGGGCTGAACAAAACCTAGGGCAATGCAGATTTGTTGTGCAAAAAGTAGAGACAGATTTACTTCTGCAATTACAGCATCGGGGACGTCTCGGTCACATTCAACGTTGATGAAGAGGCTGCTGCAGGGAGGCGTAGTAACAGATTCGGATGATACACGTAGGACAGCCTTCGGTAAGTGGGTGTTCCTAAGTTCAGGAAGAAACGGTTTCTCGAACGACACCTGCAAGTCTCGTAGGTCAATAATTGCGCCATATTCGCGAAGAAAGTCCAGTCCCAGAATGAGTGGACGGCAGCACACAGGTAATACGAAGAAAGACCTTCTGAACGTCGAAGCACAGACTCGAACACGGGCTGTGCACATTCCAGTCGGCATGACGAGGTGGCCCCCTGTCGTGCGCAACGGGGTTCCTTGCCAAGGGGTAGTTACCTTCCTCAGTTGGGATGCCAGGGCGCTGCTCATAAGCGAGTAATTGGCACCGGTGTTGACGAGGGCACTGACGACGTGATTATCGACTTGTACTGTGGTGTCAGCGGAAACAGTCTTATGACTTTAGGAAATGACTGGAAAGTCAGAACGGTCTTCGTCGGGTCTTTGCGTCGAGGGAGGCCCTTTGACTGTTCGGTGGGACGCTGCTTCACCCCTAGGAGCCATCGTTTCCTGTTTCACCTGTGGGGACTCGGTGACCAGCCTCTGAAAGGAGCATAAGATGACGAGGGAACGCTAGGTGACGTGGGGCGGCGAGGTGATGGTGATTGTGATTGGAGGCGTTGACCAAGGCGAGGAGCTTGCTGGCTCGTAAGGTACGCTTGAATCTCGCGGGGACGCTCACCATAACGCGGGCACCGATCATTAAGGTGAAAGCCACGGAGACCAAGTTGGCGGTACTGGCAATGGTGGTAGACGTGACCTGCTTTGCCACAGTGGTAGCAAAGTGGACCAGCCACAGTGGTAGCAGAGTGGATGGTTATCTGACGTACGCCACACGCTGGCATTTGCGGTGTTCTGTCGCGATCCAGACGGATGATAAGTTGGTGTAGTCGGAAACCTTGAGGCGGGTGGCGGAGTGCCCTGGAATCGATGGCTAGCCTGATACATTGTCCGCATGGTGGGATCAGGAGCATGTGGTGCAGGAGATCGCAGAGGCGCCGCATAATCGCATGAGTGGGCTTGGCAGCATGTCAGCAACGCCTCACGCTCACGCTATCCGCTTGCCTTTCGTGCAGTCACTCACCCTGATGTGCCTGCTGACATCCTTCCATGGGCCGCCCTGCGTAGCCGATGGAGACCCGATGTTCGTGGGCCACCAGCTGCTCCATCCTTCAACTACGACAGTCTTCGTTCAACGAGATCCTGGCTCCGAAAACCAGTGGCGTGTGCATGATAATCTTCGCAGGCACACCCCTGCCTACGTCATGGCTCAGCTGCCTCATGCCCTTTCCTTCTATGGATGCTTCACCGCTACGTCGACCACTCTGACGTCACAGCAGCACTATATAAGGCCTGACAAAACGTCACCTGCTTCCAGTGGGCTTGGCAGCATGTCAGCAACGCCTCACGCTCACGCTATCCGCTTGCCTTTCGTGCAGTCACTCACCCTGATGTGCCTGCTGACATCCTTCCATGGGCCGCCCTGCGTAGCCGATGGAGACCCGATGTTCGTGGGCCACCAGCTGCTCCATCCTTCAACTACGACAGTCTTCGTTCAACGAGATCCTGGCTCCGAAAACGAGCGACGTGTGCATGATGATCTTCGCAGGCACACCCCTGCCTACGTCATGGCTCAGCTGCCTCATGCCCTTTCCTTCTATGGATGCTTCACCGCTACGTCGACCACTCTGACGTCACAGCAGCACTATATAAGGCCTGACAAAACGTCACCTGCTTCCAGTGGGCTTGGCAGCATGTCAGCAACGCCTCACGCTCACGCTATCCGCTTGCCTTTCGTGCAGGTAACATGTTCATATTCTCTCTTCACCCGCCGTACCCGATACATGGCATTAGTCGTGCTGCCAAGCCCACGGTGTTGCATTGCCATGATTTGTGAGTGTACTGATGTTATTCTTAACCTCTTGCTTCTAGCAGGTGATATTGAGGAAAACCCCGGTCCCACCGCTCGATCCGCTTCATCACAGCCATCTGATGACATAATGTCAGTGCTGAGCGTAATTCAGAGCGGACAAGCAACACTCTTAGAGGAAATGAAATCAATCCACTTAAAATTATCAGAAAATTACAAAGCTCTCGACGATATAAAGAAAAGACTAGGGGAAATAGAGGGCGTTTGTTCTTCGATCGCCTTAGTCAAAGAACAAATCCATGAAGTTCGAGGCATGGCAGAAGAGAGCACCAAGATGATTGCAAATTTGGCTACCAGACTAGCTGACTCCGAAGATAGGGCTAGACGCTCAAATCTAGTGTTCTTTGGGCTAAAAGACAATCAACATGAAAAATGGGAGCAATCGGAGAAGTTAATAATCGATTTCTGCAGCGCGAGCCTTGAAACTTCTCTGCAACCAAGAGACATAGAGCGCGCTCACAGAATTGGCCGCTTTCGACCAAATAACAATCGACCCATTATTGTCCGATTTTCCAATTTAAAAGATAAGGAGGGTGTATTATCAAGAAGCGCGCGACTCAAGGGCACCAACTACAGGATTACAGCAGATTTCTCGCCAGCTACTCGCCTTGCCCGCAAAAACCTAGTGAAATTCGGTAGAACTCAACGCAAGCCTTTCAAGCTCCGTTATGATAAGCTTATACTCGATAACACTACTTACCTTTTTGATTCTACTGAGCAGAAGGTCATTCGACAGCCACGGTAGCAATCACATCACTCTTCTGAGCGAGAATTTCCACGCACAGCTCTGTCTTTCGTATATACGAACATAAGAAGCATCCTGCCCAAACGCGACTCACTTTCACACATAATAGATACCACTGACTGCAATTTTATAGTTCTAACCGAAACTTGGCTAAATTCATCCATTTCCAACACCGAACTACAGTGCTGTTTCCCTGATTTTGTAATTTTTCGGCGCGACCGAGAAAATAAGCGTGGTGGTGGTGTCATGATGGCCGCCCATAACAGTGTTCAGTGCTCCATAGTTGATGTACCCTCTCCCTTAGAAATCTTTTTTGTTCATTTCCAAGCGTCTAATCCACCTGTTGTAATCGGAGTGTGTTACCGCCCACCTGAAACCGATACGTCTTTCACAAAACATTTCCATGATGCCATTTATTCTGTCACAACTGCATTTCCAAACGCCCGACTTATTTTATTTGGTGACTTCAATTTCCCCGGAATAACATGGTCAAATGTAGCACTAACTGCATCAAAACACAACGCTGAAAGTGACTTCTTAAACTCTTGTTTAACATTTGGCTTATCACAACTTATCTCTAAACCTACTCGACAAACAGAACACTCCTCCAACATTCTAGACCTATTGCTTACGTCTCACCCTGATAACTTTAGTACAGTGTCATATTTATCTGCCATTAGTGATGACTCTGTTCTTCAGACAACCTTTCAGTGCTACTTACCTAATCCCAAGAAAATTAAGAGAACAATCACATTATAAGATAAGGGCAGCTACAGAGCTATAAACGATGAACTAACAGCTTTCTCTGAATCCTTTCTAACCGATTTTTTTATGCGCACCGTGGAAACAAACTGGCACCTATTTAAAACCAAACTACAGCACCTGATAAAAGTTCACGTTCCCACCGTCACCTTAACCATAAGGTCAACATCCCCATGGTTCAACGCCCCACTAAAACGGCTTAAAAATAAAAAGAAGCGCCAGTTCCGCTCCGCTAAGCATTCAGACACCCAGTACGCGTGGGACAAATACAAGGCAACCGAAAAGCTTTTTGATTCTCCCACAGCTAAAGCCAAGCGTTCTTTCTATTCTTCTACCTTACCTGATATGCTCCGAAAAAATCCTAAGCAATTTTGGAAAGCAATTAACCCATCATCTATTACCCCTTCATCGAACATTACACTACGCGACGAACAAAATGTTTCAATTCCTGAACACTACACTTCGCATGTATTAAATGAAACCTTCTGCTCTGTATTCACCATAGAACCTGACGGTGACCTTCCCCATGCCCCTCCTGTATGCCACCCGATCATGTCGCAAATCGTATTTCATCCCAATGGTATTTCTAAGATAATCGACTCGTTAAAGCTTACTTCATCAATGGGTATAGATGGCATTAACACAAAAATATTGAAGAACACTAGAATTGTAACAAGTGTGATTTCATCTAACATTTTTCAGCAATCACTCTCATCTCGAGTGGTGCCCCATGACTGGAAGGTAGGCAAGGTCATTCCAATCCCAAAGAAAGGTAACTCGTATTCACCCAAAAACTATCGTCCCATTTCGCTCACAAGTGTATGCTCTAAAATAATGGAACACGTAATCTATTCCCACATAGTCAACTTTCTCGCACCTCTTCATTTCTTTCATAAAAACCAACATGGCTTTCAGAAAGGTGTTTCGTGTGACACTCAACTAGCTCTGTTTACTAATGACATTAGCTCTAGCTTAGATGTAAATATACCAGTAGACGCGCTCTTTTTAGACTTCGAAAAAGCTTTTGACAAAGTTCCTCATAAACGCTTGTTCTTACAACTTTCTTGTCTCAACCTTGACCCCTTAGTTTTCAATTGGATTTGCGACTTTTTAACTAACCGCCAGCAGTTCGTTTACGCAAATAATCTTTCTTCATCTTTACGCCCCGTAATTTCAGGCGTGCCTCAAGGCACGGTTCTAGGACCTTTGCTTTTTCTCATATATATTAACGACTTGCCAAATAATATTTCTTCTAAAATCAGGCTTTTCGCCGATGATTGTGTCATTTATCGCCCAATTAACAACACATCAGATGTTCATGAACTTCAATCTGACCTTCATAAAATTGAAATCTGGTGTACAACGTGGTTAATGTCCCTTAACGCAAACAAAACGTCACTAGTCTCTTTCCATCGCCGACAGTGCTACCCATCTCCAGCATACTTCATTAACAACACTCAAATTTCATGCGTAACTACATACAAATATCTAGGTGTCCATTTTTCTTCTGATTTAACATGGTCCCTTCACATAACGCACATTACTAACGAAGCAAACCATGCTCTTGGCTGTCTGCGCCGAAACCTTCATCTAGCTCCTACCCCTGTCAAACTACCCGCTTATCAGACACTAATCAGACCAAAACTTGAATACGCATGCGCTGTTTGGGACCCTCATCAGAGTAACAATACTAAAACACTTGAAACAGTGCAAAGCCGGGCAGCAAGATTCATCTTTTCAGATTATTCATATCAGTCAAGTGTAACCGAACTTAAATCTCGTGCTAACCTCGCTACCCTTTCGTCACGCCGCTGTATTGCTCGTCTGTGCCTGTTTTTCAAGTTTTATCATAGATCGCCTCGTACTCCCACCATCAAGCCAGCCCATTGTCATTCAGACCGCATCAATCACAGGATAGCTGTTTACCCGCCAAGAGCTCACACCACTGCGCACCTTTCATCCTTCTTTGTCAAGACCGCACAAGATTGGAATGGCCTTCCTCCTCACGTTGCGCACCACTCCAGTATCATCAACTTCAAAGCAGCGATCGAGCATCTACTCCTTTAAGCGATTGTAATAGCCCACCCCTCATGTAAAACCCTTTCATTGGGGCCTTTGAGGTACTGTAAATAAATAAATAAATAAATAAATAAATAAGTCAGCACAGGGGCCTCAGGCTTTGTTGGCGCGAGTGGGATGACCACCTGTCGGATCTCGATGTCTGCGATAGCACTTACGGGTGGTTGGGATCCCGCTGCTTGGAGTTGGCGCAGCTCGTCCCGCACGACGTTTCTTATGAACTCTGCGAGGGCATGCCTCTCTCTGTCAGCCCCGATAGAGCGTGCAGCAGGTGTCAAGTCGTGGCGTTCATACTGTGACGACCGATGCTGGAGAGTACACTCCATTGTGGTTGCTTCATTGATGAACTCAGCCAAAGTCGTCGGTGGATTGCGCCCGAGTCCGGCGAAGAGCTGCTCTTTTACACTACGCTATAAATGCCGCACCTTCTTTTCCTCAGACATTGCAGGGTCGGCACGCTTGAAGATTCGAAGCATGTCCTCAACAAACATCGAAACTCTCTCATTTGGTCGTTGGTTCCGAAATGAGATGGCCTGCTCCGCTCTCTCTGTCCTTTCAGTGCTGTGGTATGCATCATGAAATCGTCCGCCGAACTCTTGCCACGTCGCAAAGGAACCCTCATGATTCTCATACCCCGTTTTGACAGAGTCTTCTAACGCAAAGTAAACTCTCCGCAGCTTGCGAGCTTCATCCCATTCGTTGATGTTGGCAACTCGATCGAATTGATCAAGCCAGTCATCAACGTCATCATAAATGTTCCCATGAAATGAGCGTGGTGTTTAAGGCGCATGAAAAACATGCGGGAGAAAAGAATAGGCGTCATTGGTTTGACTCGCTTAGCTGGTAGTCGAAGTTGCCATCTCGTCCTGAGAGAGAGGACCGTATTCGGGAGATAGTCCTCGCAGGCGGCGACTGCTTCTTGCCGTGGAAGCTGTAGCTGTCTCCAAGTAGCTCGGTGTGTCGGCTGAAGATCCGCAGCCGAGGTGCATTTACACCGCACCTCCACCAGTGCCACGAACGAAATAAAAGACAGCGACGAATCGACATCTTGCTCGCGCCCAGACCAGGAAGCAAAAGTCCTCTTCTTTCTCTAGTTCTAAGCGATTTCACGCTACAGTTATGGCTCATACCCATTAGCTGTGACTATGTATATATATATATATATATATATATATATATATATATATATATATATATATATATATATATATATATATACCACTCGCGGTGACGTGCTGTACCGACGCAACTACGCACCCGGTGGACGTCAGTGGCTACTCGTGATTCCACGTCATCTGCGATCCGAAATTTGTTCCACGTTTCATGACGACCCTCAATGTGGCCACGCAGGTTTCCTGAAGACTTATTCTCGCATACGTATCTGATATTACTGGCTTGGAATGTACCGTTTTATACGGCAATACGTTCGGGCCTGCTCGACGTGCCAGAGGCGAAAAACTCCCCCTTATAACGCCAGCGGTACCTTGTTACCCTTACCATGCCCATCCCGACCCATCGACCGCGTCGGCATTGATATCTATGGTCCCCTTCCCAACAGTGCTGACGGTAACCGCTGGATCATAGTTGCCGTCGACCATCTCACGCGGTATGCCAAAACTTCATCCCTTCCCTCGTCTACAGCAAAAGACGTTGCAACTTTCGTACTTCACAACATCGTATTACGTCATGGAGCACCTCGGGAGTTACTGAGCGATCGTGGTCGCGTATTCTTGTCAGACGTCATCACAGCATTGCTGTGTGAGTGCCACGTCCTTCACCGCACTACAAGCGCCTATCATCCCCAGACCAATGGAATGACAGAGCGCTTCAACCGCACCCTTGGTGACATGCTGTCCATGTATATCTCGTCAGACCACTCTAATTGGGACCGAGTGCTCCCATTTATCACGTTCGCCTATAATACCGCCATTCAAAGCACTACTGGGTTCTCTCCTTTTTTCCTCCTATACGGACGTGAACCTTCTTGCACTATGGACACCATTCTTTCGTACAAACCTGACTCCTCAGAGTCCACGACTTTGTCTCAAGCCGCTACATACGCTGAAGAATGCCGCCAACTGGCAAGATCATTTACAACGCAAGACCAAGGACGCCAAAAGCACCACCATGACGCATCAAATGACACTACTTCCTACGATCCAGGTTCACTCGTCTGGCTGCATGTCCCTTCTGCTACACCTGGCCTTTCTACCAAGTTCGTCCCCAAGTATCACAGCCCATATCGTGTGCTACAAAAAACGTCACCAGTGAATTACCTCATTGAGCCACTAGAACCATCTTCTGACCAACGTCGTCGTGGCCAGGAAATTGTCCACGTCTCGAGACTTAAGCCCTGCTACGACCCTCCCGTGTTTACTTGTCCATAGGTCGCCAGGATGGCTCCTTATTTCGCGGGGAGTAATTGTAATGAATTAATGAATCTTAATAACGGACGCTCTGCTGGCAATGATTAAGACGATGATGATGTGTGGCTGTTGTAGTAGCTCGCGCACGCCGTTCGCCATTAGCCAGACCTGCCTGATAAAGCACATTTTTCGAAGTTGCGTCTGACACTTTTTCGACGTACAACACCTCTATTTTAAGAATGTCCGCGTCCGAATGTCCGCGTCCGAATGTTTCCGGCCGGACCGATAGACCACGCGAATATTATATTCTTGGAGGCGTAATGCCCATCGGGCGAGGCGACCGCTTGGATCCTTCAGTGACGACAACCAGCAGAGGGCGTGGTGGTCAGTGACGACGTCAAAAGGGCGCCCGTACAAGTAAGGTCGAAATTTTTCTATCGCCCAAATAATGGCTAGGCATTCCTTTTCGGTGACGGAATAGTTGATTTCAGCTTTGCTAAGAGTTCGGCTTGCGTAGGCAACCACGTATTCTTGGAAGCCGTCTTTCTTCTGTGCAAGAATAGCGCCTAGCCCGACACCACTAGCGTCGGTGTGGATCTCTGTGGGTGCCGATGGGTCGTAGTGTCGCAGAATAGGCGGCGACGTGAGGACGCGGCGCAGTTCATTGAAAGAATCATTACAGGTGGCAGACCAGACTGAAAGGTCTCTAGAGCCGGCAAGGAGCTTGGTCAAAGGAGCGATGATCGTTGCGAAATCGCGGACGAAGCGCCGGAAGTAAGAGCACAGGCCTGTGAAGCTTCGGAGCTCTTTCATGGTGGTCGGTTTGGGAAACGCTGAAACGGCTGTAAGTTTGGCAGGGTCAGGAAGAATGCCGTCTTTTGAAACCACGTGGCCAAGGATCGTAAGCTTTCGAGCGGCGAAATGGCACTTCTTCAGATTCAGTTGCAGCCCCGCGGCAGAAATACATGCGAGGACTTTCTCGAGGCGGGTTAAATGGGTTGCGAAATCAGTTGAAAAGACGACAATGTCATCTAAATAACAAAGGCAAACGTTCCATTTGAGGCCTCGAAGGATAGAGTCCATCATTCACTCGAAAGTAGATGGCACATTGCAGAGACCGAAGGGCATCACTGTGGATTCGTAAAGCCCGTCAGGCGTGATGAAAGCTGTTTTCTCGCGATCGGCCTCTGCCATGGATACCTGCCAGTATCCAGAGCGCAGATCTAAAGAAGAAAAAAATTCGGCTCCCTGTAGGCACTCCAAGGCATCATCAATGCGTGGCAGCGGATAGACATCCTTGCGCGTGATTCGGTTGAGACGTCGGTAGTCCACGCAAAACCTTCTTCACCAACACAACTGGAGAGGCCCAGGGACTGCTTGACGGTTCGATTATGCCACGTGTCAGCATGTCGTCAACCTGTTCATTGATGGCACGGCGTTCGGTAGTTGACACACGATATGGACGCTGCCGTAAAGGCGTCTCTTGACCGGTATCTATACGGTGAACAACAGATGACGCTCGACCTAAGGAAGGCTGATTGTGGTCAAATGAGGCTCGAAAACGCTGTAGCAGCTTGATCAGCTGTTCCTGCTGCCCAGGCGTGAGGTTGCAATCAATGGACTTGCGGAATACATCCATAGGTTCATTGGCGTCAGTTGCGGGTGTAATGGCACAAGTCGGTAGAAATGGCTTGTCTGGATAGATCGGGTCTATCCCGCTAATAGAACGCTAATTCAATATGCTCGATTTTGAGCGTCAGTGTCTTCGTGCTTATTTCTAGTGAGTTCTAAATGTCCCCTTTCTTACCTGGCACGAATTAAACGAGAACGCCGAGGACAAAGTTGACGACAATAAGAATGGTAAGTGCAAAGGAGTACACTCTGAGCAGGAAGGTGTTCTCCCGCAGTGCCCCGACGCAGCCGCACGAGCTGATGGTGAACAGCGCAAGCCCGAATAGGAAGAGCAGCACCTCCATATGTGTTAGCAGCATTCCCGAGATATCCAGGCGTTCCAGTACGTGCTCTTCTTCCCTGTCCCACGAATCCATGAACATCCTCAATGCAGCCCAGATGAGGGATATGCCCACAAACCACAGGAGAAGGTTGAGAAGAAGCAGCGGGCATCGCACCTGAAAGTGCGACAGCGAGAACAACTTTGCACTAACTAGCATGCTCCCTCTAACAAGTTGGTTCTTGAAATGCCTCCAAAATTATCTGAAATTGCAGGAGACCATTGGTGGCTTTATTCCTTCAGGATGATCTTTCAAGGCGGCATTGGCAGACATGTGAAGTTGACCGATGTCGTAAGCCATCCTGCCACTGCCACTATAGTCTACAGCAGTAGACTTAAGGCAAGGGAAAGCTGCAGTAGCCACTGCCAACAGTTTGCCGCAGTAATTAAAAACTGATCGTTTTTTTAGATTACAGAGCAAGTGTGCGCTCGCAATTCAAACGAACCAACCAAATCTAACCTATTTTAGCGGTTCTTACATTACACGCGTGTCAGGATTATCATGTTTACACCAGTCGTGTATTTCAATATTTACTGACGTCACATAACACTCAATTTGGTAAGTGTGGAGCTATCAAAACGACTTCAAGCACGTCATGAAGGGCTAAATGTACTCCAATGTAGCGATGAAGAGCGCGCATGTTGGGAACAGCAGCGCTACTTTAGCAAAACGCGAGAACTCTATAGTCTGACGCGCCAGGCACGACCAGCGCCTGTCGGCGCGGCCCGACGGCAACTGGCGCGAAATGCGACATGCTGCATTTCACGCCAATGCGTCAGCCAGACAAAACTATGTCTCCCTATTTTTGTTACCGAGGGACGCCGGATGCACTGAAATGCGCATGCGTCAAAGAAACACAACGCGGCGCGCGCCTGCGAGTATATGGCAGGACCGGTGCATGGCGTGCACCAACGCCGGCTTGACGCGACAAAATGAACCCTGGCGACCACCCGCACTGCGTCACGTCAAAATGTATTGGCGCCTCGACTGTAGCATGCAGTCATGTTCTCACAAGACACGCATCTCATGACTATCATGTTTGCACCAGTCACATACTTTCGTCATCAATTGGGTCACATAATACCAAATTTGGCATACGTGAAGCTAGCGAAATAGCCACAAGCGCATCATCAGTGTGGCATGTAGTCATCTTCTTACATGACACGCATCTCGTTATTATCATGTTTGGAGGTGTCATTTACCAATGTAGTCCATTCGCGCCGCGTAATACCAGAATTGGTACATGTGAAGCTAGCTTAATGGCTGCGAGCACATGATGAGCGTAGAATGTAGCCATGTTCTTACAAGACACACATCTCATGTTTATCATGTTTGCACCAGTATGATACCTTCGTCATTCATTCACTTGCCGTAATACCAGATTTGGTATACCTGAAGCTAGCGAAACGGCCACCAGCGCGTCATGAGCCTGGCAAGTAGTCATGTTGTTACATGACACGCGTCTCATTATTATCAAGTTCGCACCAGTCACATATCATCTTCATCCATTCACGTAGTGCAATACAAAATTTGGTATATTTTGCGCTAGCAATACAGCCGCGAGCGCATCATGAGTGTGGCATGTAGCCATGTTGTCACATGACACGCATGTGATGATTTTCATGTTATGATCTGTCGCTTGTGTTCGCCATGCAATCACGCTTTACCATACCAGCTTTCCAGCATGCCATGGGAACGAAACTTCCACAAGAGCTGCAGGACTATGAAATGTAAATCATGACATTCATGACATACATATCATGATTTTCTTGTTATAATTAGTCAAATATGTTCTTCATGCAGCCATGGTATGCCATACCAAGTTTGGTATCGACGGCCAGGAGAGCTAAAACTCGTAGGAGGCTTGATAGATAGATAGATAGATAGATAGATAGATAGATAGATAGATAGATAGATAGATAGATAGATAGACGGACGGACAGACAGACAGACAGACAGACAGACAGATAGATAGATAGATAGATAGATAGATAAATAGATAGATAGATAGATAGATAGATAGATAGATAGATAGATAGATAGATAGATAGATAGATAGATAGATAGATGCATAGACTGAAAGTGCCCACAGTTCACTAAAAGCACTTTGTGTTTAAAACAAGTTTTCGTATAAATTAAAAAAAAACAACTTTGGCCGTCTATCTTAAAGATCTTAAAATTCATATTACTAATTAAATACTTAGTTTTACGTGTGAAAGGCACGATATAATGCACGTCATTTGGCGCACTTCAAAATAATTAGAGCCGCTGTAAGTTCGCCTCTTCCTAAAATATTAATTTAAAATACCCGCGCAGGCTTTCTCTCTGCGTCATATTACCACCCATGTGCTGATACCCCAGCTGGTCAAGAAACCCATGCTCCCGTGCTTATAAAAACTATGCCATTCCTGCTTATCCATCATTCTGGTACTCACTTACGACTCTTTCTGAATAGGAGGGTGGGAAAACACGGACACCAGCAATAAATCATGAAACCTTTAAGCTTAGACTGTTCAGTGCCTTATATTCTTCGTAATTCTCAAAGGAAATATTCTATGGGCGTTATTGCAGAAGGTACCCATTATCAATGCGGAATGTGTGTGAAAATATTTGTAAGAAATTCTCAGAATTTCTATGCTATTGATTCCGTCTCTGCCGATAAAGCAGACGCTCTGTTACTTCACAATACGCACACACTGCTTTGCAAAAAGGTGCGCTGCTAAATAACCAGCATGATTGGTCACTCATTAACCAATGTTTACCTTTCAACGTCTGCAACTTCTTTTACGTAAGCTTGCTATGTGAGCAGGTTGTGTACATCACATAAACTCACCGCTGGATTGACGTCAAGCAGGACCGTCTCCTCCTTCTCTAGGCTGCACACCAACACTGGCTGTCTCAGCGAGCTGGTGCATTCACTTAATCGACCACTGGATTGTTCAGTCATGAGGCTGTGAACGTCGGTGAATGTCCACTTTGCAGCTCAAAAAGCGCTTGCACGTGACAAGAGTTTTCAGTTACACCAACCAATGATCGCCTTCTTCTGCATGTTCACGTTCTTTTGTGGCTAATACCCACTGTGGGAGATGGCCAAAGAATTGGGGGGTCTTACTAAATCTTATGGAGTTGTTATCCTTGTTGTTGTTACTTTTGTCTCTACACAAGGTTTGTACCCAATGAAGGGGATCGGCCAATTATAAGGGGAATTCGCCAAATATTCCCTGAATTGTTTAATTCCAAGGAACGATAGTGTAAAGGCCTTCCCAGAATGAAGACTTTGTCTTTTTCTATAATTCGTGCAACTTGATGGAGACAAGGGCCCATTACCAATACTTGTTCCTTTCCACTATTCACTTTACGGATGTTTTAGTGTCTCAAGAAGAACAGCGAACAATGCACTATATTTTAATCAAATCTTTCCTTCATTCGTAATGAGTTAGAAAATAATCTTTTAATGTGGTCATTCGTGCTATTACTTCCGTTTGATTTTTTTTAGGAATACTTACAATCTCATCAGTGATGCTTACAGCAGTTGGTCAAAATGGCGTGAAAACAATAGAGCACTCACTCACACCATTTGACCATCTTGCTTAATGTTCTTGAAAAAAAGAAGAAACATAACGACAAATCGCTTTTGTAAATCTAAAATTATGAAAGTAAAAAGAGGATCATAAACTCCAGAAATCGAAAATTGATGACAAGTTTACACCAGCCTCCCCCAAAATTTTGAATTACAGGTGAGAAACAAAGAGTTGAACACATATAAGTGACTAAGTCTCCTCATACATCTACTGCCAAAATGATTCGTAATGCAATGCAATTATCAGTGCTTCGATTGTAAGCGAAACGCAGATTTCCTAATTATTTCTATTAGAGGGAACTCTGTGGCAGGCGTTGCTGAGCCATATTGCGAATAATTGCTTTCTGAATAAAGAATAATAGACAGCGCGTGGGTTCCTGTCGGATTCGTTTTTGAATATTAGAACATTAGTTATGTTTTAATACTCGCCATGGACGGGTAAATAGACAGCTGAATGGACGGCAGCCATTTTAAGTCCCACTCCAATTATCCCGTAGAAGGCAAATAGACAGCTCCGAGAAGACCGCATCGTAGACAAATACGATGCAGGTTATATTGCTGTCTAAACAAGATGGCGACTCAACGATTCACTCAGATATGTCGGATCTCGCCGGAATGATCATCTCCACACAAGTAGACACTTCACCACATACTCAATGTGACTAACGTTTGTTTTTTTCAATTTGAACACAAAATAAGCCATAAAATACAATCTTTACATTTGCATATTTTAGCTGCTTTTTTCGCGACGCGAGGTGGCGCCTCGTCGCTTAGAAGCCGGCTTTCCTCAAAGAGGAAAACCCAACAATGGTAGAGCGTATATCAAATGACAATCAGGAGTTAGCAGGAGAGTGCGAGATAATTATACTAGGTAATTTGAATGCGCACATTGAAGATATAGATGGGTATACTGACCCAACAGGCAAATTGATCAAGGCTATGTGTGAAAGGCACAATTTCATCATTTTCAACAGTACGAGAAGTGCGAAGGGACAATAACACGGGAAGTAGGAAGGCTGCAGTCGACGATAGATTACGTACGGATGTCACATAGGATGTATGATATGGTAAGGGGAATGCACATAGATGAAGGTGGCTCCAGAAGTCTGGGTAGTAATCACAAACGTATCAAACTAAGTTTTAGAAGAGCAGTGAAAGTGGGAACGGGATAAGATGAGAAACTACAGGAAAATTTTTATTCAGAAAGAGAAAGAGACACAGCTACTAAACAAATTGGGAAAGTAATCACTGAGGATAATAAAACAGTGTGGACATATAAGTATCTAATTAGGCTATTTGAGCTAGAGCTTGCTAAGACACGCCATAAGTCACCGCGGAAAAGAAGACACAAACACAAAAGTTGGTGAGATGAGGAAGTTAAGAGAGCCATAGCGAAACGTCTGGAAGCCTCTAGGGAACCAGACATGCTAAACAGCGGGGTGAACCGACAGATGATGTTCAAAGAAAATTGGAAATCTTTCTAAGCTATAGAATGAATGCATACCTTCTGATCAATGAAAGGATTAGAAGAAAGGGAGCTCAGTGGCTGGCAGAAGTACATAAAAAAGATAGAAAGGCAAGTGCGAAATTTTGGAACCATCTGAACTCTCTAAGAAATAAGACGAGCCTAGAGCAGAGGTTTATAACTGCAGCTCAAGATGCTAGGCTGGAAGGAGACGAAGCTATTGAATATATAAGAACAAGATTGACAGAAACATTTCAAACAAAGAAGTGCTTTGCACCACAATAGACAAGGATAAATCGAGGGGCGCCATGGCTCTATTTTCACAATGAGAGTGGGAAAGGGCTGAGAAGAGGGTTCCTAGTAGTACATCAACAGGCCCAGATGGCATTCCAATTATGCTGATAAAGACATTAGGTCCGAAGTCTAAGCAGGCTTTGAGAGAGGCAGTGAGAAAAAAAATAATCAATCGTGAAGTCCCCGATGCATGGAAACTTAGCAGGATGAGCATGATCTATAAAAAAGGGGGACAAAGCTGACATAAACAACTACCGTACAATAACAGTGACATCAGTGGTCTACAGGCTTGCGATGCACAATATAACGGCAAGACTGCAGGCATGCATAGAGGATGAGGGGTGCTGGGTGAACTGCTGATCGGGTTTTGGAAACACACGAAGTTAGAAGACAATCTGTCCTCACTGACGCAGTGCATCGAAATAGCAGAAAAGAAATACAGGTCCCTGTGGCTAGCATTTTTAGTTGTCAAAGGAACGTACGATAGCGTGCTTCAAGAGGAACTGTGGGGAACACTACACACACTAGGGGTGAAAGATGTAGTCACTAATCTTATCAAGGATATCTATAAAGGTAACAAGGTAATTATAAAGTGGGAAAACAGGTATCCAAGCCTACAGGTTTAAAACTGGGGCTTAGGCAGTGGTCTCCCCTTTCACCCTTACTATTCATATTGTACCTACAAGGATTAGAGGCCAAATTAGAGGGAAGTGGACTGGGCTTTAACCTCTCTTCCGTCAAACAAGGAAAACTCATTGAACAGGCACTACCAGCATTGATGTACGAAGATGATATAGTGCTAATGGCTGACAACAAGAACGATTTGCGGAGATTGGTGGACATCTGCGGTAATGAGAGATGTAGGTTAGATTTCAGATGCAGTAAAGAAAAATCAGCAGTCATGATGTTTAATTACAATGAACGTAGTTAGCTTAGAATATAGGAGGTCACGCTTACAGCTAAATACAATTATCTGGGCGTATGAATATGCAATGAGGCCGAGTACCTAAGGGAACACGAAATATACCTGACGACTAAAGGTAAGAGCAATGCAGCGGTAATGAAAAACAGGGCGCTGTGAAATTACAATAGGTATGATGTTGTGAGAGGAATATGGAAAGGTGTCATGGTTCCTTGTCTGATGTTCGGCAATGTGGTCTTGTGCATGAGATAAGAAGTTCAAGCAAGATTAGAAATTAAGCAACGTGGAACAGGTAGGCTTGCCTTAGGAGCTCACGGGAATACACCAAATCAGAGAGTACAAGGTGATATGGGATTGACATCTTTTGAGGGCAGGGAAGCTGTCAACAAGAAAAAAAATTTGAGAAGCGATTGAGAAAAATGGGGGAGGAGCGTTGGGCTAGGAAGGAATTCAGCTACTTGTACAATGAAGAAGGTCGATACAAAATGGAGGAAGCGAATCAGGAAATTGACTGGTAAATTATTTAAAAAACAGCAGGGGGCCAAACCAAGAAGAATTATCGGTAAAGAAGAAGGTGAAGGAATCTGAGACCGATATGTGGAGAATTGGCATGATTAGGAAGTCCGCACTAGAAATCTATCAAACATTTAAGCAGGAAATGGCCAAGGAAAGGATCTATGATAATACTCGGGGTGGTTATCTACTGAGGCCAGGACGGGAGCATTGCGAACCAAGAAATATCGGGACAAATACGAAGGGGTAGACTTGGTATGCAGTGCGTATGGAGAGGAAGAGGAAAGGGCCGAACACTTGATAATGTTCTGTGAAGGGCTTCATTCTTTAGTTCAGGGTGATGGCGCAGAGTTTTTCAAAGCACTGTTGTTTAGGGACAGGGAGGGCAAGATCAGGGAGGGCAGGACTTTAAGCGGGTAGAAATAACTGGAAGGAGGTTATCCGATTGGTGGGTAAAGTCAAGGCACGAGTGAAAATTAAACACTTCACTGCAAATTACGAATCCTCAACGTCACTATTTAAAGGAAAAAAGATATAGTTTTTCATTCATTAAGTATTACGGCTTGGTGGCGCTTGCCACCGCCCGATCTAAAGGGTACAGCCATATCCATCCATCCATCAATCTATTCATCCATCCATCCATCCATCCATCCATCCATCCATCCATCCATCCATCCATCCATCCATCCATCTATCCATCCATCCATCCGTCCATCAATCCATCCATCCATCCGTCCGTTCATCCATCCGCCCGTCCGTCCGTTCATCCATCCATCCATCCATCCATCCATCTATCGGACGGACGGACATATGGATGTCCGTTCGTCCGTCCGTTTGTCCATCAATCCACCTAAACGTGGTCCATTTCTCGAACAGCATGTGCTCGATACTGTCTTCTAAGCTGTCTGCATGGACGGTTTAAGTGGTTTCTAAGAATTTGAACACAGCCAATATTCTGGATTTTTTGTTTTAGGGCTCCGGTTCTGGATAAGCGCTTGGCCTGGGGTAGACGGATTTATATGTGTGAGTTCAAACGCAGCAGAAATCAAAATTTTTGGTTTCGTTGTTGACACAGCCATTGAAACATATAAAATTTCCTTCCTTTCATGATCAGCTTCTGCCATGCTCAAAAATTATGTACGCTACCTCAGCATTGCAGCTAAGATCTCTGCTTTCCCTTTCGCTCATGTTCGTCCATGTATGCATGTATATTTCTACGACAAATTTTACGAAGAATTGTGTCGTGCCTACGTGTAACGATATTCACAAGGCACAGGTAGCGAGATATGTATACTAAGAACGTAACTGCAAAGGCTGAAATCACCAGCGTCATCTGATAAAGCCACGTTCGTACCACTGAGCTTAAGATACATTTATCGCGTGTTGATTTTTTCGGCGTCGTGTGTAAGCCCAAATTTAACGTGTTTAGGCGTTACAGAACGCACGGCACAGTGCTTGTATCGAATTCAATGTTATTCAAAGCTGGATTGCCCTTAAACTTCGAGGTGCTGCACGCCGAAATAACAGAAACATCTTTTTCAATGTACCCGCAGTTCGTTTGAGGAGCTTGCAAATTTTCTGAAGCGAGGTTCGATTGACGAAAAAAGCTTGCCAGGTCATAAACTTTCAGAAAACCGTGCATGATCATCGACAAAACATGGCTTAAGCACTTTCGGTTGCGGACGGCTCTATTCACAGAACATTTTGAGAATCAGCGCAGCGGTGAGGGGGCTGGTGGTGGCGTTTTTCGAAGTGCCACCTAGGCAGAGCCTGACGTCTATGGCCGCCGTAGAGTGAGCTCAGACCAACCATAGCGGGATCGTAGAGCTCTAGTGTTAGACCATAGAGTTATCTCGGGCTGCCCGAGAAGCTGGCTGATCTTGTATAGAACCACATATCCAGTCTTTTTCATCGACACAGCCACGTCACAATATCTGTTTTGTATAAAGTGGAGCTGAGCTATGTTGTAGTTTAGTGAAATTTTATTTAAACGCAAGGCCAGTTTTTGACTGGTGTGTATTTAGAATAATACAAACAATGAGCAAGTTTATCGAATTAGCAAAATATAAAATACATATGCGACAAATTCATGACCCAGTGGCTTACTCACCGGCATTAGAAAAGTTATCTTTGCCTAAGCAATCAGGTTGACACATTTAACTTCCAACCGAACTAAGATGCGCTATGTATTCAAAGCTGCCGCAGAGAACGCTTATTAACGCTATGTTAGTGTTAAAAAGTGCGTTCCATTTCGAAGCGAGTTAGTTGTACTGAAGCATTCAGGACATTTCGACAATAAGGTGCTATGCGCTTGACGTACAAGAAGACATCAGAAACCCATACAATAATTCTTGCCTTAATAGCACATTCATCTGCCCTAACGATGATCGCCGATCATTTAGATATTGTGCAAATTAGTGATTATTTTCCCAACAGGTGCTGGTAAAGTGATCCATTTTATAAATCACTTTGTGTCAGAAAACGCAATACAATAATGCCAATATCTTATTTCGTTGTCTTGGTGACATTTATTATCGTGTTTTATATCATCGTCAAGAAGAGAATATTTCCGAAAGGCGGGAAAAATTAACTTCAGTATTATAAATATTTTTTTCCGCTGCATACATCTTGAAGCGGTGCCTACTAGCTTTACTTTAACGTTTGAACGCATTGAAAAGCGTTTAGTAAGCACAATGTTTTTTTCTTTGATTTTCTAGCTCAAAAGAATGGTTTTCTACGTGCCATGATGCACTTTCTTTCACTGATTACCGAAATGAAATAAAACCTTGAAAGATTCCGCTTTCTGCATTCGCTCACGGGGATCAATCAAGAGAAAACGTTTTTAGATGCGGAAGCATCTTATACTCGCGCCTTGTAGTGCGCCGTCCGCGCCGTCCGCACCGCTTCTCGAACATTCGACAGCTGACGCGCGCGCATGCGCCGTCGCGCCGTCGCCCACCATCTGTGCCGCGCGCGCTTCTCCTTCGAGAACATTCGACAGCTGACAGCGCATGCAACGTCGCGCCGTCGCCATCTGTGCCGCGCGCGCGCTTCTCCTTCGAGAACATTCGACAGCTGACAGCGCATGCGCCGTTGCGCTGTATATATACTCAAGGTCGGCGCTCGCTCGCTCAGTTGCCGCTCGTCGGTTGGTTTGTACGGCGCGTCGACGTCCAAGGTCGCGGTGAAATGAATTCCAACGAATCCACAAACACAATGATCGACGTCCCTTCCACCAGCGCCGTCCTTTCGCATACGTGTGTACGTGTTCACTCATTTAACACCCCCTCCTACAACCACGTTAACCAATTTAGCCATCGACCCAAGTAAGTCGCAATTTAACACCCCATTTCACAACCACGTTAACCTATTTAGCCATCGACCCAAGTAAGTCGCACTTTAACACCCCGTTAACCAATTATATGCTCCGCATCCTCCTCAGTGTTCCCCCGAGGGAAGCTGCGGGCAATTTTTTTTTCATAATCAAGTCATTATGTTCGCAAAAAAAACGTACAGAAGGTATCCCTACATCTAGGAAAGAGCATTTAAGATCCCAACAGACAAAATGATCTATGCACTCAATCGCCTTCATGTAATACTAAATTCGAGTGATTTCTTTGCGTATGGCAATACGGCAAGCATCCTTGGCTTCTATCTATCTATCTATCTATCTATCTATCTATCTATATATATCTATCTATGTATCTATCTATCTATTTATCTATCTATCTAGCTATCTATCAATCTATCTATCTATCTATCTATATCTATCTATCTATCTATCTAGCTATCCGCCTACATTTGGCTGCGGCGGCGAGCACCCCATTACCTTGGTTTAATCCAAAAGTTGCATGGGGGGTATGAGGGTTTCACAAATAGGACTCGCTGGTCATGAACAATATTAGGTTACTATGCTATCGCGAAGTTGCAAACACTTCTCGCTAGACAATGACACACACCCGTGGGCGTGTACACGCCACAGGTGATTGACACTTCATATCTACCTAGGAGTGGCGAGAACACACATGGGTAGTTTGAACGGGTGAGCTTCAAGGAAAAGCTGACATTGCCTTCGTTGGAGCGGCGAATGTAAAGTAATAATGTCCGGCTCCCAGCAGATGTGAAACACCAGTATTTTGCTTGGCAAAATGTATTCTACTATAGATAGATCACAATCTTCGAGAAGCGTGAATTGGGGATGCAGGGATGACAACCTATATTTCGTACCAATACATATGTACTCCAACGAAACAGCCCTCACATCGCGTTAAGATCAGTTGCAGTTAAACGCAATGCACCAAAGGTGATTGAGAGCTTAAATGAACCAAAATGTGGCGCGAACAGACAATAAGTTTACTTCGAGAGCGCTAAGAAAATTTAGTGCACCTTCACGAAGTGAATGGCAACTCATGGGTGAAGGAATAGGTCCGAAAATTCATGATGTCTATGTGGAAGACACCGACTAGTAAAAAGGACGAACAGATAGATGGACCGATGGACAGGCAGACTTAAGCATGGGTGCACAGACGGTAGGACACTCGAATGAAGAGACCAACAGATGGGCCGACGGACAGATGGATGGACGGACGAAGAGAGCGGGTGGTCATCTGTTGCGCTGTCATGTGCCATATAGATAATTACACGCAAAGCCTGTTGTTTACACCTATGTTCTCGTTTCGTGTGTGGGGGGGGGGGCTGAGGAGCTTCACCGTAGAAGCTGGAACCAGCAGCAAGGTCGGAACATGTGCACAGAGTGATTATCATTGTCTCAGTGGGAATCCAGCCCCACATTCTGCGTTGCGACCAAGTATTCTACAACAAAGCGATGCTACGTCTCGCAACTGGCTTTCATGTAGACCGTATCAGCTTTCCGCTAGTCATAAATTTTGTTCTGGTTCATCTCTTGCCCGTGGCGCATACCCACAGTGGGGGATTGGCGGAGAATTGAGTGTTTTTATAAAATAATATGCAGTTTAAGAATAATCTAGTATATATAATGGAAAGATTTCCGATGACTAAGATAATTGTGGTGCTTAGTCTAGTGCATATAATTATATCAGAAAAAAGATTTCTTTTTAATAAGCGCAATACTCTGATTTTTATACGTTTATAATCTTGTAGACACGTTAGGATAATATTTTAGAATAATTAGTCAACCGACTAGTTTCATCATTATATTCCCGCACAGTCGCGCATACTGCCGCACTGTAGAACTCCAAAATGGAAGCTCCAAAAGAGAAAATGACATGCACAAAAAATGCATACCAATACCACGTAAAATTATTTCTAAACGGGTTTTCTTATTGGGGTTCTGAAAGGGGTTTTCTATTCTGTGCACACATATGTGTGCACAGAATGATTATCATTGTCTCAGTGTGGACCCAGCCCAACATTCTACGTTGCAACCAAGTATTTTACAACAAAGCGATGCTACGTCTCGGAACTGGCTTTCAGGTACCCTGTATCGGCTTTGCGCTTGTCATCATTTTTGTTCTGGTTCACCTCTTGCCGATGGCGCATACCCACGGTGGGGGATTGGCCGAGAATCGAGTGTTTTTTATAAAATATTATACAGTTTAAGAATAATCTAGCATATATAATGGAAAGATTTTCGATGACCTAGAAAATTGTGGCGCTTAGTCTAGTGCGTATAATTATTTAAGCAAAAAAATTTCTCTTGAACGATAGCAATACTCTGATTTTTATACGTTTATAATATTTTAGACACGTTAGAATAATATTTTAGAATAATTAGTCAACTGACTAGTTTCATCATTATATTCCCGGACAGCCGCGCATACTGCCGCATTGTAGAACTCGAAATGGAAGCTCCAATAGAGAAAATGACATGCACAAAAAATTCATACCAATACCACGTAAAAGTATTTCTAAAAGGGGTTTTCCTAGTGTGGTAAACCACCTGCAGGTCAAAAAGAAATGATCTATTGTTTCTAGTTAGCCACAGAACGTGCACATTGACGAAGGTGCCTGAGCGGACTGTGTATGTGGATACTTAGATTTGGTACCCCGCAACATAGCCTTGTTACTTCTTGTTTAGTAGTTTGGCAAAGGGCTCTTCGCAAGGAATGTAATAAATGGCATTATTCAGTAAAGTTTGTCAGTGCTGTATCTCTGAAGACTTCCATGAGTGCACGTCTGCGGAATGGAGCAACTTTAATGTCGATGTTTCAAAACATAACCGAACCTGGTTCACACAAAACAGGAAAGACGTTTGCTACGTAGACAGAGCCTCCCAAGATCTCGTGCCCATGGCAAGAAATGGAGGTGCCAATGACCACTTTTTCATAACAGACATGAACAAGTCCAAGCAACTGAACTATATGTCATACTTCAGTGTACATAGGCCTCTTATTGGCATATTATTGAACGAAGAACGAATAAAGAAACAACTGTACTTCCCCTGATGGTGCTGACATTTCACAGTGATTTGGTCCAAATTAAGGAGGTGTCAACAGCCCACTGGACGTGTATTCATGACCCATTGGCACAGGAACGACGCAGATGCGTGGCAGATGTACGCGCGTTGGTGATGTGTGCGCACGCAACCTTCATCGCGTGCTTAGGAAACACTTCAATCTACCACAGTTCATGGTGGCGGTACATGTCGAGCGTGTATAGCTAACGCTCTTCCGTAAGCATCTTTCTCATAACGCCGGTTTTCTAAGTTAGTGGGATCTGCCAAACTTTCGAATGACGAATGAAGAGCAGGACCCTTGTCCCCCTTGTGCTTTTTGAGTTCTTGCTGTCACAAAACGAGCGCTCCAAAAAGAGCGCGCCACCGAATTCTCGTGACGAAGTGCCGAGAGGTGAACGATAACTAAAAAAGAAAACAAACATCCAAAGACTCCCCGGGCGCGCGTCCTCTCTCCTTCGGAAGCGTAGGTTCGCCGACGAAACCTCCTCGTATCTGCGGCCGAGCAAGCCCTAGAGAGTTCTCGATGGAAAGAGGCGTGGCGATGCAGGGTTGCGTCATCCGTCGCGGACGGCCCTCGTACCGTCTCGCGCTTTCCCCCAGCCTTCGCTGCGCATCGCGCCGACTAAATGATGAGAATTTTCTGGAATGGCGCGCGGAAGGTATTTAACCGAACAGCGGAGATGGGAGATCAGGATAAGAAGGAAGTTAACGCCAGTGTGCGTAGGGTATCCCACCGCGTCTGTCGGTGAAGGTTTTGTCCTTAGTGACAAAACAAGAGAAGAAGAAAGTATGCGTCAAAGTGCGTAGGGTGTTCCGCCTTGTGGGCGAAACCTTTTGTCTTCCGTGGCAAAGGAGGAGAAGAAGAGGATTTCCACCTGAGGGGTGAAGGCCCGAGCTACAGGCAAGAGTGTGTGTCTACCGCTATTGAGCGAAGACGCGTGGCAACAGCTGCGAGTGTGAAGCCGACGTGTTTCCGGCGAAGAAGATTGAAGCTTGGAGAGCGGCCAAGTGAAGACGCGAGGTTTCCTGGAAGAGAAACTTCGGGGGCAGTGGAACGACCACAACGCTGGACTTTGAGTGAGTGATTCTCGGAAAAGTATCACTCAGACTTTTGTCCCAAGAGCTTTGGACTGAATAAGTTTTCTAACTTTTTAGTCTTTAAGTGTCTTGGTTCAATGCATGCGACTGCATTGTAGTGCGTATTGATGTCTGTGTCCGTTGTGTCGAGTGTGGCTGATTGTATTGTGTAGTACGTTGTTTGATTGGCGACATAATATATTCAACTATTGTGGAGCGCGCATTCTTGTGTATTGTTTTTGATCTGCCATTATTGAGAATATATTTTCTTTTGTTTATCAACTCTCGGCTCTGACTTGTTCTTTGGACCACAGCCGGCATCCGCTGGCGCGCCAAAAAGACCACTTCTGAATTGTCCACGCTTTCGTGGTGCTGTTCAGGGGGCCGATACTTCGGCCCTTGGAATTAGCCCGGCGATGGCCTCCCTAATAAACGGGACCTGTGACACTTGATTATGCTTATACCTTGCATTATGCATGAAAAAGAAATGTAAACTAAATGAAGACGACAATTTTTTTAGGGGCGAAGCTCCTTAGGGCGTGGGCTGTGCGTCCCCTGTATGTAGCCACCTCTAGTTTAGTTCTTGCAGTCTTCACTAGATGGCGGTACCGTCCACTGTATGTAGCCACCTCTAGTTTAGTTCTTGCAGTGTTTACTAGATGGCGGTACTGTCTCCTGTATGTAGCCACCTCTCGTTTAGTTCTTGTAGTGTTTACTAGACGGTGGTACTTGTAGCTGACGATGAAAAGATGCAAGATGTTATAAACTAGAAAGCGGTACTTGTAGTTGATGAAAGACGCGAGATCTTATAAAATAGGAATGATGTCACACATGGCGCGTGTCATTGGTTGAAGGCAATCGTTCGATTTAGTGCGGCGACGTACGCTAGGGGGAGCAATGTAATAAAATCGAGTGGGCAAGATGTACAGAGGATTCATGGTTTACCAGGTTTACCTCCGGAGCTTCGCCCACTCATCATCACTCACTTCGTGGATTTGGCGGAATTTTTTTCTTAAAATCTCGACTCACAGCTCTGCTATTGTAGTTTCATATATTTGCTTGATTATATTTTTAAACACTTGGGGTACTCTATCTTTTGAGCCGTTGTACATTACATGGTGGCATACGTGACAGCAACGTTGCAAAACAAAGTTGAGATTACGAGTATGCAACGAAGTCGCTCTGGAAAAGATGTGTGAGTTAACCCATACCGAGTACCGTTTCATGAAAAGTAAACTACATGAAAAAAAACAAGTACAGAGAGACAAAAAAGGACGCCAGGGAAGGATAGGAAGATAAGCACAAGCAGGTAATTCCGGGAGAAAAAAAATTCTTTGCTGATGTGAGGTTCGAACCCGCGCATGCACCATATGTAGGTGAGCATTTCAATATTTGTGTACCCAGGCTTCTTGTTCTTTATTTCCTTGTTTTTAATTGAATATCAGGCACCATGGTAGAGAAGAAGTTATTCTTGTATACGCGGGGAGATCGGGTTACCTCCGCGCACGTTTGCATAGGCGGTGTGCGGCGCGTATACACACGCGCAGTGGCGCTTTGTTGCCTGCGGACTGAGACGACTGTCGGCAAGTAGAGTGTGTGGATCGCAGTTGATTGATAATATCTACGCTCCTCTCTACTGAATCGGTACACGAAGCCAATGCAAGGTTACAATTGCCAGCGAGCAAAGCACATTCTGCCTTTCAAAAGAATGTTTGCACTGGGTGACTCTCGGTGCTGTTTTGCACTGAATCACGCTGTGGCTGTGTTGCTCGTTTGTGATTAGTTTGCGTTCCGCCTGCTACACCCTGCTGTAGTAGGACGGAACTTCTTACGTATCTCTTTCTCATCTGCACACAACGAAAAAGAAAGAAAGGTAGTAGAAAGCACGCATATCTGTGCGATGAGTTCAGTACCATTATTTGCACCTATACGCAAATGATAATTTTTTTCATTTTGTACACCATCATATGTGATACAGTCAATTAGTCTGTCCAGGAAAGATCAGTGGCTGACAGTGTTTTGCTCCCCACTGTTTTTACCACGTATACGCACGCGTTCGTGCACCAATTGATATAAAAACCTGATAAGCATTCAGCAGAAAGCTTTCATCGATGCATAATACCTGCATGATAGTGCTACATCAAAAGTAATCTTAATTTATGGGACAAGTCCTCTTTTTTCTAACAAAAAATCACCACTGCCTTCCGTCAGCCGATGACATTGCCACACCAACACTCAAGACAATGTAAAGAAAGATGAGTTTTTCAGCGAAATTTTGCAATAGTAAATGTAAGTAATGCTGTTTGAATTAAATTTGAATGTTTGGGCTCTTTAAAGCTTTCGTAAGTGTAAGCACACGGTTGCTTATGGTAACTTCGTTTTAAGAACAGTTAAAGTACAGAAGGGTCCCAGTTTTTGTGATTGTAATATTTATGTGTAGGGGCACCATGGACATATAGGTTCAACCAAGGCACCTCGCATATTTGATAAACTACAGTGCTGTAGTGCTGTAGTTGTGCACCTGCAAAGAGCATGCAGAAGTGTAGCCTGGAGCCTCGTTTTTTTAGAAGCAAGTCCCTAAAACACTGCATGCACACGCCATTTATTAGTACAAATGTTTGAGAGGATGTCAGGAGCATTTTGAATTGTGCTTGAAGTGGAAAGTGGCACCTATTCTGAAATAACTTCAGTAAATGGACGGCACGACGACAATCAACAGCACTGTGAAAAGTTGCACTCGCTGATCTAATTACAATGCATTAGCAAGAACCTCGGGTGGTCGAAATTTCCGGAGCCCTCCACTATGGCGTCTCTCATATTTATATGTTGGTTTTGTGACGCTCGTATCCACATATCAATCATCGATCAAGGTAGTAGCAGCCGAGGCAGGATATATTCTTTCGTACGTCCTTTAAGTCATACAATCAAGCAGTTACACTCGCACTAACATGACCGGACAAATCACCCTTTGAAAATGCATAACGTACGCACACATAGAAACACGACATGGCTAGCAGACGACGCACGGGCAATTTAAACTTCTTGTTGTTGTTGTTGTTTTCCTTTGCGCATGACTCGTACTCAATGGAGGATATTGGCCGATTATAAGGTGAATTCGCCCAATACTTTCCGCATTGCTTCATTCCTGGAAACGCTCGTTATTTATTTATGATTTCTAGTGCCAATTGCGAATTTGAAAAATATGTAGTGAGCCCCCTATTTAGCGATAAAATCGTTTAGTCGCAGTTATGTATTCCTGAATGGCGAACAAAACATCCGCGTGGCTGTACCCCATTGTAGAGGCTCCAAAAGAAAAATAAGAGCAGGTTCTGATAATTTCAAGCCGAGTTCTTGAAGAGGTGGTCCTAGTGCACTTTTTTCGAATAAATGAAAATGGTGATAACTGCGCCCTTCAGACAGTTGCCGCCAGGCGGTGACTCCACTCGATCTCACGGTCAATAGTAGAGCACGGCGAACGGGTAGAAAAGAAAAGTGGCAATAGGGATGAGAGGAGAAGGCAAGGACGGGTACAGATGACAAAAAATAGAGAGTTAGAGTGCGAAAACAAGTAGAAGCGCAAATAATTTCAAATAATAAAAAACTATGAAGACAAAGATAGAAGTCGAGAGGCTGGCGGTCAAAAAAAAAGAAAGAAAGGTGATTAAAAGTGAGGAAGAAAGAAAAAACAAATGAAAGAAACAGCTTAAAAGTTAGAAGACGAGTGACGAATGAAAAAAGGAGCAAAATAAATGATTAAAAGGAGAGCCAAAAAAGCGAAAACAGAGAAGGATTGATGAGTGAAAAAAATAGGGAGACAAAGAAAAAAATACAGTGAGAAAGGTTTTTTTGCAGTTTATTCTCTCGAGTAATTTTTCAGATTGTTTTTAATTTTATTTCGGTATCCTGCCAGCCGGTTCTTGGCCTATTCCCATTTGTCGGTGAGCTCCATCTATCTCACATCAACATCAGCATCATCAAACCACACATGCACACAAACACACAAAAGAGAGACAAAGAAAAGAGAGAAAGCAAAATCACATTTCGTAGAGTAATGCCAGTATAGTTTGCCGTGTGGCGCACTAAAGCTATCACCTTCATGAATCCACACCTCGTCTCTCGATCGTCTAGTTCAACTTAATCTTGTCCGAACGGAACGTTTCCTCCGACTTGTACACAGGGGGATGAAATAACAACGGTGGGGAAATTGTGTGGTGTTAAACTGAATAAACAGACATATTGAATTTACTGCTCCAATCTACGACCAGTTCACCACCTCTTCTGTTAACCAGTGTTGCGCCACTCTCTAAGATGAGCAATTTTTTTTCGGCAGAAGAAGAGCACGTGCCGTGATGGATGCACTAAAACGTGAAGAAGAAATCACGATAAAGACACGTGTTACACGAGGAAGCAGACGCAGAAGAAGAAGACTGCGTCCGTGCCAGCACCTGTGTTCCATTCCCGCATCGTCACAAGGAGCGTTCTAGTCCAAAAGAGGCTGAGCAATTGCTTTAAAAAGGTGAATATCTTTTGCCTTACTGACACTCAAGTCCTGGGCATTAGGGGCAACACAATGGTCCTTTTTTGCCGGAACAGAGACACCGTATTATCCTCCCAGCAAGTCTCTCGAAGCAGTCACTTTTTATGCTATGTTAATACCATAAGGCAGTCTAAAGGGGCGAGGAAATATGAACTGTAACGTTTACAATTTCAGAAGTAATGAAATCTCACTCGAAATCTCATTTAACTTTGATCCCCTTTATGAACCATGCTACAGGACAGCACTTCCCGGTCATTATTTTGAAACGCACGACTACGCTGGCACATGCTGTACACTCCGCTTTGCAGTGGGACTATGGAAAAGTAAACTCAGCCGAGTAAACCCAACCGAGGTAACGGTCAGGCTTTGCGTGCTTACGTTGTCCGCTTTCACGATTCAAAATTGGGTACAAATGGTAATAAGCTAACACATTTGAACTCTTCCCAGAAAATGCACTGTTCGCCGCAACTGCAAATGCCGTTATCGAAATCTTACTCTACCCAGCAAATTCGCGTGGCTTTAGATACGGTGCTGGTAGTAATCTTTCACAATATATTCACGTGGCATTTGGGTACCACTACCGCAAAACACAAGTTCCCGCTTGCTCATAACTAGCTTAGGAAAAGTAAGCGCGCACCTGCGATGTTCAGCGGACAAAGGATGGTCTTGTTGAGTCCTACAATTTTGTTGTTCACTTGTGCTACGGGACGTAACGCTTCTACATTACGTAAATGAAACCTTCTGCATCCCTCTCCGTCGTAATTCTACAATTGTGAATCGGACTTTATTATGGCGCTCCATCGCATGCACCCTTCTTCTAGTTGAAATGTCGTTAAACATAGCACGTACTCTTCTTCTAGTTGAAATGTCGTTAAACATTACGTTAAGAGGTTTTACTTCTGGAAAAGCCCTACCAAAATGCCAGAGGGCAGCACAGCAAACGAATAAGGTGGATTGTGTGACTGATATTCGGCAATAATAACTGGCAGATATGGCCTTGCATGTAAATTATAATTTATTGATTCCCAAGAAGTGTGTGTGTGTGTGTCATATGTATATGTATATGTTAAACGTGTGTGTGTTTTAGTGTGTGCGCATGTGTGGGTATGTGTGGCCCTGGGTACGCGCGTGCGTGCGTGAGGGTAGAAGAAAACGAATGTCGCTCGTGAACTTTCTGTCCAACCTCCTTTCAATGATTTAGAATGTGGCACTTACGATTGTACTAATGTTTGAGTTAGAGTCCTTTGCTATAAAACTGCACTCTCCATAAATTAACACGCTTATGCCAGTAAGTCTTTATTTGATCAAACTTGCCAAGATCACGAGAAGTAGGTAAAAGGGGGGTAAGCTAACCTTGAGCAATTACGCTCAATTTATTGTATTTCCTTTGTACCAACGACATAAAAATACTGTTCACCATTACATTGGCAAATCACGTAGGCGAAAGAGCAAATTTTTATCTCAATGAAGCGGAATAAGGCAGCATCAATGTTATCGCTCGTTCCTTGAGAGAGATTTTTATATCTTCATCTCTTCCCATATAGACGGCGTTTGAGGATCACAATGCTCACTCGTGAAAAGAATCTACATCACAAACATCGCTTTTTCCAATACTTACACCCTACAAAATATTTCGCTATCGAAGAACCACGCTCTGTTATTGCGGACGCAGTTTCTGACCGCCGGGAATCGTGTACGAGTGAACGCATCCTACGCTATAGCTTCATGAATTACCACGACTGTGTGCTTTCGAAAGTGTGCGTCTTAAAGTACTGCATGTAGTTACACATTTAGTATAACAATCCAGTCTCAACTGCGGGGAGCAGATGATGACCTCTTATTTGACAGCGCTCATAGGAGAGGAAAATGTCGTGGCACTTTTTGATAACATAAGCAGGAAAACAGCATGAACTGAAAGAAAATGTCAGGCCACTCCATCAAGGAAGAACACAAAATCAAGCATGTGCACTGAAACTTTTCACATGGTGTTACCACGACAGATCAACGAAAAGCGAATTTCTATAGCCTTTCCCTTTCTATTCATGTTGTTTTTGAGCTCATACATAATAATGTTTTTAGCAAGCCACCTATCCCACCACCATATTGCACCTTGAGGCCTCCTTGTTTCTATCACACGGTTGAAAACACATACATTGCCTGAGACGCTCACTACAGCTTACATTGACATTTGAGCGAGAGTTCACTAAACTGGTGGCGGTACGTCGGCGTTTAGGCTTGACAGCGATTGACCATCCTATAACTGAAAGGAAATGCAGCGTGAGCAACGCCAACTAAAAATAAGACACGAGATGGCAAACCAGATGGCATAGTAAGCGCTGGTATGTCATCTCGTGTGTTACTTTGCGCCTACATTTCAAATCGTTTCTGATGTACAACCGCAAGACCCAATGGACTTTTTTCGTAATTCGCAAGGGCGCTTCCTCTGAACTGCTTAATTTTTTAAGAGTGGCGCCTGTCGTGCTTCATGCGGAGACGTGGTCCTAGGTCCTAGTCATGGGCATGCGTAGTGCTCGTAGTCAGGGAGGCGGAGGTCCATTGCTGCGCTTACCACCCTCTCTATTAGGTAAATATTGGGGGCCAATTTTACGATCTCCCTCTTGTGTGGCTAGCAGGGTGCCCCGCTTCCGAGTCAATGTAAGGAGCAGATCTTGCGCCCCTTCTTAGGTGACTAGGGGGTGCCGCCGTCCCTTCTGCCCCCTTCGAGCGCACGCCTGAGTCCTAGTTGAACGTGCTCGGTCTTGTATATTATGAGTGCTTAATTTTGAGAGGTGAGGCAACATTTTTCTCAATCTTGTGTACGCGAGACCCGCTCAAACAAGCTATTCGGACAGAATGACAAGCCACCAATATTCGCTCCAGCCACATAGCAAGAAAGCAAACTTTACAATTTTGAAAAGGGTCTATTTTAGGCACAGTTCGGAATGTCTTAATATCTTTAGCACATCGCCTACACGTTCCTACGCGCAAGCAACTAAACCAAGTCTTACGCTGTTTAAAACCCAGTCCAATGATGTCTCCACAAAGCGGCAGATTGCGTAAAATGAAGGCAGCAGATTAGAGTTTTTGCAACGCTTACGCACTGTAGCTTCGATGCGGCCATCCACCATGGTATCCTCGGAGGAAGGCCGTCAGGACCCTCGCAACGACGACGTAAGCTTGTCGTTTCCTGTTCGTGAGACTGGCCAGGCGTCGTTCATGCTTTCACCAACGCCGGATCCTTGTCCGTCCGAGGTGGGTGCACCCCTCTCGATTGACGCCTGCGTTGGCACTGCCCTTATCGGCCATGCAAGTGTGCCACACACGGCTATTGGGAGCGCCACTCCTGGTGAACGAACGATAAACGCTCAGCTGATCTCGACGGCGCTTCAAGTGTTCGTGCCCTTTATCCTGGCTGGCTTCGGCTCTACCTTGGCTGGCATCCTGCTCGACGTGGTCAAGGTAAAAATGGCTGGAGTGTAACAGCGAGCTTCTGAGTCACTCAAAATAACAGCTCCATAAACAATTTTGATAAACGTTGTGAAATATAAAATGCATTGTTGTAACAACGGAGACACTCACAAATGAAGAAAGAAAAAAAAACAGACAGAAACAAGAAGGCGCTATCTCTCAATTGTGAATATTTTGTGAGGCAGCAATCGGAGCCGCTCCATGAAAAAAAAGGAAGAAAACGAGAGTACAAATAAAAGTAGAATATGTGAGAAAACATAGCTGATCTCTCTGTCTGGGAATCAGTATATCAGGAAAGAGAAACGTGTCATAACAGAAGGAGTTTACAGTTTATTCTGTTTTGTTCGTGCACAAAGGAGAACGAATATATGCTACAGAAACAAACTATACTGTCACGCAAAGAACGGCAAGCAGTTCGAAACTTGCAGCGGGCAGCTCAAGGAGAAAGCACGCACCAAAGTAGCATACACAGGACGCGCGCAGAGTAACAACTGTCGCGGATCGAATTCTTACTTATTCGTGTGTGAGCAGCTTTGGATAAACAGAAATCGAGTAGCTAGCGAAGCAACCCTCGTGCTCTCCTTAACTACTGTAACTTAAAAGCAATCTTGCCGTGGAAGAGGTACATAGCGCCTTAATCGCGAGATTAGCGGGCGTGCATGAACGACCACGTTTTGTGAAGACGCGCGCGCATCTTCAGACACAGGACGACGACCTTTACCGCGTGCCCAATGCACGTCTTGCGGGCCATTTTGTTACAGATGTGAACGCACTGAACGCCATAAAGTGTATATGAAAAGCTGGACAACGTACACTCCATGGCCTAGTGGTTTTGTGCCGCCCGCTGTGCATTGGGAGGCTGTATGTTCAAAACCCGGAGAGAAGTTTGCCATCGGTTAGGATATATTTTGCGCGATATCAGTGACGGGAATAGGTCAGCGGAGTTGTGGTGCACCTCGGCAATAACACATTTGTGGTAAAACCGATAAATCTAGAGATCCTATCGTGGGCGTAAGTAGGGCTGCCCAGTTAATGTGAGAGAGAATTTTAATCGCACTCACCCCCCCTCCCTCTCCGTTGGCGAAATCCAAACGACAACGTGCTTTACAATTGGTTAAGAAATAGGAAATTATGCGGAGACTTCCTTCACCCAAGGGCTAGCCTGAGTTGAAGACGGGAAGTAGAAAGTTCCTGAAATGCAACGTCAGGTGTCTTCAGCTGCTAATAGTTTAAAATATCTGTGTGTTCATAATTGAACAAACGTATCAGGCAAACTCTACAAACACCATTTTAAGTGATTAATAGAATGCCGCGTCCCTGTGTCTCTTCTGTACACACTCCAATGATGCTATATATGCAACTATTGACTTGAGGCACTACATCATTTTTAGATTGATTCACAAATTTGTTGCAGTTTCATCATAACATTCGAGCACTACTCAACTTTCAGATGGCTGGCGGTTAAACCCAATAAGTTGCTTATATATCACACATTGCCAGTGCCATAGCATTTTCCACAGAAGAAACTTGCTAAAAAATAAGGCTTTGATACACGCTTGACGTGCCTTCACTGCAGGATTAGCTCAATGGAGCGTACCAAAACTTTATTCTATAAAAAAGAGAGCAACCCACATTTACGACACTAGACACTTCATTGAGGTAATGTGCATGCACTGGTCGTGTGCGTGTCACTTTTAACAATGTCTTCAAGTATTTCGGCAAAACAAAAGTAACGTGTAAGATATTTCCCATCACAGTCCTAATCACATACCCTGAATTGAATATTCGCGTATTCTCAAGCTTCGAAACCTTCAAACTGATAAATTGTTCCCCATCGCGCTCTTTAAAACTGCACTGCACGACCTGCGGTAATACTGCGGAATATAAACTGTTGTATTGCGTAGTTTCAGTATCCTTCATTCGCAGTAATTGTATTACCTCGTATTTCAAAGTGAATGGTTCTAGTTGCAACTTATGAATTTAGTAAGGAAATCGCAGCGAACTTTTTGCCTCCTTAAGCACGACCAAACAGATTGGGGTTATTGTTTTTGACGGCCACGTATTTAATATATACAAAGTGGCTGACCAAAAGAAACCACCTTCTAAAAATAGTCGGACTTGTTGGGTTGAGTAACTATCCAATTTAAACCATCATTAGGTCTTTGTAAATAGAGTTCCGTCAAATTGAACGTATAAAAACTATTCGCATTGTTTCAAAAGTTCTAATTAAAGCTCTGTTTTAATGTATGATACAACTGAAATCTATTTTTTTCAATGTTAAAAGTGGCCACATATGCTATGCTTACGTGTTCTGGTCGAATGGTTAGTAAAACAGGTTTTACCCTTACTGAAATTAAAAATATATAGCTTTTGTTTATACAAGCATTGCAACATGAGGTGGTCGCTCAAGTTCTAGTACGACACGTGGATATGGGTCTTACTGATCACAACCAAAAATTTCTAGAAATTTTCAAGCTGGACTAAATCATAGCAATATCGTTTGATTGCTCGCAGGAAAGCTTAAGCGACACTTGTTGAGTTTAGCTCCTCTGTAATAAGATGCAAACAATTGAGAGAAAAAATGTTCGGACTTTTATTGGTGTTGGGGGACACCGCATTCTGTTTTGCGACTACACCATGTTTGAGCCTGCTCTATATGTTCTCATTTCAACAATGCAGGAGTGGCCGGTGTATGTGATAGTGCACCACATATTCGTGGTCATTCCACCCTTGCTGGGACTCAGTGGCAACCTGGAGCAGACCCTGGTTGCGAGGCTTAGCACCCAGGTGCGTATTGAGTGTGCCACTCCTCGGCCCACATAATACAGAACTAATCCACGTCCTCGTTTGTCTATTCCACTTGCACTATTCGAATGTACGTTTTCATGCGTGCCTGTAAGACTGTAGCTTTCAGTTGCTCTGTAGAGTATCATGCTTAAATTTTAATCACACCCTCACTTAAATTACAAAACTTATTGATTTTCGATGGCGTCTTCCATAGCGTAAGCTCCTTTTGATGTTTGCATGTCATAAAACAACGAACCCATTGTTCCTTGTTTAGGCACACTTTTAAGACGCCTAACTGAAGTATCTGACTCACCCTAATACTCGCAGTTTTGTTAATAAGCGTGTTCCCCGCTTCACTACTGGTATTTCGCAATATTTTCAGAAGATTTGAAGAGGAATCGTCTATAAGATGGTATCCTGAAGCTAGCTAAGTACAGCTGCTAGACAAATTGTAGCCAATATTTGAACCAGTGTGGCCTAAAATAGTGTCACGGGGTCGTGACGTGGCCGAAGACAGGAGACTTCGTGTTGGGATTTAACTGTTCATTTGGGTGAACCTGTGCCCGGTAAACGGAAAGTCCAATTACAGCAGCAGTCTCGCACAGATAGTAGTCTCGGACTGATAGCGGCGAACGGAGCGTCGGCCTTCGATCAACAACTGACAAGCGGCGAAGCGCGTCGGCATTTATACTCTTACCGTCGAATATTCTAGCGTTATCGCTGGCGGTGGCCTAGGTTCCAGAACAATCTGTACCGTTCGCACAGTGGGCGTGATCTTATCGAAATGATCTACTACAGTCCGGAACCTTCTAGAAAATTGCAGGCGCGGTTTGCGCTGAGAATCGTGTGGTGTTTTGGGACGATAACAAAAACTTGGGAAATGGAACGTGGCATTGCCCCCCTCTGAAGAAAAGGCATCGTCCCGATGCTTTAACTAAAGATGAAAGTACAATAATAACGCAAGAAAGTACAATGAATTCAGCAATGAAGTTCAGCTTGTTAACGCGCATGAAACGGCTTGAGGCGCGCGACATGGACGACTTCAGGTCGCGATCGGCGTCGTTGAGAGTTCGTGATGCCGTCGAGGACAACCTCGTAATCAAGTGGGCCGAGCCGTCGAACCACCCTGTACGGTCCGAAGTACCGTCGCAGAAGCTTTTCACTTAGTCCACGTCGGCGTATCGGCGTCCACACCCAAACACGTTCACCGGGCTGATATTCCACGAAGCGTCGTCGAAGGTTGTAACGGTGGCTGTCGGTTGTCTGTTGATTCTTGATACGGAGACGCGCAAGTTGTCGGGCTTCTTCGGCGCGTTGAAGGTACTCGCTCACATCGAGGTTTTCTTCGTCGGTGACGTTGGGTAACATGGCATCGAGCTTCGTTGCCGGGCTCCTTCCGTAGACCAATTTGTATGGAGATATCTGCGTCGTCTCCTGCACCGCCGTGTTGTATGCGAAGGTCACATACGGCAGAATGGCGTCCCACGTCTTGTGTTCGACATCGACGTACATTGACAGCATGTCGGCGATCGTCTTGTTAGGCCGCTCGGTGAGGCCGTTGGTCTGTGGGTGGTACGCTGTCGTCCGGCGGTGGTTTCTTTGGCTGTATGCCAAGATCGCTTGAGTTAAGTCGGCAGTGAATGCCGTTCCTCTGTCGGTGATAAGGACTCCGGGGCGCCATGACGTAGGACGATATTTTCGACGAAGAATTTAGCTACCTCAGATGCACTGCCTTTTGGCAGGGCTTTTGTCTCGGCGTAGCGGGTGAGGTAGTCGGTAGCTACCACGATCCACTTGTTTCCGAAGCCGACGTCGGGAACGGCCCCAGTAGGTCCATACCAATCTGCTGAAAAGGTCGGCAAGGTGGATCAATTGGCTGCAGAAGTCCCGCTGGCCTTGTCGGCGGTGTCTTGCGTCGCTGACAGTCCCGGCATGTTCTCACATAACGAGTGACGTCGGTGGTAAGACGTGGCCAGTAGTACCTTTCTTGTATCCTCGCGAGCGTGCGAGAAACACCGAGGTGCCCTGCCGTCGGATTGTCGTGAAGGGCCTGCAGGAGTTCTGGTCGCAGAGCTGAAGGCACCACAAGGAGGTACTTAGCTCAAAGCGGTGAAAAGTTTTTCTTTTGTAGAAGACCGTTTCGTAGAAAGAACGACGCAAGTGCGCGCTTGAATACCTTCGGGACTTCGGCGGTCCTGCCTTCGAGGTATTCTATTAGGGCCTTAAGTTCCGGGTCCGCCCTCTGTCGTTCAGCGAAGTCGTTGGTAGTTATCGTTCCTAAGAAGTAGTCGTCATCCGGGTCGTCGGGTAGCGGTTGGTCGACAGGCGCACGAGAGAGACAGTCGGCGTCGGAGTGTTTTTTGCCGGACTTGTAAATGACAGTAATGTCATATTCTTGAAGTCTCAGGCTCCATCGTGCGAGGCGACCTGAGGGGTCCTTCAAGGTGGCTAGCCAACACAATGCGTGATGGTCGCTCACAACTTTGAAGGGCCTGCCGCAGAGGTAGGGGCGAAATTTCGACGTAGCCCAGATAATGGCGAGGCACTCCTTTTCTGTTGTGGAATAATTTGCTTCTGCTTTGGATAGCGATCGGCTGGCGTAACTAATAACCCTTTCAAGTTCGTCAGCCCTCTGCACAAGAACGGCGCCAAGACCTACGCTGCTTGCATCAGTATGTATTTCTGTCTCGGCGAATTCGTCGAAATGGGCAAGTAACAGAGGCGTCTGGAGGCGATGTTTAAGCTCCTGGAAAGCGTGTTCCTGCGGCGTTTCCCACTTAAACTCCACGTCGGCCTTGGTAAGGTTAGTGAGAGGATCGGCGATGCGGGCGAAGTTTTTCACGAACCGCCTATAATAGGCACACAGGCCCAGAAATCGGCACCGGCTTTCTTGTCAGTGGGCGGGGGGAAGTCGGCGATGGCGGCTGTTTTTCGTGGATTGGGACGAACTCCAGACTTGCTGATAACGTGCCCCGGAAACAAGAGCTCCTCATACGCAAATCTGCACTTTTCTGGCTTCAGTGTGAGTCCGGAAGTCTTGATGGCTTGAAGTACAGCTTCAAGGCGCCGAAGATGCTCGTCGAAACTCGAGGAAAACACGACGACGTCGTCCAAGTACACAAGGCAAGTCTGCCACTTCAATCCTGCAAGTACTGCATCCATAACGCGTTTAAACGTTGCAGGCGCTGAGCAAAGGCCGAAGGGCATCACCTTAAACTCGAAGAGGCCGTCCGGTGTTATAAACGCCGTCTTCTCTCGGTCTCTTTTGTCGACTTCGATTTGCCAATAGCCAGTCTTGAGGTCCATTGACGAAAAGTACTTGGCGTTAAGGAGCCGATCAAGTGCGTCGTCTATTCTTGGGAGGGGATACACGTCCTTTCTTGTGATTTTGTTCAGGCGGCGATAATCGACGCAGAAACGTAGGGTCCCATCCTTTTTCTTCACTAACACCACGGGGGATGCCCATGGACTTTTGGACGGCTGGATAATGTCATCCCGCAGCATTTCATCAACTTGTCTCTTCATGGCCTCACGTTCTCGCGTCGAAACCCTGTACGGACTGTGACGGAGTGGTCTGGCATTTTCTTCGGTTATGATGCGATGTTTCGTGATTGGGGTCAGCCGAATTTTCAATGACGACGAAAATCAATCTTCGTATTGCAGGAGCAGGGCCTTGAGCTGTTCTTGCTTATCGTTCGGAAGTCTGGGATTGACGTCGAAAGCTATGGGAGGGGCTTGGTTCCTCTGAGCAGGTTCCGCAGAATCGGCGAGGGCGAAAGCACTGGTGGCTTCGACAATTTCTTCGATGTATGCGACTGTTGTTCCTTTGTTCACATGTTTGTACTCATTGCTGAAATTCGTGAGCATAATCGTTGCTTTGCCTCCCCGCAGCTCTGCAATTCCTCTTGCGACGCAAATATTTCGGGTCACCAACAGATGCTGACTGCCTTCAACGACACCTTCCAAGTCAGGTGATTTAGGAGCGCCGACTGAAATAATGGCGCTTGAGCGAGGCGGAATGGTGACTTGTTCTTCCAGCACAATCAAGGCATGGTGTCCTGACGGCGTGCGCGGCGGTAGTGCTTCTTCTGTGGATAACGTTATCGACTTTGTTCTTAGGTTGATGACAGCACCATGGAGGCAAAAGAAGTCCATGCCAAGGATGACATCTCTCGAGCAACGCTGTAAGACTACGAAGTCTGTAGGATAAATACGGCCGTTAATGGTGACTCTCGCTGTGCAGATTCCTGCAGGCGTTACAAGATGACCTCCGGCTGTGCTGATACAGAAGCACTGAAGAAAGTAGTGCAGAATTGAAGACAAGATGTCGAAATGACGGCTCTAGCGCATACTGAATGCAGGAATTTTCCTTAACCATGCATATTATTACATAGCATAGCAAGAAGGTGGGAAGGGAAGTTAGGGCAAGGAGGAGTCTTGTGACGATGACAGAGGAAATGAGGAGGCGACAGGGTGAAACATGACGTAGTCTTATAAGGTTCACTTTAACAAAAAGCTAGAGCTTGCGGCCACGCATATGAGGAATAAATGTGTAGCTTTGCTGCAGAAAGAGTCATCCAGACACAAAAGTAAGTCGTCCTGGCAGCGCGGTCTTGCAACACGTCAGCGAATTTTAGTTCGAGCTCATCTTGATAACGCTGCCCCAACATCCTTACAATGTTCCCGTGGATGAGCCACACTTTTTCATGTGATAACGTTAGAAAGCTAGTTTCGCAGATATTCTGGCGTCTGCATCGGAGCCGGCATCGTTCGTCGGCAGCAAAAAATTATTATCTTGTCCATAATTGACACACGATTCAAATGAAATGAATTAACAATAAACACGTCCGGGACCGAGTGAGGATCGAATAAGAGAAATTTCCTTTTGAAGCAAGCATTCAGCCATACAGCCATCGCGATGCTTGGAAATGCAGCTAAAGTTACTTCCTCTACTTGAAAATGTAGTTAAAACAACTTTCATGCTTTACAAACACAAGAGCGTTGTATACAGGCTTCATAATACAACGTGGCATAGCGCTATAAAAATCGCGCGGTACAGGAGTACATTGCCACTTGGAGTAATAACACCCGATAATCATAATGACGTCGTGGTTTGAAGCCGGCCACAGATGACAAAAGTCACGGATGTTAAGGCGTGTATTCCCTTGCAGCCATGTTGTGCGTGCATAGAAATCTAAAAACAGATACTTAGTTCGCATAAATGTTTCTGGTTGAAAGTGTGCTACCCTCTACAGAGAGTAAAGTTATATGCAAAAACTTCATAGACACAAGCTACTTTTAGCTTTATCGCTTACTTTGAAGTAATCCACGATTTGAACTTTTCGGGTAACATGACACATAAAACATTTTCAGCGAGGTTTTTGAAATACGCACTATAAGGACAGGACATTGATCTCGCTCGCGTTACACTTTGAACCCATCATAACCGAACGTAATTTTGAAAGTACACTTCAATTTTCGGGAATAGAAAATACTGAATATATTATTCTGAATTTGTTCACTAAAATTTAGAATACCGAACGTCCCAGCAAGCTAATTATTAATGGTATATTCACTCGGTTCTGCTCTTTCTTGTTTTATAAGTCGTTACATTTGATAAAAGTATAACGAATCTTAGAACTAATAAAATTTTTATACCTTTAGGAAAACGAGAACCCGTCAAACACACGTAGTCACTGCTGCTTTACCAAAATTATTTTAAGTGTTGCCCCATTTATATATTTCAAAAACGAATTTCTTGTGCTTCAGCAAGAACAAAATACTCCTTTCAAAGCGCGAGATGCACATAGAGTGCATAGGTTTGCTTTGAGGTATTATAAATTTGGGTGTACTTTGTATTCCACATTGCGACTTCGTGGGAGCACACATGGCCTGTTGTGCATTGGTTCATAGACTAAACTATAGCTTTTTTAAGGGTGCGGTATTGGGGGGCAGGTAGTCTTTTTTGCATATATGAGGCTCATGAGACTGCACCAGTTGTCGTGCGTCGGTGGTGCCTTGGCGCCGCCTTCAGGGCCACGCACGGTAGCATTCTGTCGTAAACGCATTTGTGTGGCAATGAAGGTGGTGGCAAGTCAAGCTCAAGACAAAGAGCGTGTATGAATAAGGGCGTAGGACTGAATATGTACTGAGATGGCTTGAAGGGCCCCGCGACACTTTTACTGCAACCCTATTCAGCACTGAAACGCGTGTACCCGTGATTACTAAATCAAATGCAACAAGAATGATGAAAATTGGTGCACAGAAAGTGAAATTATGAGTCCTCAAAGTTCAATACTTTAGCAGACGACAACGAGAAACGTTCTCTTTCACATGTTACTCGCCTGATGACGTCAAAGACCACTTCCAATCAAAGCGCGCGTCTCATAAGGACATCCTAAAAATGTCATCTCTTGGTGGCTTTCACACAATACCTCTTGATTGCTTTTTTTGAGGACGTGATGGTGTGCTTACTACAAACCACGTGCGTCGAGTAGCAGATGCTCCCATGGTCACTTTATGTAAGATACACACATGCGCTTTGGGCAAGGTCAGTTCTCAGTTTGCATGCAAGGTGCGTTCTATACGGCAACGCGGGCGTTCACCGCCTGTTGCATTTTTCGCTCGCTAAAAACTCCGTACAAATTTCCACTTTTAGTTGCCGGTGTACCATAGCATCGTTCGCAGGCTAAGTGCTGTGTTCTTTTTTCCGAAAACACATCATTTCGAAAGAGGAATGAATCCTTTCTGAGAAAATATAAAAAAAGATTTTTGCTGTTTTAGCATTCACTCGTAGGCCTAGCTACCACCATATGAATATGGCGTGCTATTTCTCGCATCAAGCTAATCAAAATAGTTCGGTGTTTGTCGTCACGCCACATGACATGACGTCACTTCTCATAATAAAAATAGCCACTGTGTGTCACGGTAGCCTGAAAAAAGGCAGTTTATGCCGTGAAATAAATTACAACTGCGTCAATTTTGACGTTGTCGTGTGTGCAACGATACTGGTGGGTTCCACAGCAACAGAAGATCTAATGATAAATACGTGTTCAAATAGTGTCACAGGCCCCCTTTGAGGCTCTTTTAGAGTAGAGTATATCCTATACTTAAAATAGTTCTACCTTGTTTCTGAATGCAGTATACTACAAGGTATATTTTATTTATCTCGCAGGCAAACTTGGGCAACTTGAACCGGGTTCGCGAACAACTACCCATGATATTTGCAAACATCGCACTCTTGCAGGTAACGTACCTATTTTTGCTCATTTATTTACTGCTACAATCTTCGAAAGCTTTTGATAGTGAACTGTAAGGTGAATATATTTTACATGATTAATTAAGTGGTCGTAATTGAGATTACTATATAGGATGAATAATTATATAAACAAACCAACCTAATCTATAGTTTTACCATTTAGTTCTGCAGTGCAATGTTCATTGCTTTCACTGAAAACCACTACTTTTGTTAGATTTAGTTTTGTGTAAGTAGGAATTCCGTGTAGCATTGCTATCCATCCTTCCATACTGCGGTTATAAAATTCCTGCCTGTGGGGTATCTTGAAAAAGGCCTAGATGATGATAACTTCTTGTGAAAACTTGTCTGCTGTACGAAACAAATGAGTAATTATCTGTGGTCTGTTATGCCAGCACTGACACTAATGTAGTTCACGTGTATCAAAACTATGAATGATAAAAACATGCTTTAGACTATAAAATCGAAAAAAGTATTTCTTGTTAAGTATTTCAAGTAGGAATACACAGGGGACATGGATGGGTTAGTTTCGTTGGAAGTACTACAGGTTGATGAATGTGGAAGCTGCTCCTGTAGATGCAGAGCTCTCACCATTTTGGGGAAACAGAAAACAAGTGTGGCATTGGCACATGTTGTAGGGGCAAACTTCTCCATTGTAATCATAAAATGCAACTCTGAGCACGCTAACACTGATTTGCTCCCTTAATTGGTCACAATCTGCGGACGCACTTGTTTTAACTATATGCAAAACACCATGTATACTACAGTTTGTCTTGCCGCGTTGTTCTATCTGGACAATTATTAAGCAATAAAAAAATAAATATAACAGTAAATAAAATATTCAGTATATAGGTTGAAGTCGCATTCCTTTATATTTACTACGCGGGTCTCTGCAAAACTTTGCAGCAATCGTTTTTTTACAAAAATATCAACAAAGAGTTCGATTCGGGAGCACGATAGAATTGACAAGTATTCACACAGGCCACACTCGAGTAGAATCACCACTTTGGGAGATATATGCAAAAAAAGTTATTTTTCAAAGTCGCAAGAACTTGTAAAACGTAGGTTGACGGGTATGAGTTCATAGGTTGATTGTTATTTGGCAATTCATAAAGGCTTCAGTGTGCCGTTGAGACAAAAAAAGACTAAATTATCCTCTATGGTAAATGTTCGCTGTAGCTGTCTTGAATAAATTTGATAACAAAGTTCACGTTACTTGAATTTAAACATGAAACGTAACATCACCAGAAAAGTTTACATTTTCATTATAGAATCACAAACGGCCGCTACTCTACAAATAGCAGTTTTTCAAATGTAATGCTGAAATTTTTCCCCTTTTGTGGTACTTTCTATTACCATTAGCGCAAAGTTTGCATTGCTGGAGAGAGTAGAGTTACATATTTTATGTGCGAAGCTTTTGAGGTTGTGGGTACATCCCTTCTCTCTAATAGTCTGTTGTAGTAGCCTCTTTTAGTCAGTTTTAAAAATTGCTCACTAGATGGCGTTGTATATATGTGTCTTCAGAAATCTCTCTAGGTGGCATTAGCAGTTTTTATATAGTTTATGAATATAGAGGACAGATTGTGCATTCATAATAAGAAATTCACATCATATGTACGGAATTCGTAATGATGAGTGGGGTGAAATGCCCGTCCATCTGTTTGTCCAACTAATGCGTGCCCTAGTGTGATAGCAGTGGACAGATGGACAGAAAAACACACAGACAGACGGACGGAAGGGTGGATGCACTGACCGACCGACCGACCGACCGACCGACAGACAGACAGACAGGCAGACAGACAGACAGACTCACAGACAGACGCTTTGCCCCACTCATCATCAGTTACTGCGTGGATTTCCTGTAATTGTTCAGGAAGTTCACTTTTGTCTGTATAATAGGCTAATTCAGCCCTTTATAATAAGACTACACGTTGTTGGTATGAAGGTAACTTTATTGCCGTGAAAATGAGATAGGAAAACTATTTGTAGGTGTACCACCATACTACAATGCGTAACAATTGTCTTGCCGTGGTTCTTAAAAACATCACAGCACAACCACAGAATGAATGATGATGAGTGGAACGAAACGTTTGTCAGTTCATTCGCGCTCCCATCCATCTGTTTGTTCTTGCTTCCGTCCATCCGGCGACCGTCCACGCGTCCACCCTTGCAACCATCGATGCGTACGTCCATTCATTCATGCCCGTCCGTGTGTCCGTCTCTGCGTCTGTCCGTCTGCCTGTCCGTGCGTCTGTCCATGCATTCTTCCATGCGTCCGTCCGTCCATATGAGCATCCGTGCGTGTGTCCGTCTGTGCATCCGTGTGTCCGTCCGTGAATCTGTATCTCTCCGTCCGTTCGTCAGTTCATCCATCAAGTGAACGCTTCAAGTACCGCCATCTCGCGTCTTTTCATCATATATTCATCTTATAAAAGACCACCATCCAGCGGACATTCCAAAGACTAAACAAGAGGTGGCTACCTACTACTATTACATACATCACGGACGCGCGACCCACGAAATGAGAAGCTTCGCCCCTAAAACATTGCTGATCCCTCCATGATAGGAGTCAGTAAAACACGAAACTAATATGCATCCTTAGGGAACTAGTTTAAAGTTAATAGTACATTGAGGTAAGAGGGCTTGCACGATGTCTATTGGTTAACATGGATGCATCCACGTTGTTGCTTGGTCATACATCTCTATCCCCACGACTGGCACCCATAATTAAGGAATAAACAAACCCTTGTGGCGACAGATGCTTGTGGTAGTTCAAATAGTTTAGGGGGAGAGCACAACTAGAGAAGAAAATGTGGCTGCCGGTAAAGTGGGACTGATTGGACGAGAAACTCGCACTAAGGTCACCTATAAACACCACTTACAGACCAATGCCTGGCCCGGCGACAGAGCAACGCAACGCGCGTCGCCTGTTACTTTCGGCATGCGGCGATTGTTCGCGAGGTGAGCGTTCGTGGGGAAAGTGGAGTTAAAGCCAGATGATGTCGGTGGGCGTGTCAGATCTCTTTGAAATAGCTGGGTGCTATGAACGACGCTGACGAGTGGCTGGATGAATGGTTGAATCCGGCTGTACCCATTTGATCAGGCGGTGTGGCTCAGCCACCTAGCCATAAAGTCACCTAGCCAACACACCTACCACTGTGTGTTTAAGGATTGAGTTTCACTCGCGCCTCGATTGTAGCCACCAATCACTTAGCCTCCTTCTGGTTATTTCTACCCGTTTAAAGACTATTTTGCCTTCACTGTCACTAAACCCCAATGCTTTTAAAAAATTGGCGCCAGTATCTTCGGCTATACGGCGAAGTCCTTTACAAAGCATTATCAAAGGTTCAGCCGTTTTTTTCTGCTCTCCACACGCAATACATACCGTGTCTGTGCCTTCAAATATGATCGGTACGTCTTGGTCTGCAATTGTCCCGTTCTAGCCTCGCAGAGCAGAGAAATACCTCGAGAATTATCGTACATCTTTTCCCTTGCAATTTCGTTCTTAAAAGTTCGGTAGCTCTCCAGGGATGATTTTGTAAGCAATCCCACCTTTCACATGTCCCTTTTCTGTTTTCTTTCCCTTTTTTTAACCGTTGCATTCTGCTGTTGTCTAAATACTTGCTTGACAGATTCGATTTAGTTTCCTTCATTTAGTACCGACTTTCTTCATGTACAAGTAACTGAAATCGTTCCTAATCCAACGCTCCTCTCCCAATTTTCTCAATCGCTCCTCAAATTCTACGTTTGCTGCTAGCTTCCCTGCATTCAAACAATGTCCAACCCATGTCTCCGTGTACCCTCTGATTTGGGGTCTTCCCGTATGCTTCCAAAGCAAGTCTACCGATGCCACTTAGTTTATTTTCCAATCTTGCTTGAACTTCTGGTTTCATGCACAAGACCGCATTGCCAAACATCAAACCTGAGACCATAACACCTTCCTAAATTCCTCTCGCAACGTCCTACCTATTGTAGTTCCAAAGTGCCCTATTTTTCATTACAGCTCCATTCCTGGTGTTCTTAGCTATTGCGTATCTTTCGTGCTCTCTTAGGTACCTAGCCCCGTTATTTATTCATACGCCCAAGTATTCGTAATTATCCACTATTTTATGCGTCACTTCTTGTATCTTATGATCACTGCCTTATCAATAAAAATGATTGCAATATTTTCCCTGCAGAACTTCCAATTTAACCTATCTCCATCATTATCACAGATGTCTATGAATCTCTGCCGATATCCCTTGTTGTCTGTTAATATTACTATATCATCTGCGTACATCAATGCTGGTAATGACTGTTCAATGTGTTTCTCTTGCTTGGCAAAAAAGAGGCTGTATTCGAGTCGACTCTTCTCTAACTTGGCTTCTAGTACCTAGAGATACAGCATAAATAACAAAGGTGACAAGAGATATCCCGGTCCAAGCCCGCGTCGTATCTCAATAGGTTCAGATACCTGTTCTTCCCATTTGATAACTACTTTGATGCTTTTAAAAATGTCCTTTAGAAGATTAGGTATTCCATCTTCCACATCTAGTGTGTCCAGTATTCTCCACAAGTCTTCTTGAATCGCACTATCATAAGCTCCCTTGATATCTAGAAAGGTCAGTCACAGGGGCATATGTTCTTTTTCCGCTATTTTATTACAACGCATAAATGAAAACAGTTTGTCTTCCAACCTTCTTCGTTTACAAAACATATTTTGTAGTTCTTTGGCACCTCGTCGTTGTCCACCCATGGCTGTAAACTTTTCTTTACAATCTGCATCACCAGCCTGTAAACTACTGCTGTCACTGTTATGAGACGGTAGTTGTATATATCGGCTTTAGCCCCCTTTACTTTATAGATCATGCTCATCCTGCTTAGCTTCCACCAATCGTGAGCTTCACCATCTATTAATACTTTGCTCGCTGCCTCTCTTAATGTTTGCTTAGAGGTTGGTCCTAGTTTCTTTATTATCCATGATTCGGATGTCGTCAGGGCCCGTTGATGTGCTATTAGGAACACTTTTTTTCTGCCCTTTACCGCTCTCCTTGTCGCAAGGGAGCCACTCAGCTTATTGGTCCATCCTCATCTGGTACGGTGCATGCAGCGCTGTCTTAGTGTTTAAAGCTTTCTGTCATCATTGTTATTATAAATTCCATTGCCTCATTCCCTTCTAGTCTGACCCCTTTGGCTGTAGTTATAAACCTCTGTTTTAGGCTTGTCTTATTACTCAGAGAATTGAGATGGTTCGAAAAGTTTGCAGCTGCCTTTCTAAACTTCCTGTTTATTCCGCCATTCATTGGGCCCCCCCTTATCTTTTTACTGATCAAACTGGGAGGTTCCTTCTGGAGCTGAAAAAGTTATCCCACTTTATTTTCACATCATCTTCCGGTTCACCCTTCTGGTTAGCATACCTGTGTTTCTTGGAAGCTTCCTGACGTCTTACTATGGATCCCTTACCTTCATCATCCCGCCAGCGCTTGGGCTTGTGTCTGCTATTCCAGGCTGATTTGACTCGTATCTAAGCAAGTTCCTACTCAAACTATCGAGTTATATTTGTGTACGTCCAGTTTTCTTTATTATCCTCTGTGATTATTCTCTCAATCTCTTTAGCTGCCATTTCTATTCGCATTTCTGAATAAATATTACGTGTGGTTGCTCGTAATGCCATCTTTCCTATTTCTTTTTTCCCAAAACTCAGCTTGATAGGTTTGTGATCACTGCCTAAGCTTCTGGACCCAAATTAGTCTATGTTCATCACCCTTATCCGATCATACATCCTATGTGACATTATTGTGTAATCTATCGTCGACTGCAGCCTTCCCACCTCCCATTTTGTCTGCCCTTCGCATTTCTCGGTGCTATTGCAAATGATTAAATCATGCCTTTCACACACAACTATTAGCATTCTGCCTGTTGGATCAGTATATCCCTCCCTATCTTTTATGTGCGCATTCATATCTCATCATATAAATATCTCAAACTCTTCTACTACTTCGTCAAAGTCATTTCCTCATCACTGCACCATTTAATGACTTTTCTCTCTGCCTTTTGCCCCTGTCCACAAGTACACAAAACCGAGGAGCGTCACTTGCCCTGCCACTTTTCCTTTTATCCATAAATGTTCCTTGCATGTCTGCATGACCCTTTGCCAGTCTGTACTTTTATGAATGAATGTTCCAATGCCACCCCCCTTTCAGCGGCCATCTGTTCTATTAAGATATTCCCGCATGTCGTCCGGATGGTTAGGAGGTTGTTCAATGCCCTTAAGATGTGTTTCTGCAAAACCATACACCATCGGCCTCTCATTCCTTAGCTGTTCTTCTACCTTGTCCCACTCCAGCCTATTCCTGCCAACCTGCATGTTAATACACCCTACGTGCGAATTGGCTCGCCCTTCGTGGTTACGTCGACTTCTGCCCCGGACTCTACGTGTCTTAAATATTGATGCCTGTTTGGAATCGTTTGTGTCTATACCACCGGTCAAAGAACTCCCCTGGTTGTTTTCCTAGATACTAGCTATCCTGCACCCCTAAGGGCCTGCGTACCCCCAAAAAGCTACTGCGCATTCTGCAAGTCACTAAGCCACCTCATGGCCTAGCCTCCTACCGAAGTGAATTCCGTCTCGTTGAAAACCACCCCATCTATGCACATCTCTGTTTATTTCCACAACCTCAAAGCCTTTCTTTCAACTCATCCGTCATATCTCTTGGTTTGCGTTGACAACCACTCTTTGCAGGTGGCCATCATGCACCGGTACCTCCGGTATCGTACATATCACTACCTGTACCTGAGGAGAAAGTGCGCACATGTCATCGACTCCTTTTGCCAGTGTGGTCGCTAGTCCTCCTGTATCTTCATTTAAGACATTACTTAGACCACCCGAATTTATCAGGAGGTTTTGTCTATCAGCTGTCTTTTTTTAGTTTTGCGCTCGCTTGCCTCATGACTGCTTCCAGCTTGCGTCCTGGGAACGTTCCTACTGCGACCTTTTTGTCACCTGTTGCCCTGTCTTTGATTGCTTCTGCGCATCGATTTCAATTCTAGTGCCCGGCGATTATCACGTGCTATGACTTTTCAGCTAGAGCATCCTGCACCGGGGGGGGGGGGGGGTCTCTTGCTCCTGTGACGCCAGCTGCTGTGTCCCATCCCAGCCCCACTACAACTTCGCTGAAGCTAGCTTTTGTGACCATTGAACTGACAGAAGCTGTTTTTTTTCCAAACCGGCTCGCTCTTTCTTCTCCGACGCTCTGGTTGCCGGTGCGCTACCATTCTCTCCGTCGGCCGCTCTTTTGCTCACCTTTGCTTGTGCCTTCTTGGTAGAATTGAGCCTTTCTCTCAGCCTTCATTTTCTCTTGCTCTGTCGCCAACGCGATCTCCAGCTCAGTGATTCTCATCAGCAGTTCACTCGGGACAACCATCATTTTCTCCATTTTTTTCCTCGATTTGACATTGCCTACACTTGGTGGCAGCCTCCACTTCATTCGCGTCTGCATTTGGGTCTATTTTCAAACCCATCCACATTGTGAACATTTTACAGCCTTTTTAACCATGTCTTTTTGACACCGATCGTCCTTATAAGTTGTCCCAATCGATAATTACAAAACATGGCATACGACAAACCATGCCCTACGAAAAAAAGAAAGTCGAAGCTCTACTACACAAATTTGCGTGTTCGGTGTACCTGCACCTCTCACACGAGGTGGCAAGAGGAAAAACACAAACACACACACAAACAAATAAATACCTTAAGACTGACCCCAAAAACGCCGTGCAATGTAATAAGTGTTACAAAGGTTTGAACTGCTGCCTTATAGTTATAAAAGCAAGCTCGAAACATGCAAAACCACTTATCGGCGCAGTCAATCGGGAGCGCCCAAAAACACGTCCATTCACCGTGCCAGTCCAAACTGAGTGGGGTAAGGGTAAGGGCGCCGCCTGGTGGTGTGTTAAGGTGATGACAAAATCGCATTTCAACGGAACACACTTAACGGTATGAATGCTTAGAAACGACGTGTAGAAGAAACTAATGGCAGATGCGATGGCCTTATTGCCTTGCTGCTCTATACCAAGAACATGAAAGGACAGTGGTAGATATAAGTGACGTATTTTTGAAAGCGTACAGAACATGTGACAATGGCACAGGGGAGAGTGTGGCCAGAATATGTTGTCGTAAACCTAGGGGTGATGGTTTCAATTGTCAATAAAAGTATGTTTTTTTTTGTTTCCTGATTGTGAATATTTTTTTCGACGTCATTTCCGTGACATAAATACGTCACTAGAATCTTAGTCGACCCCGGCATAAAACTCTTTTGTGTTAAAAAACAACCCTCAATGTAAACGCTAACGTGAAAGGAAAAGCATGGCGACAATCTCTTATTGTCAGAAATTGCTGCTGCTGTAGTTCTAATCAAGTATAGCTCGGATTCGATGAGTGGACAGAGTAGAAATTTGGAAATAAGTGTACTAGTGGAGTATGCGTATCAATATAAAAGTTGAGTAAGTCGAAATTAGTCCGGCAAGATCACACATGAAACATTTTCTTTAGTGAATCTAGACACATGAGAAGCAGCATCTGGGAACTGAAGTAAAAGAACAAGGTCACATGTGCCCAGCGCTTTTGTCTTTATTTCCGCAAGCACGCTTGATGTCAGCGCAGTTTCGCTTGTGCGCTTATCAAGAGGCCTACACCACATAAAGAAATCGCATAAACAGTGGTCTCAGACAATGTTGTCAAGTTTTCACTCGCGATAACTCTTCTACTATGCAACCTATTCTTCGAGTTTCCTCCGTTCATAACTGTATCACCCTAAGATTCACGCCATATAAAACACAGTGCGTGAAAATATTTAAATAATAACTACAGTAACTAGTATTTTGTTCGTTCAGTGCTGTTTGGCCTGGAAAGTGAGGTCATTACTAATCACCTGTTCACGTGCAGACGCTGAATTACTCATTCAATATCTAAATCATTCAGACTCACAATAGTCTGTTCTGGCCATGAGTTTGAGTCCAAGGTAATCCTGTTGAGAAAAAAATTTGTGAGTCCAGGTTTTAGTGAGCCTTGAATGAGAAAGTTTTTTTAATGTGAAGCATTTCTTATCAAAGTTCAGTACATTGATCTATCTATCTATCTATCTATCTATCTATCTATCTATCTGTTAAACAATCTCAGACTTCTAGCTCTCCTAGCCGTTTGAATAATGGTATCAATAGCAAAACTGGTATGCGATATCATGACTATATGACGAGCATATATAACTAATCATAACATGAAAACCGTGATAACTATGTCATGAATGTCATGATTTAGATTGCATGCTTTTGCTGCTCTTGCGGTGGTTTCGTTCACATGACACATTGCAAAACTGGTAGGGTATCACATAACTGCATGACGAAGATCCTAACCTGGAAATCATGACATGCATATCATGAAAGTCATGACTAAACTCCACGCTCGTGTTGCACTCGCACTTGTTTCGCTTACTTCACATATACCAAATTTAGTATCACGCCACGTGAGCCGACTACGAAGGTAATTGACACGCCCAGACATGATAATCATGATATGCGTGTCATATAAAACATGAATACATGCCGTGCTCAAAGCGCATTCAGGGCCGTTTAGCTAGATGTACATATACTAAATTTGGTATCAAGTGGTATGAATAGAGAGCAAAGGTAAATGACACGTCTAAATATAGCAATGATGGATGGAAGTCGGGTACTGCATAATTTACGTCCGTCTGGTAACGTTGGTTTGGTTTTAAAGTGAGATATGGACCTTGCTTGTTGGTGCTTCGCATGTCATCGGTTCCCACTGTACCTGGGATGTGCTATTTTTTAATGAGTCTGAATGAGCTACACCTTGTTTTGTCGATCTACGTTTACGTGCAGTGCCAGTCGACAGTGGCAACCTTTCTGACATGTTCACTCGCCGTCCTGAAAGGTCTGGCGATTGACGGTCTCTGGGACCCTTCCCACATCGCCGTCCTCTACGCTGGAGCGTAGAGGACGGCGATGTGGGAAGGGTCCCAGATTGGCCGCTGTCAACACCGCCAGTCTCTTTCTCAGTTGCGTATATGTTTTACGTAACCTCAATCACTAAAGAACTGCATATGGGAGCACGGGACAAAAACAAGTAATGCGATTGTGATGAATTTAAAAATATTCTTCAGAAATTTTGAAATGCACACATAAATATTGAGTTGACAAAAATAGAAATAGGTACGGTGTGTTACATAATATAAACAAGTTTGAAAAGCGAGCGAATTCATAGGCATCAAGAAATGAGGAATATTGTTGTGATGACACGCATGTGAAAATGCACACACATATTGCGCTGCTGTATTTCGGTGCTCACAGAATTGTATAACGCAGGCGTTTTAAACCAATAAAACTAGAAGGCATGATAGGAGCTGAATTATAAAAACGGAAAACTGTATTAGAACTCAATTCGACAATCGTATTTTAATACACTAGGTTGATATTTCGAACATTTTATACAGAGGCATATGAATTGGCTGGCTTGATATATCGGGAGCTTTCTCGTTGTACGAATGGTCAAGCTTCCTCAAGCGGATAAGGTAAAGCGTCAATCATCCATGTTCTGTTATTTGTGCGTGAATATTTTGAAATAACCATGTGCACATAATTAGTGGATTCCATTGATATCGCTATACATCACGTATATAAGCAGGGCGTTTGAAAAATGTGTCTTATTTTGTTTAGAGATCAGAAAAATGCGCTATTTGCTCAATGTCTACACAATCTTCTCGGTAGCCAAAGAAATTTTAGAAGCGTTGACTACATAATTTGGGATAGTACTTAGAAAACTTACATCATACACCTTTTCAATTAGCGGAGTCAAGTAGTTGAGTGAACTGGATGAATTGGAGTCCTTGATGTGAAAAACACATTGCTGCTTTGAGATTTTGGGAAAAGGGTCTCTTGTAATAACTATGCAGGTTACACACCCACACAAAGGAGTCGGTAGATAATTGATATACCACCCCCTCGTTTTGGTTTCACTGTTTCGCATTTCGGTTTTGGTTTCACCGCAGAATTTGGGATAATTTTATTTATTTGCAGTTATATTACAGATCGTTTTTGTAAAATCTCAATGCGGACATTGGCTTTTTGTATAAAGGGCTTAAATACTGGCTTTTGACCTAACTGTCTAAGTACAGTAGTTAAAAAGCAAATAATTTTATTTCCCAAATACTGTTTCAAATAATATCTTCAACCCTCTTGGGATGCCTGCCGCTACAGAAAAACCAATTTTGAAGAGAGCGAGCAAATAGCGCCTTTTCATTAAATTTTAGGAGTATAACTTAATTAATAAACTTAACACGTGCATTTTAAAGTGTGAGCTCAGCTTCATATCACAGAACAAATGAAAAAAAATCGTTGAAGACCTGTAGGGAAAATTTGTTTTAGACATATCGCTTCGCAAGGCTGTAAGGCGAAGTCAAAGGCGCGACATGAAGATTCCCTTCACTGCTTTTCAGCACACTGATCTGAGCACAGTAGTTAACCTAAACAAGGAAATGTCAACAAAAGCTCTCCTTAACCACATTGTTCGCAAATTAAACATTTAGGAACGTTCGCCTACATGGTGCCCTACGAAATATACCAAGCTGACGTTCTGTACTCTGAAAGAGCGCTTTTTTAATTCCTGTGCTTATTGTTCACGCAGGCTTCGTGATGTCCACGGTCGTGGTGCTGTCCACCAAGTGCGACAAAAACCCAGACAACATCGCGCCGGCCATCGCGGCTTCGTTCGGCGACCTGACCACGCTGTTCCTGCTCTCTGGCTACTCGTCTTTAATGCTGTACCATCCGTGTGCGTCTTTGCCACGACCACTTTATATGCGAAGCATTTCTTGGCGAAATTCGGTGACTTTAAGCGTATCTATCTATCTATCTATCTATGTATCTGTCTATCCATCTATCTATCTCTATCTATCTATCTATCTATCTATCTATCGATCGATCGATCTATCTAGCCGCCTACGACATTTAGCTCTTCGGGCCGTTTCGAGTATCGATACCAAATTTGGTATGGCATAACATGACTATATGAAGAACATATCTGACTAGTCATAATATGAAAATCATATCATGTGTGTCATGAATATCGTGATTTACATTTCATGGTCCTGGAGCTCTTGCGGTGGTTTCGTTCCCATGGCTTCTTGCAAAACTGGTATGCATGACATGATTGCATGGCAAACACAAGGGACAGACCCTAACATGAAAATCATGAAATGTCTGTCATGTAACAATATGACTATATGCCACGCTCATGATGCCCTCGCGGCCTTTCCGCAAGCGTTCCATACACTAAATTTGCTATCATGGTACGTGAATGGATGACGAATGTATGTGACTGGTGCAAACATGATAATCATGAGATGCGTGTCATGTAAAAACATGACTACACGCCAGAGTAAAGGCGCCAATACATTTCGACGTGAAGCGCTGCGCGTGCTCGCTGGTGTTCATTTCGTCGCGTCACGCCGGCGTTGCCACGCCAGGCACTGCTGCTGCCATGTACTCGCAGGCACGCGCCGCGTTGTATCGCTTTGACACATGTGCGTTTAAGCGTGTTCGGCATCGCTCCGTCACGAAAAGAGGGAGACGCAGTGTTCTCTGGATAACGCATCAGCCCGAAATGCAGCATGCCGCATTTTACAGCGGTTGCCGTCGGGCTGCACTGACGGACGCTGATCGCGCCGGTCGCGCCTGGCGTCAGACTATAGAGTGCTCGCGTTTTTCTAACGTAGCGTCGCTGTACCCATCGGTTTCGCGTCAATGCTACATTGGAGTATATTGGGCCCTTCATGATGCGCTCGCGGTCGTTTTGCTAGCTCTACATATACCAAATTTGGTGTTACGTGACGTCAGTTAATGACAAAATATATGACTGGTCTAAACATAATAATCCTGACCCGCGTGTCATGTAAGGGCATTACAACATACCACGCTCATAGCGTGCTCGCCACCGCTTTGCTAGCCCCACATATACTAAATTTGCACGTCCTGTGATGTCAATAGATGACAAAGGTAAATGACACATCCAAACATGATAGTCATGACACAGAAGTCATAGAAGGCATCATTTGCCCTCAACTCGTCACGTTGGGCTGATTTCAAAGTGACATATTAACCTTTCTCATTCATGCTTTGCATTTCATCGATTCCCACTGTACGTGGGATCTGCCAACTTTTATCAGCATTGTAACGACCAGGCCTTGCAAAAGTAAAGCCTGTTGATATGCGTTCTTGTGCAAGTTACACTACGCTTGTTCATTGCGCACATGCTTACGTGCTTGCCACCGTGCTTCAGGTGTTCGGTTAAGTTTCGCACCCACTTGCTATAAGAATGTTGATATCGATTGATCACAATGTTTATCATACTGACACTATTGGTTCTGATGGGTCAAGTTGTGGTATTATGGGCGTAGGCTTCAGGCACAAGTGCGACCGCTCTATGCTAAGTTTTGCGTGCGTTCAGATTACGAGCCGTGGCGGGATTGGTCCACTTGACGTTGATAGTATATAATTAAAAGTGTCAGAGCTAGTGGACAAGAAAGTGTCGCAAACAAAGGCCAGCAGTTATTCACTAAAAGCTGTGTGCATCAGTTGCACATAACTTCAAAAGTCTTGCTGTAGCATTAATAATGATTCATCTACGTATAATACAGCTCACTTTCATCTCTTTTTTTTCGCACTTCCGTCTGTTCATGCATAGTCGCACCACGAGGCTGCACCGACTGTCCCATTTCCCACGCTTCTGCATACAATATGCGCTTGACGGTCATATGCAGATCTGGCGCCGCTTGTGATCGCGTTTTGCCTTCTCCTGCTGCCAATGTGGATAGTTCTGGCCCACCGCAACACCGTCTCCCGGGAAGTGCTGCGGGTCGGGTGGCTGCCAATCATTATCGCACTCACGGTCTCTAGGTAAGTGAGCAGAGAACGCACCCATTGCTCATTAGGAAAGCGAGTGTTACACTCAAAGCTTTTGCGTTAATTCAGGTGAAATTTCTTCCCGTAATGTACGTATAAATCAGCTTTCCCTGCTGTTACTGTTGCTGTTTTGTCTACTAATAGCATTGGCAGCAGGCCCCGCTGTGGTGTTCTAGTTGCTGAGGAACTAAACTGCTGACCGGCAGGTCGTGGGATCGAATATCGGCTGCGGTGGCTGCATTTTTGTTGGAAATGAAAAATTATGTATGCAAACGTGCTGAGATTCCTGTGCACGCTAAGGAAACCCAGGTGGTCGACATTCTCTGAGTCCTCCCCTGCAGCGTCTCCAATAATCATAGGGTGGTTTTGGGGCACTGAATACCACATATCATTCAAGAATTTGCAGCAGTTTCAAGGTTATTCTGTACAAATTGATTTCATGTGATCATTCTATTTTGTTTTGTTCTCTATTTCTACTTAGGTTTTGTATGTAGCGAGTTGATGTGTTTTCTACCTGGAATGATGTGGAATGAATAAAAAGAATTGTTAATAAATAAACAAATAAATAAATAAATAAACCCTAGAAAAAGCAAACCAAGCGGGTAAACAATGAAACCATAATAAACGAAAATTATTAATATTAAAAGCAGTCCTCATTTCAGACATTCAACATTTGCCTGGTCACCTATAATACTGGTTCGTAAACAAGGACAACTGAATAGAAATTCGTAATGGCAATATGAAATATTCGAAGAGGCTCCAAGTTTAATTACCCGACAATTTGTAAAGCATTTCGCACGAAAGCTCCTAAATACATGTTTCTAGTAACTTTTATTGCACATGCGTTTTTGCAGCTTCGGTGGGTACATCCTGGATTATGCAGTCTTCGCTTATCCGCCAATCGCCCTGCACCTGTCTGCAGTAAATGGTGAGTCAGGCTATTAAAACACTAGAATCCGCCCCGTTCTACGCGATGGCTTTAAACAGTTACTTTCGCAGCCGAGTACGTGGCTGCACCATAGGTTCGGGGCTTGAATTGATACTCTCCCTTAGTGACAACTTGAGAGTGAAGTAATTAAAAAAACAAATAAATAGCGCTTATGTAGTGTCTCTTCTATTTTTACAATATGCCAGCCAGATGTGCCAGATCTAGCCGTTCGTCGCCCTCTCCAGATCTTGCCGTTTGCCTAGCTTTGGCCTGCGCTATGCGGTTATGGGGGAGATAGCCCATCATGTGGTGTCTCACAACGCAAATCATACGAAGTATTGTTTTGTTCGGTTGTGTACAGGTCCGTGGGGCAGTGTCTTACATTCATGGTGTTCACAATGTTGGCGCTCACGCTGCTTCTGTAAATGCTACGGTGTTCTGAGCTAACATGTCGGCGTTCATGGCGCTATGTAAGCAAACAATAGGGAAGCATCATTACGACACTACTTCATGAACTGACTTCAAGAGCACCATGAGGTGGCATCGGCAAGGCTTTGAGCCAGAAACCAAGAAGCACGAATGAACGAATCTGACAGATGTGTAATACTTGAGACATAAATGTGTCCAATATACCCATGAGAGAAAGTGCTTGAACGCACGTGTGGCGCGACCAGCTCCACATGTGGCGACGTATCACGACCACTCCCTGAACTAGGGTGGACCGATGGCTTCCGTTGAGGAGCGTGCATTCGCACTGGCTCTGAAAGAAATGAAGGAGGCATTGGCTATTCCTTCCTTCATAGATTAGGCTTTTACCTGAAAGGTAAACGTATCTTGACAGAGGTATCTAAACATTTACTGCGCATTTCCACAACGGCGAAGGAATGAGGGCGGCAGCAACAAATTTAAGTTAACGTGAAGAACGGCATGCAGCTCGAACATGCCGCGCGCTGCTCAAGCAGAACAGACGCACGAAACGGACATACAACAGAACGAGTGCCAACTAAGAACTGTATGCCAGCTTCTCACTAATCGCTGGCGGCTCAGGCACAAAGGAACGCACACAAAACGAACGCTCAAGTATACACAGAACCAGTGGGAATCAGCAGCTCTCACAATTGTTACTTAGTATTTAAGCAGTGCACTCCTTTCGCAAAGGCGGCAACTGCAGTGAGTGAATTGGCATTTGTGCTCTCCCTACCTTTCACACAAACTAGCTGTGAAACATTTAAACCACCCGCATCAAGGCCACGCCCACACGAGCGGCAACGTCTTGCAGAAGCGTGCTCACGCGTGCGGACGTGGGAACACATTCAGAGGAAGAGCGATGAGCTCTAAAGTTAAATCTCAAGCGCACCCTTCTCGCTATCTCACCAGTTATATAAAGTGAACGCGCTGAAGTGCCACCAAGCTATGATCACCGTCAACAGAAAATAACGTACATAAATAGCTCACCGTTAGTGCACTGATTAATGTGCGTTCCGTGGTGGAGTCGCTTCACTCCACACGCAGCGGAGCTATATATAGGTGTCATAGGTGTGACTCATTGTGACGGAACAATTTGTTCTTTTCTTCGAATTGTTCTTGGTCATCTGTGCGTGTATATTTCACAACGTATTACCCTCGGCAGAAAGACGTGAGTGGAGTGGTGGTGTAACCCGGCGTAAAACATTTTCGTGTAAGAAAGTTTGTTTCGAATCACGATCGAACCAACCATGAAATACTCTGCTTCGCATGTCTGATGGTTACCGATTGCAGCACTGGGCGGCAATCTGGCGGCCGTCTTTAGCTGCAGCTTGTCCAGCTACCTGAACCGGGTGACGCCACTGGGAGACATACCATTCGGGGAACACGTCTGGGTGGGGCCCCTACAGATGTACTACCAGGGTGGGGAGATGGCCAACGTGGCCTACGTGCTCGTCGGCGTCGTGGTGCCCGGCCAGACGCTGTTCGCTGTGCTCTCCAGGATTCTGCGCTTCGGCAAGGTCTCCATGACCATCACCTTCTTCGCAGCCTATTGTGGTGCATCGCTAGGGCAGGTGGGTCCCCACCGATGATGTTGTGTAATTACGAAACGCGAAGAATTCGCTTATTGTTTAGACACAAGAGGAAAAACATGAGTATTCCGCACGCGACCATCAGGGCTACGAGCTGCGCTGACAAACACTCCCAAGTGTCGACGCATGAATACACCCGATATTGTAGACAGGAGGACAACTGCTGCTTTAGTTCAAATTGTTGAGCATTGGACGCCTTATTTGATGGCTGCAGCTGCAGTCTCGGTGGGGCCTGGAGGAAGGAAGAAAAAAGAAGGGAGCATCATCACACGAGTGAAGCCCACCGTGTTGGCCCAACACATGATTAAAATGTGAGAGCATGCGGTGGAATTTCGCAACTTCGGTGGCGTTTAATTTTTGAGCCTCCTGCGTGAGCCGGCTGGTCTGCACCGAACAAAAGCATTTAGAATGAGATATCCTGCGTGTCATACTCCGCAGCGCACCGCAGTATTGGCAAGGATCGTTCCGTACTTGATCTTGGAGGGATATGTCACTTGTTGGGCCGACACTGGTGGCTTCAAAACGATCGGCTCGCCACTGCTGGCTCAGTTACGTCATCCTTTCGTCTCGTGTATGCCATTTAAAATTCTTTCTTTCAACTAATGAAAGGTCAATAGAAGATTGACACGTCGCACCTTCTATATTTGTCAGGTTACGATACCAGACCCAGGAACTCACTAGCTGTAACTGTAATCGTGACACGTTCCTAATTCTTTCTTTCCTAGAATTAACTGTGGTGGATCGGAACAAATAGCCCGGTAAAAGGTTGATGCAAGATTACCTCTCGCAATTTGAATCTCACCTTCGGTAGGAAGCAATTATCTTCTCTGGCTAGAATAATTTTTGTATGTTTATTTTTTCTCTTTTACCTCGTGATAACTCATCTGTTGGACCCAAAAAATGCTGGACTAACGCTTATTGCTCTCTAGTTTTGTTCATCAAAGCACACGTGCGAACAAATCTATTGTTTCCTGTGTTTTTTTTGTATTTTTATATAATGTAACAAGCTGCCAAGATTGTGTACATGATCACAGTATCAATCAATAAGCGTATAAGTGAATAAATAGACAAATACATACCTAAAGAAATAAGTAAATAATAAAAAAAAATAAATAATGGACTGACAAGCTTATGTTTCAAGAAGAAAAAAAAACATAGATAACTATCACCACGTGAAACTGGTATTTGCAATGAAACAGAAGCATACTTGACTTGTACCAAATCATTCATTATCGCGTCCGGTGCTGGTAAACTTAAGCCCAGCAAAAAAATGCGCAGCCTAAGCACCAATAATAAGACGTGCTTTCTTAGGGAATTAAACTACGGGTTTGACTCACTTTGACCCTCCACGAGTCGTTGGCGCCATCTATTTGAGAGACTCGTAAACGCACTCTAGGGCATCAAAGGTGAATAGTTGTGTCCGTTTTTTCATGTTCGCTGATTCAGTTTCATATATAAACTGCCCATGCGCAGCTGGAGGGGTTTTCTTTTTTGCATGACTATATTGGTATCTTTTGTGTTCGTAAATTTGAGTTCAGTATTTCCCGGGGGTAATGGCAACATAAACTTTGGTAGTAATTTTTATGTTTTCAGACTGTCACTAATGCATTACAGAGAAAGAAATTATGAGAGCGCAAGGGCCTTCTTGCCGTAATTGTCCATCGCCGGTGTCCGTATCCGCTATCGCGCGCTGTGGAAAAAAAAGAAACAAGCGAAGTAAATAAAAACACCGAGGCCTGACTGGGATTCAAAACCAGGTCCCCTGCGTGCAAGGCCAGTAGTTTACCACTAAGCTACACCGGTGCTTGAAACCTCATGCGTGAATGCCATAGTGGATGCCTTACTACCACAAATAATTGTTATTTATGGCATAACCGCTACCCTGCAAGTGTGCTCGTAGCACTTACACAATGTATGAATAAAAAATGTATTTAGCAATGCCACTCTTGCAGCTTTCGCGGTGACAGTGCAGTGCGTCTCGCGCAAGCCTGGTGTTTTTTTTTTGCTTGAACAAGAAGTTACGATGAGGTGCTGTAACTGCCCATAGGTCAACATGGCGGTTTAAGCCAAGCCTGAGGCGTACGCACGATGGATGGAGGATGTGGTGATTCACTTTAGCCGTTAGTTTATCACCAGTCAGTTCATTACTAATAATAATATTGTTCTTGCCTAAGAATTTTATCAATATTATTAATAATAATTATCATTATATCATTAATCTTTGTTGTTGTTCTACGGGTGGTTTGGCGTTGCGATATGAGTGCAAATGCGACGCGGATGCCTCCTAGACAGACGCTTCAGCAGACATATTGCATGCAACACTTCACCAGCGGAATAAAAATAAAGGCGAGACAGACAAAAAAAATACTTGCTAGTCACATTCACCGTTTTCAAATTCTAAGTATCCGGATCATATACTCTATAAGGTAACACAGAATTGCTTCCTCTAGGCACGTTGTATTCTAGCCGTTCTAAATTTCCCCGAGGCTATCCTTATTAGGTTCGGCCTTCACCCTCCAAAGGTTGATATGTGGGGTTTAACGTCCCAAAACCAACCCTCCAAAGCCCTTCACGAAGGTATGTAAAGTAAGAGTTCAGAACTAGGGTGTAGTAGTGTGAATTGAAAGCAATGTATACGTAAAAATTCCAACAAGGAGGTACAGAGGTAGGTTATGACAAGCATGAGCAAGAGGCCATTTTTAGACAAACGCCACTCTCTGCAATATATTATTGAATCAAGTCCCTTTTATTGAAGTAGGGATACCTAAAATGACGCGAGAGCCACGGTTACTCTGGAAGCGTGTTGTAATAAAAAGGGAGACAGGAAATGCTGTGAAGAAGAGAGGGGAAATTTTTAAGTACAAGTATAATTTATAGGTCAACGTTAATACACCTAACTAACTACATTAATCGGTCAACAAAGTGTCTTAAAGATTGTTTAGCCACTTTTTGTAATAGCACCTGTCCTTTCCGAGTTCCGCCACGTTGGTCTATTAATTATGGTGTTCGATTGTCAGCAGCATGTCTCTGAATCTTATCCCCTCTGCATCGGCCCCAATTCCGATGGAAGTGGGAAGCTATAGGCTCATGTACTTAAATATAGGTGGACGTTGAAGAAGCACTAGGGATTGGAATTCACGATAATAAAAAAAATTTGAACCCTCTCCTCGAACGGCACCCTGAAGAAGTGCGAAACATCAGCGTTGCGTACGTGTAGCGTGACGAGTTGAAAGGCGCTAACGCGGGTGCTGCGGTGAGCGCTGGAAGATTCGTTAAAAGCGATGGCTGGCGTATGTCTAGTCGTTTCTTCAGAGCGGACACGGGCGCTGGACCGGAGCAGGCGCGTGTTTCGCCTAGATGATCACCGCCTTGTGATCGGTGAAGTGCACGCTGAGAGGTTCCAGCAGACATTCTGCGTCGCAGTTGGCTAAGGCCAGATGGATGCGCATTCCTTTTATTGTGGTGGGTGATTTCCGTTCCGCCGACACGCACTTCTGCGAGTGCACGCCTAGCATGTAATTGACGAGCCATTCTCGTCTTCCTCCGCTGACGAAAACGTTGAAATCTCCCGCGACTATAAGAGGCACATCGACAGGCCTCGCTTCAACAGTCAGCATCTCCTCCAGACAGCACTGAAGCTGCTCCTTCGGCAGGTTGGAAGTGACGTAGAGCCCGAAGATCGACACGTCACCGATGCGCAAGGCAACTCACTTGAACCAGTAGTGTCTTCAAAAAAAGCCCTTATCGTTCTTATACGTCGCCTCTTGTTCACCTGGCGGAGCCTAGCGCTTGCGTACAGGTGCTTCAGTGGAGGCATGTGGCGCTTTCGAGACGTTGCCAAACGACGACGACGTCGAGGATTCGTCAGCGTTGGCAATCCGCAGTCGGTGCTTGTACTTGGCTTCCTTCACTCGCGTCTCGCCGGTGTTGCCCACGCGTTGGAGACGCTTGCGCTTCGCTTCCTTGGCTTGCGTCTCGTCGGTGCTACCAGCGCGCCTTCTCCATTCCCGCCCTCGCACCTCGTCGGTGTCGTTGATATTTCACTTCCGGTGCTTGAATTCGGCTTCCCTGGCCCCCGCCTTGTCGGTGTTGCAGTTGCGACGTCGTTATGCGTGAACGCTATCGGCTCTGCTAACCCTCGCAACGCCGAACAACGCTCGGGTTAGGCCAAATCACTTCGGCACATCTTCTGGCAGGTGAAGCAGCTAGCTTCGCTTTATGGTGTCCTCTCTAATGCAGATAAACGGGCCGAAAGAGTGTTCACTATACTCGGTGACAACTTCCTGTGGCAGCACAGCCAAGGCTACGAAGCCCACACACGCCCTTTTTTACTACGCTTATGCTGTACCACGCTGTAGTGCCTTTGTTTCGGCGTACTTCGACAAATAGTCTGTGGCTGCTACGATCCACTTGTTGCCGGCAGATGTCAGCGAAAAGAGCCCCAGTAAATTTTTTATTATTTGATCGAATGTCACCCTAGGTGGTTCGAGTGGTTGAAGAAGCCCCGCGGGCTTCAGTGGCGGGGATTTGTGGCGTTGACAATCTCGACGGATTTTCTCGTATCGCTTAACAGATGCGTAAAGCTTCGGCCAGTAGTGCGCTTGCCGAACTCGATCGAGAGTTCGAAGGGAACCTATGTGACTAGATGTGAGCTAATCGTGGCAAGCGAGAAGCATGTCGTCACGCAAGTCAGTTGGCACGCCTAGAAGATAAGTTCTCTCAATGCTGTTGGAGTTTTAGGGGCGAAGCTCCTTAGGGCGTGGGCTGTGCGTCCCCTGTAGCCTTCATGTAGCCACCTCTAGTTTAGTTCTTGCAGCGTTCACTAGATGGCGGTACCGTCCCCTCTATGTAGCCACCTCTAGTTTAGTTCTTGCAGTGTTCACTAGATGGCAGCACCGTCTCCTGTATGTAGCCACCTCTCGTTTAGTTCTTGTAGTGTTTACTAGATGGTGGTACTTGTAGCTGATGATGAAAAGATGCAAGATGTTATAAACTAGAAAGCGGTACTTGTAGTTGATGAAAGACGCGAGATCTTATAAAATAGGAATGATGTCACATATGGCGCGTGTCATTGGTTGAAGGCAATCGTTCGATTTAGTGCGGCGACGTACGCTAGGGGGAGCGATGTAATAAAATCGAGTGGGCAAAATGTACAGAGGATTCATGGTTTACCATGTTTACCTCCGGATCTTCGCCCACTCATCATCATTCACTTCGTGGATATGGCAGAATTTTTTTCTTATACAGGGCTCCATCTCACAGGCATAAAGACGACAGACTTCGAGAAGTACAATGAGGTATGGAAGAGTTACGTCTTTCAAATTTTTCATAACTGCACGTATTTCGTCGTCCGCGTGCTGTCGTGAAATCAGATTGTTTGTAGTAAGGGTAGGGTAAAACTACCGTCATCTTCGTTGTCATGGCCACAAACTTCGACAGGGGCGTGGGACAACGAATCGGCATCTTCGTGCTTGCGGCCGGATTTGAAAGTGATCGTGAAATCGAATTTCTGCACACGAAGACTCCATCGTGCCAGTCGCCCGCACAGGCCCTGTAGGTTGGCTAACGCGCACAACGAATGATGGTCGTTCACTACCTTGAAGTGGCGTCCATGATGGTAAGGCCTAAACTTCATCGTGGCCCATACAACAGCGAGGCGCCCTTTTTCTGACGTGGAGTAGTTTACGTTTGCACGGGAAAGGGCGTTATCACTTGCACCATGTCCTCTTGTAGTTGGACGAGGTCAACTCCAAGACTCACGTTACTGGCGTCAATATGAATCTCAGTATCAGCATCTTGGTTAAAAGTGAGCGAGCACTCGCGGTGTCTGCAAATGCTCCCGTAGTTCAGAGAACGCTGCGTCCTGTTATTCCTCCAGACGAATTACGCGTCTTCACGAGTGAATTGAATGAGCGGTTCAGCAATTTTAGAAAAATTGGCTATAAAGCGGCGATAGTACGCACAGAGCCCTATAAAGCCTCTTACTACCTTCTTCTCACGTGTAACGGGAAACGAGGTCGCGGTGGTGCTTTCGTCAGGGTCTGGTCGAACACCATCCACACTGAAAATATGGCCGAGAAACTTAAATTTTTTATAACAGAAGTGGCATTTTTCTGGCGTCAGCGTCAGCTTAGCAGAGCGAAGTGCTTCCAGCACTGCCTGCAGACGCTTTATGTGCTCCTAAAAGGTCGCAGAAAACATGGCACCATCATTTAGATAAACTAGGCACATGTGCCACGTTGGACCGGTAAGAACAGTGTCCTTAGTGCTCTGAAATGTCGCAGGTACAGAACAGAAGCCGAAGGGAGGTACTTTAAATTCATATAGGCCATCTGGTATAACGAAGGCGGTTTTTTCGTGTTGTTCATGAACTTCGATCTGCCAGTAGCCACTATTTAAGAACATCGATAAAAAATACTTAGCCTACCGCAGTCTGTCGAGGAAATCATTTATGCTGGGCAGTGAAGAGACGTCTTTTTCAGCCACGCTGTTTTCTGTAGTCTACGCAGAAGCGCAGTGATCCATCTTTTTCCTTTACGAGAACAACCGGAGGTGACTACAGCAGTCTTAGAAGGTTGGATAACGTCATCTTGCAGCACCTCTTCAACCTGAGGGTTTATCACGTCACGTTTCTTTGCCAAAACGCAGCAAGGGTGTTGTTTTTTGGGGGAGGTGTCGGTATATGCAATTATTCGGTATTTGGGAATCAGTGTCTGACCAACCTGCGAGTTGTATGCTAAGCACTCTTTAACTCTATATAGCAGTTCACGTAGCTCAGTCTGTTGCTGTTCCGAGAGAGTCAAATTGACATCAACTCTGCAAGTAACGAAGTCACGTCACTCGGTGTCGGTCGAAGCTTGTCCTCGGCTGATGTAGATGTGAAACGTTCAGCAATGTCCGTGACAGGGTAAGCTAAAGTGATGGCGGTGGGACAAAACAGGTGCTGGTACTCGTAACTGAAATTAGCCACAGTATATTTGTTGGTACTTAACGTTCCGAAACCACTGTATGTATATGTGAGAGACTGTAGAGCACGGCTCCGGAATTTCGTACCACCTGATGTTCTTGAACGTTCACCTAAATCAAAGCACATGGGCCTCAAACATGGGCCTCAAGCACATAGGCATCCGTCGAACATACGAACGCTGGGGCTGGGATTTGATCGCATGATGATAATATGTGGGGTTTATTGCCCCAAACCACCATATGTATATGAAAGGCGCCGTAGTAGATGGCTCCGGGTATTTAATCCACCTTAGATTTTTTAGCGTGCACCCAAACGTGAGCACACGGGCCTACAGAACTTTCGCCTCAATTGAAAATGCAGGCACCGAAATCGGGATACATTCCCACGATCTGCGAGTCAGGAGCCCAATGCCCTAGCGACTAGTACACCTTGGCAAGTGGCGATGTCAGAATTTCTGAAGCTCTCTGCTACGACATGCCTAATAAATATGTCGTGGCTTTGACACGTGCGACTGCAACTAGTAAAATTATGCCGGAACAACCAACACTTACTCGAATTGTGAAGGTGCTGGTATTGCTGTACCTGGCGCGCCTCATCGTGTACCACCTCTGGAAGTGGGGCGTCGACCCGGACAACGCGGCCATCCCCTGCCTGACGGGCTGCGGCGACTTCCTTGGCACGGGGTTTCTCACCATGGCCTACACGTTGCTCTACTACATGGGCGACAAATCGGCCGTTCAAGAAGAAGAGCTCCGCTCCTACGTGCACGTGACCACTCATTTTACTGCGCATGCGTCGTCTTCTTCGCCAAGTTACGGCAATTCCACCTTGTCCAAGCGACGCAACGTATTTTGCTCCAGCTGAGTGGACGAGGCGCCGTTTCAGTGCTCAGTGCACATTGTGCGCTTTAATATGTGATGACAAGACCACTTTCTTGCTTTATTTTTCGTTGTTTAGAAAGTTAATACGCTTCTATCTTTATTACCTCAATACTCTTTGCGAAAATGAAAGTTTGCCGACCCTTTGGTTCTCTTTACTTTGTGCGTGTATGCATGCATACGTCGCAAAGCTCAAGTATGCTTCGACAACGTACTGATATCATGATGTTAGCTAGGTGGAGACGTAAGTGTGAGTGTTGCGCAAGTTATATGGGTTTTCCGTGCGATATTTTGGATAAAAAAACTCCACCCTACGTCTTCTTTGTCTCATTTTTACTTGTGATGGTACATTTTGCGAGCACTGTATAGTAATAAACATGAACATTTAGAAGACGTTTAGGGATACTAGCACACGTTTTGGAATACATAACAGTGATGAATAACTTAAACTGCCTAAGGCAATGCCGACAATATTGTTACAACATATAAAATTTACGTATGTGCACCTGTGTAGTGGAGAACAGGGTGGTGCGAGACAAAAAGGACTTTCGGTTGGTGGCAAGAGGAAATTAGTTTTTTTGGTAAGCTACCCAATTTTCGCCGATCCCCCAAAGTGTGTGTCAGCCACGAGTTTAGGATCTACATCTACATCTACACCTCTGGTGCGCGTTCATTGTATACCCTCGAGTCGACCGTTACGTCGCTTTTGAATAAACCCCTCTCGTAGACGTAACAGAGTGGTGGAGGTGGTGGTTAACAGCACGTAAGCGAACCACGGAGCCACAGCTATTTTGAACTTCGCCGGTGCTGTCGTCTTGCCGGTTTGCACCGACAACAACCGTCATGGCTGAGAGCGAAGATAACGGCTTCTCAACCACGCAAAGGTCAGTCCCGGCTGCAGCTTGGTATCACTACATGGAACCCCGCCCTTTCACGGGAAGGGCAGAAAAAGATGTGGATGCGTGGTTGACAGCCAGTACAACTTCTAGGATTCCACCTACCAACTGGGAAATTTCACGCTGTTTCTCAAGGAAACCACCCTGATGTGGTACGAAAATCATAAGATTCACGTGGGATCGTTTCGCTGAAAAACTCGAGAAATGCTTCGGCGACTCTGATTCGAAAAAGAAGAGTGTGGAGCGCACGTTGGGTCAAAGAGCTCGGACTCCTGGAGAAACGTGTATTACCTACACGGAAGAGGTTCTGATGCTCTGCTAGATCATATACCCCTATATGTCTGAAGAGAACATGGTCGGACACCTTCTGAAGAGTATAGCAGAGGATGTCTACAATTTTTTGATAGGCAGGGAAGACCTCACTTCCGTCTCCACCGTCCAACGTCACTGCCGAACTTTCGAGAAGCTGAAGACCCGTCGTATTGCCCCGAAATTCGGTACGCTGGCAAACTGTGACAACGGTCACCAGAGTTGATGTGAGCCCGTCCGCCGACCTTGCCGTTACTATTCGGGCCATAGTACGTGAAGAGCTGCAGCGACAAGGTGGTTGGGTTGACGAAACCATTCCTCATCCGCCTACCAGTCCACCCTACTACACGGCGGCGCCACTTCCTTTCAACCATCGGTATGTGTGACAGACATCAGTGAAACTAGAACTCCGTGGCCACGTCGTGACTCATTCACGGCCGACCAGCGATATGGCCCATGCCTTCGTCACGGCCCCGCCACACAGAGGTGGGCAGCCCCCGCTCAGCAAGCTCGTCACCGACCCTTCACAACTGAGCGGTCTGATGATGATGATGATGATGAAGAAGAAGAAGAAGAAGAAGAAGATGATGATGATGATGATCCTTAGTACTCCGGCGCACACCCGCAAAGGGGGATCGGCCAAGAACCGGGTGGCAGGATCTTCAATGAAAGGTTTATTGTTTTTCAAACACAACGTAACTTTGGACTGAAAAGAAATATACAGAAAGAAAAGCCAAAAATTGAAGAAGGAGTATATTTGAGCAGGGAGCGATGCGGGCTATCAGATGCAATTTGAGACAGAGGTAAAGGTAGGTCTGAAACGAATGATGTAGATATATATATCTATATATATATTTATAAATATATATATATATATATATATATATATATATAGGCAGTTTAACATGGCAATCGCTTTGTTTCAATTATGTAGTGAAATACCGCAGAGCAGACGTCCTTGTGGCTGTAACCGAATTTATAGCTGCCAAACGACAAAATTACTGCCGCATTTAATTCTAATCTTAATTTTTCGAGTGGAGGTAGCAGGTATTTTTTCCGCTGATGAGAATATTGGCGACAGAACAAAAAAAATAATCTATCGTTTCCATTTCTTCACAAGTCTGGCATAAAGGTGACGCCTTTAGACAAACTTTATGCAAATATTAATTCGGTTGCGGAAAAGTGACTTCCAAGCGCCGTGTTGCACACCACTGTCTATTGCAGCTGTGCGAAATAGACAGTGGTGTCTATGCGATGTGCGAAATATCGATATTTATCCGTTGAGTAACAGTCGTATTCATGCAAACAGAGTTTTCTAAACCTTATTGCTGTCGCGTAAGCCGTATCAGAAAAAATCGGGATAAGGGGACCGCTAAGACATACTGTGGCTAGTGTATCCGCCATCTCATTGAGATATATGCCACGATGACTTGGTACCCATAGGAGCTGCAGTTTTTTTTCAAGTTTGTCGGTATGAGTGCTCGAAACATGTGCATAAGTGTTAAGTTGGCTCCTGAAGATAGAGCAGCACATACTGAAAAAGAATTTGTAATTAAGACTGCTTCCGATTCACCCAAAGGAAGTTTCTGTAGGTCCTGTGCAATAGCAAATGATTTTGCTATGAATATTGGTGTGTAATCTGGGAGTCTAACCAAAAAAAAAACAATCAAGAAAACGTGAATAGATACCTGGCCCAGCCTTTTCATTTGATACGGATGTCTGTCGCAATTATGTTGTTCATGTTCACGTGTGCCAAGTTTTTCTGCAGCCAATCATTTAAGTGTTCAAAGGGCATTTGCTTTGCGTTAGAGAGATAAATATTCTCAAATTCTATTTGGAGATCTAAATTAACGTTTCTTGTTGAGAAAATATGTTTGATTTTGACGTTCAGTGGGTTCCAGCAGCGCTTGAACGAACATGATCTGTGGGCAGTGTAATTGCGACCACCAAGTTCCAAAAAATAGGCTTGGTTCTTTAATAAAAGCATAAAACGATGCTCTCTGGGGCACAGTATATAGATTTAAAGATGTTTGGATAGTAAGCATTTTGAATCTATTCAACAATGACGGTAGACGCGCTTCCATGTATAGCACATTGTTAGCGACAAACTTGGGCAGTCCAAGCCACAGTCGTAAAACTTCCCTTTCTAATAGTATTAGCGGTCTTATTTTATATGTCGCACTAACCAAATAGAGGACACAGCCGCATTCCATGATAGGACAAATGTATATAGACCATTACCAATGTATTTCTTCGCAACCCTTTTTTATGTTGCTGAGCTTGCGTAACCGCCCCATGGCTCGTGTTGCTTTGGACCCAATGTGATCGATGTAGCTTTTCCAATTTAACGGGATATTATATATGATGCCTAAGTTTTTCATTGAATCCACCTGGGGAATCTGGTCGGTGCCATACATCAAGGAGATGTTGACAGGATCCCTGAACGAGAACGCTAGAAGCACGCTTTTGTTTACGTTTAGAGACATTCTCAGTTTTTGAAGCCATTCCTCTATCATGTTTAGGTAATTCTGTAATTTCTGATAAAGTAATTGCAGATCACTGTTTGTCGGAAAGAAAGCATTGTCTCGGCATTGGTTCGGCGAACGTCCTCCTCGTCTCGCACCACCCTGTTCCCCGCTACACAGATGCACATGCCTAAATTGCATATGTGGTAACAATATCAATAATGGGTGGTAAGGCAAAACAAACAAGTGTTACAGCGTCATAAAGCACAGCCCCAGAATCAGCTGAAGTTATTGAGGAAATTATCAAGGACTCTATAAGGGCCACTTTCACATGAAAAAAAAGCATGCTCAAGGTAACATTTACTTCATATACGAATGAAGCATATTTATTGGTTCTACGGGTTTCTAAAACATCGTTGATACCTAATATTACGTGAATAGGTACGCACAGTACGATACAGTCACCTATATAAATGAAGAGCAAGCGTAATAATTTTTTGTTAAGTTCATTCGTTTCATACTACTATAGAATAACTTTTGGCGGCGCTCCTAGTGATTTAACGTTGTGTATTTATCAATGGGCCCAAGACTGCATGACTGCTCAATCTTCTTTATTATGGGAAAAGTCGCTCTACGCTATCGGTGAAGATTGGAACAGGATAGCGTTAAAAAGTTCAGGCTGGAGAAATTGTGGTATGAGTAAAAGCTTCGTTTGTTCGCAGCTAAAGTCACGACGAATGCCTAAACCTAAAATCTTGAACAGAACTAAACTGAAAAAAAGCTATGACATCTGGGTAACTGTCGCGTTCTCCACCTGTGCCACGTTGTATTTCTCCATGTGATGTCACTTTGCCGCAAAGCGTTGTCCAATGTATTGTACACTGGGACTGGTCGCACTATGTCGTCCAATATATTTTACGTTGCGATTCATGGGGTTTTTTGGGTGGAAGGAGGGACAGAGCATACGGTGCACTGGAGGTAAGTAAACAAAACAAAACTCGCAACACAAATAAACATTTATTATCTGCTGCATCAAATGCGAGAGTAAATGTGAATGGCCGTTAAGCTCGAAGTCAACAAATATAAGTTCAAGACCAGGGAACAAAGTGAAAACGTTGTCGTGCCTTCATTATAAAATAAAAAATGGCACAGACGATAACCAAACGTATTGCCTGTATTATACAAGAACATAAGAAAAATCTATAATTTAGATATGCAGCACGGTAACAATTGTCCTTTCAGCAACATTACGCCTTCGTACGCTCATTTCTAAAGCATTTTCGATACGTGTCGAGGCTGTGCAGTAGAATATCTAATTTTCATACAGGATAGCTGTGTTCGATTCATACTGACATTCTAATAGTTTCCGATTTTAATTGTTGGGCCCACGCTGCCAATGTGAGTTCATCTTCACACTCTGAAATTTAAATTGCCCATAATCTTGCATTTAACTCTAACGAGCGCACAAACAGTTATTCCTTCAGAAAACCTGCGAAAAACTCTGGTTTTACTCTTCTTGCTCAGTTCGTTTTAAGAAAAATATGAATAAAATTTTGTTGGGCACATAACCTAAAAGTAATAATTGTAAATAACTATTTTCGATTACATAACATGCAAGTCACTAACTTTATATACCATGTTATGTCAGCAATAGCTGCTTATCACCACAACAATAGTAGCGTTGTTCAGGTAATATATTCCCTGTACCAAATTTGATACAGCGGGCATTACATGTTTAAATTACCAATCTCTGCTCCTGTCGTCTTTGGGAGGATATAAGCTACCACCTGAGGCATGACTAGTACTTCTCTGCATAAGCATTCCCGAACACAACAAGCAACACATCAGTTCGGGGTTTGTGACCAGCGTGGAGTAATTTCGTTTGAAAAGCGACGAAATACGACAATGATACGTCTGAAACATTGAAGACGCTATGAGATAACTTCAAGTGAACACAGTAAAATATATATGTTAGTGAGTAGAGACTCTGAATCTAGGCCTGAAAATAGAAAAAAAAAGCGAAAATAGCTTACGTGAAGAGGTTGTCGTTTTTCAAAGGGGCATAGAGGAAAGAGGGCTTCAAATAAATTTTTAAGGCTGTGTTCTTTTGCTAATAGAACCAGAAAGATCTGCTTCGTTGCACAAGAGATTTAGAAAAACTGCAGGCTGCAACGGGCACATAAACATTCCTTGCAAGAAACCTGAGATGACCGCTGTTCATGAAGGACAAAAACAAAATCAGGAGACAAATGCGTTGGAAGGTTTCAAGCTTTCTTCTTACGTGAACCTGAGATAAACTCAAAGAAAATTCAAAAAGCACAAACGGTACCGCAAGCACGTTATTTCGAAACGAGTCTGGCCGCTCGTTTCGAGGAATGGAAGGCCCATAGGGCGAAATGTGAAAGGGCTCATGAGACGAACAGAACGACGCCGATGAAAATAAGAAGGTATATGCACAAATAACAATCAGAAGCGTTGTAAGAACAGTATCTTGGTCACTCGCATTTCATCTTACGGGCTGCTGCTGCAACATGCTACATGCGCAATGCCACCATTCTATCAAATATGTGCTTGAACAAGTTTGAACGGGATGCATGATGAAATCTTTTAGGCCACGGCTAAATTGTGTCCCTTGTCACAATAACTCTTTCCGTTTCAGATTTCGAGATTTCGTAAAACTTCCCGCATGTCCCCTTTTCTTCCTTTTTTACGCAAGTATTGTTTTTTTAATGAGGTGCACTGCAGAGTCGTTTGGAAGTATAAATTAGGTGCGCTCGAAGATTGGGCCCTAAGGCAAAACACACAATTGTCATAAGGTTCACTTATACGCACCTTTTTATAGTATATGGGAGCAGAATTCATTCTCCACTTTGTCTGTATTTCGTTTGTACAGTGAAATTTATAATTTTGCAAGTAATGTTCATATACTTCCTGTGGTAACAAATTTATTCGCCGTGCATAAAGTCTCATTGCATAAAGTTTAGCTCCAGTTGGTTTATATTAGAGGGTGGCAGGACAGAGCAAGTGCCACTGCATTATTAACAAGTCTCGCCATTTCTTGAATCTCTCGTGGATACAAGCATAATTAATTGCGCTTTCGTGGACTATAAGGAATGCAAATTGAGGCATAGCAGAATGTGTATAATATATCTTCATAATTTGGTAAAAATCCAGTTGTAGGTATGCAGGTGATCGCGTAGAAAAGATGCTATTCGGACACGACCTATTTTACACCAGCAGATGAGGCAAGACTATCTAGAGAAGAGTTAACAAGACACAGACATAAACTGTGGAATACAGTGCGCGCGTACGCACACACACACACACGCCTGCGCACGCGCCCACCGACCCACCCACACACACACAGACACACACACACACACACACACACACACACACACACGCGCGCGCGCGCGCGCGCACGCACGCAACACGCACGCACGCACACACACACACACACACACACACACACACGCAAACACGCACGCACGCACGCACGCACGCAAACACGCACACGCATGAACGCGGGCACACGACGTACACGTTATTTTCGTGTGTGCTTCAGGTCCATAGTTTATGCCTGCTTTGTTATAGCTCTTTTAGCCCCCCTAATATACCCCAATGGGCCCAAATCACTGCGCTTGTGAGCTTTAAACATTACATCGTGAAGTAAGGCGGTGTTTAGTCCTGCGTTACGTTGAAAACAAAAATGTGCAGTTAAATTTGTGTCGCCAGTGCGGTGGGCTCCTTACTGTAGCCCAACCAACCAGCTGAAGCAAGGAGAAAGGTGAAAACGTAGTCTTTTTGTGCGCCTCTTCATACCCGTGTACAACATATTTCCAGCAAGTCGAAGTAGCACCTACACTCTAATTAACGTCTTTGTCTTTGCTGTACCTTTCTCGCTGTAGATGCATTATACTAAGTGTATTTTTATATTTATATGCTTTTTGCAACCGTTACAGCTTTTTTTCTTCTAATATCCGTATGCATACTGCATAGCTATTTTAGTTTCGTTAGGATATCTCTCTATCAATAGGAGCACACATGCCATGAATAAAGGGGCTAAATGCAACATGGAGTGTTAACGTAGACATGTTAGCATAAGCGAGAAATCGGATAAACAAAACTACCACGGGACATCGAAAGAAGAAACAAGAGCAAGGGCTGACAGACAACAACAAGTCTTATTTCACCGCAAGGAAATATGGATTCATGGAAGAACGAAGAAAATATGATGACTAAAATATACGTGAAGATTGCATTCAACACTCCAGATAATCATGTTCTTTCTTCAGTAGCGCTACTGATATCATGCTAAGAGATCACTCCTTGCCTTTCTTTTTCGGTGAATATACAATCTATTGCAGCAAAACAAAACTTAATTTGTGTGTCTGCGCTTCATCTCGTGCTTGTGTTTGCTATGCCCGGTGTAGGGTTGTTCCCGAAGTATAATTTATTTGTCCAATACACGACTGACTGCTTGATCTACGTGTAAACTTTAAGAAAAAAGAAGTGGTCCCTTATATACATGTTACACTGCAAACGTCATCGAAAGACGATAGACTTGCGTTTGGAGAGAGAGAACAAAATGTTTACTCGATGTTCTGCGCCATAAAATTGGTGAATGGTATTCCGGAGGAGCTGCGTTAGAGTGCCTCGAGCGGGCAGCGGAGGCGAACGAGTGCATCAAGTCACGTCACACGTGAGACATGAGCGCTATCTGGCAGTTGTCCTGGAAAACGAAGCGTACGGCTGTCTCGCAGGCGATAAGGTGTAGAAAGCAAGGCGACGGGTAGGTGCAACCACCTTGTCGTCTTAGCAAAGCTGATGTAAGCGTTGCATCGTCAGCGCAGCGTGCTAAGCGCTACAGTGCATATAATGAGTAATGTATAATATTGACGCGTATTTATGGTGCCTCAGATATGCGCGATAATTGCTTTTTAATTTACAATCGCACAAGTATGAACGCAAAATCTTGAGCAATATTGGTGGGCGCTGCAGATGGGGTCCACGTTTGGGGTATTGTTTGGTGCCGCTTAAAGTATCGTCAAGAACGGACAGACAGACAACTGTATAGACAGACAGACCAAAATTCTTGCGTTGAAGGTCCTCAAGAAAACTATCATCTTTGAAAAAACCAATCTGTTATATTGTAGCTTCTAGGAGGATCTCAGTTTGATCACACTCCACTGTGAGGGCACTTTCCTGACTAGCGTTGTCGTCTATGATAGCTTGAACGACTCAAAACTTGTCTTCTTTTGTTACTTTCGGTCTTGCCAAATTTGAAGCACTGTTTGTTACACCGGAGTACCTGTTATTGTTCCCCCATTGGGTAGCTGCTGAGATACACTTTTGCTATCAGTTTTCTAGGATTTATGCGTTTTTTTCTGTGCTGTGGGGCGTGAACGAAATTTCTTTGAGTCCTATTTATATTGGTCTTGAACAAAATGTATTTTTGAGCAGCTTCAGAACAAGTTTCATAGTTTCCGTACTTTATCTCGTAAATTTCCATGGGGTAGCCATTGTAAATACAGAAATCTTTGAAAACACTGTTTATTCTATAAAAACATAATGCAGCGCTAAAGGTGTCACAATAGGAAGAGAATTTAAATTTCTAAATGAGAATATCATTCCTTATGGGCATTTGGCATAGGCCTACCTGTAATGAAATTGCTAAACGCACGACTCAGAGATATATATTGCACAATGAACAGACTTCAGCATGTTATCACTCTACTTAATTGAGGAGCACCAGCATATGTCGAAAGTAGCTGCTCCCACAAAAATATGCAGTATAGGGCACACTTTATTTCGCTCACCGAACGTTTCTTCAGCGACATGGAAAAGGATTCTATTTACTCCCGCTAGTTGTACAAGGAGTGAAATCCTTGCAATGCAGTCGCATTGTATTTGTCTGCTGCGTCTTCATTGGAGCGAGTAATTACAAAAATGGTTCGTCTACGTCATCAACTTCCACAGTCTCACAAAAGGTGTTTGTGTCATTAGGTAATCAATAGTACAAATGGAAGGCTTCTCGAACTCAAGTGCGCTTTCGTCCAGAGAAAGTGAAAACCGTACCCTTTGTGACATTCGCTCTAAATGTGTGACACCAGCAAGTTGTGATAACTCACGAGTTATTATAACTGGTGAAAACGGGCGTGACAAAATTTTACTTAGAGAAAAAAAGTGCTTGTGGTGTCAAGAGGAATAGTGGCGCCAGGTAGCTGGTTGCGGCGGAATCGCTCAAAATTTTTCCAGATGATTCCCAAGTATTACACCGGAAATAGCCACCCTCTCAGGGTGAAGGAATCAGGTGTATTGGAGGTAGAGGCATTGAAACGTGTTGAAAAATATCTTTCTTATACGGGCGTTTATAGGTTTTATGTAGCGACCAAGCAATAAAACGTTGATAGTTTAACTGAAAACTTGGTTAAATGGCAGCAAAGTTTGGCGAAAGTGTTAGAGAAAAATTTTTGGACGAGCCTCCAGTTTTTTTCATATCTAATTGCTTACTGAGCGACAAACGTGTCATAGCTGTGTGACCTAGAAAGGTGCAGTTCGTGTCGGAGGTGTCAATCAAACTTAAGGGCATTCAAATAAATCGATATGAGAGCAATAACATCATATATGATGCCCTATGTGTACCCATACGTGTCACATAGCGAATAGCGCATGCCACAGTACCGAAAAGACCCACGCAACAAATAAGAAACGAGAGGTGAGGCATGTACGCCCGTTTACATAAAGAAGAGGAAAGTCGATTGTAAAGAGGGAGACGGCGGCTCCACACGTAACTTAGCATACGCAAGGCAACCTTCCATTTAAACAGAAGGCAACACGCAAAGAGATTGGAAGTGCGTTCTTGGTTGAAGAAAGGTTTGTCCTCTGTACACGACTACTAGCGTAATGATTCGAGGTCACGCGCTGAATTGCGGTCGTTTTTTGTGCTACACTGTAAGCCCCATGTGCTCGCGCACCCATGGCAACAACACGGACAATAAAAGTTATTTCCGGCCGCCGAGGATGCCGCGCTCAGAAGTGTGGTCTTTGTAGCGATCAGTGTGCCCGGCAACGGGGCCACGACCGAAGAGTCCCTCTGTGTGCTCATGTCATATATCACCACGCCCTGAGCACAGGGCTCCTAAGCTGAAGCTGCATTTATACGTGTTTCTCTGTCAGCCATAAACGCAGTGCGATAGAGCAAGGAGCACTAGGCCTCCTCAGGGCACAAACGTGCTGCTTTGTCAAGAAACCAGGGAAAGAAAACTTTGCCGGCCATTGTTCAAGAAGGGAGTAGTCTCCATAAAGTACGTGAGCTAAGCTTTCGTAACGCTTACGTCTCAATCTTTTATTTGGAAACACGTTTGCCTTTCTAACACTGTGGTATCCAACTGCGTAAACTCAATTGCTTAGGTGGGTTCCTAATTAGAGGCTGCTGTTGCGCATTAGCGTCGGGTGAAGGACTAGCCCACACTGATGGAAGGTATTGGCATATGATGGGTCTAACGTTCAGTGAAGTTGCGCTGGTGGTCGTGGTAGTGATGGTGGAACTGACAGGGCTGGCAGCAAGTTTGTTGAGAACCCCAGCAAATGAGTGGTCGGGGCCTAGTGCTACCTTCGAAAAATTGGGAGGACCTGTTTCTTGGCTGCCTCACAGGCTTACTGGTTGTCGCACAAGAGCATCTTAATCTTACGGTATTGTGGCTCATACCAATGTTGCTATGTGTGGTGTACTGTTTTGTAAGATTCATTGATCAATAATGACAGTGTTATAAAGAAAGCGATGATCATAGTTGCTAGGTAGAACTGTCTTGCCTCGTTCCACGCAGGACACTTGGGTGCTATGATAAACCTTAATGTAAAAGAAAGTTCAATGTACTTTCATTCCTTTTTGCAATAAGCTGCTTGCTACGAAAGCAGTGAAGCGGTGAAATTGGAAAGCCAAAGAGCCGCAGTAGCTTACGCAAGGGTGCTACCACGGGAAGAAAGCGATAGCTCTCCACGCGCGACAGATGTAGCCATCGGCGCTTTCATTTATTCTATAGGAGCTGCCTCTTATAGTAACCCCACAGCTGTGGCTCTCAAAGGTTGTATATAGCGATGCAGCAGCTGCAGAGAAGACCATGTAAATCAAAAAGGCTCACAAGACAGCAGCCAGCAACCAATGTGAACAACAACAACAAAATTAGGAGCATGGCTGAAGCTGAAAATAGTACAATAGTGTCTACTCCCACCTTTTCCTCTTTCCATGCGTGGCCTTTTCTCTGTCATGAAAAGCCCGCAAAGCTTCTTGCGAACGAAGGAAAAGTGTGTAGCAGAAAATCTAGTGTGCCCGTCAAAGCTACGGATCAGGCAGTATGCAAACCTCAGATAGACAAGGAAATTAGGTTCAGCGGACAAAAAAGATTCTGCCACCTTAGTTACAACCCGGAGCCCCAAATGGACCAAAAAAGACATGACAAAGTGACCATGGAAAGTTTCACTGGTGCGTTTTCAGTTCATACTGGCCGCGAGGACCTCCACTAGAGAAGCTAGCACTGCGATAGTTTTGACGTCACAGATATGATAGTAGTTGGTAAATATAGTAGCTTTGCTTTCGCGACACCTGAATTGTTCCCCATGGCTGCACCGATTCTTCGTCGCCACTTTACGATGCAAATTGAACATGAGAATTCCACCGGGGGTACCGATTCGTACAGTTTGCTTGCCCGTATTATGAGATCTTACCACTTCTTTATGCACTGAACATCAAAAGAAAGGAAAGCACGCACGGTTTCCACATCAAAAGCGTGGGAAATTCGGTGTTCTAGTCAAACCGGCATCCTATGAAAGACGTTCACATGTAGGTAGCGTCACGGCAAGTCCTCGGGTCAAATATTCGGCACATTTAAAAGGTAGAACATGGACAAGCGATAGTCTCAGAGTTCTTTATCTGCCAGTATTTATTAAAGTGGACAACTTATTCAATATTTTTTGCTAAACAATGGAATGAAGCATGTATGATTCCAGTAGAAATTTGGGCGTTTCTTAAAACCTTGTATTTCGCGAAAAATCTTATGTTGTGATTCAAGAGGGAACTCTGCAATGTCGTCCATATTGAGATAATGCCGATTTTAAATATTGACAGTCCTGCAACAGCTAGGGTGGCTAATTTTGCCAGAAACTCATCAATTATTTTGTTTAGGCAATAAATCACGACTGAGAACGGAAACTCTGACAGGGAGTCGCTCCTTCCTCCATGGTCAGTATCAGATGGCGTCACTAATGCCGATACACACCACCAAGGCTAGCGAGAGTGTAAACATAGCTCACGTGCTTTCTCTGACGTGCGGAAAGCAATTGAGTGATGTGATCCGACGCAAATTCAACCTGTGCCCGCACGTCTTAGCGTACCAGTGTCAAGTTCAGCGACGATTTCAGCTACTATTTGAGTACGATGGCATCGTCTTTTGATTTCAAATGGCCGGCACCGGAACTATCTCACGTGCCCCGAATCGATCTTCTTGTTGCTTAATATTTGGGTGACATCAACGACGACTACCTCACTAAGGGCAGTTGACAAAACTGAACTGCTTTCGCTTCGTCATCCCCTCGTAAAAGAAAGCACGCGCTGCACCCATCTTCTGGGAAAGGCAGGCACTTACATTGTATGCATACACAGTGCGACCTTCCGTTACAGATCATTCCAGAGTTGGCTGCCAATTTCAAAAATTGGTTTTCTAAAAAACTCAGTTAGGGTAGTATAGGTAGGCGCATATTCTCACGGTACCCACAAAAGCGCATGTTCAAAGCTTTTTTTTAAGTCTATAAATATAAAACAAGATGTTAGAGATGCATTAGTGCGCTTTTTGTAATGCTTTGTTATCGGCAGGCTACAATTGGATGTGTCTAACATAGGGCATACTAATCAGTTCATTCTTACTAATTCATTCAGTTGCAAGCAAGGGTCCTATTCCATGATGATGATCTGTGGGGTTTAACTTCCCAAAGCCACCATATGATTATGAGAAACGCCGTAGTGGAGGGCTCCAGAAATTTCGACCACCTGGTGTTCTTCAACGTGCACCCTAATCTGAGCACACGGGCCTACAACATTTCCGCCTCCATCGGAATTGCAGCCGCCAAAGCCGGGATTCGATCCCGCGACCTGCGGGTCAGCAACCGAGTACCTTAGCCATTAAACCATCGTGGCGGGGCGAAAGGGTCCCATTCCTGCATACATCATCATTTTGGGTATAAAGCAAATCATAACTTTTCAGTTCCCAATAAACTATCTCTCCCTGTCACGAGCTACATAATACAAGATTGCAACGAAAAGGAATGTTCTACGTCCGGCCCTGTGGCTAGAAGTGACACTGGCTAGCACTCCTAATTACACGTAGAAGTAAACCCATTTCTTTTGATGTATACGCATTGGTCCACTTCGACTGAACACTATCACGACATTGCCTATTCTTTCATTGATCTCTTATTTGTTAACTTTGCTGGAGCACCTTGTTGAGCTCTTCTTATGTTCCGCCTATCAAAGGAGTGTATCCCTCTATTCATTTCTTCTTCATAAGAGAAAAAATTTGTAACGACATGACTCAGCACTCCTTGGTATGTTCCTACGAATTTGCACTTTCGTACACATGACACTCATTTATTATTGGCTATCATAAAGAATGGTGGTCAGAAAAGCACCTGCAAACTTAATTTCTAGTATATATGTTCGATACGACCAAAACATTCTGAGTTCAGGTGATTCTGCGGGCCTTGAAGTTGCGGTGCTGACTATAGCTACGGCAGATGTGATGCCAACTTCTAGCAATGCATAAGGGGTGGGTATAAAATTCTAAACACACAGTGCGAAATTTTTTTGTGGTACCTCTTGCGAAAGTAGACTTGCATATGGAAAAATTCATTCTGATATACCAACAGTATAAAACCTAGTCGCAGTGAAAGATGAACTAGACTTCCTGTATATTATTTCCATATTTATTTTCAAGATGTAAGTATGTCAACGTAGTGATTTGTTTTGCCATTGGTTCTTTTGCCGTCTTCCCAGCAATGTGCGTACCACTAGCTACATCAATAATAAACACGTGTGACTGTCCAAGTCGAAAGATCCACTTCTAAATAACCTACAATACATCCGGGAAGCAGCGCGATTTCATGCAGCACTTGAAAAAATATGGCCCGTCAATTCCGTCTTTGCAGCTCATACATGCCTCCCACCACACCGACTGCTACAAGAACCAGCGATCGCTATCAGAGAAGATGACAGGCTTTTTCGTACCCTGGAAGAAAACCCAAACTATGCGGAGATGTTTTGTTTTTACTTCATCAAAAACTTTGCAGTGCAGTCTCACGAGCATGGATCATTTTGAAAGGCAGCGATGACGACATAACCACTCGTGTAGGAAACGTTTCGACCCGATCAAAGTAGAAGTTTGAGATGTTCCAATGCGACAGGTTTCCCGGGAAGCGTATGCCTTGCCATCGAAGAATGAGCGGGAAGTATGTTTGCGATAGAAACAGCAAAAAAGGCAGCTTCGTCAACTGTGCTTTTCTTTATATAATGCAGCACTTACTTCCTACGTCCGATAAATCAATCGCGGAATGCGTAAGTATCACTCGAAGAAGCGAATGTGTCGTGCGTGATTCAGGAGGCAAGTGCTCGACACTCTACGATAATGTTATAAAATTTGAGGAATCTGCATGCGTCTGGCGCATATCGCAAGGTATCGGCAGGTGGGTAGAATGTCTTACCCGTTTGCATGGACGCCTGTATGTGCGTGTACTCATCTGTGTATGTATATATATGAACGCTGAAAATACTTGTAGGGACCCATTTCAGCGGCCCTCACCACGCCCCAATGGCCCCGTCAACCCTTCAGTCTTTCGATACGCCTTTGACGTGGTTGGTGAATATTGTCCGCGTCTTTCTGTATTGTTAAGTGTCGAGCCAGCTCGTTTATGTTTAACGCTGCAAGAGGGGGACTACTTGAGCGCAAGGCCCTGGAAAACAACAGCAAAAAAGTGGGCAATTGGCTTTGCATTATCTCGAAAAGTTCGATCTTCCTTATCATTCTTCGTCACGCTCTTCCTGTATCCCTCTGCTTGCCTTTGAGAAAAATATTCGACAATAAAACAAAAAAGAAAGCCCATCTTCAGGGCTGTTGAGTTTATATTACGTTTAGATTGACAACCCTCCCGTTGTATATGGGCATTCATGCCACCAACAGAGCACTCAGAAGTCCCTGCATGAAATTTGAGCGACAGAAAACAGTACACATAAATTTTAATGTTTGTGTGCATGACACTTATGAATAGAATAACCTGAGTATAATAAGAATTTGCATCTGAAAACCACAATATGCTTTATACGCATACTGCACTAGAGGGCTCAAGAAAGTTTGGCTATGTGGTGCGTTTCTATTTGCGTCCACATCACGCAATACGCGAGCCGCAAGCGTTTATTTCTTTACTGAAGTGCGACCGCTGCGGCGTGAAGTCCGTGATTTTAGCGTCAGCAGCCGAGAACTGCAACCACTCTCCACCGATGTGAACAGGTTAAGATAGCCTAGTGGCTTAAGTACTCGGCTGCTGACCCGTAGGTCACGGGATCGAATCCAGGCTGCGGCTGCTGCATTTTTGATGGAGGTGGAAGTGTAGGCCCGTGTACTTAGATTTGGGTGCACGTTGAAAAACCCCAGGTGATCGAAATTTCCGGAGTCCTTTACTAGCGTCTCTCATATACATATGGTGGTTTTCGGACGTTAAACCTCACATCTCAATTTTCAATTAAAGTAACCTATGCAGTTACTCGCAACAATTGAATGTTGTGTGTTCACTGATTTTCGGAAAGATCAAGATAATTTTTGGCCCATGTTTTTGCGTGTTTTCTTGTGATATATTTGGCAATGACCACGTGACCGCATTTTTGCTTGCGCTTGTCTGTTTAATGAGTATATTTTAGAGGGTGACGAAAACTAAAAGTCAGTTTGTCCCATTTCCTTTTGGTTCTTTTTGCGTGACTGTCTTTTTTTTGTGCACACTATTTTACAACACCATGATCAGAAGAACTTGATGTTCTCCACCACGAACGCTAGATAATTATCAGCCGTGCGACTTCTAAGCAAAAAAGGTTAAAACAGGACAAAAATAAAACAAACTTAAAGTTGCATAAAAGGGATACTCCGCATCAACTGAGGAGTTTATTGCCGCCCTCATTCCTCCTTTCACATCCTGAAAGTTTTATCTGTCAACGTGCCTACGATGAGGGCAGCGGCCTGGGATATCGTGATGCTGACCCATTACACGCGTTCACAATGTCATACCAGCTGCCCATCAGTCAGCGAAAAAGTGCGGGAACTTCCGACAGCGATATGCCTCGGGAGACAGAAACCGGAAGCGTCCTCGCTTTTCGATCGCCGCGCAGACAGTGACAAAGATGAAGCTTCCGCAAAAGCATGAAATTTCCTGCGTTGCAAGGCGCTCGTTCATAATTTTAGTTTTCTGCGCCACATCGCGTTCACTGAGAGTTTTCTTTCCTTCGTTACAATATGACCACAAAACGCACTCACAAAGCCTTCGCCGAAGATTTTTCTGTGTGGCACGTTTTTTGTGCACCCGAGAGCAAACTGTGGGCATAACAAATCGGACAATATCTAAAGCAAATGATAAGTCGCAAGTTGCTTAGCCTGACAGTTGACTCTTGAGGTCAGTTCGTCAACCTCAAAAATTCACCGCATTGCTCTTGTCAACCTGCGAAAAAGCGGCACTTTAAAAGGTGTAGCTTCTTCATTAGCGCGATGCTCACCACTGAAACCACCAGCGCCATCATCGGCCTGACGTGCTTGGAGGTATCACGTAGTCTCAGGGGCCGCATGGGCTCCTTACGGAGCGCGGCTGTGAATGTAGCAAACGAGTCCCCCTGCGCTGCGGGTTTCTCGAATGCGGAGGTTTCCTCGCAATGTGAACATAATCTAACCCATTGTAATATGAGTGGATGCCCCTGAAGATGAAGAACATGCTGCTCTACAACTCTATGCAACAGTGCGGTTCTTACGCAAGGGAGCCTGGTGTCAGCATGGTCCGGTACCAGTGAGACAAGGAAGAGCTTGAGGCTTCGGTTATAAGTTAATGGCGGGCAAGCAGCAATCGGCTAGGAGTCGTGTGTGCAACAAGCACTTCCGCGACGAACACTTTTCTGCTGCCTAGGGGCTGCGATGTTGGGCGAGTCGTAGAAAGTGTCAGAGAAGATCCGTCGCACGCGTTTCCCGCTGGTGGTAAAGCACCTGAGTCACTTGGCGCTGGTTTCCCTTGCAACTCCGCTCTTAGTACAATAAATATTTACCACCACCACCATTCCGCTGACTAATGGTGCTTAAGCTCCGTAAGATGGAAACAGCCCTACCATTAAGCATGTGCAATATCATCCGAGAAACGTGACCTAGCATCTTGTTTTTTAGAGGCGAAGCTCCCTCAACCGTGGGCCATGCTTCCTCGATGTATGTAGTAGTAGTATGTAGCTCCTCCCGTTTGTTCCTTGGATTATCCACTGGATGTTTGTACTTGTATATGATGAAAAATGATGAAAAGATGTGAGATGGCGTTGGTGTGTTCACTAGACAAACGGACGGACGGACAGACATACAGACAGACAGAAAGACGAACGTATGGACAGACAGACAGACAGACAGACAGACAGACAGACAGACAGACAGACAGACAGACAGACAGACAGACAGACAGATGGACGGATGCATGTGTTCAGGTGAAACAGGAACAAACAGGAATGTACAGGAATAGGGTGGCCCGACGAAATTTTTAAAGCATGTATACCAATGACATAGTGCGAGCGCTACAGCACATGTAGTTTTCTTAAAGTGCCATAATAACGTCAATGATTATAAAGCACACTACGTTTGTTCAAAGCAATTTTAAATGAATTTGAATTGTTCTTCATCTCCACTGCATCATTTCTTTAAAAAGGTAACTGTAGAATGAAGTCCATCTTTATTTCAAGATATCAATTTTCTTTGAAATTCGTATTCCAGCCCCAGATAATTAAAGCTATCTTGAAGAAAGCAACACAGCCATTAAATTGAACCTCACAAAGAACATTTTATGTAATGTCTTGAACTGCTTAATAATAATAAAAAGAAGAAATATCCAAAATTAATTGCACGATAAGCTAAACGCAATGTGCGCAGTTTTGATAATACACACCAGGCAGCTCAAAACTTTTATCAGTCGAACAAAGATCTCCTTTTACGATGTCTGCAGAACAGTACATCTGAAGGTTAATGAGATGCTTTTGAGTGGAGTCGTAGAGGCCTAGGTGAAAGCGAAATCGCTCCGTCCTATAAAGTGCGTAATATCTGCTCGGCCGTGTGTTCAACAAAAAATACAACAACCTCACTATTCAGCTCTGGCCCATTAAACCATATGAAAAAAGACGCGTGAACTTAAGGGCTTGTTTTCTCTGTCAGGTACAATATTATTGAGAGCTACCAGACAAAACTGTCAGGAAAGTATAGGGGATGGTATTAGAAGCAATTGTAATGTGAATGCAGTTCTACGTTTCCGCCTGGCATTTAATTTTCGGCATTGACGTAGTGGTATACACTTCAGATCACGTGTCTACTTCATTGTTTAAACACGTGTAGAAAGCTAATTCTAATTTTCAGGAAAATTATTCTTGCCGAATTGAGTTATCACGCACCTAATCTAAAGAGAGGTGTTATGTGATTGCGTCTATTTTGCGTTATTTATTCGTCTATCATACATGACAACTACGCCGTATTTCTCGCAGCCGACTATTCTTCCACGCTTCGAGATGACGGGGTAATACAACGGTAACAGTCAAGATTAATCAGTCATTACACCGTGTGTCAGCAGGTACCATGAACCTTATCGCGTCATAGAACAAACTTCCACTGTTAACTACCTCATCGAACCCCTCACGGCCACTGTGGACCTGTGTCACCGAGGTCGCGAAATCGTACATGTGGATCGCCTCAAACCGTGTCACGAACCACTTGTCCTCACGACACCTTAGAACACTTACTTGGCACCATCTTCGGCGAGGGAAAATATGTAATGATGAATGTAGTGGGTCATGCAAAGCTCGGCAAACATATTGTCAGTGCTAAGCACGAGACACTTGGCCCGCACGTTGTCGCTGATTTCGCTGGCTAAGCCTACGCTCCTACCTGGTCTCGAATAACAGTTCTGATTATCTCAGTTCTTTATTATACGTGGAATACTTGCTCTGTACAAAGTGCAACGTTACGTGAGCTAAACCTGAAGCATACATAAGCATACGCAAATAATTCTGATCTGGTGTACGTTCGTTCCTTTTGCGTATCTTGGGGGCGTCCCGCTAGCAACTCACGCCTGCTCCTGCATTAATATTTCTGATGTTGCCTCTGTGCCAATGAACACGTCCTTTATCATCCTGCAATGCAAGTAGCACTTTCCTGTTTCTAGAGCCTCATCGTCATTGTGTCCAAGCACCTTGTTGTCTTTTGCGACATGAATGCGAGTAATTTCTCGCTTTGCTGGCTTCCACTTGGGCTTCAAAGAACGGCAGGAACAGGATGCAAATATTAGCAACTCTATTCAAACAGCCGAAGCTTTGAGAATCAAGCTGAGGAATAGAAGACAACTATTCATTGAAATGTCACGGTGCCAGAAACTCAGAAGGTCACAATATAAGTAATGATTCTCACAGACCCTGATCTAGTAAAGGTCCATCTTCCTTATGCAGCGGCAATCTATTCTCTCGTTGTTTGATTCAAGGAAGTTAAATCTCCTTGTCTTGGTCGCCCTAGTTTCTAGAATTTAGTGTTCTTCATTCCTGAAGCACTTCATTCTTTGTATTTCAATGTGGCGATTCACTTCGTGTAAATTTGGCTAATAGATTGGAATGAAAGAAACTTCATTTTGTCATGCAAGACGCCCGCATCACTGCACTAAACATACTCTAAATCACATCGCTCCACAGAAACAACATAGGTTTATTTGATGATTTATTTATTTATTCATTATTTTATTGATTTATTTGTTTATTTATTTATTTAGAGATACTGTCAACCCCCTATTGAAGGTCATTACAGGAAAGGTATGACACACTATACAATCAAAGTAGGCACATAACTGTACAATTCAAAATGATAAATCAGGTGTACATATATACTAATTCATGAAAGATCTGCATTCCAAACTAAAAACGAAACACACGCAGCCTTATTCGCAATGCAACAGATTACAACCGCAATAATCTTTACAATAAATCATTTAATTATAAATCAACTAAGTGCACAAATTCATCAACGTCCCCCACATTGACTATGTTAATCCGTAACCCATTCGAATCTTCGATGACATCAGGAAAGAAAGCATCATGGTATGCCTTCTTTCGCGAAAAATAAGGTTGTAGTACTTGTGTGTGGTTTGCCTTCTCGCTTAGTCTCCCTAGCTGTTGTACGTAGTCGTTTCTGCTGATTTTAAACTCACCTTCCAACAATTGAAAGACAAACTTTAATCTATTTTTACGCCTGCGCTTGTGTACTGTCTTCAGATGACAAACTTGTAGCATTTCTGTGAATTAGTCGTCCTACTTATATCTCGAGCATATAAAGCGAGCCGCAAGCCGTTGTATGCTTTCAAGCTTATTTACCAGCACTTTTTGATGAGGACTCCAGACAATGCTGGTGCATTCCAGTATTGGCCGCATAAAAGTTTTAGGTACTTAATCGCTTAGATTGTCGACAACGTGTAATTCCTGATACAGTATTCAAATGAAATTATCGTTTGTTTCTTTAGAATTGTGCGTAACAGTAGATTTCAAATACTTGATTTTTGTTACCAAAGCTTCACATCATCAGTGTAATTCCTTCAGACATCCAGCATTATTCAACTCGTCCCTCCTACCAGTCACTCGCGCGTAAATTGAGCAATCATCAGAAAACAGTTTGAGCTTTACATGAAATTTTTCTATGTCTGCAATATCGTTGACATACATCAGAAACAATAAGGGCCCAAGAACAAGCCTTGTGGAACTCCAGAAAACTCTTTCAGTGAGCTAGACATGGAGTTATTAATTTTCACGACTTGCCTCCTGTCATTTACGAACGCTTTAATCCAATGCAGTAGAAGTTGACTGAGTCCAGCCCAGCTAAGCTTATACAGTAATCTGTCGTGAGGTACCTTATCGAAGGGCTTAGCGAAATTTATGCAGACGACATCAATTTGTTGATACATATCTAAAGTTGTCGCAAAGCCATGGATAGTTACAATGAGCTGTGTTGTAGTCGAAACTTTACTCCAAAGGCCATGCTGATAAGGATAAAAGTAAATTTTTATATTCCAGGAATGTTACAATATGCTTCACAATGCTATCTCCTAATATTCTGCAGCAGATAGATGAGAGCGACACATGACGGTAATTATTGGCGGACAACCAATGACCACATTTCTAAACACAGGGACAACTACAGCTGTGAGCCAGTCAGATGGCACTGAACTAGTACATATAGATTTTTTAAAAATAATTTCTGAGCAGTATGATACCCACTCTGCTTAACGCAGCAAAACAGGATGGGGTATTTAATCCGGCCCGCATGCTTTTTTCGACTCAAGGGACAATAGACTTTTCAATACTCTCTCTAGACTGATAGTAATATAAACCATCAGCTCAGATAAGTGGCAAATTACATCCTCTGTTTCAGTGTCACATCTGCGTCTTGTAAAAACTGTCTGAAAGAAAATATTTAGACAATCTGCAACGTCAACAGTACAGTAATTACCTTGCGCTTAAACTTTGTTATTCTAAGTTGCTCTTGTTTGATTTTTTTCATCACACATGAAGACGCTGGAAAAAATAAATACACATGTAGGCTGGACTTGATGTTTTCATTTCTGTTGCGCCACTGTATCGAAATTCGTCCTTGAATATACCAGCGTTCGCCAGACGCAGTATCATGGTGATATTTACAGTTTGAAATGAGGCCACAATAATGCACTTAGGTTGTGTACTTCAGCGCAGTGACGGAAGTAATAATCGCAATACAATCGGAGGCGATTCGTAGGTCGCCAGAAACCTGAACCAGCGTGTCACTTCACCTACGCATGTGTCGCCACTCATTCCAGCATAATTTCGGGTGCTTGCGTCGGATTACGGCTGAACTGACGTACTTTTGTCGTCGAAAATGCAATGAGTGAAGAAACAATTAACCCATTTTGAAATGATTGGATGAACAAAGGCACGGCATGTGCCCAGGAAGTGAACGGCTGACTGTAAGACTGTTTTAGCCGTTCAAGCTCCTGGCAGTTAAATGAATGAATGATTTACCTTAATTTAAAGTCCGGCAGTTTTCACCGGGTGACGTGGGGGAAGAGGGCATTAACAGTTGGCAATATTAAGTGCAGCGGAACCGTTTGGTAAGTCGTTCATACGAGCAGGGTGTACCATCGACTGCGACCATCGACCAGGAAGGGCTCGGATAAATTAGGGCGAACATTTCACATACGCTGTCGCCTTGGAATTCACAACGGCTGTGACGGGGGGTGTAACAGTGACGACGAATTAAGGGCTGTCATGCGCCGTGACAGTAATGACTGAAGCTTTTCGCCTATCTCGCGTTAGTTGACGCATCATACCTTGACGCGACATTTTTTTGCGAGCGTCAGTAGGAAGGCGGAGAGATTTCGCTGCTTACATGAAGAAAGTGTTTTTGCGGCCCAGACAACGATATTTTGGCAAAACGAGAGGACAGTCGATGTGCCGAGCCACCGTCTTTCTATATTCGAATTATCAAGAAAGTTCTGCACATGCGGGGTGTTCGTCTCTGCCGTCGACGAACTCATTTTAGTTGGGTATCATTTTAGAGAGACGAGAAGCCTTATGGTTAGCGGCGACAGAAGCGAGGTAATTGAGAACTGCCATTGTGACGATATGCACGCTTCGCAATGCAAGATGTATAGATGACCTGATGAGATAGACAACCCACGTTCCGCTTGTGCATATGCACTGTTTAGGGGCTATATGGCTGCACTTAGGCAAGCACAAAATGTGAGCCTTTGTTGGAATATTATTTTTACATCCGTGCAGTGACGAAGAGTCATAACCAGCAAGAGAATCAGTCGAGCTCGACTTGAGTCACTCAGTATTGAAGAGTGCGAATGGACGCGTGGCGAGCAATGCCCGTGGGACGAGAAGGGTTTGTGAGTGTCGCGGACAGGTCATATGAATTCATTCCTGTCGCAGAAAAAGTTGTCATTACCTGTGAAGACATATAGATGATGAGGACAATTATTAAACTAATGGCTTGTTATGAAGGTCAGCTGTTGAAATTGGTGACCTTAATGAGGAATACGGCGGAGTTTGTCCAATGACGACGATGCTACGTGCGAGCATTCATCTATACAACACGCAGTGCAATTATAAGCGTTTAGTCCGCAGTGGCATCGCTTTCATGAGCACGCAGTAACGCCAACAACGCATAAACTTGTATGAATGGAAGGCTAGAACACCGGCGGGAAGTGCACTACTGCTGGCAACAGCGGTTGCACGTGAAATACAGAGCTTCGAGGACTTACACGTTTTATGAAGTACCGGCGAGACCACGCAACAAGCGTTACTTACCCAACAAGCATGCAAGGTGTATGTGTCGCTGCCCGAAGGAGGGCGGTCACAATGAAATTAAGCGAAGCACACCACCTGTGTTCTAGCTTGTGTGCGTCATACCTTGTCGAAATGAGTGGTAGCAGTACGCAGATATAGCGGCCCACCAGTCTGAAAACGGCACATATGTATGTGGAAAAACCCTATTAACAAGAAAACAGCGAAATATATTGATGCCTCAAAAGTGAGAAGTATCTCAGTTGCGTAGTTTGATAATTTCAAGCTCTGCAAGTTATCCTTTTTTGCTTATTGAGAGAGGCATCACTCAGGTTAGGGCAAATTGAGTTTTGAACGCTATGATGGCACGCAGCTGGACCAAAGATGCAATACACGCGCAACTCCCTCAGTTTGGCAGCCGGCGTACCATGCATTTTTTTCTGGGTTCGTCTTTGCCTACGAAGTTTAGTAGACTCTACATGTTCAGTCGCAGGCCGGCCCGAGCCACCACAGTTATGTATCTGTGGTTTTGACATATTGTAATGGTGGTGGCAAAAAACAAGGAACTGGCTTAAATCCGTTGCGGTGATATATTTTACTAGCACACAGCCTTTGCGTTAAGAACGACACTGTACTCCGTGGGCGCGCTGTGGGGTGTTTTGGGAAAGTCATACGAGGGAAGTTCTTTAAAGAGGGGCAAGTACATTTGCGCAAAATTACCAATCAATTATCTGCGAATGATGTAGAATGACCGACTGCAGTGACACACCGCCATCGAATATCACCAAATGGCTCACCTATATCAAGCCCAGTGGTGGCGAGAGGTGTTTGACAAGCTCAGACAAGGGTTATCCTCTTCGGCATGTTTCACCACAGAAGAGTTCCATTGTTGCAGAAGCTCATTGGGGTCGAAATGCCGAAACACCAGCGTGGTCTTTCGATATAGGTGCACCTTCAAGAAACACCTATTTATCTGGAGATCAACGCTGCATATTACCTCCTGGACGTATTGTAGTTCTTTTTTATGACATTCCGAAATTTTCAAACTGAGCACCAAATTTAGCCTTCCTAGCACTGACGATCTTGAGATAAAATATTTTAACAGGAGGGCCGCCTCCTGCACTACATGTAAAAAGTTAAAACTAACGCTGAATCCTAATTTACCACTTTGGCTATCCACGTTAATTAACACCCCCGCAATGCACTTAGGGACTGGTATATATTCTGGAAATACCAAGTCCGGGGATATGGTCTAGTAGAGACGTTTAATCAGCAGGACAATGCCGACGAAGATTGTTGATGACCCAAATGCTTCTAATGCCAGCGCAGGTAAGCTTGGATGACTTTTTGAAATATATCTTTGGGTCATTTTTGTTTGGCTCAAAATTTTCGGGCACTGACAGACTCTTTCGAGAGCGGCCGCAGCATCCTGTGAAGACGTTCTCTGACTACGCGCTGAGTATATGTGATATTGACCACTGCGATTTAGTTAGGTGTCTTGCTTACTTACAGAAGCTAAGTTAATCACGGAATACGCGTTGACGGTGGCGGTTCACAATTTTTATCGGGTGCCAATGAAATTTCCCACGTTTCAAAGCAGAATTTGAGCTACTTTCAACTGGCACTTTGCTCTGTCCGCTGCCTATTTCCGTATTCATCAACGCCTTTTTCTCGGGTGATGATTACGGTGAGTTCGCTCGTTTTTTTTGTCCATTTTCTTTTTTTAGCAAATGTCCTGTTTCTGCTCTTAGAGCCACCGGCAATTTATTTCGAAGCTTTACAAACCCTTATTATGTAAGTCTTGTAGGCTTATGCCACAGGAGCGAAAGAAAGACACGCCTGAACGATAACCGATGCCAGCCCGGAACGTGAGCCGTGGCTTCACGTGCCACGGCCTAGCACCTTCTTTATTTTCTTCTGTCGCCATCGCGCGCTCTCCGGTTTGCGCGCCGGCCGAACGAGGGCGCTACAGGGCCCCCCGTGTAGACTTGAAGTCGGAATGTTACATGCCGTTTGTGGTATTCCAACGGAAGATCAGTCGTAGATGAGAGGCTTTCTAGGGCGGTCTCCAGGTACGCCGGCTTGAGTCGGTCCAAGCTGACTGTCTCTTCACGGCCGTTCTGAAGTAGAGTGGCAGTTTTGGGGGTGCGGTGAAGGACGCGGAATGGTCCGTCGTAGGCTGGTGTCAAAGGTGGTCTGACCGCATCGTGGCGCACGAAAACATGTGTTGCAGTGGCCAGATCAGGGTGGACGAATACGGTCTTGTGTACGGAAGGTCTGGGTGGAGTGGGCCGGAGGTCTTGAACGCAGTCGAGGAGGCGTTGTAGGAATTGCTGTGGCTGGTCTGGTAGCTTCGTTGACGTGAAGAAGTCTCCCTGAAGCCGTAGAGAAGTGCCATACACCAGCTCTGCTGTTGAGCACTGCAGGTCTGCCCGGATGACAGCTCGTAAACCTAAGAGCACCAGTGGCAAGGCATCAACCTAGGTGGCTCTATTGAGGCGGGTAGTCAAGGCGGTCTTCAGTTGTCGGTGAAGGCGTTCCACTATGCCGTTGGCGCAGGGATTACAATACGGCAATGTATACGGCAATGGTACGGCAATGTCTGGCTCCGAGGATGCGATTAAGGCAAGTAAACAGCGAAGACTCAAACTGACGTCCACGGTCAGTTGTCACGGTGCCAGGACAGCCAAAACGGGATACCCACGTAGAAATGAAAACGCGGGCAACTGTCTCGGCTGTGATATCTTGAATTGGAACAGCCTCTGGCCAGCGTGTGAAGCGATCGACCATGGTCAATATATAACGGTACCCCTGAGACACTGGTAGAGGGCCCACAATGTCTAGATGAACATGGTTGAAACGACGGCCGGGTGGAAGGAAAGGTTGGGGCAGTGTCTTAGTATGACGGGAGACCTTTGTCATCTGGCAGGGCAGGCACATGCGCGTCCAAGCGCGCACATCACCGTTGATTCCGGGCCAGACATAGCGCTGGGTGAGAAGACGCTGAGTAGCGCGCATGCCAGGGTGACAGATGTCGTGTAAGGAGTGCAAAACGGTGCGTCGTAATGAAGCGGGAACGAAAGGGCGGGGAAGGTCAGCTGAGACATCGCACCACAAGCGCTGAGATGATAATGAATGAGGCACCAGGCGTAGTCGGAGAGAACGGGGGTTCTCCCGAAAAGCGGCAAGCTCTCTATCATCCTGCTGTGCCGAGGAGAATGAGGCCCAGTCGATGGTTGGCGGTGGAGAGTTAACCGCGGCTATACGAGAAAGGGCATCTGCGGCGGTGTTGTCAGCTCCTTTCACGTGGCGGATGTCAGTCGTGAACTCCGATATCTAAGCCAGATGGCGGAGTTCACGGGGCACGTACTTGGATGAGTTAGTGCAGAAAACATACGCCAGTGGCTTATGGTCAGTCAGCAAGTAAAACGAGCATCCTTCCAGGAAATGCCGAAAGTGCTGTATTGCAGCGTAGATGGCTAGTAATTCCCGGCCAAAGACGCTGTAGCGGGTCTCAGCAGGAAGTAGCTTCCGAGAGTAAAACGACAAGGGTCTCCACTCGGATTTAATGCACTGCTATAAGACGGCTCCGATGGCCACGCTGGATGCGTCCACCATCAACCGAGTAGGGGCGTTGCTGCGGGGGTGATTGAGAAGCACGGCGTTAGTGACCGCTTGCTTAGCAGCAGCAAAGGCGGCCTGGGCCTCCGACGACCAAGGAATGGCGGAGAACGGGCCGGCGGTCGACCGAAGGAGGTCGGTGAGCGGTCGTAGCAGTTCGGCACAGTGTGGTTTGAAGCGCCTGGAAAAATTCACAAGCCCCAGGAATTAGCGTATTTGGCACAGTGTTGCAGGCTGAGGGTAATCCTGAATTGCTTTAACGTGGGACCGGAGAGGGCGTATTCCTTTGGAAGATATGTGATGGCCCAAGAACTCGAGCTCAGATGCGCCGAAAGTACACTTAGAGGCGTTCACAACGAGGCCGTACTGCTGAAGACGTTGGAACAGAGCGCGTAGATGGTGCTCATGATCTTCAGGTGTGCGGCTGGCGATGAGGACATCGTCAAGGTACGCAAACACAGTAGGAAGACCCCGTGTGACCTCAAAAATGAAACGCTGGAAAGTTTGAGCCGAATTGTGGAGCCCAAAAGGCATCCACACGTATTCAAACAACCCAAAGGGCGTCGTAATGGCGGTCTTAGGTATGTCGGCGGGCTCGACAGGAATCTGGTGGTACGCCTTAACAAGGTCCACTTTGCTGAAAATTGTGCAGCCGTCGAGGCGCGATGTAAAATCCTGGATGTGAGGTAGAGGATAGCTGTCGTGGACAGTCTTGGCGTTCAACGCTCGATAGTCCCCACAAGGACGCCAGTCACCAGGATCACGCTTTGTCGCCAAATGCAGCGGGGTAGCCCAAGCGCTTGACGACGGGCGGATAATGCCGAGCTGCAGCATGTGGTCAAACTCCCGTTTAGCACTAGCTAGGCGGTCTCCGAACAGGCGGCGTGGTCGAGCGGCTGCCGGTGGACCCCGGGTGACGATGTGGTGTGTCACCATATGTTTAGGCGGCTGAGTGAGGTTGCATGGTTTAGTTAACTCCGGGAAACTCGCCAAGATTATTTCGAACGGTGAGGAAGGTATCAGCATGCGGATGGCCATTGGAGCGATGTCGGACAGGACTCCCGAGATGGAGAGACGAGTCTTACCATCTATGAGGCGGCGCCGCCGCACGCTGACGTCCAAATCGAAGCATGAGAGGAAGTCCTAGCCGATGATCGGTTGAACCACGTCTGCCATGACGAAAACCCACCGGAAAATGCAGCGAAGGCCGAAGTCGAGGGTGAGAGATCGGAGCCCATACGTTGTTATAGTCGAGGCGTTGGCAGCACGAAGCACTTGCCCCTGTGACTTTGAACGATCAGCCTTAGTCGGGGGCACAACGCTAATTTCCGCGCCCGTATCTATAAGGAACCTGGCGCCTGATAGCTGGTCCGTGACCATGAAAAGGCGGCTGGGACGAGAAGGGAGATCACACGCCGCCGTCAGTGATCCCGACAGGCGTTTCCCTGCCACGAACATGGGGGTGTACACTTCGTGGCTCGGTGTCGGAAACGCCGGTTGTACCAGCAGAGGGGTGGAGGGCTGAGACTCCGAGCATCTCGTGTGCGTGGAAGAGCTCGACGACCGGAACGAGGCGAACGAGTCTCCTGCAGGGGGCTCCGGAGTGCGGCAATGGAGGCGGCGAGTTCGTCGATGCGGGCCTCAAGGCGCGAAATCGCTGTGTCTGCTGGTGGTAAGACAGCGTTGACAGATGGGGAGGTCGCTTCATGAACCTGATCGGCGAGCTCCGCCAGGCGGTCGAGATTGACGTCGCCGGCCGCCGCGAGGACGAGGCGGATTGGCTGAGAATGGCGTTGGAGGAAGAGCTCGCGAAGCAACGCTGAGTGGGCAGAGACGTCGTGAATCGCACTCAAGTTGTTCAGATTGACGGTAAAGTTTCAGCAGCTAAGAAAGTAAATCAAGGTGTTCCTCAGGGCTCGATGCTTGGCTCGCTGCTCTTTTTGCTATTTAATAATGATCTACCTAATGTTTTGACTGCTACAGATTGTATCTTATATGCAGATGACACGACCATTTTTACTTATGCTAACAATGTCGATGAGCTACAACGAAACATTAACGTGGATCTACATAATATAAGTTCCTGGTGTCGAATGAACATGTTAAGAATTAATCCATCAAAAACCGTTTTTATAGTTTTTCATTCCTTCCCGACTGTACTTTCAAAATCTATATCTGTGCGTCTGGACGATAATTTAATTCCCTTGTCCGACAGTACAACGTTTCTCGGTGTAGTTCTTGACCGGCATATGAAATTCAATCTTCATGCGCAATCACTCATTCGCAAGGTAACCTTTGGAATACGCGCCATAATCAAAACTCGTTCATATTTTCAGCCACACATAATCCACTCCCTTTATCACGCACATATTCACAGCCATTTATCTTATTGCATATCAGCCTGGGGTAACACATATTTGACCCACCTCAACCAACTACAACGCCTACAGAATCAAGCACTTCGACTCATGACTTTCAGCCATTTCTTAACCAATGCAACGCCACTTTATCAGAATTTAAATATACATCCTCTTTATCACCTCTTTCAGCTGAAGTTATCAGTTGTGATGTATAGGCTTTTTCGCGGTAATGTGCATATAGATGGCATTGTCTTGGAAGGCCTTGTAAATAATAATATTACTAGGTTTTCTGAGCTTGATAACCGCCTTCTGCCTAAAGTTCGCACAAACTACGGCAAGTTCACTACCACATTTACGGGAATCAAGCTGTGGAATTCCCTTCCTTGCGTAATAAAATCATCAGCCACAGAACATGCATTCAAAAACCAAGTAAAGAAATATTTTTTGCAACAGTTGTCTTCATCTTAGCAACTGCTTTTTAATGTAGCGATAACAATTGCTACATGTTATATTGCCCTTACGTTTTGTATTATAACTTGCGCTTGTTTGTTCTTCAGATTTTTCTTTTTTGCCTTGCTAAACATATATGTATTTTCTACTTTCGTTTTTTCGCACTGTGCTTTTTTTTCTTACTGAAGATACCGTAACAACTGAATGTTGTATATTTTGTTTCTTCTCCCGTTAACATCATGTATGGGAGCCCCCCTGACAGTTTCCAACTTTGGGGCTCCTTGTGTGTATTACCAATCCTGTACGCACTTTTCTGTAAACTGACATCGTTGTTGAATAAACTTGAAAACTTGAAACTTGAAAACTTGAAAACTTTCCCAAGAAGCTGTCGCACTCGACGCAGTAGTTGGCAGGGGCGCCTGTCGCCAAGGTCCCCCTCTGCAAGGAGCTGCTGTAGGCGGACGCGTTCCGAAGGCATGAATCGTTCCAGCACCTTGGTTTTAAGGTGCTGATATGGCGTAGTGTCCGAGGGGTTGGTGAGGACGTCGGAGAGCTCGCTGGCAACATCAGGAGGAAGGACGGAGGCTACGTGGTAGTAGCGTGTCGTTTCCGAGGCGATGCGGTACAGGGAGAATTGCGCCTCGACCTGATGAAACCAAACTTGCGGGTCCTGTGGCCAGAAAGATGGGAGACGCAGTTGCACGGCCGAGACGTCCTGCGGACGTGAGGCTTGTTCGGTTGAGGGTGCATTCGAGTCAGTCATTGTCTTCGACCGGGTCACCACTTGTAGGCTTATGCCACAGGAGCGAAAGAAAGACACGCCTGAACGATAACCGATGCCAGCCCGGAACGTGAGCCGTGGCTTCACGTGCCACGGCCTAGCGCCTTCTTTATTTTCTTCTGTCGCCATCGCGCGCTCTCCGGTTTGCGCGCCGGCCGAACGAGGGCGCTACAGTATCGTTGCCCTGCCATAGTGGTCTACTGGCTAAGGGACTCGGCTGCTAACGCCAAGGTCGCGGAACTGAAGCCCGGCTGTGGCGGTGGCATTTTGAATGCAGGCGAGAAGGCTGTAGACCCGTGTGATCAGGTTTTGGTGCACGTTGAAATATTCCAGGTGGTCGAAACTTCTGGAGCCCTCCTTTTACGGTGTCTCTCATAATCATACGGTGGTTTTTGGACTTTAAACCTTACACATCGTCATCATCATCATATAAGTATTGGCTTCTATAGGATTACGTGTGTTGTCTACATGTAATGAAAACCCGCCTTTGTGTTATTCGGCAAAGTGGGAAAACTGAAGAAAAGTTTTTCGTAATACAAGACATATGCAATGAAGCGCGAGAATTGAGGGCCAGTGCACGTGCTTTTGTTTGCAATATTCACAAGTCGTGCGATGTCGGCTCCAATCGAACTGAAGAGCTTACATCATAGCCAACATTACCTTTAGCGGCGACAATTTGCAGCGACATGATGCGATTAGCACAAGCAATTGCTCATTGTAGCCGTTATAATAAAAGCAGCCACATTTCAATCTTCGAGCACTGTGCATGAAAACCGCACACTAAAACATGAGAAGTATGGGACATTTTCACTGCATAGTATCGTCTCAAGCTCTCAAACAATGTATGAATGATTATCGCTATCGCAAAAGAAGTCTGTTGTGCTGATTGAATACCTTTCAAAAATACACCTTCAAGACGTGCTCGATTATTCAGAAGCCGCACATGTGAGAACCCACTTGCAAATATTCTGCTTGAATACCCTTACGTAAGAAACCGCAAGGGTGCTTCTATGCTTCTAATCATCCTTGACTCGACTTTTACACTTGCCCCACCACGATGGTCTAGTGGTTATAAGGTACTCGGCTGCTGACCCACAGGTCGCGGGATCAAATCCCGGCAGCGGCGGCTGTATTTTCGATGGAGTAGAAAGCGCTGTAGGCCCATGTGCTCGGATATGCGTGCACGTTAAAGAACCTCAGGTGGTCGAAATTCCCGTAGCCCTCCACTGCAGCGCCTCCCATAATCATACTGTAGTTTTTGGACGTTAAGCACGACATATCAATCAAGTCGATTTTTACACTCATCAGAAAAAAAGGTAAATGCGACTGAATTTCAGCTTTACACGCAGTATACCTTGTATGTTGCCATGCATTACCACATAAGCAGTTGCTATGCTTTCCAAAAGTGTTTCTCTTTGTTTTGTGAGAACCAGTACTTTTTGTCTGCTCACGGCAGTAAAAACGTTTTCGCCAGTAAGCACACAAAAACGTCTTATGCCAGTAAGCACAATATGTAATAACATTGTCGGGGAAGCAATGCCATCTGTGCACACGTAAATTTATGTGCCTATTAGTGTGCTGGAAAGTTGAGTAAAGTGCGGAGAGCGTACATCTGGTTTCAAAGCGAACAAAGACTTCAGCAAGGGGAAGACTTGGGAGGAGCACTGACTTTACGTTCTTGTTAGCTTCTACAGCCTTTACACACACATTATAGATTGGTTCTACACTTTCGGTAGTTTTACTATATATTTATACGTGTCAGAGTTGCATGTGTATATCTTGAGAAAAGCGTGTCGACTCTCTATAACAAAGTCGTAGGAAACACGAATGTCAAAAAAAGTTAAGTGCATGACTGTTTCCTGAACAGAAGTCAGTGGGCATCTTTAAAGAGAGCGATACATGCGAGTATCACATTATTAAAATGATAGTCAAAGAACGCCTTTCTTCTTAATGTGCTATAAAACATTGTTACTTTAGATTTCGCAGGACTGTAAGAACTTTACAAGTTAACCGAGTGCTGCAATACCGATAGTGGAATGAAAACAAGAAATGTTTATTACATATATGTTCTTCGATTTTGTTGAGAAATACGCATGTCCAGTAACTATTTTGCATAAGAGTAGAGCAAAAGTGGTGATTGTCGTCATTCACTACTTCGTGAACACCAGTAGCCCTCGTGTTCTACCTCGAAACTTGCTATGAACCGATACCTTACTACGTGCCGCTACACACTTGTAGATGGCGACCTCACCTTTTCGTAAGCCCGCGGCCATTCAGTCTATTCGAGAACGCCGCTTTTGCTGTTAGTGTTCATGTTTGCGCCTACTCACACGCCAAAGGCTTTGAGGATCGTAGCAAAGCATTAAAACTGAGTTTAGTGCCACTAAAAAATCACAAGACTACCGCGAAGAAAGTGCACATCGAGCACTCCGATTTTTCCTATTATTGCGAGTTGAATTATTGAGCATTTACTGTAATTAAGGTTGTACTAAGAGCTTGCCAGGAAGTTCATGTTGACTAGAGATTGAAAACACGAGATCAATTGGAGCACTTGTCTCGTATACTCTGACTCCTGTCCTTGTTTCGCACACATTCAAAACATGCACTTTGATATAGTATATCTACATTGAAGGAGTCGTGGCAGCGCAAAGTATACACAAAATGGAAGACGGATCTGGAAACTACGGGTGCCATAATACCACCTGATTTAGTCCATGAAACTTCACAACAAATGATGATGATGATTTAGAAAACCAGGAAAACGGCTTCTTGTTTTTTTTAACAGAGAAGTAGTTTTATGGCCTTTTCTTTGTTGTGATTAACTTTTGCGCACAGGCTGTTGGGAAACAGATGTTTCTTCTGCTTTCCGGTGGGCAAAATTTTAGCAGTGCAGTGCAGCGCCCGTGGTTTCTTGTGCATGCTTTCTCCAGTTGCTTGATTTTGCATAGCGATGACTTGACTTAGTAAATTAATTAAGCAATGAACAAGTTCTTCTACTTTATTATTCTCAAGTGTTGTTCGACCGGACTCTCGAAGGAAGAGCATGCCTAAACGCCCCATCGCAGTGGCAAGTTATTTAAGAGTTTTTTGTAGAAGGGATTTTGATTGTGCCTGGCAGCCGCATCAATAAACCATGATTTCTGGCGTCATTGGTGAATGGCTGCTGCTTTTTTATGTGTCATGCCTCCGTGTTGGTGGCTGCTACGAAACAAGTAGATTTTAGTGTGTTCTGTGCGTATCGTTGCGTTGCACCCACAGCTCCTTAGCCGGAAATGAGTGTTTTGCGTGCGCTATGTCATACCAGGAGCTCTTCTGGCGCTTTTTTCCGCACCGTGCCAAAGCATCTATGCTCCTAGGGAGCAGCTTTTTAGCGTGTTTTTCGTGTCCTATGTCACAGCGTCCGCGGCTCCTTCGTCGCAGATCTTTTGGCGCTTTGTTCAGGTACCGTGTCTGAGAACCATGCTCCTAGGAAGCAGCTTTTTAGCGAGTTTTTCGAGCCCTACGTTGTAGCCTGCGCGGCTGTTTCGTATAACCGCTTTTCGCGCTTTTCCCGTGAACCACGCCACAGAGTCCAAGCTCTTTAGAAGGAGTTAGCATGTTTTCGAGCGCTAGGTCGCAGCGTCTGTGGCCATTTTGCGGGAGCACTTTTGGCTCTTTTGCGCATACCGGGGCATGCTCCTCCGGAGAAGTTTTTTCGCGTGTTTCTTTAGCGCTATGCCGCAGCGTCCGCAGCTATTTTCGGGAGCACTTTTGGCGTTTTTGCGCATCGTGGCATGGCAGCTATGCTCCTCCGGAGGAGTTTTTTTTTTTCTCGTGTTTTTCGAGCGCCTTGTCGCAGCGTCCATAGATCTTTCGTGGAAGCACTTTTGGTCTTTTTTCGCATATCGTGCCAGGGTAGTCATGGTTCTCAGGAGGAGTTTTTTAGCGTGTTTTTCGAGCGCTGTGTCGCAGCATCCACGGATGTTTCGCGGGAGCACTTTTGGAGTTTTTTCGCATACCGTGCCGTAGCGGTCATGCTCCTGGGGAGGAGTTTTTTCGCATGTTTTTCGAGTGCTAAGCCGCAGCATGCACAGCTATTTTGCGGGAGCACTTCTGGCGTTTTTGCGCGTACCGTGGCATGGCGGCTATGCTCCTCCGGAGTTTTTTCTCGTGTTTATCGAATGGTATGCCGCAGCATCCGCAGACCTTTCGCGGGAGCACTTTGGCGCATTTTCTGTGTACCGCATCACAGCGTCCACACTCACCTGGAGAAGCTTGTTAGCGTGTTTTTTGAGTGCTATGTCGCAGCGTCCGCAGCTTTTTTGCGGGAAAACTTTCGGCTCTTTTGCGCTTACTGTGGCATGGCGGCCATGCTCCTCCGGAGGAGTTTTTTGCGTGTTTTTTTAGGGCAATGCCACAACGTCCGCCGCCTTTTTGTGGAAGAACTTTGTGTGCTTTTTTCGTTGTCACAAACGAGCGCTCAGAAAAGAGCGCAACGCTGAGTTCTGGCGACAGTGACTGTACCGGGCGCCAGAGAGACGCCTCGGGGTCGGCGCTAGAATAGAAAAAACAAGCATCCAGACTCCCCGGGCACGCCAACTCTCCCCTCCGAAGCGTAGTTTCAGCTACCAACCTCCCCACATCGGCCCCCGAGCAAGCCCTGGAAAGATCTGAAAGGAAAGAGGCGTGGTGATGTAGAGCGGCGTCACGAGTCGTGGACGGTTCTCGAAACGCCTCGCTCTTTCCCCAGTTCCCCAGCCTTGGATGTGCATCGCGCCGTTGAAACGATTAAAATTTTCTGGAATCTAGCGTGGTAGGTATTATTCAAGCGTGCAGCGGAGAAGGGAAACCAGGAGTTGAGCACAGTTTACGCCAGTGTGCACAGGCAGGAGAAGGAAGTTTGCACAAGTGCGCGTAAGGTTATTCCGCCGTGTCGTCGGCGAAGGCTTTTGTCATCAGTGACAAAGCAGGTGATGAAGATGGTTTCCACCTGAAGGGCGAAGGCTGGTGCTACCAGCAGAAGAATAATGTGAGACAAAGGCAACTGATGGGAAGCCGACGTGTTCCAGCGAAGAAGTTTGGTGCTTGTAGAGCGGCTAATTGAATAGGCGAGGTTTCCGGGAAGAAGAGCTTCGGTGGCACACTGTTAATTAAAATCTCCAAACGACGGGAAAATCGTCCAAACGACGGGAAAATCTTGGCAGCTCTATTTCCAAGCATTTGAACGTCAATGTGACTGCAGGTCATCATTTCTAAGTTACGGTGTATTTTTTTTTCATTTTGACGTCTCCCATGTAAATAATCTTACAAGAAAACGTATATTTACAGATATTTACAACGATTACACGCGATGACAATGCCTGGCGCACTGGCGGGCTGGAACCAGTCTCTAACCACTTCGTAGACTTCTCCTTCAGCCAGGGACCCTCTACCGCTTTATGTCCCAATCCCACTACTGCCTTGTGGCACTACCCCGCGGCGTTAAAGCGCCGACCCGGCGCTTGTCATGAAAGGGGAGTGTTGGATGACACATAAGGCTTCAGTCTGATGACGTGCACAACAGTGGATGGTGGTGGCATTGAGTGTGCTTCGTCGACGACTCGCTGTATCTCGTAGGTGAGGTTGGTGATCTTGCGAAGGACTTTGTATGGTCTGTCATAGCGAAATAAAAGTTTTTCTGAGAGGCCGATGTGACGACATGGGGTCCACAAGAGTACGAGAGAACCTGGTGCATACGAAACTTCGCGGTGGTGACGATCGTATCGATCTTTCTGAGAGGCTTGAGAAAGCATGAGTCGTTCTCGGGCAATCTGTCGTGCTGCGTCGGCTCGCTCTATGGCATCGCGGACGTATGTGACAGGGGAGCTTGAACCAGCGGGAAGGAGTGTATCAAGAGGCAGAGTGGGTTCCCGTCCATAAAGAAGGTAGAACGGGGAATAACCTGCGGTGTCATGTCTGGAGGAGTTGTAAGCGAAGGTGACGTAGGGTAACGTTGCGTCCCAGTCACGGTGGTCTGGAGAAACATACATTGACAACATGTCCGTGATAGTGCGATTCAGGCGCTCTGTAAGTCCATTAGTTTGTGGATGGTATGCCGTTGTGAACTTGTGGTTCGTGGAACAGAAACGTACGATATCCTGGACGACGCGAGATAAAAAGTATCGGCCTTGGTCAGTAACGAGCTGTTGAGGAGCGCCGTGATGCAATATGATGTCATGTAGCAGAAAGTCGGCGACATCGGTAGCACAGCTGGTTGGAAGAGCGCGGGTGATCGCGTAACGTGTCGCGTAGACGATCGCCACGGCAACCCATTTGTTCCCGGATGCAGAAGTGGGAAATGGCCCGAGAAGGTCAAGCCCTACGCGGTAGAATGGTTCAGCAGGGATCTCAATAGGGTTAAGAAGGCCAGCTGGAAGCGATGTTGGTCGTTTTCGACGTTGACAAAGGTCGCAGCTGGCGACATACTTTTGCACAGAGCGATATAGGCGTGGCCAGAAAAAACGGCACCGGACGCGATCATAAGTGCGGGTGACTCCCAGGTGACCAGCGGCAGGTTCATCGTGAAGCTGTCGGAGAACATCTACACGCAAATGGGAAGGCACGACGAGAAGGCGGTCAGGACCATTAGGGCGCATGTTGTGGCGGTAGAGAACTCATTCATGAAGAAAATACAAGTTCAGAGAAGTGGGTGGTGTAGCGGAACTCAGGCTTTCTATGATGGGAAGTAAATCCGGGTCGCGGCGTTGCTCAGAAGCGATATTAAGAAAGTCTGATATTGATAAGTCGCAAGCCTCCGTAGCTCTCTCTGTGGCGTCTGGTGGATCCACTGGATACCGTGACAGGCAGTCGGCGTCTTGATGGAGGTGACCAGATTTATACACGACCGAGAAGGTGCATTCTTGGAGGCGTAGAGACCAACGACCGAGACGTCCCGTGGGATCCTTTAGCGAGGAAAGCCAGCAGAGTGCATGATGATCAGTTACAACAGTAAAACTGCGGCCGAAGAGGTACGGGCAAAATTTAGCGACTGCCCAAACAAGAGCAAGACACTCTCTTTCGGTGATGGAATAGTTCCTCTCGGCAGGGGATAAAAGGCGGCTGGCGTAGGCGATGACACAGTCACGTCCATGCTGACGCTGAGCTAAAACAGCACCAATTCCGTGGCCACTCGCGTCCGTACGAACTTCTGTCGGGGCAGTCTGATCGAAGTGGGCTAATATTGGCGTAGTCGTGAGGGCTGCAATGAGCGCCAAAAATGCAGCACTCTGAGGCGAATTCCAAGTAAATGGGACGTCTTTTTTAAGAAGCTCGGTGAGAGGCCGCGCAATATCGGCGAAATTTCGGATGAAGCGGCGAAAGTAGGAGCACAAACCAAGGAAGCTCCGGACATCCTTATGAGAAGAGGGCACGGGAAATTGAGTCAATGCGCAAATTTTGTTAGGATCGGGCTGTACCCCAGATGCGTTAACGAGGTGACCAAGTACAGTTATTTCGCGATGGCCGAAACGGCATTTGGAGGAGTTCAGCTGGAGACCAGCGTTGCGAAATACTTGAAGAATACTGGACAGTCGCTCTAGATGGCTTGCGAACGTCGGTGAAAAAACAATTATATCATCTAAGTAGCATAAGCAAGTGGACCATTTGAAGCCACGCAGAAGGGAGTCCATCATGCGCTCAAAGGTGGCCGGCGCATTACAAAGCCCAAACGGCATTACTTTAAAATGGTATAACCCTTCGGGGGTTACAAATGCTGTTTTTTCTCGGTCCCGTGGGTCAACAGCGATCTGCCAATAACCAGATCGAAGGTCAATGGACGAGAAAAACTTTGCGCCATGAAGGCAGTCAAGGGCGTCATCTATTCTTGGTAAAGGGTAAACGTCCTTCTTAGTGACCTTGTTGAGATGTCTATAGTCGACGCAAAACCGCCATGTGTTGTCCTTCTTCTTGACAAACACGACCGGGGATGCCCACGGACTAGATGAGTGTTCGACGACGCCTTTGGCGAGCATTTTCTCGACCTCTTTCTGGATGACAGAGCGTTCGGCAGCGGAGACGCGGTAAGGGCGGCGATGAATTGGGTTGGCATCGCCGGTGTTGATGTGATGGGTCACAACTGATGTCTGGCCTAAAGGGCGGTTGTCAAGATCAATTACGTCCGCATAGGATGTCAACAGACGGTGGGGTTTTTGTGCTTCGGAGGGCGAAAGATCTGGCGCTATCATTTTGGCAATGTCAATGCTTGACAGGTTGGGCGCAGTGAGCAAGTTGACGTGCGGAGTAGGTTGCTGAGCCGACAGTTCAGAAATATCACACTCTTGCAACGAAGACATGACGCCTAGTTTAATACCAGCAGGCAGCACATGCGTGGAGAAACCAAAGTTCAAAAGAGACAGATGGGTCTGATTGTGGCATACTCTCACGACGGTGTGCGGGACAGCAATGGAGTGCTTTAGCACAACGTCGGTAATAGGTGAAACGACATATTCACCATCGCGCACAGGCGGATCACACACGAGCTGCACGTAAGTCGCGGCTTGCGGCGGAAGATGCAGGAACTCGGTGGCACAAAGGTGACCTTGAGCGTCATGGGCAACAGCGGCGTCAAAAGGCAGTTCCAACTGAAGAAGACCCGTCGAGCAGTCGATAAGGGCGGAGTGCGCAGAGAGAAAGTCAAGGCCAAGAATCACGTCATGTGGGCACTGCTCAAGCACGGTGAACAATACGACGGCCTGGCGCCCAGCAATACACACGCGAGAGGTACACATGCCGAGAACGGCAGATGTGCTCCCATCGGCAAGCATTACTGCACACTTAATAGGAGGCGTGATCACTTTTCGCAGTTTAATGTAGAGAGCAGCGCTCATGACTGAAATTTGTGCACCAGTGTCTATGAGGGCTGTAACGGTAACGTCATCCACCAAAAGTTCCAAAATATTGCGGCGTGTAGGAATCGTCAACAGAGGATTTGCAGAGTGGGTCGTTAATGCAGCGTCACCTCCGGGAGCTGCATGGTCTAGTTTCCCGAGGTTGAGGGCCCAGGTCGTGCAGGGGACCTGGATCGAGAAATCATCGGCGAGAGAGATCGGCGTCCTTGGGGTGATGGTGACCGGCTGAACCTTAGGCCCTGAACGTTAGTAGGAGCAGGCTGTGGATCGTACGAACTAGAAAAGCGGCGAGAACTGCCTTCAAAGCGACGCCATGTCCCAGTGTTCCAAGACGAATTGGATGACCAACGATTGCGACAGTAGCGTGCAATGTGGCTGGCGCGAGAGCAGTGAAAGCAGATCGGTCTATCATCCGACGTTCTCCATTCAGCAGGGTTCCGGTAGCGGGAAGGGTAGCTTGAAGGGTACACCAGAATCTGGTTAACAGAAGCCGAGCTCTCGGTGGTGCGAACAGCGCAAACAGGTGTGATGCCGAGATTTGCTATTTCTTGGCGAACGACGGCTTGGATGAGGGAAACGGTGGATGCGTTGTCTTGAGGACTGTCAGAGGCGATGGCTGCAGGAGCCATTGCTTCGAGTTCGCGACGAACAATTCGGGTGACATTCTCGGACGATGTAGCTTGGGTGAACTTGGGGCTGTCTTCACAGGTCGAAGTGGCTGCAGTATTAGGCAGACGCGCAAACTGGCGGTTTATGCGACGGTTCTTGGCGTGCTCGAAGCGCTGACACTCCTTCACAACCGCGTCGACGGTGGCGCAATCTTTAACGATCAACAGATTGAACGCGTCATCGGCAATTCCCTTCAATATGTGAGCGATTTTGTCAGTTTCGCTCATGTTCTCGTCCACCTTGCGACAGAGGCCCAATACGTCCTGTATGTAAGATACATATGATTCTGTCGATGTCTGCACGCGACATTCCAGGTCTTTCCTCGCGGCCTGCTGTCGCCCAAATGGCCTGCTGAATAACTCGAGAAGCTTCAATTTGCAAACGTCCCAGCTGGTCAACTCCGACTCATGCGTCTCATACCAAGTGAGCGCCGTATCCCGCAAGTAAAATACAACGTTGGCCAGCATCAACGTAAGGTCCCACCTATAGTATTCACTCACGCGCTCGTACAAAGCGACCCAATCTTCAACATTCACCTTGTCCTTGCCTGTGCCCGAGAAGGTTCCGGGGTCTCGTGGAGGCAGGAGAATCAGAGGAGGCAGCTGCTGGTGCTGGTGCTGCTGGTGCTGGTGCTGCTGCTGCTTCTGCAGCTGCGGCTGCTGTTACTCTTGTGGGTGGGCCTGTTGAGCCATTGCAGGAAAATGAAGGAGGCGACCACTCCGAAGTTCCGTGTTGGTTTGCCGGAAAAGCCAGGTAGGCGTACCCAGCACCTCCACCAATAATCTTACAAGAAAACGTATATTTACAGATATTTACAACGATTACACGCGATGACAATGCCTGGCGCACTGGCGGGCTGGAACCAGTCTCTAACCACTTCGTAGACTTCTCCTTCAGCCAGGGACCCTCTACCGCTTTATGTCCCAATCCCACTACTGCCTTGTGGCAATATGAAATACAACCCAGTCGTCAATTTGACAGCATATTGCCATATAGAAATGACAGTGTTCTTGATTATTTTGACAGCTAGCATGTCAACAAGAAATACAACCTAGTCTTCAATTTGACAGCATATTGTCATATAAAAATGACAGTGTTCTTGATCATTTGGCAGCTTGCCATGTCAATAAGAAATACAACCCATTTGTCATTATGACAGCTTCACCACCGATGTGACTGCACGTAGTCAATTTGAAATGACGGTGTTCTCGACCATTCGATCATTTCGGTGTCTCGCATGTCAATACAATATACGACCCGGTAGTCGCTTCTACAGCGCTGCGCAACCACTTTAACTGCATGCAGTTAATTTCAGATGATGATGCTTTTTATTGTGGCACTTGGCATGTTTGTGTGAAATAAGAACATTGAATATGACAGAGTAATGCTCTGCTGTCTGAATGCTTTCACGTCAATTGCAAAAACGTTTGTGGGCTTGGCGGCCCATTTTTTCAGAGTATATGCCCGTTGGCATGCCTCATTAACATGTATGTCTCAGTATGGTTCACTGTAGTATGTCTCACTTACAGCGGATTCTGCAAAAGATACTGCAATGCAATTGGCACATGTACTTGCATATTTATTTGAAATACGGTTGCAGCATTAGGTCACCGCCACAGCATGAAGGGCACTGCAGCACCTGAAAAACGAAATGCCATACGATGTTTAATAAAAGCTTTAATACCTACATGTTCAGTTTGCACAAAATCACACACTAAGTGCTTTATGTAGGTACAAAAAATTGCACTTACATAAACACATTAGGAGCGTAAGACATAAGGAACATTGCAATTGCCTTTAGCAATCCTTAGATTCTAAGTTGTAGTTGCAGCCTATTTGACGCAACTTGCAAAAATTGGTTGTGAAAGCACCAAGAGCTAAACAGGGACATTGAACATGCTCCATTTCAAGTATGACATTAAGACCGAGTGCCCATAGATATTTAAACACCAAGTTTGTGATTGATTCGGGCTTATACATGCTAATAAATCATTTAAATAAGCACGGACAAAAAGGTGCTGATGTGGTTTAAATGTTCTCGCGTTCGTGAAGCTTGTACTTGCCGCTAGGTCGCATTGCTACGAGCATAGTTTTTATGCTGCCATTAAGGCAGCATAAAAACTATGAAAGCGTAATAGTTTGTAACACATATTTGAAGTAAAAACCATACCATCCTTCTACAGGATTTTTTTTTAATTTAGGAAGAATAGTTTTTTTTACAACGCGTTTTATGGTTTCTAATTTTTCGGAAAAATTCACATGTGGCTTGAGGTAGTAAAAAATTAATTTCACAAGAATTGTTTGGTAGGAGGACTTCCTGCTTCACCTGAATTGTCCTTAATTTCATTCAAGCCAATCGCCGATATTCAAGTCCCAAGGTTGGGCCAGTTGATGAGGAATGATCCCATCACAAAACAAGAATTTACAATTTTTTTGTGCCAAAGAAACAGTGTCATTTCCTCCATACTATAAACGTATTCACTACATATTAGAAAAAATATATTTTCCTTCACTAGACGCACATTTCTCTGTATTTGTCTTTCTAGGCACCATGATGTCGCAGAGGAATGAAAACCTAAATGAAAGAAAGGGCTAACAGCATTATGAAGATTACAGTGACCAATTTACCACCTTAATATCAGAGGGCTTTGATGAGGCTCAGCAGCCTTGGCGCGATACCACAGTTGGGTCCTTTGCCTCGTCTATTCAGTGGGTTTATCTGCCCGAAATACCTGGAGTGAAATAGAGGACAATAGAATACATTTGCCTCAAATATGATTGCCATTCACTCTACCTCCCGATCTGTAAAGCTATGAACGTGTGAACTGTCTATGTCATGTAAAATGAAGTGTTCTCGAGCAAAGGGACAACAAACATTACCTTTCATCATACCCTGTTGCAAACAATGCTACCACATTGGCTTGCTTAAAGGGACTGACAACTAATTTTTAGGGCACATATTTTCTTTAGCGCAACGGTAAGTTAATTTGTCAGTGTCTAGCCACTGAATGGTTATGTGGAAAACGCTGCGAAACAATTTTAATCAGAATTTTTCGATCTTCGGCGATTATGAAGTCTTTACACACTTGACAACACATGCTGCAAACAGTGAGTGCGAGAGCGGTTTGTGTTTAGCATGGCAGTTTACGCACGCGCCGCGGCTCGACATGGGCCACTAGCAGTCGCGAAGGCAGCACCGCTTCTCACCATGCAACTCATTTTACCTCGTAGGCAGCACAGAACAGAGCGGGGATAGATAATAATATACATGCTATAACTTTGTTGACCAATTATCACACGCATGACAGCACCAGGCTACGTGACTACGTACAACACAGTGACTGACTTCATAATCCACCTTCAAAGCTCTTCTGCTAGGCCGCACGACCTACCGGTTTTTGTTACTTTTAAGCACGATTTTAAAATATAAATCCTACTCCCAATGCAAAAATAGTCCTAGAATCTGTCACTATATTTCACGGTCTTTTCATTTCTACCAGGATCTAATCATATGTTCTGCCCAGTTGTCTGTCCCTTGCGAAGGTTCCATGTGGTGAATATGTTTTATGAACATAACAAGCACAAAATATATTTATTCAGCGAGTATGAGCGAGCTCCACCTTTCATTGCCAACCAATGGTCATATCTATTCGCCTATCGGCATTACTATCAGCCTTATATCAGCTTACGTTTATACTGAAATCTATTCACACATGCCTCAACGCACTAGCATTCATGGTCCACCTCAATGTTTATTGACATGAGGGGTGAATGGGGGGAAAGGGGGGTGCCATGACCTCCCCCCACAAACTCTTTCATGGGAAGTTCTTGGTATGAATACCTCGTATGAGTCGCACATTTTATAAAAATTGTCCTTAGTGAATTGCAGCCACTGATAACTTTTATTTATACGTACAAGGTCAAAAGGCGCTTTGTAGAGCACCGATTATGAGACATTGACGTTAAAGAATTGTTTACAACACGATCGGAAAAGCTAATTTTACGACAACGGACTCATGTGTCGACTCACTCAGGCTCACTCAGACTCAGGTCAAGCCGTGAGTCTGAGTGAGTCCGGCTGAGTAATATGCTCGAGAGTCGAAGTCCAGTTCAGAAGAACTTTCTGAGTGAGTCTGGTTGAGGAAGATTTCAGTGAGTGTAAGTTCGAGGGAGCTCTCAAAGCAAAATACATTTCTTGGGTGAGTCTGAGTGAGTTTTAATATTTTTGCCGGCCTATGTTCACAGGTATAACTATCTTGCGAAATAGTTTTGTGGGCTATTAGTAAAGTAGTTAATTTTAAAAAAATAAACTTTTATGTCGTTGCAATGTTACTACTATATAGGCTACTTCCAAGCTTTATGTACATAGTGCTGTTACATCATTAAGTGTTCAATTAGGGGATAGAATCACTTTGTGACAATGTGATCAGCAAATTTCTGGTGATGAGAAACCACTGGACAGGGAGTGCTGCTGGAGGCAATGATTTAACACGAGGACTTTTCATCACTTTTTTTCGAAGCGTTGGTTTCACAGAAATTCCCTGTTCAACAATTTCTCATCACTTCAAGTCTCCGTCTTCTCTTAACTTCTATCTTGTTAAGCAAACATTAAGGAAGACAGCAAGTGCAACTGTACAATCTGTACAATCTGTACAATTAGGGTATCTGTACAATCTGTACAATCTGTACCCTAAACGAGATGTGCTGCTATTCAATGTCAATGGTGAAAGACTTAGAGAGATAAACCTTTATGAGTTATTCACTGATAAATGATATTTACTCGTGCTATCTAGATATGTCTGATGCTCTCAGATAACCCACTAGCCATACCAATGAATCAAAGAGAAAATGAGACTTCAAGAACATCTTACTCTCCAGAACCAGATAAGGAACATCCCTTAGGACTGCCTACAGGTGAATTTCCTGTTGCCTGCAGTACTTGGTCATAACACTGACTTTCATTAACATTCAGTACTTTACGGGTGATGGCTTCTTTCACTAAATGTCCAAACTTTTTCACGAGGAGTTTTGATATTGTGCTTATTTATCTCTGCGAAAACTCCATAGTTAGATGGCAGCTTGGAGGATATGCAAAGTTGAAGGTGAAAAATGCACCAAGCAGCAAGCCCATGCCCTTTTCCATGCTGCTGGTACTGATTATCTCCACTCCGTCAAAAGCAAGTACGACTTGGTTTATGTCGCTCATGCTTGAGCATGCATGGAAGCAAAATTATTCCCGTTAAAAATGATGCAACAACGTTAAGGAGCACTCACACCAAATTTGAAAACCTCTCGTAATTGCTCTTAATGAATGGCTGCTGCCTCATTAATCTTGGCAAAGAAACTCATTTGCGTCAACGCAAGACGAATGTTTAATTATAAGCTTGTATGTTACCAGTAGTGGCAGTTGCGATTTCGAAGAACACTTAGCAGTCACACAACATGCTTGACCTGCTCGTAAACAAATACTACCACATGACAGCGAATACCAGTGACGTACCTGCCATAATCTGCCATGTCAGAGCCTTGGAGCAGCCACAGCATTATATGCGCTGGACCATTTTTTATTTTATCATCTGTAAAGCAGCATGTCAAGAAGTGATGATTGAAGCAGTGACAGCAGAACAATGGTGCGACCTTTGGATTGGACACAATGCCCATTTAAGTTGCACTTCACGGCAGTTTGCTGCTAAACGCTTGGCTTCTTTTATGTGGTAGCGGTAATAACATGAACATGTAATACATAAGTGGCGCGATGCAATGCTTCACTGACTCGTACTTAGGTAGGGCAGCGCTCAGTTCTAAAGATATACAAATCCCTCGTACATACATGAACACTGCATAACACTAACCAAATAAACAAATCCTTACTGGATAGTTTCCTTATACTTCATTTGCACCACTGCGGCTTCACTCCCTATTTCAGAGAAGTCACCATCGAAAATGTAGTGATGATTTGGTAAAACAAATGAGAAATAACCTACCTGATTACTCTAAACACTCGCATGATGCCATCCTGTGACACGTGTACTCAAATAGATCCTTTTCATAACTGTAAAGCTACCTTTCCTGCAATGAAGTTTGCTTAACTAAAGGTGGCTAGTCACTTGCTGCAAACAGCGTCTTCAAGTGCAGTTTTCTTGCCCTATGGCACAGGAAAATGTACACTCAGCGCTTTCGATATAAACACATGTAAAAGAAAAGCCTCCGCACGTTCAACTAAGACCTCATCTTCACTTGAAGCATTAGAGGTGCCGCCAGTAGTTGGGCGAATATGCAGCACAAGGAACTGCACTTGCAGATTGTGAAAAGGGTTTATTGTCCTTGTCACTCTCAAAGGAAATGAACTGACTATGCATGTGTTATGCAGGTGCAGTAGTAGTTGCGTAGTATTGTTTGCCGTGTTCTACTTGTCAGGTTTTTTTTTGTTACTGATGTAAGGAGTAATATGCCTAAGCCACTAAAGCATGGATCATAAAATTTCTCATTTTTAAGTGAAATGGTTGGAAGTTAGCATAGTGTACGCCTTGTTTCTTCTCTAGATGAATAAGCCAACTGAAAATGAACCAGGATGGCGAGTGTTCAACACTTGGCACCATGGCTATGACTATCCCTGGCCAACACTCCCAGATATATGCGCACAGATATATGCACACAGACTCGTTTTTTTTATCCTCGGCGCATTTTATAACTAATGAAAACATTTAGAATTCTTTCAGCTTTCACGAGTTACAACACAGGCACAAACACACACACGCACGCACACGTGCACACACGCACACATACTTAATTCTGGAAGACTGGCGTGCCATGACCAATAATCGCGAGCCAGCCGTTTGTTAGTGTTGTATGAATACCTCGGTCTGCCTTGGCTACTCAGCAGAATAAGAATAAGGATTACAAAAAAACACCTTGAGACACAGAGAGCGAATACGTCGAAAACCCCACCATTGAATTCAGGGAGCTGAAATTTGTGAGTTCTCGCTTCTCCTCATCGGCGTAAACAGCACTCGTCTTTACGTGAAATCAGAAGCCGAGGCTAGACATTCGATCCGCATCTTCGAAGATCGTGTTCTCCCTCGAAACTGCTATTTCACGCCTAAGCAATTTTAGCAAAGGTCTTATTCCGAAAGTTGCGCTCCCCCGATCGGGCTTAGAGCGACGCTTTTTCTTCTCAGACATCCGACAAAATTGCGTGGTATTATGCCGAAGTTAGCAGCACTCTTCGTGTTTCAGCAAACCACGAACAAAACAATTTGCATGTTGCACGATAGGCAGTAGCCTGTAATCGGGAGAAGAAAGTAATGAGAGGCATGCATCTAATACCCAGACTGTGAAGGATGACAGCGAATCCGTCTCCTCTAGGGAAACGCATTAGTGTGTTTCTGGAAATGGTAATGAGCAAGGCAGTTTGCTGATTGAGGCCGCTAGAAGTGATTACAAGGTTTGCTTATGGCGGTTACATTTGTCCTTAACTCACAAAAAAACGCAAAAATGCCATCGCAAAGGTTGCTGCTGCTGATATCTATGGAAAAAACAGTGCAAAGTATATAAACACGCCCGAAAGTGCTAACACTTTTCTCAATCTTATTGTATGTGCTAGTGTCAAGATTTTTATGGTATTTTACGCTAATTATATTATCGGTGCAATCTACAATGCCAGGCTAGCCAGCATTTGCTACAAGACGTCAATAAATCGAAACAGTAGCGTAACAGTGGTTTCACCGTCATCGAGTAATTAGTCTTCGCAACATCTCTGATTTACTTCCATAGTGCTTTTTTCCTGTTTGTTGCCTGTTTTTACTTTTTCTCCTGCATAGTTTGGTTCTTGCTATTCCGTTTAATGGAGAGTTTATCTATATGAAAACAACTTATGGCTTCTAGCGACATTATTTCCATGGATGGATGCTATGAGCGTCCCCTTTATAACGGGGTGGTGACAAGTATGCCACCAGGCTCGACAAAAAAAAACCTTTTTTTCTTTTTTGATGTTGGCCTAATGCCTCTACTTCGATAAATTCTATCTTAATGGAAAAAAAGGTAAATTTTCAGCTTAAGTTCTCTGCCATTTACGGCACACTGTCCATATTTTATTTTTCCAATATTTATTTTTGTCCTTTCTCTCTAATTTTCTGCCACCAATACTCTAACCGTCTCTTACTTATTTCAATCGCGGGTGTGTTCAGCTTTCCATTGTTGTCCCTAAAACCCAAGGCTTCCTGTAGGCTCGTGCCCAAACGTACACCTGGGTGGATATCTCCACATTCAATCAGAACATGCTCCGCCGTTTCCTTATCTTTCCCGCAGCATGTGCATTGTTCTTCTTCTTTACTGAATCTTGCTTTATAACTACGCGTTCTAAGGCATCCCGATCTCGCTTCAAACAGTAAAGCGCTTCCCCTTGAATTATCGTAAAATGCCTCCCTCCTTATTTCATTTTTGCCCTTTCGGTAGTTACTCAAAGCCGGTTTTTTCTCCATAGCTGCCATCCAGTAAATCCTCTCCGCCTCCCTGACTTTTCCCTTAACGCTCTTTGTTGACATATGGCTTACAATACCAGCCGTATATTTACTAGTGAGTCTTCTAGTTCTTTTTCTCCACTGTGTGTCCACGCTCTTCCTATACAAATAACGGAACACCTTCTCTGCCCATCTACTTTCCTTCATATTTCTTAGCCTTTCTTCGAACCTTATTTTGCTCTGCGCTTCCCTCGCCTCAAAACCTGCCCACCCCATATCGCCCTTTACAGCCTCGTTTGTCGTCTTCCCGTGAGCACCCAACGCGAGGCGTCCCACAGTCCTTTGATTTACATCCATTCCCGATTGCACCTCTGCCCTCATGCACACCACTGAGTTCCCAAAAGTAAGCCCTGGAACCATTACACCCTTCCACAGACCTCGAAGCACCTCATACCTATTGTATCCCCACAACGCTCTGTGCTTCATTATTGCCGCATTCCTCTTTCCTGTTGCTGCCGAGGCTTTTTCCTGTACCTCCATGTATCTATCACTCTCATTTACCCATACTCCAAGGTACTTGTATTCACTTACCCTCGGTATTTCTTGGCCTTGTATGGACACCGTCTGATCACAGGGATCATTGAATGCCATCAATCCACACTTCGTTACACTGAATCCTAGTCCAAGAGCTTCACCTTCCCTTCCGCATATATTCGCCAGCTGCTGTATATCATCTCGACTGTCCGCAAATAAGACGATATCGTCCACATAAAATAAACCTGGAAGCTTCTGCTCAATCAGCATGCCGCCCTGTTTGTGTGACAGATTAAAACCAATGTTGCTACCTTCTAGCGCTTTTTCCATACTCACCATGTACAGCATGAAAAACAGCGGGGACAAAGGACATCCCTGTCTCAGACCCTTGCTAACCTCAACGTTCTCTTTGCTACGCATTCCTTCCCACTCTATGCAAACTGTATTTTCTCGGTATATCTCCCTCAAAAGCTGTATACAGTCGTCGCCCATGCCCATTCCTTTCAATATATCCCACAAAATTTCCTGATTAACGTTGTCGTATGCCCCAGTGATGTCTAGAAAAGCCACGTACAAGGGCCTATTCTCTATTTTAGATATTTCTATACACTGAGTGAGAACAAACAGGTTATCGTCTAATCGCCTGTCGACTCGAAATCCGTTCTGAAGTTCTCCCAAAATATCGTTATGTTCGGCCCATGTTTCTATTTTCATTTTTACTGCTTGCATCGCCAACCTGTATAGTACCGATGTAATGGTTAGTGGTCTATACGAGCGAATCTTGTCCTTTTCTCCCTTGCCTTTATAGATTAAGTTCATTCTACTTTGTCGCCAACTGTCCGGTATTTGTCCGTCCTTTAAGCTTTTTTCTACTGCTTTTAACAATGCTTCTTTAGTGTTATGTCCTAGTTCGTTAATGAGGCTAACGGGAATCCCATCTAAACCCGCGGCAGTGCGCTTACAGCGCCGCCTAGTGAGCCATTCGTAAACTGGAAGTGACTACGTACACACTACATACAAATGAAGGAGGGCCGACCCGCGCCCTATGGAGCTTGGCCTCTAGAAAATTCTGTGTTAGATTGGGGATCGAACCCGAGGCATTAGCGCGGCAAGTGGATGTTCGACCACATGGTCACGCACTTGTTTGTGAATACAGTGATAATAACTTCTACTTGAATAGGCAGGCAAAAGAACACGTGCTTTATAAACACACGCATCCTCTATACATGTCTCACAATGCAACATAAAGTACTGAATTAATGCATGGTACAAGCGAATTGTTGCCATCGGGCATCAGAACAAGCGATTATCATGGCTTGGTTGTGTAAAGCCGGTAAACTACTGAGAAAAGCACAAAGCTACTGCGCCTGTTTTCTTCAGGCGATGTAGTGAGTGCATGACAAGTTCGTAAAGGTTTCATGCACTAAGTGCTTGAAGTGTGCACTAGGAATAGAATATTGTTATTACGTTCACTTCCCGAATACGGCGCTTTCCGCCCTGCAATTTGTTCCCATAAATGATGAGTTTTGATATGTAGCACAATCACAGCTCACCGTTGTTTTTTCAATAAAAGAAGAATGTACAAATTTTTGAAGCCCTCATTCCGCCGATTAAATGGGATTTTATTCGCAGATTTTTTCTTTATTGAGTCTAGAAGCCCACATCTTTCACTTCAAATGTTTTAAACCCTGCTTCCTTTCACTTTCATTTTGGTAACGACGACATGAAGCAGTGTTCGTTCGGTCAGTATAATAAAAAGAAATTCTGTGCGCAGTGAGGTGGAATGAAAATTTTTGTGAAAATGTTTACAGCCCGTGGTGGTGTTACAAGATCTTAGTAAGCTTGTATTGAATACAGTCGGGACATATAATGGCTTCTGAAAAAACGTAAGTGGCTGTTTCAGCACCTGCGCGAAGTTGATGAGTATAGATTTTCTTTAATAATTCTAATGATAATTAGCTCAGAAATACTGGCTGTGGGCATCAGTGAAAAAACATGGTTGGTTCCTACGGGATAGCAATCCGTATAAAATGAAATTAAATCGTGCTCTGAGAAGGCAGATATAACGTTTACTGCGCACTGATTGAAGACAGTTGGTATAATATGTATAGCTGTTTGGCGCCTATATCTCCGGTTAGTGTCAATGCACCCCCATTCACGCGTGGTAGTGCATCTTTGTTGCTATGAGAAACATTCGTGATTGTTGATGAAAGGAATCCTTCTGGTTGCTGTGACAGTCAGCGCTGAGTGCGTAACCAGAGAGAAACGTTGGACAACCCGAAAAAAGTCGCTGAATACACGAAGAACATGGGCTATAGTCGCCATTCTGCGGCTCATTAAAGTGTGATTTAATACCACGGTCAAACTCGAGGGAAGCGCTAAGCGCGCCCGATCACCGGCCGCGATTTTGCTCGAACCGAGTGTAGCAAATTACGCTGTATTACAGCCTGGTGAGGCAGGCTCACGTTGGAGAGCTATGTGTGGCTTAAATAGACAATTTTAGCGAGGCCGACACTTGGGCTAAAGTAACCGTCTCGTGGTGTGCGAAGGCGTTCAGAAAAGTGCACTTTTCTTGATAACGCACCGAACGGGGGACGCCTGACAACTCGCGTCGAAGGCGGAAAACATTCGTATCATAATAATGATGAATCATTTTTCTTCATTGCTTTAAAGGGCCACACCACTCCACTGACCAAGCACTGCGAGACTAAAGTGTGGGATATAAAAAGCGCGTTTTTGAAGCCGAAAGACTAAGCAGCCATGGCGCTGTGGAAAGCGTGCTGGGAATCTGTTGCTGTGGTCCGAAAGGTCCTCGGTTCAATGCCCCTTGACGGAACATTTTTGTCCATGACATATGAAGACCAAAAGTTTTTGACGGCATTTCCGCGACGGAAATACGTCACTCAATTTTTAGTGTACCATGGCACAAAACAGTCATTGTTAACAAAGCAGTACGCAGGTTTCATGGCACATTATCACAAGCCACGACCAACTCTTTCAAGTAAATGTCTCAAGTGTGCTTCTTTTATGTTTTTGAGTTTTGACGTTTTAAGCGTTCTGAAGCACATTGCTTGTGCTGGACACGTTTCCTGGGTTTCCTTCTTCTTCGTCGTTATTTATTTCGTTTGTGCGATTAAGAACGGATTAGAAATTACTTGATCACTCTGTAAAGCCAGCAAGGACTCTTTTAACTCTATGAGGTTAGGAATGCATATAAACTATTAGAGATTCAAAAGCATGGATTTCTTTGTTTGAAATGTGCTTTCTCATTGAAAGGTACTTTTTAATTGATAGTCACTATGTCCCATTTTTACTTTTGCTTATTTCTGTAAATATTTTACGAGGTGTTAATCAAGAAGTGGGTTACGATAGATGTAAAAACTATGAACATTACACGATCACTATTTTAATGCGTAATGCGTGGCCTCAACTTTTGTGATGGCAGAAAGGCTGGAAATAGAGGCGATGTTCATTGCCATGCCATTCCAGTCTTGGGTCGTTGGAGAAATAAAAAAAAGGTAGTATCGCATGTTTTAGGAGGAACTACGAATAAAGATTGTCCAACGCAATGTGATATGCCTTATTGTTCATATTTATGTGGTGCACATTTTAGTAAGCTCTGCTACAGTATATGAAATAATGTTAAGCGGGTATAGGTGAAGATTTGCAGGCATTTGTATACCAGATTGTTTTTAATTACATTACCCTTTGGATCTAAGGGGAGTCAATGATCCAGATGAAACAATTCTCGAAACCTCCATGATTCTTGCTTAGAAGTTATAAAAAATGCCAATTAGTCGTTTATATCGTCATTTTTGTCTAATTATCGGGTTGTAAGGTCATGTTCTTATGTTGCCCGGCATGTTAGGCCACTTTTTTATTGTTTCCAAAAGTATTCGACTACCCACAAATAGAATGCGAAACAATACCCGAACTCGACGACCCCCTCACAGAGTCTGAAGTTTGGGAAGCATTACACACCCTGAACAATCGATCGGCCCCCGGTCCTGAGAAGGTAAGCAACCGCCTGCTGCGGATTGTAGACGACCAAGCCTTGCCCCGCCGCGGTGGTCTAGTGGCTAAGGTACTCGGCTGCTGACCCGCAGGTCGCGGGTTCAAATCCCGGCTGCGGCGACTGCATTTCCGATGGAGGCGGAAATGTTGTAGGCCCGTGTGCTCAGATTTGGGTGCACGTTAAAGAACCCCAGGTGGTCAAAATTCCCGGAGCCCTCCACTACGGCGTCTCTCATAATCATATGGTGGTTTCGGGACGTTAAACCCTACAAATCAATCATCAATTAGACGACAAAGCCGTCACACTACTCCCAAAATAAATAACCACACGTGGGAAACCGGTCAGGTACCTGAATAATGGCACATGACAACGGTAATCCTTCTCTCAGAGCCAGGTAAACCTCAAAACTTCGACAATGTACGCCCTATCTCCCTCACCACATGTATAGAAAAAGCAGCTGAACGTGCCATCTTAAACCGTGTATCACGTTACATAGAGGATCACGACCTCTTTTCATTCCACATGATCAGGTTCCGTGCGCACGTATCAACACAAGACGTCATTCTATTACTAAAGAAGCAGATCTTCGACCCGAAAACGAGACTGATGAGCAACATCAATTACGTTTGAAAGAAACTTATGTAGCGCGAGGCGAAAAAACGAACACAGGAAGGAATAGACTGAGAAGACAGAGCGCTACTATCAACAACATGTTTATTTTCGACCTCCAAGCTGTTTTTAAGCCATAATCATTAGGCGACCATAATCATCAAGCCATAATCATCATAATCACCATAATCATCAGCCATAATCATCAAGCGTGTTTTGTCGTACCTGGACAATAATTTGCTGTGTGTTTTGCAGGGAGATAAGGAAGGTGGCTTCGCGGTATTTTCGCGTTCATGCTTCTTTGAAAAAGCTAACGATGCCATTTCTAGGGTGTTCCATGTAAAAGATGGCGTATCGGTGAACAAAGTGAAAGCAAAGGCTATCCAATTGTGCAAAAACATGAACGTAGTTGGAACTCTAAAAAGTATTCAAAAAAGTAAGAAGAATAGCCTCGATGTATTTTAATGCAAAAACTCTCAAAGTTGACACTCCCTTTCGAGTAATAGTCTCGGAAATATGTACTTGGCAGAAAGAACTCGCTGCTTTTTTGTTAGACAAACTCAATCTTCTCGAAGTCCGAGATCCGTTTTTAGTCAAGAGTTCTTATAGTATAATAAGGTTCATGGAAGCTCATGAAAATGAAGGGCTAAGAGCCTTCTCAATTGACGTAACAGACCTGTACTATTCTCTCCCCCATCCACAAATGCTAAAATGTGTTGGAAGTAGCATTGATGAATTTGGTGCTGTTAAGTTTTCGTCTGACTCAGGTATATCCGCTGATAATTTTCTTACCTTTTTGGAATTTATCTTACTTCGACGTTCATTAAATAGAACAATGATATTCTCTTGCAAAAGCAGGGTATATGTATCGGCTCTTGCATCGCGCCTGTCCTGAGCAATCTGTTTCTGGCAGAACTTGATAGAATTGTGGCATACCGTCTCGCAGATACGGCAGCCAAGAAAGTGTTCCGATATGTAGATGATTTTATTATTTTCATTGACAGCTCAGAGGATAACTTCCAAAGTGAGAGTACTAGTGTGTTGAATGTGTTTCGTGATTGTCTTAAGCCCCTTGAAGTGACAGTGGAATGGCCTAGCGACGGACGAATAAGGTTTTTAGATTTAAGTGTTCAGTGTTCTGACAACCTGCTATGCTGGTGCTATGATCCGCGTGCTCAAAAAGCTTTACTCCCATTTCATTCCGGTCATTCCAAACTAACCAAGAGAGCCATCGCGACGACTTGGCTAAAAAACGCATTGATTAAGTCATGTGCGCACTTAATGAAGCAGAGTTTCCATAATCAGATCACTCGTTTGCAAGAATCGGGCTATCCAGATCATGTTTTAGTTTCAGTTGCGGAAAAAGAGTTGAAAAGGATTCGTGTAAGGTCAAGCCAATCTAGTGTTCATGTCGATTCACCGGCAAAATCAAGACGCACGGCCGTAATTCCATATGTTCACCAGCTGTCACATAATCTTAAGAAAGTGGCACTTCGGGAGAATATTAGGGTAGTATTTTCAGTACGTGATAAACTTGGGAAATTGTGTGCGCTGACAAATCCGTCACGTAAGGAAAGGGTGTTGTGCACAAAAAGGCATACACACAAATTCGTGGAGTGCATTTCGTTCGTCATTTACCTTATTCTGTTCACATGTGGGAAAAATATGTCGGGCAAACCAGTAGGTGTGTGAATGAGCGATTGAGGGAACACAATTACAAGGCAAATAAACTGCCGCCAGAAGGTTTTCTCGCTCTTCACATTCACGCGTGTGGCTGCCGGCCGTTGTTCGAGAGTACAATCATTGTTGGTCGGCATAAGGATGAGATGACTCGTTTGATCATAGAAGCCGAACTTATTGATGCTCTTGGAACTGTGTGTGTTAGCAAGCCTTCAATTGCCTTGTCACCCAAGGAACTGGCGTTCCTGCGTACGCAATGATACGTTATTTTATCTGTGAGGTTTTTGTTGTCCTTTTTATCGTTTTTTCTTGTGGGTAGATGGCATTTTCCTGCATGTATCTGATTTACACGTGCTTATCTGCTCGGTCGCCTGATGATTATGGCTTAAAAACAGCTTGGAGGTCGAAAATAAACATGTTGTTGATAGTAGCGCTCTGTCTTCTCAGTCTATTCCTTCCTGTGTTCGTTTTTTCGCCTCGCGCTACATAAGTTTCTTTCAAATGTTTCACCAACAAGCCCACATCGCCACTCTTGTTGATCAATTACGTGGCCTCTTCCCACAACTGAACAAAAGTGGAAAAGATAAAACTAAACACGCTCATGCGCCGAAACATTAAACAAGTCCTTGGTTTACCTCAAAACACGAGTACTTCTCGTCTTGACCAACTGGGCATGCACAACAACATCAATGAAAAGATCAAGGCCCAGACCACGGCCCAAGTGATCCGCCTCTCCTCCTCCAGGGCAGGCCGCCAACTTCTAAGCGAGGCTGGCATGCCCCCACATTCCTACCTTGAACGTGCAGTAATCCTCCCAAGAGCTGTCCACGCTACCTACATGGTAAACCCATTTCCGCGAAATGTTCACCCACAACACAACAAAGGCAGACGCCTGGCCCGCGCTCGCGCAATCCTCAACCGTACCACTGCGAATTGCAACTCTGCCGTCGTCGTTGATGCGACGCAGTACAATAACTCCTCCACCTACGCAAATATACTCTGTTCCAGAGGTTCCGTGCAGAATTGTGGAAGCTACAGGCCTTCACAACCAATAAGGAGGGCGAGCACATCTAAGTGTATTCTTCCGCGCCCTGTGGCCTGCTAGCGGCAAGCGCTGCAGCGAAAGCGGCTAGAGCGTCTCCAAACACTGTGAAACTGCGCAGTGATACGAGCTGTAATTGTGAGAGTGGTTAAATATTCTCCTCGGCCCCGTAAAAGCACGCGTCCTCGAGATACTTGTGCGTAGACATTTGAGGGATAGAATTCAGTGGCTCCTGTTTCGGTGGAAAATGCCGCACTAGACAAATTGAATATGAAAGCACCACGCTTTGTCAGATTTCATATATACATGCCTATGGGCATGCGAAGTGCCACTCGCGTTCATACGAAATGATGGCTCTGTTCCCAGTGCTTTACTTGTCTCTCTCTGTGCGGTGTAAAAGTAAGCAAGCCGCACTTGTGCACACATCACGTCCTAGTACGCAGCAGATTTCTTGCTGGGCGTGCAGCATTCGCTCCGAGAAACTGAAGCTGAATGGTTTTGCGTCAACCGCAATCTCCTGCCCGTGAAGATCTCACCAATTAGCTTGTCACCTGCGAAATCTTGGTGCCGTGAGTTGTCTGATTGACTGTGCCTCGTAGCACTCGCCAATCGGCGTGTCGTCCGTCATCTCCGGTGCTGTGTAGTGCTCGCCAGACCAGTGCAACCGTCCTCGATCTCCTCTGACCGTTTCAGTCTTTCCTAGGTCTTCTTTACTTTGCGGAAACTATTCTTACTGTCATCCTTTACTTTCTTCCTACTTCTTTCACTGCCCTTCTCCCACCGCATCTTTCTACCGACCTGTTAAGGTGCCCTCGTAAAGAGAGGCAGTTACGGGTTGGCACAATTCTCTTCATTTTCTTTTGATAACCACTCAGAGAGGGGAGTGCAGAATCGCGCAGTCTAATGCTGCATATGTAAGTAGACCTCATGCGTTCGCTACGCTACGAATAACGGACGCGTAGCGTGTGAGGTGCCGGTGCCGGTAACATTAACACGGGCCGCGTTGCATTTGCGATTTTGTTTGGTCCGGAGTAATTAGGCTAGATGGCTATACAGTGAAAGTGACCTGCTCGATACGCGCTGCAACACTGATTGTGTCCTGCTGTGTGCAGTTAGGACTGCACTTGTCACCTAAAGTACTTGTTTAAAAATAGATGTTCTGAGTGTTATAATGTACTCGTAAAGTGTATACTGTTATACCAAATAGTGCAGATTCATGTGATGCAATGAGACAGCTGGCTTAATTTAAATATTCTGAGCAGTCACTTGCATGTCGGCAGTGCCATAAAACTTAAGGGGCGAGTACTGGTGGGGATGTGTTCGGTAAATAAATAAGGTTTGCGAGTTGCTCTGCACGACCTGTAAGAAATAAGTATCTTTAATGCAGCAATTGTTCAAGGAAATGATGTCCATCTGCCGTTTTAGGCCAACATTTTCACCCATGATGGACTGCTTTCGATCCTAGTACTACAAAAGCTTCTCGGCCGGTGATCTTTATTTTCGTAAGCTGCGTCAGTCCACTGCAACAGGAACTTTAGCTCTTAGAATTGGACGAGTTTTTTCATGCTTGTAAACAGACAGCATGACTGAGACGAACACAGCAGACACCTGGATGAAAATGATCCCCGGTGGACAACTGTTTTTATAACTACAATCAACACATTACACATTGCATCACATAATATAAAAGATGAGTTAAAAATGAAATTTATTTGTATTAGGGCTCATTTGCCACCTGTCACACCACTCGGTTATTTTCTTTAGAGTGCTATTGAGTTGAACGTAGTATTCACTTTTGTGTATTTTCTGATATATTCTGCAGTCGTCAGTGAAGAGTGTAACTTTACAATTAATGTACGTTGTTATGTAATCGATGAAAATCAAAAATAATGGTGAGCCATTACTGAGCCTTGTGGAATTCCTGAAGTCACCGGCACAGGAGATGAGATATTTTCGATACTGACAAATTGGTATCGATCAGATTAAAAGCTTTTTATTCATGCAGTGATGAGACCATCACCAATCACAGCAGTCAGTCTGGCAATTAGTTTGGTATGACACACACAGTCAAAAATTTTACTGAAGTCTAATAGCAGTGCGTCTGTTTGATTATGGTCGTTAATACTAAATGCGGAATCATGAACCACCACTGTAATCTGTGTGACTGTCGAGAAGTCTTCTCTAAAACTATGTCGAACATCAACCAAAATGTTTTCTTCGAAATATGTGGTTATGTTTTTGAGTACAATGCGCTCCAAAATTTTTCATGATGGGCTGGTAAGGGAAATCAGTCTGTGATTGGATGGTACATTAGTGTGTCTGGACTTATGAATCGGTACAATTTTGCGATCTTCCAATATGCAGGTAGGTCAGTTGTCGAAGGTGACTTATTTTCTTCAAGTCACTTTCTTCAAGTCAAAAGTGACTTGCAGAAAATAACTAACTTTAGACGTCAGCCCTACCTGCAGATTGGAAGATCGCTGAATTGTACCAATCCATAATTAATTGTAAGTTTACTGTGAAGACACTCTTGCCCTACGCTTTCGTAAAAAAAAGCACAAGATGAAGTATGTGTACGATTTGCGATCTGTGACTGGTTTCATTCACTGTGAGTCAACGAGGAGTGCATTTTTTACATCGCTCCCAGAATGTAACGCCTGGAGTAACTCGCCAAATATGGTAATGCCTTCGAAAAACTATATTATTCATGTCTCAGTGTTTCTTCTTTTTTTTCGGCAACTTTATGAGTGAACATGCACAAAGAAGTAGTGTCCACACACGTGGACAATGTGCCTGAATGGGCTACATCACTCGACTCTTCGATAAAACAAGAATGTTCTTAGAGGAAGGCTTGATTCCCAGAAAACTGGTCGTCAGACGAAGCACATTTTAAGGTTTACTGATTGGTTGCGAGTCATTTGCTGTACATCCTAGTTTGAAACATCATTAAAAATAGCACAACAAAGTAGAACACAGATGCAGCGCCAACTTACTAGTGAGTCTTCATTATTGCTTAACCAGCAATAAACAGCAAATAACAAACATGCAACACCACTGAAGTGGCACTGCTTATTGGAACTGTGCCAGTGCTACGCCTGTGTCTCGTACATTATTGTCCCACTTTTGCTCACTGTTTGACACTCAAGGTTCACTCATGCCCTGTGGCAGTGGCACTGCGCACGAAGTTCCGTTTAGTTGTGAGGAAGTGTGCATAGCCCACATTAGGCAGTGTATCAATGTACGCCTCAAGGAAAGCCACACTTTATTAAAGACCCCACCCCCTCATTTACCTAGACACTGTCACACCTGCGTTTGCATACATGCAGTTTTTCAATAATACCATTTTTATAATACACAGAGGGCATGGGATGCATCAAATAGCTAATGGTTCTTCATACATAAGGTGTTAAGCTCAAGAAAAGCACATTCTGTCCTTCAATTGAATGAGATGGGGGAAAATTGAATTCACACATTTAGTGCCCCCAAGTGTACCAGTACATACATGTTTGCACCTTCAGGCTTTTTATTGGGAGCCCTTATTGTAAGAAAATTAATTCAGTTATTCGTCCAGCGCAGGGAAACATGACACTCAGAGGCCATCCTACTTATTCTAAACTAAACATTACTCCAGACACACCATCTGCATCGTCTAAAAAGTTTTCATCTTTAAAAGTGACTATCAAACAACAAAAAATGAGCTCTTAAATTGACACTTCTTTCCCCATTCATGGCGAGGGCCTCGTTCTGTCAGATTTGGTGACTTCAGGTAGTATGCATGGGATAACTGGTCAGCAGTGAGCTTGTAATGGAATCAAGTGCTGTGTGACACCAAGCAGGCAGAAAAAAGTGTTCCACACTCGTCATCGTGTCCACGGGTGGCGCGGACGGACGCTCCCGCACTCAATGCACATATATACCCCCTAAATAGTGGACGGGGGGATGACCGCCACCGTAGCTTAGTGGTAGAGCATCGGATGCATTATTCGAAAATCGCAGGTTCAGTCCCTGCCAGTGAGAAGTTATCTTTTCGTATGCTGTTCTCTTTTCACATTTAACATTGCCTCTACTTTTATTAACATCTCCTTTGCCTTCCTTCGCATCATTGCCTAATAGTGCTCATGAATATTGTGTCTAACGCACCTTGTTCAACACATATGGCTTTGCCAATTCGTATGTGTGAATGTAAGATATGCCAGGATACCCAAGAACATTTACATCTTTTTATACGACTTCTGATATCAACTTGGGTCACTAAACATCAGCATGTGGACATGTCAAGTTGAATCGATGTGATGCTAACATGCTGTTATCACTATTATTTATGCATACTTGAAGGTTGCTGCTACAATAATGCATGAAGGTGGCCTGCATTAAAAGAACTGAAGTTCCGACTAAATAAAGTGAAAGCAATAACATTTAGAAGGATACACATGGTGGAACACGGCAACTTTAGCATCGACAGGACATGTAGTCACATGCAATGAACACAACGCAACGAAAGGTATAGATCACTAAAAACAGACCAAAATCTCTTTATATATTGCCTGGGTAGAAAAGTAATGTAAATACGCAGTCATGATCCGAAAGCAACTAGATTGAGCTTGCACACTTGTACAATAAGGTCGTTTCATAAGTATGGTAAAAATACAAGAAACGAAGCTGTAATCTTGTTTACTTGTACGTTGCGCACAAGAGGCACCCTCCACATTAAGGCACATCTTGTTCCTTCTCGTAATGATGCTTAGCAAGCGTGCAGCCATTGGAAAAATAGTGGCATGGATGACGAAAAACATGAAGAAAGGTCACTAAATAAACAATAAAAACAAGAGGGTGTTCAAGGGCTGAACCTTGCACCACTTCACCGAACTGTTCAGGGACAGTGCCAAGTGAACTGAGCAATTACGAAGCACAAGATGCAAGACGCAACGAGTGCATCGAGACATGAGCTGTTGACCGATTATTGTTGTATCACGAGGCACGTGATGGAAGGGAACTTGAAGCTGCATGCAGTAAAGAAGGGCTCTGTTATATTATTTAGGCAGTTTTCTTGGGTAGAATAATAGGACAAATTGACGTTCATGACATCAAATCGGTGCTCAGTAGTACTTGTGACTCATCTTAACAACCCAAAGTTATGTGATAAGCGCTATTGTTCGTAGATAGACGTGCTGCAGAAATGCTTTGGGGGTAAGACACGCCAGAAGCATGAATACTTCCAAAAGTCGTTACTATTCGTCGATCAGGTGGTGCAAGAGCTCTCTTACAACCCTGCGACAATGCGCTCCTCCACATATATTACCTGGAGGTACTTGGTGTGATAAGGTCGTCTTCTCATCCAAGCACTGTGACATAATTCTTAAGGAATTACCTCGGCATGTTGCAGTTCACTACCATTGTACATGGATCCCATAAGTAGAGAGCATTACCAATAAGGACATCGCTGCTCATTGTTTGTCTCCTGACAGCCTAAGCAAACTCCTTTCAGACAAACTGGAAAGTCCTGAGAAGAGTGATTGTAAGGACAACAGCAGGCAAAACAGCAGCGGTCAGCTTGCTTCAATCCAGCCATCCCGAAATTCTAGCAATGGTAAGCAGGATTAATCATATTGTCTGTATTTCTCATAAAGTGTTCTGCTGCTTTCAAACACTAAAGTATGTATGTGTTCCGCACAAAACGACAGCATTCGATGAATGCATGATCTGAGGATGTGTCCCTTAAACCGAAGGAAATGTGCAACCCGATGATAAACTGCTTCTTACGTATGATACAAGAGATTACCAGCAATCATATGACACATGAAAAGCACAGGGACAACAAGAGATCACTTTCAAGTAAATAGCACAACACAGTCTGCACTCCAATGCTTCAGCATTCCAGTTCCCACTACAAAATTGATGGTATTAAAGCACACAGCACTGGGTGGTATAGCTGTAGCTGCCATGGGGTACAGCAACCGTATGACACATGAAGAACACAGGGCTGACACTAGATGGCTTTCAGGTAAATAACACAACACTGTCTGCACTTCGACGCTCCAGCTTTGAAGTTATCATTGCGGCATCGATGGCATTAAAACCCACACCACTCGGAGCTGTAGCTATAGCTGTAGCCGGCGAAGGGCACGGCAGTCGTGAGTAGGAGCACACAGTCCTCAAAATATTGCCGCGAAGGGAACAGCATCATGGTGTCACTGGGAAAATTATGCATATGAGCATAAGTAAGTGATGTATTTGAAGTGCAATGCAACACACGAAAAATGCAGTAGTGCCAAGAATGCACTTCGAAGCAGCACATTTCCTGAAACTTGCCCCGCCGTAGTGTTCTAGTGGCTAAGGTACTCGGCTGCTGACCCGCAGGTCGCGGTTTCAAATCCCGGCTGCGGTGGCTGCATTTCCGATGGAGGCAGATATGTTTTAGGCCAGTGTGCTCAGATTTGGGTGCACGTTAAAGAACCCCAGGTAGTCGAAATTTCCGGAGCCCTCCACTACGGCGTCTCTCATAATCATATGGTGGTTTTGGGACGTTAAACACCACATACCAATCAATCAATCAATCAATCAATCATTTCCTGACACTTGGGCGAGTAAGTTTTCAAGAGTTGCTGTTTTGGCATTCAATAGTAGTAAAACACCGTGACGGCTTTAGGGTGGCTTTGTGCAAGGCTCCGCGGTGACCATTGCCAAAGCTATTGCAAGTGACATGTCTGGTATGCAGGTGACCGCGATATCACAATATTTGCGGAACTGTCCTCGGGAACTAGTAAACGGAAAGGCTGATCATCATCTTTTTTCATGCTGCTTTCATCGGTGCTCGTCGTGTCAGCATCCAAGGTGACTACGACTCATTGGTTGCCATCAATGACATCATCAATTATGTGATCAATTTTCATCACGTCATCCCACACTTCTATTACGTGGCTCACGTAGTTTTTCCATTTTTGTGCAGTGACTTGCTCTATGCCTTTCCAAGCAAGAGCCTCGAGGCCTTCCATCTTGAAGTGTGTATTGGCTTTTGAAACATAACTTTTAACATCACATCACACAAGCTCAATCGGGTTGAGCTCGCGGTGGTATGGCGGCAAGCGTATGATAGTGTGACCAGCATAAGCAGCAATTCAATAAGATACCTATTACACTCCATACTTACGGTTTGAACAAACTTTATTCATGTAGAAACATACTCTATAAAGTGTGGCCCCTCAAGCCTCTTAGCGGCCCAGCAAAATAAGCTCTGACCAACCATTAGATTGCGCGCCCATCCTCGCTTCTACTGTTCTGCCACGGCAATAATAGCTGCCTGAGGAGGTCAACGAAAATAATAACTTTTGAATCAAATTTTTTTAAAGAAAAAACTTTATTAATTTGTGCAAGTTTCCACAACCGCTTTACAACGTGTCCCACTGAGGACGTTTAATGCATTACCACAAAAATCAGTTAAGTTGACTAAAAAAAGGTTGGTTCTCTGCATTTTTTTTGCAGAAAGGGTACCAATTTATGTGGTTTAGATGTGCCGTAAATGTATTCCTTTCGAGCACAAATGGGTGTGTAGACTAGTGGTAAAGACACTCGTTTTCGAAGTATGAGGTACGGGTTCACATGTCAGTATCGGAAAAAAAGAAGTTTTGGTATTTTATTTATGCATAAGACAATATCGGGTCTGACCAGCCATTCGTGCCACTGAAAGCAGCGCAGTAGCTGGGCCGCAGGGCCCTACGGGAGTGTTCGCTCTTTATGTAAGCAAATTTCTCTATGCTTTCTCAGTTCTGTTTTCACCATGTCGCTGCTCCAGGTCACACCCTTCAGAAAGAGCCAGGCTTGAATGTCTTTTTTCAACGTACCCATAGGGGTACCTTTTCAAGCTTCAAATAATGATGAGGTGCGTTATCAAGCACAATAGCTCTTTGCGACGGCAAATTCGGCACTAGTGTTTTTTTTAAACCACTTTTCGTAGTGAGCGCCATCCAATTCATTATGATAGTCACCTGTTCTCTTTCTAGCTCGACATATTTCACCGGTAGCTGTGACGAAACCATCCTCGTTGCCAAAGAGAGTAATAATGAGGCGACCTCCCTTTCCACTCGGGTTTGGCGGGCCTGTCGTCAGGTGGCGTTTCTTGGCGTGCTCAGTGGACTTAATGATCTCGTCGACCAGCCTACGGCTCACAGTGTGCCCCGCGTTCAACCAAGTTTCTTCAGTGTAGAAGATGGGTCACCCTGGCGTCGAACCTTCTTAATTTGGCGCAAGTACTTGCGTCGCCACTGGATGTGTGAGTGGCCTCGATCAGGAGCGAATTTCGGTAACGCTTCTTGAAGTAGAAGCATACCTTGAGCAGCATTCTTTGAATAGTTGTGGCGGACACGGACGGCAGCGAGTCATCTTCTTTGATGTATGCGGCAAGCTTGCACACCGTCGGAATTCGCCGCCATTTATAGAAACCGTGCAAGACTTTGCACAACACACCAAGGTCGAAGTCATCCAGCAGCCGCTCTCAATCGCAGCCCCAGCCACCGTGAGACAGTGCCTTAGGTGAAAGTACTTCGCCTTGCTTAACGTGCTCCGCAACCCACTTGTACAGCGCACGCTCGCTGACGTTGGTGCACGCAGCCGTTCTGTTAATGAGAGAGCTCATCTTTACGCACTGTCCCGAACACATTTAGAGCGAACCGCAGCGCTCCCTCGTCGTAAAAACTGATCCGGGAACGATATCACACAGGTGAACCAGGCGCCGCCATTTTAACAAGGGTGACCAAATCTGCCACCGCGAACTTATCACAATCCAAGACGGGATCCTCCGCTGCGCTGTGGATGCTCGGGCTGTGCGGATTACTTATAAAAGTTTAGAAAGTGTCGTACCATGCCTTCGTACTTTATAAGTAAAAACATAACACACACGAGCCACAACAGCGTTATTTCTTTCGTCATTTGCATGTTATAACACGTACAAGGGAGAACACTTTCTTGAATATCATGAAGCAACAACTATTGTTTTATATAGAAAATGTGACAAAATCGCCATACATATGAAAGCTACAACACGCAGGGAAGCCTTCAACTAAAAATCCTCCTATGAGAGCGCTTTCAAAAGTCATGAGGACAAACAACGGGCTGCGCACATGGGGCTTTACATCTCGCTTCACAACAACCTGCACTTAAGGGTCGTGTAGCCTTGGCTCTGGTGCACGGAACTTCTGGAACAGAGTAAAGGGGTAGTAGATGATGACAGAGCCGTATACGCTCAGCCTGCTTGGTTAGACTAGCAACGAGCGCCAGAGCTGAGCAGGTTGCTATAGCTTTAGCGATGGTCGACCTATCGAGTCTGTCTCGAGGGGTCGACCATCGCTGGTCGACCACCGCCATTGGGTCGACCAATGGCGGCGTGAGAGTCTGTCTTCACGGACTCTCGCGCCGCCATTCGGGCTTACGAAAGTGCCAACTTCACTCGAGAAGCAGCCGACATTCTACAAACATGCAAATGCATGGACTTGCACTACCTCTCTTGGTTTCCTGGCCACATGGGAAAGAGGTCCACACATAGCAACTCAAATTCAACGAAATGGCTCATGATTGAGAGCGAGAACTGACCCGCCATGACGATCAATCAGCCGCCGAAGAGCTGGGCCCAGACGTACAGCTTAATGATCCTTTACTCACCTTTCACGAAATTACCTCTTCATACCAAAACGATAGAAACCAATACGCTTTATTCTATGCAAAGCTCGAACGCGCGCAGAAGGTAGCTTTCCGCATGCTACAAGTGAGATCTTACCCATCACGGGGCCGACTCAGCTGTTACAACTCAGACATAAATTCACAATGGACAGATTGCTCAGAAGTGCACTGTTCACTCGAACACATACCCTGGCATTGTCCCGCGTTACCTGAAGGGCTTCTTACCACTGAGTCCGACTTGAAGGAGCCGCTTAGGAGCCCCATTCTCAAAAACCAACAAAAGGCAGCCCAGATGGCTCAAGAACTGGCGGAACTCCACTACGTTCCGGCTCCGACTTAGACGTCACCTACAGTAGTGGCTGCTAGAGTCTCCCTCCGGAACACCCTGGTGGCTTAAACTCTCAAGGACCCTTTAATAAAGTTCTTGATGGACTGACTGATTTCTTAGCTGATTAAATCACGTTAGTCACAAACACGTACACTCTTTGAGTCTATTCTTTTCTATATCTTTTGAGTCTATAACACTGAAGTATACCTAGAACTGGTTGCAGTTTTTTTTGTTAATAGTTCGCACCTGAACGCCAAAGTGCTAAAACAAAAAAAATGACAGATTTGCATTCGCTTGAGTTATGGGCCAATACTCAGATTGATAATAACTATGAATACTGGTCGAGTCTTTCTAAGGAACGATCTTGTCATTTATTGTTTGTAACTGAGTGATAAATCACGCAGTTGTCATAAAAACACTGATTTTACAGAACCCACCAAATGATGCAACACCGAAGTGGTAATATAGATAGTTGGCGGGCTAATACAGAACGCTGGGGTACTCCTTGGGTCACATGTATAAAGGTCTCGGATGTATTATTCCCAAGAAGTTATTACGTGCAAAAGGTTTGAAACTGTTTTGGGAGCAGTTGGTGTTAATGAAATCTCTCAATGTATTTCGCGAAGTAAAAAAAATGTGCCAGTTTGTACGTTCCACTCACTCTGCTACAATGGCCGTAGCTTCATGTGATCCACATGTCATATCTAGCGCTTCAGGTTGAGGGATAATGTGTAATACTTCGTGATCGGTAGTTTTGAAAAGTTTTGTGAGCGTAACGATGCGTTTGAATTTTCGTAATAATTGAGATATTAGCACCTAGTAAGCAAACGACTTAGTTTTAGCCATGAACCTAGCAAAAAATAATGGGACTTACTGCCCACAGAAAGACCTCACATACTTTTTTCAGCATTACTTAAATAATCTCATAATGTGAGCGCCTAATTTTAGCTACTTATATAATTCCATTCGATGGAGTACCTGTTACTTAAGAAACCATCCGCAACACTACAGAACAGCTGAAAATTTCCCCATCGACGACGGCGAAGCAATAAAGTTGCACCTAGGATTCCCTAGATTACAAAAGTTTGGCGATGGCGTCCAGCCAAGCTCATTAAAGGTCATTAGCAGAGTCGTGGAGTAGCAAACAGGAAGTGATAGAAAAAAATGAAAGGCCAATGACGGACGCCGTTGGCCAACCAAAACACGAACTGCTGTGCATTACGCAGGACATGCCCTTTGTAAGCATGCTGATAGATGATGCTGCCTGTGTGGTTTTTGGCAGTTGGCTCTGCAGGGCCTACCTGCAACGCAAGGGCAGAAGCGGTCGCGTTCACCTACAGTTTGATCTGTTTTGAGAATTTAGCGTAGTGGAGCAGACAATAAAAGTAAAGGTAATGGAAAGGCAGGACGTCGAGCATGTTGTACTTGACTTACTAAATCATTCCCAGATAGAAGTAAAGGCCCACTCACCCGCTTGCAATTAAATTGAAACAAATAGGTAACAGAAACCCAGGGGGCATGCGCGAACGTTGTAGCATTCATGCGAGACGTAAGCATCTCTATACATAACTATTCATCATGGTTTAGCGTTTTTACTGAGCATATGTATTCGCGTCCTTGGCATTAGTTAAAATTATAGATTTATCATGCTCCGTTTTCCCATTAGGTTGATACGTCAAAGAGAAACAATTGCTATACCTCTGACTGGCACTCACATTTACAAGTTAGTTATAATGCGCAACACGGAAAAGTAATGTGTGGCTACAGTATTGCTTCGCAAAGCCATATTATTGGCAATATACTAAAATATTTTCAATGTGAGACATGGCAGTACCTCAATTTGATTTGCTACACTGCTTAACTAGTGTTTTTAACACAAAATAGTAAAAAATTGTCTATTTGTTCACCTTACGATGCGGCTATCTAATTTATAACTAAGCTCTTTTATATGTAGCAATATCTTATAGACGGCCTCGAAAGTGACGAAGCTCTCTGTTAGAATTAACTTTGCAATTGACAGCATATAAAGGGAAATAGCGGTGGCTGCAATTTTGATGGATACGAAAATGGTGTAGGCCCGTATGCTCAGATATGAGTGCACGTTAAAGAACCTCAGGTGGTCGAAATTTTCCCAGCCCTTCTCCACGGCATCTCTCATAATCATAACGTGGTTTTGGGACATCAAACTACACTTATCAATCAATCAATCAATTTTTAGAAGTAATCAACGAAAACTGTTGTCCTGTTCACCTTTTTCTCAAATTCTCGGGAGCGCCAGTCAGTGCCAAAAAGCAAAATGACTGCACAGTGAAGCGTAAACCAAGAACAGAAATAATGTGCAAGACTTTGAAATTCAGCCCCAAGAAAAATTGTATTACTACTTTGTTGACAACGGTACGTATTGCGCTTGTGTAATAAAGACTCACAAATAAAATATTTGAAAGAGTGATTGCTTTCTCTTCTTTAATCGCTGTTCTGTTTTGTTGTGAAGGTCCCTTGGTTTGTCCAGACTACCAGTAAAAGTAGATTATCATGCTTGCAACCACGCTCGCGCTCCGAAATTTTGCGAACGTGGCATTCGCCTCATTTCCTATATCGTCTAGTACTTTTGCTGTAACAAATAGCACGCGAAAGATAATGGGTCTGTTAATTACCTACTCCAAAGGATATCATATTACATAATGTGGATTTGACATCAGAGCCCCTAATCTCCAAAAGCCAAGCGGAAAGATTAGAGGACACACAAGTCATTCATTGGTTTCCCATTTTTCGCACGTACAGCAAATATGTTGAAAGCATCAGGCATATTTCTTTAGGAAACGGAAAAAGTTAATTGATTTAATCATGAATAGGGCAGAAATACCAGAAAAAGAAAATGAAAACACTAAAAATGTGGAGAAAGCAGGGTGCTTATTATGGTCGAAAATTGCGTCGGAAACTTTGTTGGTTGAGAATAAATCTTTTCCCCTTAATGCACTACTTATTAAAACACTGTGTTTACCATTCTTTCCATACAAATCATTTTCCTTCGGAAATTATTATATAATTCACAAGCTATGAATATATAGCTCACATGTTCAGCCAGTCAGAAATCTGTTGGTGTTGTGAATCATTTCGGTTTTCTTTTTAACTGCTCTTTCAAAACACGTAGAGAATAAAAATTTCAGTACAGAATCTAAATTATTTTTCACCCACAATATCTCCTTTAAGTGTGAAAAGTAGTGTTGTTCGGTTCATCATACGTCTTTCTTGGCTGGTTTTCTTTCTACCGTGAATGAAATTGAACTATTACAATTGGCAGCCTTATTTTTGTGAATACAAGCCTTTTTGGCGAAACAGAAAGGAATATTTATGCGCAACTGAATTCTCGAACGAATGACTCATGGTTGCATAACGCAAAACTTGACAAGCTGTACATGGAACCAAAAGTTGAACTTTGACAAAGCTGTACATAAAACTTCACAAAGCTGAACTTCAAACCAGACGCGTAAGCCGAGGCCAACGCCGGCTTTCGATGGAAGATTCTCTGGTGGAATTTTCGCTTAGTCTGCGACATCTGCAAGCACCCGTGGAAGCACGTTTAAGCTATGCTGGTTACCCACCTGCACGGAATATTTGGGCGTTTATTTTTCTTGTAATATTTTGTAGCACTGGGGTACCTTGTGATGCTCATAAAACATTTCTGGTCTTTCAATATTTGTTACATATTTTCCTTTATTCGTGAAAGGGGTGCAGTAGCGGTGTTCGGAAGTTTCATTTTTTGACAACTCAAATTTATATACAGCTACAAGAAAGCCCAGAAAAGAGACCTTCAGGATTTTCCTTCTTTTGTCGTCACACCATTCGCTTATTAATTAGCTTTGTTCTCGCAACACCATCTGTGCCCTTCAGCCACGCTAAAAAAAGTAATCGAAATAAACGATGCACTGATAGGTGTCGCGCCCCTCGTAGGAATCGAAATTCGCCTTACTGCTAAGTCGATACTGCCTGTCCATGCGCTGCACCACGACGTTCACGATCCCCGCAGCCCGATATAGGTGTAACTATTTTTCTCTCTTAGATATTTTTTGTGGTGTACAGATTCCCGTGAGAGTAACGCTGCATTTAGATTCGGTAGCAAGGACAAGATATGATCTCCGGAAACAAAAAGAGGCCACGTGAAAAAACAAAACGCTTGTGGCGGGGGTACAACTGTTTAGGAACACAGTGTGTAGTAATAGCACTGTTTGTTCGGCATTACCTTTTTTTTCTCTTTTTCATTTTCATGAGTCCAACTCAGCTCCAGTAAACAAAGCAACGCGTAAGGTGGTGACGAAGTGCCAGTTGATCAGTGCTGGCTTTTTGCACCGAGCAGTGACACAATCCAAAATAAAATGTATTCTAAATTAGCTGCAACAGCGGATCCGGAGTAAGTTCATGCTGGTAAACACCAGCCCACAGTGTTGCATTGATGGCGAATAAAGAGCTAGAGCTTTTCGCTCTCTTCAGCACTTGACTTTGGTGATAATTATGGCCTTTCAGCACATGTGCGAAACTCCCTTGAAGGCAAATTGTTCTTATTAGCCTAATAATTCAGCCAGAAAAAGCAAATGTAAATTCTTCGGAACAAGAGACAAAAAGGTCAAAAAAACACAAACCTCTTGTTTGTGGACAACATGTTTTGCTGTATGTCTGACTATGCCACACATTAGGTATTTCCAGCTATCTCCTTTTAAAGCATGACCGCAGAGCACGTAAAAATGGGGAAAGATCTTCAGTCACATGATAACACACAAGTAAGCTTCATATCCGTAGTCACGTATAACGAATTTTTAAATGAGTACATTGCAAGATTGTAACGTGCGATCGAAATGTAATAAAAGCAAGCGCAAACAATGCTAGACAAAAGCCACCTAAGAAGAAAAAAAAACCTTCGATAAAGTTAGTTTCTTAAGCTGCATGAATACCTCCATAGGAAAAGCCAGTGACATTGGAGGGATCAATATTATTTTATTCTTTCGTTTTCAAACGAAGGAAAGGGTAGAAGCTGTTACCGCCACTCGATACGTTCGGTAAGTGCGTGCAGCTGTTTCATTCTAGCATAATGTATCCTAGATAAAGACATACTGTGTGTGAACTCCTGTGTTAGCGTGACCATGAATTACAACGTAGGTAAACTTGTGGCGTGATGATTTGGCTTTACTTTAGACTGGTTCATTGCTATCAATTCTTCAATGCGTCAGTGGGCAATATACATGTCATCATTACGACGTCTTTTTGTGTAAATTCTGACTTTAAAATAACTTCGTTTTGCTTGAAACAAAGGTTTCATTACCTGCAAAAAAATTATTGGCATTATTGATTGCCACATGGGGGGCTATTTTAATGTGCACCAGCATAAGCAGCAGAAGACACTGAAGCTCGCATCGGAATCGCATCAAAAATCATTACTTGTTATGTAGCTGCTTCTCTTACTTCACTTCTAGATTCTACCTTGCTGAAAAAACAGCAATTTGTTCTGCGTAAAATTAATTTGGTGTGGTGATTTTCGCTATTCAGTTCTAGTAATTGTGTGCTTCGGATAATCACATAACTCGAAACGTTCAAAACTCCACAATATGTTAGTTTTTATATTCCTTACTCAGCTTACAGCTTTAGTGTCATTGCGGCGGAACTATGAAAAATATATTTCAGAAAAAATTCACTCCGGGATCATGGCTATATTTTTTAAAGGGAGAAGAGACATCTGACATACATCTTGATTTGTATTCGATACCAACTAATGCACGGTGAACCTTGTTTTCTTGATGGGCCTCAAACTAAGAAGACCAGTATTTTTCCTCGATCATTTACTTTCGTTGCTAATTCTTTGACGCATATTTATTATTTGCATTACCTTATTCGTTTCAGTCTGCACTTTCTACTCGTTTACCTCAGCCGTGTCTCTTTGATCTTTGAATAAATTAAAACCTCGTCAAATGGCTGAAATAATGGGGCTACTCACTATTTTAAATGGCCCATAAGATACAGTGACAAAATATGTGAAACATTAGTCAGAAGTGCTTTACTTTTGCAAGCTGCAAGTGAGAATACACTATGAATACTCTTTTCACACCGTGTGTATTCACGTACGTACGTGCACGCGCGCGCGTTTGTGTGTGTGTGTGCGTGCGTGTGTGTGTGTACGTGCGTGCGTGCGTTCGTGTGTGAGTGCGCGCGCGCGTGTGTGTGTGTGTGTGTGTGTGTGTGTGTGTGTGGTGCTGCTCTCGAAGCTGTTGCTGTCACTTCCATGTTACCATGCATGCTTACATTATTCCAGGCATTCATTGATTGCCTCTAATTGATAGTGTTGCATAGCTCAAAGCAATAAAATAGAAAGAAGAAGTTATGCAGATATGCTGGAACGTTAACGGGAAAGCCAATATGTAGTTGGCTACCCTGCAAGGGGTAAGGAGTAAAGAGAGACAGAAAAGTAAGAAAAAGTGAAAGAGAGTGGAAGGAGAGAGGAAGGAATAAAATAAATGGATGAGGTCGTCTGATTGAACAGTTTTTTTTCTTTTTCGGCACAAGCCTCCTCAATCTAAAAAAAGGCTATCAATACGTACTAAAGAATACACTTCAGCAAAACATCTCTATCACTCCTGCCTCTACCTGAATCAGAATTCGTTAATATTCCATACGAAAGTAACTATTTTTCAATAGTTCCAGCACTTCAAAAGCAAATGTATGTCCCCCAGAGGTTCCCAAGTTTCGCACCGACAACGCCAATTGGGAACAGTTTCACAAAGTTACTTTCTTAACTTGAGCTGATATGAGGTGGTAAGCATAGAGGCAGCAGTGGGCTAGCCTACCGCTTTTTTATTGATGCTTTCCATGCATTTCACAAACATGTGGGTGGTCAGGCAAAGGACGAGTCCCATGGTCGAAAAATTAGTGCCGTAGTGCGTGTAAATACCAAAAAAAAAACTCCAAGTGTGTGCGAAAGGCGCTTCACAGTCTCAGCGAAAGCTGGAAGAGCGGCTTTTGAGAGCCTTTTAAAATACAACTGCAAGCCAATTTGCTCCATACTCACTGGTGCATTAATCATAAAAAATTTTCCGTAGTAGGCCAGCATTCGCTATTCTATTTTTGTCATTCTTTTGAAAAGTCTGGTATCCAGTAAATATGTGCAAGTAATTGTTTGTCAATTGTTCTTGGAGTGGCTGACGAGGAGGAGGAATTATGGCTGAAGAGGTTGTGAGCCACAGTTAATAGGGGAGCAAGAACAAGCTTTTGTAATAGGTTGGAGTATTGGACGAACCACTCATCACGCTATTCACATTGTGCGACGACTGGCTGTTATTTCGCTGTTTCAAAACGCTTTATAACTCATAATAACGTGATTGCTTTCCCGACATCAAGCCTGCCTAAGGATAATTTGCCAACAAGTCATAAGCGCTGGTGTGGCTTCGTTGTAGAATACTGGGCTCGGACACAGCGTACCCAGTTTCGAGGCTCCGAGCCCCACCGTATCACACGTGCAAGTTTTTTTTTCTAATTTCGCGCGATGTGGTTACGGACATTGGCGGCGGTTGACAACTTCGCGTGACCTGAGTTGTGATCTCATAACATCTTTCACTGTATCAAGGCATGGAAGTTATTTCGGGACTCACCGACAGCCGAGAATCCTATAAACATTAAGGATATTATGTCGCAAAAAAGGAGGTTCCACTGAAAGGCGAGATAAGAAGTATGGCATAAATTTATATTCTGTATGAGGTCATATACACAGGAGGGTAAAGTCTTGAACAGGGTGAGAAGAGTGGAAGGAAAATTATATTCACAACCCCTGCTGAACCCAAAAGGTGACAGATTGGAGCGTCAGGCAGACACCCTCCGGGCACACTTGAAACAGGTCTCCAACTCACTACTTTATAGCAAAGCGTTCCAACGTTACAAAGCCAGGATATACAAACAGAGATTAGAACGCCAATCCACAACACACAATGAACCTCTCTGCTGGACTGAACTATATGTCTCACTTACCTGCTGCAATAAATTTACCCCAAACCGGGACCGTGTGTCATAAGAAATACAGAAACACCTTCCTGCTGAAACCCCGAAAGCCCTCCTCTTCTTGTATAACGCGGATATGCTTTCCCAGCAAGCTACCCCAAGCCTGAAAGGGAGTAATCCTTTTCTCGTATATAATACGAAGCAAGGCTAATTGCGTGAACTAGCTGTCTTTGCAAGGTCTTTCAGAAAATGATAAACGCGGCTGATGCACTTTCTTGAAACTAATGGCCCGCTTCACCCAATACCAGCGTGGGTTTCGAGAGGCTCGGTCCACCATAGACAGCCCTGTCTGTATTGAGGCATGAATTCGGGACGCTTTTGATGATAAGCACTTTTTCCTATCTGTGTTTCTCGATAAAGAAAAGGCGTATGACACAGCATTGTGCTTTGGCATATTGCGAAACCTGCAACATATGGGTGCGTGGGGTACAATGCTGACAATCATTGAAAGTTACTTGTCCAACCGGACTTTTCATGTTCGTGTGGGCACTGTCTTTTCCCGAATATTTGCCAAAGAACTAAGGGTGCCCCAAGGAGGTGTTTTGAGTTATGCTTAATATAGCAACTCCCTGCGCCTGTCTATTTTACGCAATATGTTTTATTGCACAAATAACGATATGTGCATGTCGTTTTAAATCGTGCAACCTCTCAGTATGTGAACGTCAAGACCAATCAGGCTTGAACAAGGTTTCTCAAAAAGCAGATGAAGAGGCTTAGCAAGGGGGGAGGGGCACACCAGGCACCAGCCCCCCTTCACCCTCCTTCCCGAATATTATTTGTCAGCATGGTATACAGAGCAAATATGGTCATTTTAAGCGGGTGCCCCTACCAAAATCAAAGTGCTCCCCCCCCAAAAAAAACATTCCTTGCTATGCGACTGGGCAGATGAGGGAGGTTTTAAACACCACGTGCGAAAGAGCGTTTGCGTCGTGTACTGCCGAAAGAGGGGCTGCTACCTTCACCTGTAGGTCAATGTCAATACCGATATCGACCTACATGGTCAACGCCTGTTTGTCAAGACTGAGCATAAGTCCCTTGATCTTATATTTACTTGACGCAAAACTGGCCCTAAAATCATACACGAAGTATTTCTGAAAACTAGCTGTTTAAAAACCATGAATACTTTGAGTGTTTTCACGCACTACGTAGGCATTGACAGGAAATTCTTAATAAATTCATATAAAAGCCTTGTACGCACGCGCATAGATTACGGTGGTATAACCTACCAGTTTGCGACACCATTAGTCTTACAGATGCTCGACCTTGCCCACAAAATGCATTCGCCTTTCTGCAGGTGCTTTTCGAACCAGCCTTGTAGAAAGCCTGTACGTAAGATCAAGTAAATGTTTCGTCGCTCCACCTGCAGAGATGTTACGTGTCTTCGCTGTACATTCTGAATGTTAAGGCAGACGAGAAACATCCCACTCCCTCCAGCGTTACTAATTTGTCCAATTCTGTTTTGTTCAACAATAATCATTCACTGAGACAATCTACTGACTCCATGTGAGGAACCTTGCTGAGGAAACTGGCGTGCCATTTCTAGAGCATCATTTGACAGCTCCCGCATTATATGCGTCGCTTTATAACCACACTATAGTGACAGTTTATAGACTGTGATTCATCTTTCATGGAAGTTACGAAATATGCTACTACTGCAAATATCCGCACGCACTTCGTCGAACTCCAACGCAAGTACACTTGCTTAGATTTTCACCCATGCTTCAAAGTCTCACACTGGTGAGCCCTATGCCAGTGTTTGTCCATCCTTTTTTGATTCCGGTATTCAGCACACCAAAGCAAGCATAATAACTTCAGAAGCTCATGGAATATCTGTAGCCGTCAAGCATATCAAAGAAATACAACTACAATGTGCGGTAATATACACGGACTAGCTGTGCATAGTAACAGCTTTAAAAACTGTGAAAAACCATAAAAGCCTGTTTTTTGTCAGTTTACTCTTTTTATTCACTATCTACGCCTTCAGATGGCATGTTGTAGTGTGCATTGGTGCCAAGGCCCCATCATATCGGATAAATGTGTTCGTGGATCAGCTCGCTACATCCGCTCAAGATAACGCTGGAGCTAACACATCCACAGCTCTCCCTGCCCTTGATCTGTGGCCTTTTCTACGACAGGAGCTCAGGGAGTGCTGGCAGCTCTTATGAAATCGGCAAACGGCAAACAATTTACTTGTAATAAAACTAAGACTTTGAAATTGGTGAACACTGTATAGATCACAATACACACAAGTAACACTTACGAAGCTGCTCATATGACACACACAGAGCACACGTGCATACTTACTGTTTCGCGAAAATCCACCCATTCGTGAGATTTCCGAAACCACCTACGGTTCTCCACGCTTTCGTGCAGTGTACACAATTTAGATGCTGCAAGAGAAAAACACTTTTTATGGCCCTACCAACAGCAGCTTTCAGTACATTCTATCATGCTCATTGGTTAGAACACGCTTTTTTATCTTCAATAATTCTTCAAGTTTTTTTGAGGATGTACATAGTTTTCTCACCATATTCCGTTCTGATCTGTTTTTTTCTTATTGGTATTGCAAGCACAATGGGGACACCAGTTGGTCAATTGCACTGCATTCTTCATTTGACAATCCACTTGCTGCGTCCCCGTAGCACAAAAAGTGCACAGAATTATTCATTCTTACTTCAGCAACGTATCATTTGAAGCTTTGTTACTCGATGCGAGCGGGCTGTGTTGCAAAGTAAAGTTCACGACAGCGACAAAGCACACTGTACTACTGGCGCGTGCTTGTCCACATCCTATACAAGAAGGCACTTGCCGAATCATTTTGAATATCAGAAAGAGCGTCAGAAAACGATTCAAAGAAACTGCCATTCAAAAAGCATATCTTGCTGCGTTAAAGTACTGAGCGAACAATTCAGAAAACGCGAGATCTGGGCAGCTATGAAGACGACCATTTCGCTTCGCTCTAAAGCGTGGTTCACAACGCTTTCGTATATTCTTGGCCCATAAATGTTCTTGCTCTGGCAATCCTGCAAGACTTTCTGCGAACGTGCTCAAAGAGCGTTTGTACCAGGCATGGGACCACTTTTTACCTGTGCGTTCGGTTAACAGAGCGCTTTGGTTTCCCTCTTTTCTTTTTGTCAAGAAAAGAGAAGAAGGCGCACTCCTTAAAATTAATGGCTTTTTTTCCGGTAAAAGCTAGATGGAAACTACGGCTTGTATTCTCACAGAGAGCGCATATACTTGATTTCAACTATAACGCACAAGGTGTAAGGAGTTAAATCTGAAACTTGATAGCTTTGGAATTGGCGTACGAAGCCTTTTGAGCACAATTGGTAATTGTGCTTCTGCTATTGATTCTCCTTCCACGTTCTTACTAGTGGAGGCGAAAATGTTGTAGGCCCGTGTACTCAGATTTGGGTGCACCTAAAGAACCCCAGGTGGTCAAAATTTCCTGAGAACTCCACTATACGGCGTCTCTCGTAGTCATATAGTGGTTTTCGGACGTTAAAACCCCACAAATCAATCAATCACGTTCGTACACCCGCAGGGGTGTCTGTGCAAGCAGGCGTTTGGTGTGTAGCGACACCACGGACCCGACCTAACTAGGGGGTTTGGACTCCCTCCCATGCCTAGCCATGCGTGGCTTTGCCGTGTCCGGGGAAAATAGGATCTTGCGGGTTGAGCTGGCGCTGGGTGATTGGACCAGGAAGCCCCCCCCAGCGGCAGCAACACACCCCTTTGGCCCCGGGTTCACGTAGATGGCACCCCTGGGCTGACCCATCCAGGGGAAATTGACAGTCGCCTTTTTCTATCTTTCTCTCTCTACATCTTCGTCTTTATCTCCCACTTTTTATCTCTCCTGTCATCTTCTCTTTTCCATCTACTTCCAAATTTCCTGGCGGCAAGGATTAACCTTGTGTACTTATCCAACCTAGGATAAACCATATTAGGTTATATTGATGGTGTACTGCTGGCGTTGCGCAGACGTGTTCACATGCTCTGCCACGTTCCCTAGTTGGGCTCCGTGGTGGGTGGTAAGCGCCGTTGCCGAACAAACACTTTCTTTCATGTGATCAACAAACCCCTTCCTAAGTGGTCGCCCCCAGAAAAGGGGGCACACTGAAGCAGCCTCAAAGTTTTCATTAGGTCCTTGCGCTACAAGACACCACTCATCATTATCATCATCATCACAGTGTGTAATGAATCAAGATTTGTTCCCAAAATATCATGTCATACATTGTGAAACCACAGGAAAAAAGGCAACAAACTTATCACCGTTCCTAGTTTCCAGATTGCTCACTGATACCATCGGCACTGGCTACAAAGCTACCAAGAAGGTCAGTGGGAACCTGCTAATAGAAGTCAAAGACAAAATCCAGTATCAGAAAGTAAGCAACCTTGTTTCAGTTGGGGACAAACCTCTCACCGTCACCGCTCACCGGACATTGAACACAGTGAAAGGTTTCGTATCAGATGAAGCTCTTGTAGACCTTACCGACGAAGAACTTTTGAACGGCTGGAAAGAATAGAATGTCTTACACGTGCAGCGCAATAAAATCAGGCGAAATAATGCAGAACTCCCCACAAGAAAAATTGTACTGACGTTTTAAACAAGCACACTCCCAGAAACAGTCGCTACAGGCTATCTGATGTTCCGTGTTCGACCATATATACGAAACACAAGACGTTGTTTCAAGTGCCAACGATTGGCCATGCTTCCCAAAGCTGTCGCGGGCAGCTCATGTGCGCAAGGGGCGCCACCACAGAGCACTCTGCTGATGACTGTAAGTCTGAGGCTGAGGCCCATTGCACAAACTGTGATGGTGACCATCCTGCTTATTCTCGCTCATGCCCAGCCTGGAAAAGAGAAAAAGAAATTCTCACAATTAAATTCCAGGAAAATGTCAGTTTCAGGGAGACCCGACAGTGCGCATCGCACACTTTTCTACAAAAGTCATTCGCCGAAGTGGCACAAGGGGGTCAGCACCACTACGGTTTTCGGCGAAGTCCCGGACGTGCAGACGCAACCACCAGCAGACCCCACTGGAGAAGCAGCCCTGGTTGCTCCGCTCTCTTTGAACACGGACTTACCAAAGGCCCCTGTAAATGCTGGCAGCAGTCAGGGCAACACACAAACTATAGAGGTTTCCTTGACCTCTGGCCCAGTGGGGGCGAAGGCTTTGTCCGCCAAGACAAAGCCTACCCCACGTACACGACTGTCTGGCGCCTCTCCAGAGGTGATGGACACCACTGACCCACCGGCACCGACAGCGGCGAAGGAGCGGTGAGAGCCCTTTGACCGCTCCAAGAAAGAAAAAAACACCAATTACAGGGCCCCCTAAAGGCTCTTTAAAGTAGGTCACTCCAAATTCGTACACACAGCACTACTTTATACTCAATATGAAAACACAAATTCTACAATGAAACGTCAGAGGACTGCTTAAAAGCCTCGACGATGTCCAAGAACTTTTACACAAACACTCGCCAAAAGTGCTGTGTGTACAAGAAACACACTCAAAACCAAAACCTACAAATTTTCTTAGAGACCATAATGTCTTCCGCAAAGTTCGAGATGATGCAATCGCATCATCAGGTGACGTTGCTATTACTTGGACAAATACATAGCGTGTCAAGATTTGCAGATACAAACGGCCTTCGAAGCAGTGGCCATTCGTGCTTTTGTCTTAGTGAAACTTACCATTTGCTCAGTGTACATTTCTCCTCATTTTCAGCTTAAGAAACAAGGATTTCAGTCTTTTTATGCATCAACTACCTGAACCATATATCGTCCTTGGCGATTTTAATGCCTACAGCCCTTTGTGGGGTGACTCGAGGAGTGATGCGCGAGGCCGCTTGATTGAGAACTTTATTCTTTCCGCAGATGCATGCATTTCAAATAAGAAAGAACCAATATTTGTTAGCCTGGCAGACAAAACGTATTCATGCATTGATGTTGGCATTGTTTCTCGTACACTTTTACCTGAATTTAATTGGGATGTTATTAAAAACCCCATGGGAGTGATCACTTTACCATATTACTAAAGACGTCTAAAGAAAATGAATCTCTACCTCAGGCTCCAACTTGGAAGGTAGACAGAGCAAATTGGGCGAAGTACCAGAGTCTTAGTACTATATCATGGGCCGAGATTTCTTCTCGAGGAATCGAGTCTGCCGCTATGTATTTCACTGTTTTATTATTGAAGCTGCTCCGAAATGTATCGCCCAAACAAGTTGTGGTTCCTGCAGACATCGTTCCACCACGGGACACGCAAAAAGCAGAATAAAGCGCGGTGTCTGTGACTTGACTACCCAACTGCAGACAATCTGGTCAATTCCAAACAAGTAAAGTCTCAAGGATGAAGGACGCACTGACAGGCTGGGAGAGAAAGATGGCAGAATTTTTTGTCTGGCATTAATTCCTACACTGATGAAGTTAAGGTCTGGAACAGAGTGAATAGAATAAGAGGCCGACAGACACACTCCCTCCCTCTAGTATACACAGAGGGTAACAGCCTTGAGGATCAAGCAGACTCCCTGGGAGCATACTTTGAACACGTGTCCAGCTTATCGCAATATTCTGATACATTCGTTTCAAACGATACAAGGAGAGAGTAGAAAGGCAGAAACTTGAACGTAAATGTGGAAAAAATGAGCCATACAACAGACTTTTCCGCTTGGCTGAGTTGCAGGCAGCGCTAAGCTGCTGCAGCAAATTAGCCCCAGGCTCTGACTGTGCTTTATATCAGATGCTTAAACACATAAAACTCGCCTCTGTCTATATAACTCCATATGGGCTTCTGGCGAGATTCTTTCTGCGTGGCCCCGCCGCGGTGGTCTAGTGGCTAAGGTACTCGGCTGCTGACCCGCAGGTCGCGGGTTCCAATCCCGGCTGCGGCGGCTGCATTTCCGATGGAGGTGGAAATGAAGGAGGCCCGTGTGCTCAGATTTGGGTGCACGTTAAAGAACCCCAGGTGGTCGAAATTTCCGGAGCCCTCCACTACGGCGTCTCTCATAATCATATGGTGGTTTTGGGACGTTAAATCCCACATATCAATCAATCAATCTTTCTGCGTGGAAAGAGGCCATAGTAATACCTATTCTTAAACACAGGGCAAAGATCCATCTTCCGTATTGAGTTACAGACCTATTGCTCTTAAACACTGCCTCTGCAAATTATTTGTAAAGATGATAAGCTGCCGATTATTGCATTCTTTGGAATCAAACAAACTCCTTGACGACTATAATGCGGATTCCGAGAGGGTCGGTCCACCATCGATCATCTCATCGACATAGAGGCAGAAATACGCGAATCTTTCATTCATAAGCAGTTTTTCCTCTCTTTCTTCCTTGACATGGACAAGGCATACGATACAATGTGGCGTTTCGAAATATTGAGAGACATCACACATTTAGGTATACAAGGTAATATGCTAAGTGTAATTAAAAATTATTGGTCCAATCGTACATTTCGTGTTTGATTGGGCAATGCGTTGTCACGACCATTCGTGCAAGAAACGGGAGTAACGCAGGGCGGTGTCTTCAGTTGTACTCTTTTTTTAGTGAAAATGAACTCCCTGCGATCGTGCATCCTACGTAACATCTTTTATTCAGCATACGTTTATGTACAGATAGGTTTTAAATCCTGCAATCTCTCGTCATGCGAGCGACAGGTTCAGCTCTGTGTTAACAAGGTCTGTAAATGGGCAGATCCCAACGGTTTCAGTCTGAATCTACTAAAGAGCTCCTGTGTTTTGTTTTCTAGGAAGAAAGGCCTCTACCCTGATCCCTATATTGAGTTGTAGGGGAGCGCGTAGCTGTCAAGAGTGAACAAAAATTTTAGGGCACAATTCTAGACACGAAGCTGACGTTTATACCACACATTAGGTACACTAGGGAGAAATGCATGAAAACAATGAACATCCTAAAGGTGCTGTCCCGCACAAGTTGGGGCAGCGACAGAAAATGTCTGATGAGCCTCTACAAAAGCCTTATCAGCGCACGTCTAGACTATAGGGCGATAGTGTACCAGTCCGCACCACAAACGGCATTGAAAATGCTGGACTCTGTCCACCATTAAGGCATTCCCCTTTCTACGGGAGCTTTTCGTACAAGCCCCATGGAAAGCCTCTACGCAGACTCAGATGAATGGTCGCTACATATACAAAGATTGTACCTGTCTTTTACATATTTTTTGAAGATAAGCGCAAAGACCGACCACTCTACATACCCTGCTGTAAACGACACATCCAGCTCCCAGCTCTTTCAAAACCGACCAACATTGAAACAATCTTCTCGCTGCGTGTTGGAGCACCAGCTTTGGACACAGGCGTCGCATTGCTCGAACACCGCGAAATAGCTTTTACTACATGCGCCCCGCTATGGCACTGGCAGGTTATAAATTGTGACACATCTTTCATGATTGTGACAAAGCATGCCCCACCCCTAAACATTTAGATGTACTTCTGGGAATTGGCACACAAATATACCTATCCTGAATTTTTCACTGATGCATCAAAGACTCGCGCGGGCATATCCCACGCAGCGGTGGGCCCATCTTTTTCGGATATCGGTATTCTCCACCCTCACACAAGCATTTTTACAGCGGAAGCTTACAAAATACTGACGGCAGCAAAACACATTAAAGAAACGAAAATAAGTAATGCAGTCATACACATGGATTTATTAAGAGGAGATGCTACTCGAAGACAGTTTTTCTTTAATATTCACCCCCAAAGAATGAAACTTGGGCTGTTCATGGAACTTTTTACACTGATTTCAAATATTTTATTAAGTTTTCTTGCAAGGTACACACTTTTAGCTCTGCAACATGAGAAAGTGAAAAATTTAACTCTTTTGCCCCTCTCTTTTCAACCTTAAAACTCTGTACCTTTTTACCATTCATAGTTCATAATGCTTTAAATAAAGTCTAGAATGCAAAAAACTAATTAGAAAGCACATGATAGCCGTAAAAAGTCCATAGTTCACCTGCCCTAGTAAAGGTATACATACAATTTTTTATTATACAATAAAATGTTGAAATGTAAACTAGATAATTGCATTTGTCATACTTTGGAAAAAATTTGGGCGAAATTTCATGCAAATCTGAGAACTAGAAATGCCTGAAAAAGGAGGGGCACATTGGAAGAAATGGCAAAATTTATGTTTAAAAAAACGAGTTTTAAACTCACAATTGAGTTTTTATTGATAAAAAATATTATTAAATCAGATTAAATTTGCACACCAAAAAGAAGAATCCTTCTGGTAGTGGCCACCGCGACTAAAATACGCCAGCCCCATGAGTTTGTCCCTCTCGGCGTTTTCGAGCCGACTCCTCACAGACAGGGCCATGAAACGCTTGCCGAACTTCCGCTCCATCTGGCAGAGCCTTGTGCCAACTGCAAGCTAGAAAGAAGTTCGACAGGACTGCGAAATCGACACTAGGTCAAGTGTCATGCCATTTTGCAGCCATGTTTGTGCCACATACCGTACTACATAATGGCAATGTCGTCCCTGCTAAGTAGTCTCACTGCGAGCTCTTTCAACCTCTCAAGATTGGAGGTGACGTCATCCATTGTCGCATCACAAACTTTCCGGCTGACGGTAATGAATGACTTTGATGCATTGGCTATTGCAAGCCAACAACTGCCGCAAATCGGACCAGCTGCTCGTAGCCTATTACTAGAGAGCGCGCCGCACAACGGCTTTCACTTGCGAGCGATGCCTTTTTTCCTTCATAACGGAGAAAATTACGCGAGAAAAGCATTGTTCAGCTGCGCTGCTCGACAAGACATGGACCCCGCAAATAGGTTTCGCAGCACATACAGGCGCGCAGCGGCCAATGGTAGTCCCCTTTTCGTACCATGTGATAAGCCAGTCGTGGCGCTCGAAAAACGCACAAAAGAGCGATTCTTTTTATTATTTCTTTTGCTACATCAGCAAGAGAAACTGATGTTATTTGAAGAGTGAGGCTCGACTCTTCGACTCATGTGATCAACAATGGCTAGTGGCAGCGCATTATTGTCGGCAAGGTGCTCGAAGAATGCACACTTTCGACCTTTTGACAGGCACCTTGTGGTCTTTAGATGAAATTTGAAAGCATTTCCAGTTAAGTCGTGACCTGTAATATTTTTTATAACAGTAGAAGTAGTAATCTTGTCAAAACAGGTTAAAATAAAAAATGGTAATTTTGAAAAAATTCGTTTTTCGACCCGCATCCCCCCTAAGCGTTGTAAAAACTTCAAAAGCCATCAGAAAGTACAAAAATCCTGTCATTGCGTCGCTATACTTTCCCCTTTGTGCCATTTACGCATCGAAACAACTTGTAGTAGTATGTTGGGTACCAGGACACCGTGAAATTAAGGGAAACGTACTAGCGGATAGGCTCGCAACATCAGTCCATGCGAAAATCCCGCAGTCACCTGTAGCTGTCCCCGTAATGGACTTGAAACTCTTTTTGAGAAAAAAGCTGTGGGATTAATGGCAGCATACATTGGACGGACACGTACATAATAACTTACATTTAATCAAGCTTTACCTTGGTGACTGGCCACCAACTTCACAAGCACGCCGTACACAAGTAGCCCTCTGTCGGTTACGAATCGGGCACACATATTGTACACACACACACCTTCTGACCAGTGATGATCCAACAATGTGTGAGAAATGCGGTGAACCCCTTAGTGTCCTACATATTTTGATACAGTGCAGTGAATTGGCTTCTATTCAAAAAAAGCATTTTCTAACATCCTACCGAGAACAAATGACTCTTCACCCGGCGATGTTCCTCGGTAGAGATCCCCTTTTCTTTTCATCATTGATCATTTGCATTTTAAAAAGGTGTTCGCAACTTCCACGTGATCTAACCTGGTAATATGTAGAACAACCTCTCACAAGAGGTTGTTGCTGCCGTACATACATTAAAAAGCACATGTTTCGCAGCCCTTGGAGACAAGGACGCCGGAGAGACATTCGTGCTCTATAACCTCCTCATAGATTTATCATCAGAAACATTGACCACTAGTTTTCACTCTACAAATTTTATGCCACTCTCATAATTTTATTCCCTATATGTTTACCCGTTTTTAGAGTGAGGAATATTACGCCCTTATACAGCCACTCATCATACCCATAGCCCAAATATTTTGTCACATGTATTGGCGCTCTTTGGCCATAACAGGGCCCTTGCGCCAAGAAACACTGTTTATCTTCATCACGTTCGTACTAGGTTATTGTCTGCATCAGTGATGAATTGGCTATAGGGTGCTCGGCTGCTTCCCGAAGGTCGCTGGTTGAATCCCGGCCCGGACAGTCGAATTCAGTGAAGAGAAAATGGTAGAGAACCATGTACTGTGCGATATCAGTGCACGTTAGAGAACATCAGATGATCAAAATTTCCGAAACCCACCACTACGCTATCTTTTATTATTATAGCCTGGTTTCGAGCCTTAAGACGCCACATTTGATTAGTATACTGTGATATTGTGAAAGGAGTCAACTTGTCACGCCACATAGTAACGTCCTAGCGCTCAGACACAAGTCATTAATGGCGACACAAGTTTGCCACGCAAGACCTTCGACATTTTTATTAACTATCCTTCACTAGGTCTTACTCGATATGGGGCCGCTATCACCTATAGAAAAACTGATTTTAAGTAGCATTGCGCTTTCAGCAAACGGCTGTACTCAGGGTGTCTCATTGACACTCAACAATAACTGTGAAGAATGACAGAAAAAGAAGACAAGCACCCGTAGCACGAAGCTACCGGAATGTCCGCACGAATTTTTCCAAAAGAGAAGCTTCTCAGTTGCCGTAAAAAATTTTCTGGTTTGGAGTTAAAACTCAAGACTAACGCCTTTATGGAGCGGTTGCTCTGCTAATTGAGCAAACCAAGATGCTAGAAATTGGCAGCGCGATTGCGAATTCCTCAACAAGTTGAGGCACATGGACACAAGTGTTGCATTTGAGTTCGGCTGAACTCACAAGGTTGAATTTTTAGAAATCCGCAAGGTCGAAACCCGCAAAGGCGAAACCCCGGAACAGGATAAGTTTTGCCGGCAACTAAAAAGTTTTTTTCTGAGAAATCCGCACGGATTACCTTGTGGCTGTGTGCTTCGTGTGTTAAAAAAGTAAATATGTCCTTTCGTTCACAATTGCTGGTGCGTGTGGGCGAAGCAAGTAAATTGATTTTTTCAAATGTAATTCATAATAGAATGAAATATTTGATTACAGTGTAAAAATTTCTATTTAGAATTGGAAAAATTCAGGAACAAAGACACATAGGAGAACTGCAGACATTTTGCACACATATCCCATCACATATGCCCAAATTGAAGCTTTTGCTCGGTGGGCAACCAGAACAAAATGCAATACATATGCGTGTCACACTTTGAAGGCCAATTGAACATACTTATTGTGCAATAAGGCTCACTATTGCTCACACCATATCTCTGTTAGAAAAAAGGTGGTTAAGATACTATATAAAACATTTAACTAGTCACGTCACATGTATTATCGCAAAACAGTTGGTAACCGGAATTTGCAAACCGTTTTCCCGAGTGAAAGCGTAAAAACAGCAATTGGTTAACGGCCTAAATGCTCAGATTCTAGCACCGCAAAGCAGTCGAGTTACACCGCTCAAAAGCATGAGAAAGACTCGGGACAAAAATGATTTTAACTGTGTTTAATGCATGAGAACACTTGTACGCTTAGAAGAATACCTAATAGCCACAGCTAGAGTCGTCTACCACAGCCCAACAATGAATTGACCTGTAGCTCCACCTGTGCGAGACACATCGAGTCATGAGCGTCCGAACGGTGTTTTCCAGCATGGGAAGATGGGAAGTTTTGGAATTTCTTGTTTTTCTTAGCAATCAATTTGCCGACTTGACATCTCAGAGGACGTGTACTATTGAAGCAGAGACGCATTGTTAAAAGTACTTGATGGGCTATTCTAAATAAACCAGGCCACGCCAGGGGGGCCACCTTCTATCTCAGTGGCGGAATCAGGGCTGTGTTAAGCACAATCTCACTTTCTATTGGAATCATCCTGCCCAGACAGGTAATCGTATACGGTCTGCCACACATGCGACGGCATACTTGCAGGTGTGCTTGTATACCCTTTTTTTAACTACCTCTGGCTTATCATATCTATATTTACATTCCAAATGTGGCACTAATGCTCCAATAGCGAGTCCTTGACTCTGTCCCCCACCAAACTAGTGCTACTAGATATCCCATCTTATGCTACACAACAATGCGCAACCAATATTTACGATGTTTCTTTAAGGAATTCGCTGCGGTCATCCTGATTACCATTTGGATTTCTTTCAACAACACAATGCTGAGGTAACCGTACTTCAGTAAGATGTCCATGCTCTGAGAAGTTCCACAACATACCCTTGAGGGAACACTCCTGTTCTTCTCTTTTAAAGAGGCCCTTTACCTGATAAAACTCCGCAAAACTGTTTCTGGAATTCTTTCAGTAGAGCTGTTCTGGAGTAACCATACTTCAGTAACGATGCCCATGCTCTGAGAAGTTCCACAACATACCCTTAAGGGAACACTCCTGTTCTTCTCTTTTAAAGAGGCCCTTTACCTGATCGGGCTCCGCAAAATTGTTTCTAGCCTCTCGCGCATTGACTATGCATGGTGCATTGACACGTTTACCCTCAGGTAAGTGGTGCTTTGTCGTCCTCGCAGACAGCCTGGATAAAACATTAAGACAGCCTTCTTTCCCTTGACACTCAAGCTTTGTGGGTAGAGGAGCTGCTTGCAATGGTGGGGAATACCTATTCACGACCGCTAAGTGTTCTCTTCTATCAAAAAGCGCCTCGGCTTCTGCAAGACGGAAATGAAGCGACAAAATGTTTTTCTCCAACACCACATTCTCGCAAGCCAACTCCGCCTCATGTTGTGCACATGCATCGCGCTCTTCTTGCTCGTGACCTGCACGCGCCTTACACTCGCTCTGCCTTATCACGTAAAGCCTCGTGTTCGGCGGCCTTCTCTTCTCGTTAACGAGCTTCCTACTCTCGCATCCATCCACTCCCTCATATTTTTTAGTGAGGCCTAGATTCTCAGCGACGCTACTCAGCTCAATTAAATACTTGTGGTGGTAGATTGATATGTGGAGTTTAACGTCCCTAAATGGCCATATGATTCTGAGAGACGCCGTAAAGGAGAGAGAGAGACATAGAATTTAATATTTCCAGCAGATTGCTTGGATGGGCTTCCACCTAAGGACCAACGGAGAGACCATGTCTCCCGGCAGCTTCCTTGGCCTGCTGGATCGCCCAAAGTTGTTTGTCCAGGCCCTAACTTAGCAGCGCAGTCCGCCAACGCGCCCGAAGGTCTTCATTGGAGGCCGCGACCCCAGAATGTCTGACTAATGCTGGACATTCCCATAAGATATGGTCAAGAGTGGCTCTAGTGGTAAAGTACTGGCATAGATTAGAACTATAGACGTCGGGATATATGTGGTGCACGATGACAGGGTTCGTGTATGTGCGTGTTTGTAGCTGCCGCCACTGAACGGACTGGGCCCAATTTAGCTTGGGGTGAGGCGAAGGGTACTCCCGCCTTTGCAGTCGATAGTGTTGAATTATGTCATTAAATTTAGTGAGCCGATCGTCCCATTCCCACACCAGCGCAGAAATGTCCGTTTGGGTGGCCGCTTCGTCTGACGTGACTCGGAACGTAAGACCTCGAGCCACGTTGTGCACCACTTCATTCGGACTGGCCTCCGAGTTACCTAGTGGTGTGTGGGCAGGGAACCACAAGATGTGTAAGTATTTGTCCACCACGTGAATTTTGCCTGTACTAAGAATTCGCAGTGCTTCGGGGGAGATTCTGCCCCGCTGGCGTAGTTTCGAACGGCTGTCTTCGAGTCACTGATTACGCATGAGGCGTTAGTGTGGGCTATGGCCATCGCGATAGCCACTTCCTCTGTCGTTTCTATGTTCCGTGTGATGATGGACGCGCTGCTTCGCCGTAAAGGAGAGCTCCAGAAATTTCGATTATGTGGGGTTCTTTAACGAGCAACGAAATCTCACCACACGGGCCTATACAGCGTTTTCGCCTCCATATAGAATGCACCGCTTAGCTCGAGGTTTGATCCCTTGACCTGTTGGTCAGAAGCTGAGTAGTACCTCAACCACTAGACCTCTTCGGCGGGACCCATGTTGTGGTTGTTATATTCCTTTTGAAACAAGAGAAATCATCCTCACCCCACCTTAGCCGCCCTTGTGATGGGATAATTAAAAAGTTTGCATTCAACGAACTTTGTTGCCACAGGAACGGAAACGTCTAAAAGAAAAGTGGCGAGGCTGTTTCATGCTTTATTCTCTTTATCAAAACTACACACGAAAGTATACAGACAACATAGATACTATATGGAAGCATAACATGATGAAACCCTAAAATAACCTAAAAACAACGCAAATTCTCAGTCCTAACACGAGGGCGTTTCACCAGTGAGTGCTTGAATGTTATGCGGGACTTGTCTACGTGGAAGGGTTGTAGCGTGGTAATGTCGGCACCATAGAAATTCGACGAAGGGTAGGGCAGTGCTCAAGTGTATGCACGATGAAGCAGGTAGGTGAGGAAGACCTCCTGAGATGCGCGGACCGGGTACCACAGCCAAGTGCTCGGGCCTAAGTTTTACAGTGGACCTGGTGAGTGCGGTAGGTTGCCGCTGGCTTCGTGGGCCGTCGAAGCTTGAGGTGAAGCGAAGCAGGCCGCTTGGACTCTTGACCTTTTGACCGCCTCCTCCTTGGTTCTGCCCAAAGGAACACCACCTTCGCAATTGTCTGGCACTTCACTTCACGCACTCTACTCTCTCCCTTGTCCCCGCGTCCGCACGAGGCTCTCGTTTCTCTTCTACGCCTTTCAAGTTAACCACGCATGCTTGCACGTGCACCAGTGTCCTGATCGTTGTCTTTCACCACCGCACACATTGGAGAAATGCAGATACTTTGCGCGTTTATCACATCTCTGTCTGTATGTGCACATGTATTTATAGACAAGAAATATCGAAGAGTTTTCAGGAGGTATAGAAGCCCGGTGCCCCTGGCTACGCTACTGGTGCTTTTACTATAACAGGCAGCACAAATAACAAAGAGCGCTGGCTGCAGATGCTTATGTGTTAATGAGGAATGAATATGAACGAAGAACATCTAATGACACGCTTTTTATTGTCGTATGACCACGCGGTCAGTCGTGCATTTGACTGCACTTATTAAATATGTTGTAGAGTAGCAAACATAGCATCGGCACACAACAAAACTATAAACACGGTTAATAAGTAACCTTTCCGTGCAATTTGACTGCTCTTTACTTCAATACACAGTAGACCGAGCTTTTTCATTCACTTCTTCATACGTTCTGCACCGATATCAGCACTTATAGCTCGTGTTCCTAAGAGCAACGAAGCATTTCATTGCACCAAAGCCGCATTCAGACGCAGGTGACCGCTATAGTGCACCTCCGATGTACTTTCTAAAAACTCTACATGCCAGCCATATCTCTAAAAACATCACACTGTAGGTTTTTGCAGCATTACTAGAATAAAAAAGAAAACCTAAAATGCCTTTACAGGTGGCCCTTTCTCTCTAAATTTTTGCTTAGAGATACCATTTTTTGCGTCATTGAAGGTGACGCGGAGTTATAATTCTTTTTAGAGCCACAGCGAAAATCTAAATATATGTCATTGATAGATAGTGGAGGAAAATGTTGCATAATTTTTGATCACTTCATGAAATAAAAAGCAATCGCGTATCTTAAGCAGAAAAAAAAACCTTCTAAACAAACATTTGTCTCGCAGCGTGGAGAACTAACCTAGCAATGCTCCATCGACTGCTTTCGGTATGGTTACCGCACCAACACTTGCTGTCAGACCACTGTGATCTTCTCTATACCTCAAACAATTAAAATGAACATCTACGCTATTTTGTTCGGTAATTCGTTACGGCGATAAATTACTCGATACTTGCACCAGTAGGGGAATTGTGCCAGACCAATCCGTTCCTCTGTTGGAGTCACATTGACGGTCGTGTTAAGAGTACTGACTCTTGCGGCGGAAACTTGGGGTATAAAAAGGATATATGAGATAAACTTTGGAGCTAGGCAGTGTGTGAAGGTACGGAAAATAGCATAGCAGCGACAGATAGGAAAGCCAGCAGAATGAATCACGAAACGAACAAATGTTCTGGTAACCAGCAGATATTGCCAGGCGCATTGCTTATTTGAACCCTTGATTAATTCGGTTTTCGCCCACGAAGCTCGTCAGCAATGCTCAACGGGAACTGTGCCTCGCTGTTCTAGAAGGTTCGAGGTAGATTGTTCTCCTGATATTGCGTGCAAGACGCGAACACTCGAGGTTATTCCAAAGGTTTCGCTACGACAAGTGATAAGACTGGAATATTCGACGGCACATGTATAATGCCGACGCGCTTCACCGCTTGTTAGTTGATCGATGGTTGGCGCTGTGTACGCCATTTTCAACGCCAGTTTGTACTTCTGTACTCTGATGTTCAGCTTCCTCACCCCAAGTTCGGCCAGTCAAACAAAAAGCTCTTTCTTGTCGTCTGTCACCTACGTCTACGTCACGGACAGGTGAAATTTGGTGAAGGTTCTTCCTGGCCCATGTTTCGTACACCCCCTTGAAGCCGTGAGCCCAGCCCGCGTCGTGAAGAAGACACCGACACCGTTAGTGACAGTCCAGTCAGCCACACACTGCAGAGACTACCCCCCACCCCCCTGACTTCAACTCGGACCCTTACTAGACAACACACGAGCTACGACGATGAAGCAAGCGACCACGATGACAACACCTGCGCAGCCTACACCCATCCTCTCCACGAGCCAAATGAGCCACCGAAATTCCGACGGCCATCGTGCGAGGAACCGAAGAGCTGGTTGAAAACGTACGGATCGGTGGCGGTCTTCAAGAATCAAAACAATGAAGTAAATCCCAGGCATGAGTTTACTTCACCTTAGAAGACGCCGAAAAAACGTGGTTCGAGAACCAAGAGTCGACGAGAAAGTCAAGGATCGTTTTCTGAACCGGGCTCTTGGTTATTTTCGCCAGCATCGTTCGCAAAGAGAAAGCAGAAACTCTTTTCGAGTCCCGAGTTCTACTATACCTAATAAAAGCGTGATGCTCTTGACAAAAGAAACGACCACACTCTTTAACAAACCAGACCACGAAATGCATGAAGACAAGACAGTTCACCTGCTCATTCAAGGAGTTGAACAGGAACTTTTTGCGGGCTTGATGCGGAACCCACTAAACAGTGTACAACAGTTTTACTCGGAGGCGAATACTATCGAGAAGAACCTGGACAAGCGACACCACTAGTACAATCGCCATTCGATGTGTTAGTTCGCAGATATCCAAGGGCTCCGCTCTACCGAGCTGCGTGAAACAATCAGTGTGGTCGTGTAGGAAGATCTGTGAGAGAGCCCTGCTTGCAAATCATGGGAAAGGTTATTATGGCCCTTATTTAACTTTCCGTACTTTCTGCTCGATAAGCAATGTTCACTCTCAAATGTTAAGTGTAAAGCTATTGATGCACACTTAAAACTTCAGAAATATTCAATATTCAGAAACGTTCGTCACCGACGAAAAAGGAAACATGTACTTTTTTTTCCAAACCTGGGTTCCATTAGAAGTCAGCTCGAGTGTAGGCACGATACAAAATAGCCGCCACTTAAGAGAGACAAAACTCAAGTTGTCGCGATGCTTTCGACTTCACCTTCCTTCTCATCAGAGGCATTCTTAGGCCATCGGCAATTCCATGAATGAGTCGCACTCGGCATCTTATCGCTCACTTTAAACGCACGCCTCATCAATGTCTCAGTTCTTTCGCTCCTTAAGCAGTGAGTGGGCTCGTGCATTCAAAGTTCTTACAGGTTAAGGAGAAGTCCAATCAAGCCTGATCCAGCAAACTAATAACTTAGATCACCAACATTTTTCGCTGTACAACAGGAAAACTGGAGGGTTCGATTAGTTGAGCCCATTGCGCAGTAGAGAAGTCCGCCACAACTTCGAGCATCACTGCATTAAAGCGTTCGGCATGAAAAGAGCCAGACAGAATGATGACTCTTTAAAAAAGCTTGCCTTTGTGTGACTTAAAAACGTTTTATTCGGTTGAACAACTGCGTTTCGTCTGCATGGCCTTTTTTGAAAGGTAACCTTCTATCCCTGCAATTAGAGCCTTAGTGTATGTTTTATCAAGTGAAGTCCGTTGAGTAGCTTTCTATTCTACGAATACTGAAGGTCATCATTTTGGAGGAGATCAAAGCAACGCCGTGGCATTCAGTGAATTGAAATATATGACCTGCCTAGAGTCGCCGTCCAAGTTTGACAGACGAACCAGATGTATGACGAGTGCCTTCAAAGCAACGTCTGATTACCTTCATGCATGCTAGATATAGAAACACAGAGAGCCTGATGAAGTTCAATTTAGGTAATTTTTTTCTGTAGCTTATATGTTAAGGTATGGATATTGCTTTTTATGTGTACTCCTGGTTCTTTCTATACTCTACCTACACTTCACTGATCAATATTCAGGTTGATACTGTCTTTATGCCCAACATTTCTTAGAGATTTTCGTTCACTTCCAGCTTATCTATTTATATATAGTCTAGCCGCCTACAAATTTTGGCAATCCTGGCTGTTTCGACATTGGTATTGATACAAAATTGGTACAAATTAACATGGCCGCACGACGAGAAAAAGTGATTAGTCATAATATAAGAATGAATATATGTATTTCGTGAATGTCACAATTTACACTTCATTGCCTTGCTGTTCTTGCGTTAGTTATGTTCCCATTACATATCGCCCCAGAGGGGCGTCTGCGTAAGCAGGCGTTTGGTGTGTAGCGACACCACGGACCCGAGTTAATGGGGGGTTTCGACCCCCTCGCACGCCTAGCCGTGCGTGGCTTTGCCGTGTCCGGGGAAAAGGGGATCCTGGGGGTTGAGGCAATGCTGGGTGATTGGACCCTTAAGGGCCCCCAGTGGCGGCAACACACCCCTTTGGCCCCGGCTTCACGTAGACGGCACCCCTGGATTGACCCGCCCGGGAGGAATCGGCAGTCACCTTTTCCTGTCTCCACCTCACATCTTCGTCTTTTTTGTTACTTTAAATCTTTCCTGTCCTCTACTCACTTCCATTGACTTCCATATTTCCTGGCGGCAAGGGTTAACCCTGTGTGGCTATCCTACCTTGGATACATCATATTCGGTTATAGTGGCGTACAGCTGGTGTCTGCAGGGCCTGTACTTACAGACCCTGCAGCGTCCCCTTGTAGGACTTCATGGTGGGTGACCGGCGCCGCTGCCGAAAGTAAACATTTACTTATGGCTAGTTCCTTCCCCCCACTTCCTGGTCGCCCTCAAAAAGAGGGCGCACCGATGAAGTCTTCCAGTTTTTTGGTCACCAGAAAGTAGTTTTTCCCAATTCCACGTTATCCACGCTGACACACCCGGCAAATCAGTGCGAACAATTTCACCTTTTCTAGTTTCAATGTCTTTGACGGAAATCTTTGGCCCAGGATACAGAGCATCAAGAATGGCAAGTAGTGACCTCCTGTTGGAGCTCCGCCACCAGAAACAATATGAAAGACTGCCTAATCTAGTGAAATTCGGAGATAACAAATTAATAGTGACTCCACACCGTACCATGAACACCACCCGTGGCGTTGTTTCTGATGATGACCTGTTAGGGCTGACGGAGGCTGAACTCCTGGAGGGTTTCAGCGAACAGAATGTCAAAAACATGAAACGAATTAGGATGAGGCGTGATGGCAAAGAAGTTCATACTATGCACCTGATACTTTCAATTCAAGTGTACTGCCTGACTCCGTTGAGGCTAGGCACATCAAGCTTCGTGTGAGACCATATATACCAAACCCTCTTCGATGTTTCAAATGTCAGCGGTTCGGCCACAGTTCACAGAACTGCCGAGGCCACCTAACTTGTCCCAAATGCAGTGCTGAAGAACACACATCTGATGCCTGTGAAAACTCTCTTCACTGTGCGAACGGTAACGGGGAGCATGCCGCATACTCACGGTCCTGCCCATGCTGAGAAAAAAGAAAAGGAAATTGTCACAATTAAAGTGAAACAAAACAGTTCATTTAGGGAGGCACGAAGGCAGGTGTCTTACCTACCCGAAACTAGCTTTGCCGAAGTGGCGCGTCAGGGGGCAGCGCCACGACGGCCCCCGGCAGCTGTCTGGCACAGGCGTAATGAGCCAGCGGTGACGCCATCCGCCCCCTCAGCGGTTGCAGCCAGTGCTGCTCCGCCATCCAAGAAAGACCCACCAACCTCCGGGCTGGGGGCCACGAAGGTCTCGTTTTTTGAGGCAAGGCCCTCAAAACAAATGCAGCGCTCGCAAGAGCGCGTGTCTAGCGCCTCGCAAGAGGCGATGGACACAACACCGAGCGTGAGGGCGCAGCCAGCGCCTAAGGATCGGCGCGACTCCATCGACTGATCCAAAAAAGAAAAATCTCGTGTCACAGCCCCTGGAAAGAGTCAGTGAGCTAACATTCCATCCTTGAGCACACAGCACAAAACACATCTAAAATGTACACACAGATATTACAGTGGATTGTGAAAGGACTTCTCCATAACCTCGATGATATTAGAGAACTTGTTAATAAACATACTTCAAAGGTGCTGTGTGTTCAGGAAACACATCTCAAGTTCACACAAACAAACTTTCTAAAGCAATATGCTATCTTCCGCAAAGACCGTGACGACGCTGTCGCTTCGTCGGGTGGTGTCACTATTATAGTTGATAAAGGTGTTGCCTGTAAGCAATTAAACCTCCGAACTTCTCTTGAGGCAGTTGCTGTCCGAGCAGTGCTGTTCGAGAAGCTACTTACAATTACCTCAATTTACATTCCTTCTTGCTGTCAACTTTCGAATACACAATTTTAAAGCTTCATTGATGAACTTCCTACGCCATATATAGTCGTTGGTGATCTAAATGCACATAATACCCTATGGGGCGACTCCCGTTTAGATTCGCAAGGACGCCTAATAGAACACTTTCTGTTTTCGTCAGGTGCATGTATACTAAACAAAAAAGAACACACATATTATAGCCCTACACACAACACATACTCTTCTATAGACCTGAGTATTTTCTCGAGTACATTAATTCTATATTTGGAGGGGTTCATTCTCAAGAACCCCTTTGGGAGTGAACACTTCCCGATTATGTTGAAGTTAACAAAAGAAGATACATGCTCGCCTGACTTTCCTCGTTGGAACACCAAGTCAGCCAACCGGGAACTGCTCCGAGAAATTACATTTTTAGACGGAGATGACATTGCTGATTCTAATATAGACGATGCTGTAGCATACCTAACAGGTTTTATTATTGACGCTGCAGTGAAATGTATTAGGTAAACTAACGAAATGACTAATAGGCGTCGCATCCCATGGTGGAACGACGATTGTCGAAAAGCACGCAATAGACAAAATAAAGCTTGGCAACTACTTCGAAATTACCCAACGGCTGAAAACCTCGTCAATTTCAAACAGGTTAAGTCCCAAGCCAGAAGAACGCGTCGTCTTGCAAGGAAAGAAAATCGAAATAGGTAAATCGCTGGTATAAATTCTTACACCGACGAAACGAAGGTTCGGAATAGGGTCAACAAGTTAATGGGTCGGGAGTCACACCCGCTACCTTTGCTAAGTAGCCGAGCGGAGAGCCTGTAGGAGCAGGCAGACTGCCTATGTGAACACTTTGAATATGTCTCAAGTGCATCACACTATACAGAAACGTTCTTAAGATCCAAAGAACGCGAAGAGCGGCAACCCCTTAAATGTAAACGTTCGACCAGGGAGACTTACAACTGCCCATTTTCATTTGCTGAACTTAAGGCATCTCTTGCGTACTGCAACAACTCGGCGCCAGGTGGCAATCGTATACTGTACGAATTGATCAAGGACCTTCACCCCCGAAGCACTAAAAACACTACTAACCCTCTTCAATACTATATGGGAAGCTGGGTATATTTCATTGTCATGGAAAGAAGCGATAGTCATCCCGGTGCTTAAACAAGGCAACCCGTCCTTGGCCACCAGCTACAGGCCAATAGCGTTTACAAGCTGCCTATGCAAACTATATGAGAAAATGATAAACCGGCGCCTAATCCACTTTCTAGAAAGTAACGGTATACTAGACCCCCTTCAGTGTGGTTTCAGAGAGGGGAGGTCGACAATAGACCACCTTGTTCGCATAGAGGCATACATCAGAGATGCATTTATTCATAGGCAGTTTGTACTTTCGGTATTCCTAGACTTAGAGAAGGCATACGATACTACATGACGGTTCGGGATTCTACGTGATCTTGCCGCGAGGGCATTCATGGGGACATGCTAAACACAATTAAAAGTTATCTTTCTAACCGAACCTTTCGCGTAAAAGTGGGAAATGCTCTCTCCAGATCATTTACCCAAGAGACTGGTGTTCCGCAAGGAGGCGTGGTTAGTTGCACACTCTTTCTTGTAAAAATGAACTCTCTGCAGTCAGTAATTCCAAGCGCGATATTTCATTCCGTGTATGTTGATGATGTGCAGATGAGTTTTAAATCATGCAATATGTCTATTGGTGAACGACAAGTGCAGCTTGGAATGAATAAATTGTCTAAATGGGTGGACGAGAATGGTTTTAAAATAAACGTAAAGAAAAGTACTTGCGTAATTTTCTCCAACAAACGAGGGGTAATGTCACTACCGAATATTGCGATTAAGGGAGACCAACTCTCTGTGAGCAGCGAGCATAAATTCCTCGGAACCACTTTAGATTCTAAGCTGACGTTTATTCCCCGTATTAAATATGTTAAAATGAAATGTTTGAAATCAACGAACGACCTAAAACTCCTATCACGTACAACATGGGGTAGTGAGTGAAAGTGCCTCTTGAAGTTGTACAAAAGCTTTGTCAGCTCGCGCCTTGATTATGCCTCTATAATTTATCAATAAACAACGCCAAGTGCACTAAAAATCCTAGACCCCGTTCACCATCTGGGTATCCGACTTGCAACCGGTGCTTTCAGGACAAGTCCGATGCAGAGCCTCTGTGTAGAGTCAAATCAGAGGTCACTTCACCTGCAGCGATCCTATAGCAGTTTCACAAATTTTATAAAGGTACGAGCAGACATCAAGCATTCTTCTTATTCAACTATAAACGATATGACCGCTGCCACTCTCTTCCATAATCGACCCGCAGTGAGAAAGCCGTCCTCTTTGCGTATGAGAAACGTAAGTGAAGAAATGGGTGTTCCATTGCTAGAACTTTGTCCTACGCCCACAGCGAAACTTTTACCGCCATGGCAGCGGCAGCTTATACACTGTGACACCTCATTTGTCGAGATCACTAAACATGCACGAGAAACACATATTAAAATGCATTTCCGGCAACTCCAGTACAACTACTCATGCGTAGAGTTTTGTACCGACGCTTGTAAGTCGCATGCAGGGGTGGCTTATGCAGCCGTCGGACCATCCTTCTTGGAATCCGGAGTACTGCACCCGGAAACAAGTATATTTAAGGCTGAGGGTTATGCACGATTGTCGGCTGTGAAACATATACGGAAATTAAACATACAAAAATCAAATATATATACAGACTCATTAAGCATCGTGAATGCATTGGGATCACTTTTTAGATTCAGAAATCCAGATATAATTGAGTTGTATTCCATCCTGTGTACTGCGTATATGTCCAACCAGCATGTTATTATTTGCTGGGTGCCTGGCCATAGAAGTATCGAGGGCAATTTGTTAGCTGACCGGATGGCCACGTCAATTGTGTTGCGCACTATTAACCCTACCGCTACTGTCCCTGCAACAGACCTAAGACCCTTCCTATGTAAGAAACTGCGAAGCCACTGGCAACGCTTGTGGGACACAGAAATAAATAATAAGCTTCATTTGATTAAGCTGCAGTTGGGTTACTGGCCCTCCGCTACGAGAACACGGCAAACTGATGTCCTATTCTGTCGCCTCAGAATAGGACACACTTATGGTACCCATAGCTTTCTGCTGACTGGCGATGAACCTCCTACTTGTGGTAGATGTGGCGAGAGGCTAACCGTCCTTCACGTCCTCCTTGAGTGTCCGGAAGCTGAAAGAGAAAGAAAGAAATATTTTCCTTTAGCATACCGCTATCATCTTCCTTTACATCCGATTATGTTCCTCGGCGAAGAGCCGCTTTTTGATGCAAAATCAGTTCTAAGCTTTTTAAAGGATGTAGTATTGAATGTTTTTAGCCCAACATTGAATGTTTTTAGCCCAACAAGTTCATAGCGCATCCTCTGTTCAGAGGATGCCGCTGTGATAGTAGCTTTTAATGAGCCCAGGCCTCCAGGCTTTTGTGTTAAGGGCTCTGTTGAGGCACTGGTGCTCCATGCCAAGTTTTTATTTCACATACGTATCACTTTTAAACCATTTAGTGTCTCCTTAGCACACATGATTTGTCATATCCATAATTTTACTATATGTATATTTTTACGCACCTACAGCGACTGTTTTTAGGTCCATTTACAGCCATGTCACATCTGTTTTATCCACACTGCACATCACACAGTTCATTTTCATCGCTCTGGCGCTCTTTGGCCATATCTGGCCCTTGCGCCAATAAACTCCACTAATCATCAATCAATCATCATCCCATTACATATAGCAAAACTGGTATGGTATGACATGACTCCACAGGAAGCAAAACTGACAGACCCTAACGTGTATATTATCACTGGTGTGTCATATTTATAAGTTATGACTACACGCTGCGCTCATGGTATGCTCATGGTCGTTCTGCTAGCTTTACACTACCAAAATTGGTATCACGAGACGTGAATGAATGACGAAGGTATGTGACTGGTGCAAGCACAATAGTCATGAGATGCATGTCACGTAACAACAAGACGACATTCCACGTTCATGATGCGTTCGAGGCTGTTTCGCTAGCTTCACATATACCAAACTTGGTACGTGAATAGACGACGTCCAAACGTTATAATCATGACATGCGTATCATGGGAAACATTACTACATCCTACGCTGCATATCACGCTCATGGCTGTTTCGCTAGCTGCACATATACCAAATTCGGTATCAAGTGACGTGAATGGACGACGAAGGCAAATGACACGTCAAATCATGTTAATACTGATATGTGAATCATGTAAAACATGACTACATGCTACGTTCATAGCGTGCTCGCGGCCGTTTGTCTAGCTTCACATATACCAAATGTGGTATTACGTGACGTGCATGGATGACGACAGTAAATGACACATCAGAACATTATAGTCATGATATGCGTGTTGTGTAAAACATGACTACATGCTGGGCTCACTGCGCCCTCGCGGCCGTGTTGCAGTTCCACATATACCGAATTAGGTATTACCTGACGTGTAGACGACAAAGGTAAATGACACGTCCAACCGTGATAATATTGAGGTGGAAGTCATGAACGGCATAGTTTACGTCCGCCTCCTAATGTTGTGCTGATTTTAAAGTGACATATCAAGCTTCCTCATTCGTGCTTAGGATATAATCGACTCCTCTCTTCATGGGGACTGCTGATTTGTTTTCCTTGTTTAGCAAGCTTTGTTGCTGTTAATTATAATGGCCTAATACTAAATTTGTAACCTATCATTGAATATAACGCACAAACTTGTATTGCGTGGAGTTAAAAAACGTTTTAATTACTTCAAAAACATGCAAAATTTCAAAACAACAGGTTGTCAAGTGAGTGTATAAATGTGAAATAATGAAAGAATGCGGCTAATGTTTTCACTCCTACGTTTTATATTCTTCATTCATCGATGAAAAAAATTCTCTCAGGCAGGTCAACTGACACTCTATTACCACAGTTATATCTTGTCAGCTCGATACACAATGAGCTTCTACGACAAAGCGCACAGGATGAAAAATTTATCAGTTTTCATCTATGAGAAGGTGAAACGCAGGGCTGCACCCCATGATTGACTGTAATCAGCTGCGTGCTTAATATTGCGACAAGCATTACGTGCATGTTCGGGTATAATTTTTTTATTGTGATACACTATGAAAGAAAGAAATTGCCTTGTCCACTTTAATTTTTTTCTACAGATGGAAGCAAGTCTGTGCAGGCTCTGAATAAGCTACAGCTCCTGTGGTATCGCAGGGTATGGCAAAGGTTTTGTTAGGGTCCACGGAAAGTAGGGCCCGAGGCGGGGCCTCGAGACAAGGTCGGTCGATACCCTCGCGTAGACTTGCTTAGGTATTATATGCACTTTCATTCTTGATGGCTTTACCTCATCGCTTTTCTTTTTATGTAATTGTAACCCATTTTCTCTCGAATGCCCCCTGATTTAGCGCTCACATAAATCAATCAACAAATAAATAAAACTAAGGCAGCTCAGCACTAGCAGTGCTAATCATAAACAAAGTACGAAGATGGGCAGCTTTTTTACAGCGAACGCTGTTATGGGATCACAACTCGGGTCACGCGCGGCGCGGTAGTTGTTCGCCGCCACCGCCAGTGCCTGTAACCACTATCACACGAAATAAAAAGCAAGTAAGTACCAAGCACAAAGTGGCGCTCCAACCCTGGTCGGCTGCGTGCCACCCCAGATTTCTACCACTGAGCCATGCCGGTGCTTGGAGTTTGATCGCAAACTTGCCTTAGACAGGCTTCATTTCTGAAAAGGAGTCACATTATTATAAGTAATAAAGCGATTTAAAACAGATAAATAACAATCAGACATCACACAATGCGAATAGCGTAACGAGTGGGTTGTCGAAATCTTGTTCTTGATCATCTAATAACTGTGGCGCATACCCACTACTGAAATGAATCCTCACCGTCGACTGCCATCGCATGAATGATTGGCACAAAATTCCTTGCAAGTGCTTAGCGGATATACTACGTGAGAAAAATGACGAAGTACACCACAGCGAATGCTGGCCTACCACCAAGAAATCGTTTTAATACATCCGGTGTGGGTACCCAGCAGTGTGCTTGCAGCAGTTACCCTATGAGTGTTTAGAAACGGCTCTGAAAGAACGGCTCTGAAAGTCCGCTCTTAAAGCTATCGCTGTGACAGTGCTGTGCGTTTGCGCAAGCCTTGCGTTCTGTCTTTTCTGGTCTTGCCAAGTTGCAGAACAATCAACAAATTCTGAACCAGAAATTTGCAGAAAAGACAAGTGAAGCTAGTAAACAGAATTTGGTGACCAGCCAGTGAAGCTGGAAATCTTATTCAAGATCAGGATCTGTTCACGAAACTGAGCCTGGAGCCACATCCTGCCCCAGGGTGCAGGAGACGACCCTGGAGGGGCCTGGCGACCGAGAGCGCGCGACATCGAAGCCACGTGAAAGCAGCTCGTCTTTGCGGCACATTATCTGACAGCGGGAGGGCTGTTGTGCCTTGGAGTCCGAACCAAACTTCAGTGCTACAGCAAAGGCAACCAGCGTCAAAACCAGTGAGTGAGCCAGGCTGACTTCATCTCTGGCAACCGCGTCTTACGCAATGCGTACCAAGCACCATTTATCCATGGGTCTGGGTCCAGTCCTATAGTGCAGTCGCCGTCATCTAGCCCGGTGCATCTTACGTAAAGCGTAGCAATACCGCTGGCCCTTGGGTGCATTATCTCGGTGGTTTCTGATTGGTGGCTGGTGATGCAAAGACGCGGCGTTCAAGATTGGAGGCTGCTGACGCAAGGCGAATCGGCATTTCTTATTGGATGTTGTGGACGTAAGGGTTAGCCAGGGCCTCTAAATGGGCCAAGTGGCGTGGCGCCAATCAGCAGACGAGTACGTCACAGCAGACAATAGCATCACAACGCCAGAAGACATTCTGGCTCTTCAAGCTCCTTAAGCTGACGGCTCCGGTGAAAATAATGCATCGGCAGTACATAAATGTTGCCTTAACTCACAATCGCTTTGTCCACTTCGTCTATCAGCTCTTCGCATTTGCAGCCGCGGGCTGAGAAACACGCGCTACCCAAAAGTCAAGTGAAGGCAACCCTTGGCAACCCGTGACCTCAGTGCACTACACAACAGTAGTGACAACGGCCCGACCGCAACAGGGTTCAGTTGTATGTATTCCTTGCATACATGCAAGTGCCCGATATTGAAATCGCGAGACGCACTGGCACACGTAATATACGAGGGCAATGTTGTAACGAAAAAATGGAAGGTGATTATTTACGCACTGTACCTGGCCGAGCCACAAAGGCTCGCTGCGAGTCAAGCGATCATGGCCAGAACAATCCTTGAATGAGGGATTCTTCACCTAGGTTCACCCCGAGATTGCGAGCTTCGAAGCACTGTTTCAAAAAAATAAAGTTATTGAATTCGTTTTTTTTCTTACTCTCAACCACCGCTTAGTCACTGAGCAGTTAACACTTATGTCCACTTTGAAGCGGAAGCAGGTCTAAGTCGCACGCATTTTTATTGTCATGTTTGATGTCCGAGCATTCCCTCGCGAAATCGTGAGTAGCTTGTGGATTTCTCGGTGAAGAGACGCCGGACATTTAGTAAGTGGTATCTCATAATTCTGCTTTTCTTTTTTTTGATGAAATGAAGATTCGTTATACTCAATGAAGGAAACTTTGAACTGCACATTTTGTATGTAGCGCTGAATGTATTAAATGATACTCAACATGCATCTTTTAAGGATGGCTTGTTGTTTATCTGGCCTTTATGGCAGTGTGAAGGGAAAAAAACGTTAATAATTAAAGGCCCCTTCTTGCTGTTCAGTATGCTTGTAATCTTGCCCATGCTTCATTAAGGTGAAGGCCCAAAGTATATTGCAGAGCAGCTGTTCTGTTCTATTCTGTTGTAACTGTCACAGCACTCGTTTTCAGCCGAGCTGTCATTGAAGAAAGAATACCTATCACAAGCTATCGTTCAATGCGGTTGGACTCGACATTCTTCATATGGGGGCTCTTTTCTAACGCAATAGTTTATAAAAATTCAGACATACCATCACAAATTGCCACATTTTTTGTCCTACAAATCTGCTAAATACTTTCATAGTTAAATTGGAACGGTGCCGTGTAGATTGTGCAGCAGGTTTTTTGTGCTGGATACTGCAACCTTTTCCTGCAACTCTTTACAGTGCAGAAATATGCAGTAGAGGCTGAATTGAATTTTTTAACTTTCTCTTTTCTTTTAATGAAATACAATTGAAATGTATTTGACGTCGCTTTAGGTCGTCCTGAATGACCCAACATTCGGGAAACGAATGTAGAGTTCCCAGTAAGGATTTCCCTTGAATGTGGTCTTCTTGATACACAATTATCAGACGTTGCCGAAGTGCACAGAGTGGGTACACTGCCGCCTCTATGTGGTTCATTCTCTAAGCGGAAGTGGTCGTCTTAAGACGCCCGGAATTTTCGTAAAGTCCAGCAAGTTGATTGTTCATCGATATAGGAGGTTCAACGTCCCAAAACCTCCGTATGTATATGGAAGACGCTGTAGTGCAGAGCTCCGGAAATTTCGACCACCTCGGGTTCTTTAAAGTGCACCCAAATCTGAGCACAGAGGCCTACAGCGTTTTCACCTCAATCGAAAGTACAACCGCCACAGCCGGGTATCCATCCCATCACTTGTGGGTCAGCAGCCGAGTACCTTAGCCACTAGACTACATTGGCGGGAAGAAAGTTCAGCAAGTTCAAGACTTTCGCGAGTGCCTTATTCTTTTAGCATTCTAGTTCAGTGCTCTTGCACAAAGGTAAAAGCACTGCCTTTCCAGAGCTTGTTCTCCTAGCGCAGCATCGCTGTAACGAAAGACAAATGAAGGAAATGTGGTGGCATCGAAGCCAGCGTGTTTTCTTTTCCTTTTTACTTCACAACGAAGCGCAGAAGCGTAGCAGCTGTTGCAAACAGCGCGATAACAAGGAATCTTTTCATCGACTGTGTTAGACCGAGGGCTGTGTAAGCACAACAACAGCGGCTCCGAACGAAATAACAACCGAGGGATGCGCTACAGCACCTCTTTGACACTGTGGGCTAAGCATTCTTCAATTTAAGCCATGAATGTCCCGGTTGGCAGTGGCCGTGTCTGTAGTTCTGCGTTCTTTCTAGTCTCCCCTCTTTTTTTCTTTTGCTTGCTCAGCAACTCGAGTTTGCCCGTCTGGTTCTGTGCTTCTAAGTGCTAAATTACGTCACCACAAGAATGCTAATGGGCTAAAATGAGAGTAGATGGTTCAGGAGCTAGCTTCTGCGTTGAAAATAACGGAAGTGAAGGTACTCAGCACAGCTGTTTTGGCTTTAGGTGCACATTGAAAAACACAGGTGGTTGAAATTTTCGGAGCTCTCCACCACGGCGTCTCTCGATAAATATATGGTGGTTTTGGGACGTCAAAGCCAATATATCAATCATCAGGTACTTTGGCGAGTTCATGTATTTTATTCGTGGCAGAAATTTATTATTTAAAGCGTTCAATGCAAGCGACAAGCTACATACACGGGGCTCCATGAGCACATGTGTTGTGGTCTCTCGCGTGTTTCTGTTTTTTGCACTATGGGTTATGAAACGGTAAAACAGTGAAATTCTGTTCGTAACAAAAAATTTATATCCAGTAAGTATAGCGCGATGAATGATTACGCGTGCTCATATATACTAGCGTGCGGCATGTTAGTGGACTTTAATATGATAGCGTTAAAGAGCTCGTTTCGCAAAAATTCTTGCGTTGCGTCGTTGGTTGTAAGAGAGAAATTATCATCTCATGTGTGACCGAAAAAAGGAAAACAATGAAAATAAAATATATAAGTGATAAAAAATCTTAGAGCTGGGTGGGGAAATAACCTGGGTTGTTTAGGTCCAAGTGGAAATTGAACCTAGGTCTTTTGCGAATGAAGCGGATGTTCTACCGTACGGCAGCGCAACTGCTTCAGAAAACAGTGAACAAAAAGTTTCTCTGCTTAGAAGTCCAGGGAAAGTAGCTTTCATGCTTCACAAACACACGCGTTCTGCAAACATGCTTCACTACGCAACATGAAATATTGGAAAAACAATTCGTGGTACAGGCGTCCATTACAAACGGACGTGTCTGCTAAAAGAGAGCGATGCTATCAAAAATTTACTGTTAACTGTCTGTGATTGACTGATTTATTTGTGGGGTGTAGCGTCCCAAAACCACGATATGATTATGAGAGACGTCGTAGTGGAGGGCTCCTGAAACTTCGACCACCTGGGGTTCTTTAACAAGCCCCCCAAAGCTGAGCACATGGGCCTACAACATTTCCGCCTCCATCGGAAATGCAGCCGCCGCAGCTGGGATTCGATCCCGCCACCAGCGGGTCAGCAGCTGAGTACCTTAACCAATTACCACCGCGGCGGGGTGTTCACACTCTGTCCTCGTTCCGAGTATACTGATTTTTGGGATTCGAATTGGTGGAAGTTTTTCTAATTTTGTATCTTGGGGTGCTCACGTGCCTATATTGTCCTTAATTTTTCTTCAGTTCTTAGACATGTGACCGAAATATGTGCACTTCTTATCAACGAAGGTCTATTATAGTTAAAATTCTGTATCATGACTTCTTCTTTACAAATCTATTATTGTGTATTATCCCATCTCTACATTATATATATTGGGAGAATACATATTATTTGTGGACACTTCTATCAGCTCCTATAAGAATTTGTGACGGGATGGACAATAATACTAAATAAGTAGGTAAGTAAATAAATAAAACATTATATAAATATGTGATTATTTTAATGGCTATGTGATTGAAATCAGATATGTTACTATAAAAAGCACACACTTACCGTGCCTATTTCTTTATGGCCATGTAGTCGGTGCATAGCAAATTCGAAAAGATTTCATGCACTGAGTGTTTGAAGCACGCACAAGAATCAGGATGTCGCTATCGCGCTGAACTCCCAAACGTGAAGCCTTAGGGTGTCCAGCTTAGTGTTATTTTCAACCGTTTATGAAGTATGCAACATAATTACAGCGTTCTGTCAGCAACAAGTCATTCCGTTTAACACCATCTCGGATCTGCCACAATAGAAATGACGTAAACGTAAAAATCATGTTTAGAGAACGACATTCGCCCAGGCTTTAAATATACAGTGCCCGTCAAAAATTGTCAAGTAATTATATCATGTCATCTGTGGCAGATTGGACTTGGAACTTTACATCAACACTCTACCTTCAATGCAAATTCCACACATATGTAATATTTGCTTACAGTTCTTTCTGCAATCACCAATTAAGACGATAAATGTACGCACAAGCAAATTATTGTGATAATTATATCACCATATAAGTGAAACATGCGGTTGAAGAAACAAAACTCGACTGACCACTGGGTACCTGTAGTTATTTTATTCAGCAAGACACTAGTTGTTGCAGCACTTCCACTGTTAGTGCCTATATTCTGTTATAGGTATTTTAATTCTTTGACCGTTTTAAATTAGCTTTATTGAGCTATAACAATGAGATCTAAATATAAAATGATCCTCTAGGCTTCCCACATCATTTGTGCCTGTATTTTTAAAAGTTTATTCTATGAGGTACACAAGTATTGTAGACTGAACGCATTATACAATTTTGTAATGTTTGTATAGGCATAGTGAAGACAAAAGAACAGAAATGTTTTTTAAAGAAATGATAGGCCGAATTTACCTACTTTCAGATGTAACAAAAGGTGACAAACTAGCTGAAGTACAGTTGTTGATACTTTTTTGCGCATGCGAAAGGAAAGCCTAGAAAACAATGTCATTTATTTATTTATTTATTTATTTATGGTACCCTCAGGGCCCGAAGGCATTACAGAGGGGAGTGGCAATACAAAATAATACAGCAAACGGCAAAACGTAAAGGAAAAGAAGGGAAAATACAAAGCGGTTGGCAAAAACACACAGTAACAAAGAATTAAATGTAGCAGCGGGAATACATGACAACGATTTTGAAAAAAAAAAGATCAATGTAGCGGTAACGATATTACAGGTAGTACATAGTCAAGAAACCGAAGTGAAGAACTACAACAATGATTAGCCAAAGCACTACAAAAAAAAGAAAGAAAGAAGAAAGCACGACATATATAACACGAAGCAGAATCAAACATCGCAAAACATGTTTTGCAAAAAGGCCCTAAAACGTGATGTGTCGGTAATAGCCGTAGCTGATTGTGGTAGTAGATTCCATTCGGATGTGGTTCTTGGAATGAAGGCATGCGAATAGGTTACGGTTCTGCAGCGGGGAACATGAACTTTTTGTAGATGGTCCAATCTGGGTGATATGAATGAGGGGGGTTTAATAAACTGTTCACGAAGATTTTTGCTATGATAAAGTTTATGAAGGAGACTGAGTCGGGCTATTTTACGCCGAATGGCGAGTTCAGGAAGGTTGAGCTGGGACTTCATTAAGGTAACACTGGCCGTGCGGTTATAATTGGCTAAAATGAAGCGAACTGAACGATTCTGGACTGCTTCTAATTCATGTGTAAGTGTAGTGCCACCAGGATCCCAGACGGATGATGCGTGATATTGTTACGAGGGTTACGAAGCCCCGAAACCAGCATATGTTATTGAGAGACCTCAGAGCAGAACTCCAGAAATTTCGATAACAAGGGGTCCTTTAGGTGCACCCGAATTTGAGCACATGGGCTTACACCATTTTTGGCTCCACCAATAATTCAGCCGCCACAGCCGGGATTCGAACCCGTGACCTACGGGTCAGCAGCCGAGCACCTTAGCCACTAGACCATCGCCGCTGGGCTGGAAAACAATATCACGCCACCGTAAAGCACTGCGACACTGTACGTCAAACTCTACCAAAGTCGGGTTCCTCTATACATGGCTTAAACTCAATGTTTGCAAAATACAGGAATACAGGGCGCTTCAAAGGATATGAGTGAAAGAAGAGGCATGGATGTTAGGCAGTCTAGAAAATCCCGTACTCTACCCTACACTGGGGAAATGCTGGAAGTTTTGAAGTGGCACCATGGTAGTAATAAAAAGCAGAACAACGTAAGGCAGGGCTGAACAAAGCTTTTTGAGTGCTGACAAAAAGTCGTAATGCCTACCTAAATTTACCGCCCAGAGCACCTTCCAATATTTTTTTAAATAGAGAAAAAGAAATTATTTTCAACATGCTGTGGCTACTGGGTGCTTTCTTCACTATCGGTTACTTCAAAGTATGAACACTCCGTTTATTTCCAGCCAACTTCATCACACTATCCGCATCCTGCATGATTTTTATATGTTTTGAAGTTTTGCTCACTTTCCTGTGTCAATTATCAGTGACTTTCATTGCTAGTTTTTGTACACGTATACCTTTATGAGTGGCACGTTTTTAGTATGGGCTCCAGATGCAATCTTCATACTCTCAACAATCAACATTTTCAGTCTGTGAGTCTGAGAAGAAACAACTTCTAAACTGGCCACACACACACACACACACACACACAACACACACTGTATATTCTGCGTATAGCATGCAATAGAAACACGACAATCAATTGTTTGAAGCCGTAGTGGTTCAATCTATTCCAACGGCGGCTCGAGAGCGCAACTTAAATACTGTAAAAAGTTGGACAGCATGCTGAAAAAACGTTAACGTCCATGGAATTATTTATGATCACGTTTTGTTCTTTTCCACTTCGAATAACTCAATGTTGCCGAGATCGTTGTCAAATTTTATGAGAGCTGTATACATGTGGGTGTCTATGGAGCTATTTAAAAAAAATAACAGCCACAAAAAGATATAAATAATTATCGCGGCGCCTTTCGTTCAGGCTTTAGTGTACTACGTCCTTTTATTTCAGCACATAAATGATTCAAAAGTAAATATTACAAAACTCGAGCAGGTTTTTTTTTGAAGACAGTCACGTTGAATGTACAATAAAGTTGCAAAAGCATAAACGAAGATATATGTATCACTAATACGACACCACGATGTTGTAAATTTTACATGAGCAAAAACTATGAATAGTACTTCTGTTTTTGTTTTTTGTTTTTGCAATGCGGGCACAGCATTTTTCTGGGTGTTTCCAGTCGCCCTTCGTCTGAAACATGAAGGTTCACAACAACGTGAAAGGAGCAAAGCACGAAAAGAGTACGCAACGACAGAAAGTGTGATATAAGAGGGTAGGCGCACCGAGTGGCGTCGCCAAAGAGTCAAAGCGACAAGCGACTGCTCATTTGGCGTAGAAAGATTTTGAACTCTGTGCAACGCCTTTGTCAGTCACTCGAAGGCATGTTCAATTCTCCTGCGTCATTTGTCACTGGGACGTTATGGCTAGACATGTTCTGCTTTCTATACAGCATAGGGGCGGTAAAAAACAGTGTTCTCTCACTGACAGTGTGAGAATCAGCGGCGCACACGAAAAACGTCACTGTCATCCAAAATTTATTTCCAAGCTCTTATTTCGAATCTAATAAATGCGTAACTGTGTCAGAACCACAGTACCATGCTGGTTTGATGATCGCGAGGTTCGCAAGTGACTATAGGATGGTCCACTGCTGGTCGCTTCGTTCAGTAGACCTGCACTTATTGCGTTCTGTTTATTGCACCGTGCGCCAGGCGTTACTGTGCAACCACAGCATATGAAGAATCGAACCCAACTTTTTTTAGAGAATGAAAAAAGAAGACGTTATGGACCATCTTTCTATGGGGACGTCGACAGCAGGTGTGTGCATGGCAATGAACTGGTAAAACGGGTGACGACGCGAGGGCTGGAAGAACGGTTGGAACCGAAACTCGGTGTAGCGATTACTCGACTAATGTTTATTTGACACACAGTGGCAGGGGAGGTGGGTAGAACTTAGTGTAAGTTTTATCGCAGATAAGCGAGCGGAAAGACTGTTTCCACTCGACATGCGGTTGAGTGTTGCCAGCCGTGGAGAGAGTGAACAGTTTGTTGCGAGCGGGCGGGGGAGCCGGCAGCGGCGGGTGCTGTGGCGTGCATGCTGTGGATGAAGTAGAGAGGGACGTCAGCGCGCATTTGCGATAGAAGCTTCCGAGGGGAGCGTAACGTCAATGGACAGCTGTGGCGTGACCTACTTGGCACAGCTCCAAAACCTGCGGCGAGGAAAACGCGTGGTGGCGCCTTCGCACGGAAGCTCATACGTGCGGCGCTACACACATGACTGCTTCGAATCTATAAGAGCAATCATTCATCTGCGACAGCGGGAAAATATTGCGCTTGCACCGCCGTGATGGTATAGTAGCAAGGTACTCGGCTGCTGACCCGCAGGTCATAGGATTGAATCCCGGCTGTAGTGGCTGCATTTTAGTTTGCGGCGAAAAAAACCCCCCAGATGGTCGAAATTTCTGGGACCCTCCACTACGGCGTCTCTCATAATCATATGGTGCTTTTGGGACGTAAAACCCCACGTATCAATAAAAAATATTGCCCTCTATTTCACGCATTGAAGCTTGTCGGTCGAAGAAACTGTAATGTCTCTCTACGTAGCAGACTACTGTTTGAATTGTGAAATAGAGCAAGTTATTTATTAAATGGTTTACAGCCTTGCGACATTTATATCGGCAATGTCACAGCATTATATAGCTGAAAAGACAATAATATTGTTTTAGGGGTGATGCTCTTTAAGGCGTAGGTCGTGCGTCACCTGTATGTAGTAGCCACCTCTAGTTTTAGTCCTTGGAATGTCCACTGGATGGTGGTACTTGTATATGATGATTGACTATATGCGAGAAGATGCGAGATGATGATATTTGTAGTGCTCAGTAGTTGGACGAACAGACAGAGAGACGGACAGACATACAGACAGATGGACATGCGGACAGGTGGACAAACAAACGGGCATAATACATACATACCTACATACATACATACATACATACATACATACATACATACATACATACATACATACATACATACATACATACATACAGGCAGGCAGGCAGGCAAGCAGGCAGGCAGGCAGGCAGGTAGATGGACGCGGCCCGCGGATGGGTCACGGTTTGCCGATAAAACCTTCGACGCTACGCCCCGCCCCGCTTATCGTCATTCACTCCTTGGATATGCTCTGATTTTTTTGTGGCCGTACATTCCGTGGGATGATAGCTTTCATGTATCTTGCTAAGCGTGTTGTTCGAAGTACAAATAGGTCGCGACGTCACTGCCTGCATCCTCTACTACGAGCCGCCACTTCCATCATGGCTCGTCATCTATCAATTTGTTGTGGCCCACGGAGGAAGGAAAGGTAAGGAGCGGCCCTGACGTCACTCGTTGTGAAGCCGCGATGAAGCCGGAAGTCGGCCATATTAAGTAGGCAAATTCTCCTCTCTTGTTTACTTATGAATGCGAAGCAGAAGGCACGACTCCCTCCCCGTCTCGGAAAGCACGTGGGCTGCGCAGCGCGTGTGTCGTGACGATCCGAAACTAATGGAACTGGGCTCATCACTCTGAGCCAGCGGGACACCTTCAGCGAAATCGCTTCATCCGAGTAATAACAGGGAGTAACAGCTCGCCGACAACGAAGCAACTACGAGAGAACGCGCGCTAGATGCACTGACAACGGCGAGTGCTTTCACGTCATTAATTCAGCAACTGCACAGACAACACGATCGGTCGTGCGCCTTCTACGGTTGCATTACGCCACGCGGCCGACGCAGCGTCCTGCCCCTGTGTCCGTGTTCCGCGTGAAACTCACCGGCGTCAGCATTCTGCGACCGTGGTGACTTTGAGCACGGTGCAAGTGACACTCGAACGCGGTTACTGTTACGTTTAGATTACATGCAATGCTGGTGGAGAGTGTACCAAGCGGAACAGAAAATGTGTTTTAATACGCACATGCAAGTTGTCACTGTACGCACACAACACGAAACTATGTATGTGCACATGGTCCTCACGGCACGTCTTGCTGGGCTCAACAGCGTCGTCCGTTGTCACAAGCAGGAGCACTGCTCAACCGTCACTGACCTGCAAGGCGTTCGTCGTCATTGAGCTTCGTTATTGGATTGGATAAACTTTTATTTGGTCCTCCAAAACACAGATCACTGTGTTGCGGGCCACTCCCACGTGGGTACTGAGATGCCAAGCTCCTCAGCCGCCTCGCGGGCTTGGTGGACAGCCCAGAGCTGATCTGCCAAGGATGAGCTGCGGATTGCCGCCTCCCATCTGGCAGAGGTGATGTGCGATAAATGAGCGAATTTGGTGCACTGCCAGAGCATGTGTTCTAATGAAGCTATTTCCCCACAATGTGGACAAAGATTACTTGGGTATAGGTCAGGGTACATGATGTGTAACATTTTCAAAGTAGGGTACATCCGCGTTTGCAAAAGCCTTAATGTAAGTGCTTGGGGCCGGGTTAGATTTTTGTGAGGTGGAGGGAAAATCCTTCTAGACAGGTAGAAATGTTTAGTGAGCTCGTTATATGTTGTAAGAATTTCCCGGTTATCCCCTTCACCGGTAGAACGCATCCCCGGGGAGGCGCGGTTGGAGAGTTCTCGCGCCGCCTCGTGTGCTGCTTCGTTGAGATTGGGAGGGGAATCGTTGATTTGTCCAAGGTGAGCTGGGAACCAACTCAGAAGATGATGTGTTATGTTCTTGCCTTGCAGTATTTTCAGCGTTTGTTCACAGACCGTCCCCTTGGCGAACGCCCGTAGTGCTGCCATGGAATCACTGTAGACGACTTCAATGTTATCCATCTTGAGTGCTAAGGCGATGGCCACTTGTTCCGCAATGATTGGGTCTTTCGTCCTGACCGTCGCTGAGTTGACGACATGGCCAGCCCCATCGACTACCACTGCCACAAACGCTTTCCCATTGGCGTAGGAAGCCGCGTCAACAAATACAACCCCTCGTTCCTCGTTTGAGACTTGACGAAGTATAGTCCTGGCCCTCGCTACTCTTCTTCCGACGTTGTGTTCTGGATGCATGTTTCTCGGTATAGGAGATACCGTGATAGTCTCCCTGATGTTGTCAGGGATATTATTGTAATTGCGTCTGATTGCTATTGGGTGTTGGCCCAGCTCCTGCAGGATCATTCTCCCCGACCTTGTAGTAGATAACCTTGCAAACTGTGCTCTCTCTTGGGCTTCTGCTATTTCTTCGAGCGTGTTGTGTATGCCAAGCTCAAGCAGACGCTCAGTGCTGGTATGTATGGGTAGGCTCAGGACCTTCTTGATAACTTTCCTGAGGAGCACATTCAGTTTCTCGGACTCTGCTCTTGACCAGTTGTGCATTGCCGCCTCGTATGTGAAGTGACTTAGAACAAACGCATGCATCAACCTGATGAGGTTGTCTTCCTTGATCCCATTTCTTTTGTTGGCCACTCTGCGTATGAGGTGCACCGCACTGTCTGTTTTCCGAGTTACCTTGGCTATAGATTTGCTGTTGGCGCCGGTAGACTCTATCAGCATTCCCAGGACTTTGATGGAGTCGACCCTCTGGATGGCATCCCCTTGATTTGTACGGAGATGGATGTCTATCTGGTTTAACGGCTTCCATCCCCTGGGCTTCGGTCCCCGGCGTGCAGTCCGATAAAGCAAAAGTTCTGACTTACTCGAGGAGCACTTGAGCCCGGAAGGGCGAAGGTAGTCTTCTACGGTGTCAATCGCCTCTTGCAGAGCGCTCTCAATCTGCCCCTCGCTTCCACCTGTGCACCAGATGGTAATGTCATCAGCGTAGATGCTGTGCTTCAATCCTTCTATGCTCGATAATTTCTTTGACAGTCCAATCATGGCAAAGTTGAACAGCATTGGTGAAATCACTGCCCCTTGTGGCGTGCCCCTTGCTTCTAGTTCGATTGCTGCGGTCTCGATATCTGCAATCTTCATCACGGCTTTCCGATCTGTAAGAAAGGACCATATGTAGTCATAGAAGGCTTTCCCTAGACCAAGCTTGGAAATTGCTTCGAGTATGAATGAGTGGTGGATGTTGTCAAACGCTTTTTCTAGATCTAGGCACAGAATGGCTCTCACGTCTCTGGTTTCATTGTCAATGACCTGGTGTTTGATAAGCTTCAATGCATCTTGTGTGGATAGCCCTGCCCTGAATCCAACCATATTGTGTGTATATATGTTGTTATCTTCCAAGTACTTGTTTATCCTGTGCAGTATGGCATGTTCTGCGACCTTGCCGATACATGATGTCAAGGATATTGGCCTCATGTTGTCCAAGTTAGGGGGCTTTCCTGGCTTAGGAATAAGGATCGTGCTGACCAGCTTCCACTGCTCTGGCACCCTGCCTTCTTTCCATGCTGAATTGATCATATCCCTCAGGGTTTCAATTGAATCATCATCAAGGTTACGCAGGGCCTTGTTTGATATACCATCCGGGCCAGGGGCCGACCTGCCGTTGAGATCATGCAAAGCTCTTCTGATCTCCTCGATGTTAAAGTCGCCCTCAAGACCTGGATTTGGCGTGCCCTGGTACTGTCTACTTGGTGGTGCCAATCCTCTTTTGATTGGGAGGTACTTATGCACGAGCCGCTGCACAACTTGCTGTTCTGTAGTGCGCCCTATCTCTTTATGCAAAATTCGAGCGATAACATGCTTTTGATTTGTTTTGGTGGTGTTTTCATTGAGGAGATGCTTTAACATATTCCATGTCTTGCCATTGCGCATCTGACCATCAACGGAGTTGCAGATTTCGTCCCATTGCTGCCTCGATAGTGCGCGACAATGTTCCTCGACTGATCTGTTTACCTCAGCTATCTTCTTCCTCAGTCTTCGGTTCAGGCGCTGACCCTTCCAACGGTTCAGTAGTGCTTGCTTTGCCTCAAGAAGATGAGCGAGCCGGCTATCCATTCTTTCAACCGGAAAATCTGTGGTAATGGTGGAGGAGACGGATTTGATGTCATCTTTATTCTGTTTGACCCACTGCTCCAAGCCTTGTCTGTGGCCATCTTGTTCCCTTTTCATCCTTATCTTCCTGAACTTATCCCAGTCTGTGAAGTGAAATTCTCTCTGCTTTTTACGCTCCACGAAGAAGGTAGTGGCAAGAATGCAGTGGTCACTCCCTAGGTCTACAGCAAGGTTCATCCACTGGGCCTTCTTGATGTTCCTTACAAATGTTAGGTCCGGGGTGGAATCCCTGCAGCAAGATGTACCAAGCCTTGTTGGTAGGCTGGGGTCTGTGATTAGGGTGAGATCAAGTTCACTGGCACTTTGCCAAAGTCGATTTCCTTTCCCAGTGTTGTACTTGTAACCCCATGTATGATGAGGGGCGTTGAAATCACCTGCTATGACGAGTGGACATTCCCCGGCGATATTAACAGCTTTCTTTAGAACCGTCTTGAACCCTTGCTTTTGTTCTTTTGGACTGCTGTATATATTCAGAATGAAAATGCTCTGACGGATGCTGGTACCCGGCACGATCTCTACCAAGACGTGTTCCAACCGGCCTGCTTCTATCTTGAGGTCGTGGGTTACGTGCGTTAGTTTGTTGCATACGAAGGTGCAGACTCCCCTCCCTTCAGTATCCCCTATTACAGGCCGGAATCCAGGCAACGTTGCTTGCGGTGAAAGGGTCTCTTGTAATAATATAATATGAGGCTTTTCTTCGCTGCTCCTGATATACTGCTGCAGGGTTGCCTTCTTTTTAAGGTAACCTCTACAGTTCCATTGCCAGATACGAAATGTTTCACGTAGCGCTGCCATCATGGTTATTACATGGGCGGCCAGAGCCTGATGCTGCACCTGTCGACAGGTTTGGTACCACTAGTATTGGTGGCCGAAGGGGTGAGCTTGGTGCATGAGGAGGCCTTGCTGTGTTGTGCAGATCTGCTTCGAGCTTTGTAATGCGCAAAGTCATATGCTCTTCGAGTGCCGCCACGCTTGATTGTAGCCTACCCATCTGCTCGCTAAGATTGGCTACTACTTTGCTGAGCGTGTCGAACACCTCTTTCATATCTGACATGGTCGTTTGGTTGGCTTCCACGTGTTCTGCCATGACTGCCCTCTTTTTCGCGGTTCTCGAGTCCCCCACGTTTTCAGCCACAGGGACATCAACTGGCTGAGGCATTGGCTGTGAAGATTGCGCGCTAGTTAGCTTAGTGAGAAGAATTTTTATTTCCTTTAACTCAGCTGATAGCCTCTCATTCGATTTTGTAAGTCTCGCGTTTTCTTGCTCTAGCTGTGCAATTCTATCATGCTCTGGCAGCTTACCTGTCATCACCTCTGCCCCGCCGTTGCGCACTCGCTCAGCCCAGCTGCCTTTCGAAGTAACTGCAGGCGTCCTCCCTGGGTGTGAAGCCGTGATCTCGAACTGAACGCCAGGCAGCTGGCCATTCGGGTGCCGCCCAGGCTGATCCCGACCCTGATGGTGACCTTGAGAACTCGAGCGCCCCCGTGATTGGGAGCGGGCCTTGGGTCTAGAACCTCTTCTGGAACGCGACCTCCCCCTGGAGTGGGGCCGCCTTTCCTGTTCTTGTGTAGTCTGGATGCTCTGGGTCCCGTAGGCTGGAATAAGCTGCTTGTCATTGATGTCTGGACTCGATGTGATTGATGCGTCCCGGGCTTCTGCGGCTGCTCGCGATCTTTCCCAACGTCTGCGTCTGACGACGTATGGCACTAAGAACCTGTTCTTGCACTCCTTGTCTGCCGTGGGATGGTGAGCGTCGCACAGCCTGCATCTTGGATTGCACTGGTGCAGGCTATCTGGGTTCTTGATCTCGCAGCCTCTGCAGATTGTTTCAGCTGGGTTCGGACAGACGTCAGACCGATGTCCCAGCTTTCCACAGACGTAACAAATATCGATGTTCTTGCGGTAAAGGGAGCACTGCAAAAGTGTAGGTCCATATCTCACGAATCTGGGCACCTTGTGTCCTTCAAACGCTATGATGATTGTCCCGGTGTCCTTGATTCTCTTCGCCTGCAGCGCGAGCGGGTTGTTCGCGTTCACAATCTTTCGGGTCAAAATGTCCTGAGTATCGCTTACGGGGATCCCGCGAATCACTCCTTTACAAGTGTCGTGGGGTGCCGCGGCGTACGCGCTAACCTCGAAAACTTTGCCTCCAATGTCAATTTGCTTGACCTTGAGGTATCTTGAAGCTCTGTCTTGGTCCGGCGTGCTTGCCACCATAATGTTCTGCTGCAAGTTGGAACAGATGATGTCCTGCATGGCCTCTTCCTCTTTGACGCCGGCCGCCAGTACTATCGCGTCTGCCACGGCTCCAGTGCCAATTCTCGAGATATTTAATCCTCCACGTGGTCGTAGCACAATTTTGCTGAAGTCCTTAGGTAGTGGCGGCATGCGTCCAGATCGCACAATTGTATGCTTGGTGTCATACCTACTACGACTGGCTCGAGCGTCTCCCGCAACGCCGGCTTCGGTCGAACCCTTGGCAGCAGGAACGCTAACCGCGGCTTGCTTATTCCTTGAGCGTCTCGTTTCGGCTTCCTTCCAACCCATTTCTTCCGTGCAATCCTCTGGAGAAATGTCCTCTCCATCTACTTGGTATTCCATTCTCAGTTGCAGTTGCAGATACTGGAACGCGCAGAGCGTTGAGTCGCGTTGGCGCCGGGCCGGCGCATCGGCGACAATCGCCTCCTTGGTTAGGCCTAAATCCCCCGGTGGCGTTGCCGTGTAAAAATGTCCCAAAAAACGGTTTAAAAAGTCCACTCACCGGCACAAAGGTGGTATCTGTTGATTTCTTGAGAACTTAGGCACACGATGAGAGTAAAAACTCGGCGACAAATTCGTGAATACCACAGGAAAACATTCTTGAAAGCAGGAGCCGATCTTCGCGCGTCCGCACTGGTCGGCACCTAGAGCGTCTCCAGCTTCGTTATGGTGCCCAACGCAATTTCGCTGAACACTAACTGCTTCATCCGCGTCATCCACCGCACCACACATGGATATGCACTTGTTCCACGCACTGTTGAAACCCCGTGATGGACAAAGGAATTTGTAAACGTTGCTAAGAGTAATGTAACAGCCAGGAGAACACTGCGTAACCAATAACGCGGCGCAGAGCGCAGATATTGTCCGCCACGGCTCAGAACGAGACCTGTGGAGGCACACATTCCGCCGCCAGCCGCGGCCGCTCACTGCTAGACCAGCTCCACTGCGCAACACGTAACCATAGCAACGCCGCCATTGTGCCTACTGATTATGGCCGCCATGATGTCATTTCCGCCACATTTTTTACGCCCTGCGCCGGCTGGGCATGCCCTCTCCTTACCTTTTTCCTTCCTCCGTGTTGTGGCCCGTGCGATGTGTTTTGTTTCCGCAAACATCTCTATCATCGGCTTGCAATTTCACGTAAACAACTTGTGCCGCTTGAGGGTCGGATTGTTTCCCTGTCGAGACAGGCCACAGCTCGGCAAGCTAATTCGTGTTAACGTGGATCTGGCAGCGTTTCTTCCTCAATGGAGCTTTCTGTGAGAATGCAGCGCTTGGCTTTCAATCGGGCAACCGAGACTTTCGACAGTGAACATTGCTGTGAGCCATGGCCTTGAGCGTCTTCCTTCCTCTCAACGACCGCAGCGATTAACGAGGGCCCTTTCGATGCACGTGTTGCCTTCTATTTAAATGGCTTGGCCAAAGCAGACTGCCGGTTGCTGGCAGTGTGGCGTGCATTACTGTGTTATCACACATCTTTTTTGCATTAAATAAAGGCGACCGCGAAAGGCTGTGCCTTCGTGTGGCGTTATTCGGCGGCAGGAGAGCAATTTGCGTTAGCAAAAAATAAGACTAAGTTTTTTTGCGAAGAAAAGAAAAAAGGGGGGGGCGAATTAGGCTGGAATGAGCGAAGAAAGTTTACAAACTGTATTTCCTTGATGTAGCCGAAACTTTAAGGACAAGGTTAAAAATTGCTTAGAAGTGATAACAGTGACGACGAGAGTTAGACCACGTCAAAATAAATAAAATTGTTCGCACACCCGCAAGCCAAAATGTCTTGTTATGGTTTCTTTTTATAATGGTCAGCATGTTTGTTTGTTTGTCTTCAAGAGGTAACAGTGCAAAAAAGAAAGCAATCTTGGGGTGCTGGAATGGAAGCTAATAGCTTTTGTTTTATGTTACACTTTTTGTGTGTCTACGTTAAAATAGCTTCATCGATAGTATATATAGTGCAATTCCAATTTCGTTCAGCAATGGCATACTCCGTATTTTCACTGAAGCATTTCTACTCACTTGTTTTTGAAACAAAAAATGTCGCAGTACTATCTAATTTTTCGTAACGTAAGGATACAAATATATATTTCATCCTTGTGGAACAAAGCTTGAGGTTATGAAAGTCGAGATATTTATTTTCCGACCATAACACCATACTGCGATAGGTAGCAAAAAATGCTCATGTACGCCACAATGAGTCAGCGACCTAAATCACCTCACTATCCTTTTGTCCAACTGGAGGAACAAATTCAATAAAGTTAGGACCCCTGGTGTTATGCCTAGAAGTCCCCCACAAACAGTACTGCTTCTGTGAAGTATTCAAGTTGTATCGTTTGATGCAAGCGCACTCAACCAAGGCGACAGCCTTATGTAATAAATGGCCATTCCCTGGCGCTCTTTGGCCATCAATGGCCCTTGCACCATTAAACAACATATATAATCATCATCATCATGTAATCAATGGCATCTTTTGTAGTGCGCCTGACGAAACCGATGGAAAAATCTCACACAACGTGTACCGAGCCTCCTCACCCACGGGTCTAATTCCAGCCCGCAACCCGCGGCGGTTCCTGATTGGAGACTTCGAGCTACTGGCTGATGCAAGGCATCCCCAAGGGCTATAAAAGAACCAAGCTGCGTGAAGGCGAGAGAGTGACTGAAGAAGTCCTGAGTCATTGTCAGACCTCGGTGTGAGCCAAACGAGCTGTCGGTTGCAGTGCCGTATATGTAACGCGTCCGTTCATACTGTACATGAATGTTGCCTTAATTAAACATCGCCTTGTCCACGGCATCTATTATCTCTGTGCACACACAGCCGGGAGCTGATACACCCGATACCCAACACTCGCAACAGCACGTGAGGTAAAGTGTATATATTTTTGTGTGAGCTTAAGTAAGGTTTCCACAACCCTATTTATTGGGTTTTAAGCTTGCCGGCTTTATGATATATTCTTTTTTTTAAATTGTAACTGGCGCCCTTCTATTGCAAGATGGACAATGCTGTGCACAAAGTCTACATTTGTGTGCGCTGCCTCTGGCACAATTTGTTACTTTACCCGAAGTCCCGCGACTTTCCGACAGTTTCAGCTACGGATACAGGATTTTCGCTTGCCTGTAATTATCACAACTGTTTTTAGCTTTGGACGAACGCTGGAAACAATTTTACGTTCCGACAACTGTGCGCAGGCACTGAAGCGAGCGTGGCTCGTTTTAGTCTCCCACAGAGCCGCTTTATCTCAGTGGCGTATGTATACGAGCGATGTTGACCCGCCGGTGATGAATGGGCGATTTGGGACCTCGATGCGTTAATTTATTCAGTGCTGCAGAGCTCAAAACTTCATTAATTGATCTCAAAGTGAGCCGCGGCACGCAGAGAATGTATGTTCCACTGAAATATTCACTATTCCGAAGTTCGTTTGACTGAAAAAATTTTGCATGTGCCTAAGAAACCAGCCTGGGATTTTTCATGAGCTCGGTATTATCAAATTTTACCTAAAGCATCGTTCATACTAGTGAAAGTTCACTGTATATCTTTTGTTCACTTTTCTTTCTTCAAACCAAGTGAGGGGAGGGGGGCGCTGCAATGAGCATTAGCTCTCAGTTCAAGGGAAACACCGCCCCCTGCCAATGCAATTAGTCCGTTTTACGAAGCGTAGTCGATAGGTTGACTAGATGGTATTGCTCTATATTATTGAAAACTGCTCAAATGACAGGACTACAAGTGGACACTGTGAAATCTTGGCAACTGGCAGGTTTATTGAAGGAACAAAAATAAAAATACAAAAAGAAAATGATGTGCCTCAAACGAACTGCGCAATCATCGACACGTCAAAATTTTCTCTACTGGGCAATTACAAAAGAACAAAAGCTAAAAACAACGATCGGTAAAAGGTTGGGACGTTCGAACTCTAGATAGGCACTAACGAGGCATGACGACAGAAAAACAACACACAAAAGCCAGAGACCTTATACTTCTTATGCACTGAGCAATGTTCTCCGAAGGCATGGTCACTAGCTGTTCGGGCCATGAAGTCAGTCCAGAGTGCATGCCCACTGGTGGTGGTTCATGCGCTTTTGAGGAGGAAATGCCGCAGGCATATAAAGCTGTAACTGACCACAGACTTCACACGCTGCTATTTCTTGAAACCTACACGTAGCTTAGGCTCTCTTAGCCAACCACCATTCATATATTAGGGCTGTTAATTACTGCCCACATTTTCCTTAGAGTAACCATCACTTGCATAAGTAATTTGTGAGTCTCGTAATTTTAAATCCGTAAAACGCGCGTAATGCTCATGAAGGCTACGACGCTGGTATTTAGTTAAAAGCTTTTCGCTTTTTCTACAGAGCGTTTTGACCACATTTATATAAATAAAAATCGCGGCTCCTTCCGCCACTTTATCTATTAACGAAGTCTATGAATCGATGTTGATTCCCTTTCAAACATCGTCGCTTTGACTGGTTTTCTCAATATAGGTATTTCAATTTGCTGCCCTCACACAAAGGCTACAAGTTTGTCAGAAATCCTGCACCCGTTTCGTCCTCAAGTTTTATCGAACAAGAATTAGAAGAGGGACTTTTGTATTAGAGTCGATAATTGCGGTGTGCCTCTACCACTGGCGTTGCCATTTAAGCCCGTAGTAAAAGTCTCAATGGGAGGTCCTTTCAACGGCCTGTGTGCCGAGGGTCACTATTCGGGCATGGCCTGGGCTATGGCTTAATGCTTTTGTTTTCGATAAACTCAAGCGCAGTTCTATCCCTTTCATGTGTGATATCGGCGGAATCTTGATATCCTTTTACCCCTGGGGTTTGGTGGCCCGTACAGTGCTTGTTGGCGAAAGGCCCTTTATATTTGCCGATGGGTAAAGGCGGCGGATCATTTAACCACCTTCAAATAACCGCTAAGTACTGCACGCGAAAATGGTCTTATCTTGTTATATAGTCTCTTTGTCATTCATAACCATTTGGGCCAGAAGTACAAACTCATCCCAAGTTGTGGCACGGAAATGAGGCCCCTAGCCTATTGAATGCGCCAACCGTCGGTATCAACAGTCAATGGAATTTTCAAAACAAAGAACTAAAACTCTAAGAAAGTTTTCAAACAAAAATAAAAGTACTAAAGTACTTCAATTGAAGAAAACAGTCAGGTTCCAAACAAAGCAGAAGAATTCATATACGACGCAGTTATAGCAAATACGAGCGGGGTTGCGTGGTTTAGCTAACTTGCTTCAATTTCTTAGGCCGATGGCAGCATAAATGGTCACAGCGTTGCCGGAAAGGCGACGCAATGAATGCGGTAGCAACAAATTGAAAGGTCACGCGCGAATGGAAAGCAGATCGAAACATACCCCGCGTTCCTCACGCACAAATGACGCACAAAACGTCAAAACGTACTCACGAATTCACGCGATAAAGAGTCTCATTTATTACTTTGTTGTGTCTCAAAAGCACGCGCTTTTCAAAAACGGACACTGCATTGATTACAGTGACCTTTGTGCACCCGGTAACCACAGCAAAATCGCTCCAGGTAAAACCCAAGGCCAGCCAAGGCGTACGACCTTCCTCTCCTCGCCACCGCGAGACAAGGGCGGGTGAGGAAGCACTACTCCGCATTTCTAAAGTGTCAACCACTGGCACACGTATGCTCGCGTCTACGCGTCAAAAGCGTCCAATGCACCTCTCGGCGTCGGAGTTGGAGGGGTATACGTGAGGAGGCGCGAGGGATCAAGCCGGGTTTGATATTTTTGCCACGCGTACGATACGTCCCACTCGTACAGTGGCGCCAACCAGCTCGGGGCCACGCACCAACCAACCAGAAGCCGCGATGCCTCTGATCGTTGTGCCTTATGGCCGCCGCTTTGAAGGCACAGCCGAGTGCTGGATGCAAGCACGGAAACTACTCCAAACGTTCCTGAATGACCGCTTCGTAATGTAGAACGACAACGACACGACGAACGACTGCGAGTGCTGCCAGCGTGACGCGGTTTCGTGCCGAGTTCGAGCGACGCCGACAAATCCAGCGAATTCCGGCCGGCTATGCTAGCGCCGGTCCCGTGTGTGATCGTCGACCGAGTGAAAGGAGCATGTCGGTGTTCTTGTGTTTTGATCTGTGACTTTCTGTGCTAAAAACGATTGTAAACAGACTTCGGAGGTTCAAAGGTTTGAGCGTGAGCCTTTTCCTACCGCGGAGGCAATTCAGAGTGGTGTCATCTGCAGCCAGCGCAAGCCCCTACCTTCTAGTTCGTATGAACCAGCACATGCGAGGAACCCTGGCTGAAAAAAACTCTACGGTAGCTTCCATCGCAACATCGACACCATATACGACGCCCGAAACATCGCGAAGTTCATACGGAGGAGTTTTTATCTGCACTGTGTTTGTTTTCAACATCGGTATTCATCATCACTGAAAGCGAACGTCGCACTAGCCAACACATTTCAGTGATGTCAAAACGTACGTACTTATAGACGTGTATTCGTGGATTGTACGACGCTCAAACATTCCTCGGCTTCGGTGCGAATCAATTTCGTGTGTTGCGAAGCTAATAACAAGCGTGCGCTGGTTGGTAGCAGTGTGAGGTGACTTCGTGTCGGGTACCACCAACGCTGAAACTTTCAGCTGTCAGTGGTCTCATTTCCATTCACGTACCAGACAGAAACTTGAGCGTGCGTTGCTGTGGTAATCGAAAAAGAAAGTTGCATGATTAAGTGCTGCTGGTATTGCCTGGTATTTCACTTCTCGCTTCTTGTGATTCTCTGCCACGCTCAGTTGCACATACGTTGTTTGGAGGCATTCTAACACACGCATTCCTAATTGATAGTTTATTCTGATACTCATAGCTATAGGCGTAGAATGACGCATCTCCGTCGTTTTACAGTTTAGTATAATATAACGGGCGTTTTGTTTACAGCTGGACAGATAACTGAAAACCTTGTGAGAAACACCTGATTTGAAATCAGTTGCACGATGACACGATAGTTAGAAGAGATGATCACCACATGTATGCACAGAGTGAATGAAGGTGCACTAGCATGGTACTGCGCTTTGTATAGAAGAAATGCAAAAAGTACCTCATGTGACTTCTGAGACCTTTCAGAACTGTTCATGTATTTATCTGTTCCTCCACACTGTAACGAGCTGAAGACATTTTTCGATGGTTTCGAACATTGACTATTTCTATGTGTTTCCAAGCAGTGCTTCATTTCTGTTCAGTTTTTTATTATATGCATTACCTTGGATTTTATATATGCATGCACTTAAGCATATCTAGTTTAGCTCTGTTGGAAAACGTGCCATAGCTTCTGTACGGTGCTCTGGTGCAATCCAATGATCGGTCTCTGTCCCATCAAAAATTTTGGGCATACTTTATTGCATTATAGGGTATTTTGACAACTGATGACATGTGAAAGCCACAGTGCTTGGCTGTAATTTCAAAACCAATGTCTGTCTCATCAGGAAGTGTCAGATGCATTTTGCAGAAGTTAAAGGATATTTAAACTACCAGCAAAGTGCTGAAGCCTTCAACACGGCACTGATCCGCAATCAGCATCCAGCTTAGTAGTCATTTGTAGTGCTCTCTAACACGTTCAAATAAAGTTATCAAACACTGGATTGATCTACTTGATTTGATTCCTAATACCGGTGTATCTGACTTTTTGGAGGCACTTGTATTATAATAATGTTTCATTTCTCTGATTTCTTACCGGGGTGCACTCAAGGGTTTATTTGTTTACCTTGGCACACTTATTTTGATATTACTGTTTAAATTCTTTCATTTTGTATATATGTACGCCACTTTTGCAGTAGTCTCACATAGGGCTGCCGTACTTGAAAATAAATAAATATACTATCTACAAGTGTTCCTCGCTGTGCTCGGTTCCAATCTGATCACTAATATCTGTTGCATCATAATGTGTCGGGTGTGTTTTATTGCATTGGAGAATATTGTCGCGCACATGCACGAAGACAAAGAAGCTTATAGGGTGAACGCACTTGTCGCCAAGAGCGAGAAAGGAAGAAGAGGATCAGGAGGATCTTTAACCAGTCAGCCGCTTCTGAGCTGCCCGTCATGACCTAATAAACGGCACTTTTCAACGTCTACCAGTCTCTTTCAAACGTACAGAGTGGTGGAGGAGCTGGGTAAGCGCTTCAACTACGGAACGATCACTGCCACAGCTTCGACGAAGCCGTCGACTTGCCGGTCTCCCACCATCTGCCGTGAGTGACTTCGACATGCCCGAAAAAGCCGGCGTTTTCCGGACGGCACCGTCTGGCCCGCTTCCGTACTACCGAGTTCCACCACACCTCGTAGGAAAAGCCAAAAAAGATGTCGACGCCTGGCTCACCAAGTACAAAGGTGTGGGCAAGTCCAACGGTTGGGATGCAGCCGCTATGCTAGCCAACGTAGTGTTCTCCCTGACCGACACCGCACTGGTATGGTACGAGAACCACGAAGACGCACTCACGACGTGAGATCTTTGTGTTGAAGAGCTCAGGGCGTGTTTCGGCGACTCGGTTGCTAGAAAGAAGCGGGCTGAGCAAACAGTGTCGCAACGGGCACAGCTACCAGGTGAGACATGCACCACTTACATAGAAGAAGTGTTAAGGTTGTGCAAGGTGGTCTGTGCTACCATGTCGGAAAAGGACAAAGTTAGGCATCTGCTTAAAGGGATTGCTCAGGACGTGTATAATTTTCTAATTGGAAAAAAAGCCTCAGTTCTGTGTCCGACGTCATTCAGCATTGCCGAACGTTTGAAACGCTCAAGATGCGTCGAATTGCGCCCAAGTTTGGTGGGCTGGCTAACGTTACAACTGTTGCCAGTGTGGACACGAATCCTGGCCTCGAACTTTTTTCTACCATTCGACAGATTGTTCCTTAGGAACTGTCCCATCGAGAAATGTTGTGTTCGACAGCTGACCATCGCAAGTTGCGTCTGCCACCTGAGGCTATGGATGTGCCTTCTTTGACCCCATGGCAACCGACGATGAGCGCGCCAACTGTGGAGTCCAGCCCAGCCCCACAGTCAAGAATGACTACCAGATTTTCCGCGTAGCGGTATGACCGACGCTCTCAGCGCATGCCTCCTCGACACCCGACGTCTCGGTACGACGTACCCAACCAGTACATCCGTTACAAAAAAACAAATGATGACGCTCGATTCAACGACGAGCGACCAACGTTTCGACCTCGGCCAGTGTGCTATTCCTGCGGTGTGCCAGGCCACATATCGCGATTTTGCAACCGTCGGGTGACTCCTCGGTATCATCAACCATACGACTTTTCACGACCCTTCGAACAGCCTCATGGTGTGCGGCGGCCGGCCCACATACCACCTGATGACAACTATTGGCGCAGCAACTTTCGCAACCACTCCCCGGAATCTGACAGGAGTTTAACGCCCCCACCAAAACCTTGTGCTCATCGTTTTCCTTCTCCGCTGAGTCGCAAAGCGCCATCTTAGCCACCGGAAAACTAGCCAGCGCGGCCAATGGGGGTGAGGTCGCCAGAACCGTGCTACTGACAGAAATTTTTCTGTGAGTATGTTTAAAAACAAAGTGCGTGTTTTGGTGGATTATGTGCCCGTGATGGCCTTGGTCGACACGGGTGCAACGATTTTTGTGATGAGTGCTTCCTTTAAAGACGTGTTAGGGCGGAAAGTTGTTTTTACATGGGATGAAACTTCGACGTTCTGTGGAGTGAGGGGAGAGCCGTTGCGCCCTATTGGTGTGTGTAGTGCTAAAGTATTTTGGGAAGCCTCATGATAACGACAGAGTTTGCGATTATTCCTCGGTCGACACATTTTGTCATTCTCGGCATGGACTTCTTGCGAGAATGTGGTGCCCCTGTAGACTGTCGCACGGGGAAAATATTTGTGAGTGGCCAGATGCCGTCAGAACTTCTGGAAACTCCAGCGAATGATCAAACTACGCTGTGTGTCTATGGCGATACGTTCATACCTGCGTTGTCTACCGTACGTGTTGCTGTTGTTTGTCGCGGCGCGGATTCTGACAGCTTCGATGCGAGCGTAGAACCAATGCACATAAACTGCGTGAAGAAGAATGTGTTGGTTCCCATTGTGTGGTGTCGATAGATGGCGGACGAACAGGCCTATGGACTGGAAACTGTTCCTCTGAGCCCGTGGCACTACCCGATGGTTTGAAATTAGCTTCGGTCAGCAAAGAACACGCGACCTTATCAGTGGTCGAGCTTACACACGAGCCGGAAGAACGTGACGGAACTGGTTGTCACAATTTGGACGGGGTGCTTATGGCAACGATAATTAAGTCGCTTAGCTCAAATGAGCGCCGAACTTCAATGAATGTGCTGTTGAAGCACGTTTCGGTATTTGACTTTGCGCAGAAGGGGAAAGTAATTCCTATCCCCCTGTCTCAAACGCACCATACCATCAACACTGGCGCGGCAAGTCCGATTCACCAAAAACCATATCGTATTTCCCCGTCAGAAAGACAAATTATTAACGACCAAGTGCAGGAAATGATGCCAAATGGAGTGGTACAAGACTCAGCCAGTTCGTGAGCAGCACCGGTGATCCTTGTTAAGAAGAAAGATGGATCTTGGAGATTTTGAATCGACTATCGCCGACTGTATGCCGTAACTAAAAAGGACGTATACCCACTGCCCCGTATACAGGACGCAATAGACAGCTTCCATTCAACCTCTTATTTTTCCTCCATAGGCTTATGATCCGGTTATTGGAAAATTCCGATGCACCCAGAGGACAAGCAAAAGACTGCCTTTGTAACCCCTGATGGCTTTTTGAATTCAACGTGATGCCATTTGGACTGTGCAATGCACCGGCAATGTTCGAGAGGTTTATGTACACCATTCTAAGTGGCTTGAAGTGGAAAATCTGCATGTGCTACTTCGACGACGTCGTCATCTTTGGCCGCACGTTCAGTGAACACAACTCTCGTCTGGATACTGTTTTGAACTGCATCCGAAATGCTGGCCTAATTTTAAATTCGAAGAAATGCCACTTCGGAGACCGCCAGACGCTTGTGCTCGGCATCTCGTTGACAAGGATGGCATCCGCCCTGACCCCCAGAAGACAGCAGCAGTTGAGGCGTTCAATGCGCCGCGTTCCTTCAAAGAGCTTCGTAGTTTCCTGGGGCTTTGTTCGTACTTCCGCCGCTTTATTCCAAAGTTTGACGACGTTGCGTATCCTCTCACATGCCTCTTACGGAAGGACAGTTCCTTTGAGTGGACTCCGGAGTGCGATTCTTCATTCCGCCCATGGAAGTTTTTTGCTGACGTCACGACCCGTCCTTCATCACTTCATGTCTTCTGCTCCGACAGGGCTTCATACGGATTCTAGCGGCATAGGTATTGGAGCCGTCTCCGTACAACGTTACGGCGACCGCGAACACGTCATCGCATACGCAAGCCGCTCCCTAAGCAGGCCGGAACAAAACTACATTGTTACGGAACAAGAACGTCTGGCGGTATTATTTGCAATTCAGCGGTTTAGGTCTTACCTGCACGGACTCCCATTCACAGTCGTAACCGACCCCCACTCGTTGTGTTGGCTTGTCAACCTTCGTGACCCTTGTGGCCGCCTTGCGCGCTGGGCACTCCGGCTACAAGAATACAGTTTTACCGTCGCTTAAAAGAGTGGTCGTCGACATGCTGACGCGGACTGTCTTTCACGTATGCCACTTAGCACAACGAACTGTGAATCCGATGACCTAGACCAGCTTGTAGCGTCTGTGTCGCCTACGTTTCCGGACTATCCTAGTTTCAGAGCAGAACAGCGGAAGGACGCTAAACTAGCACCACTATTCACCGCTGCATCCGCTTCCACTGGTGCACGCCGTTTTTCTATGCGTGATGGACTGTTGTTCGAAAGAAACCTCTCGAGCAGTGGCGCGCGTTTCCTTCTAGTGGTCCCGGAGAGCCTGCGAACCGTTATTATGAGTGTCATGCACGACGACCCTACATCTGGACATTTAGGTTTGGCGTGGATGCTTCACCGGACTAAAGAGCGCTTTTATTGGCCGGGTATGCAGAAGTCCGTTGAGAGTTATGTGGCAAGCTGCATGCAGTGTCAGCGTCACAAACGTCCATCAACTGGTCCAGCTGGTCTTCTACAGCAAATGCCAACTCCAAGCGCACCTTTCGAACAAGTGGGGATTGACTTTCTGAGCCCCTTTCCAAAATCGGCTAAGGGCAACCGATGAATAATTGTTTGCGTCGACTACCACACACGCTACTGCGAGACGGCGGCGTTCCCCTCCGCAACTGCCAGTTAAGTCTCGTCGTTTTTGTTACAGTACGTCATCCTCCGACACGGCCCACCTCGCCTGATTATCAGCGATCGTAGATGACAATTCACAGCGGATGTCGTGGAGGAGCTACTCCGTTTATGTTAATCCCGCCTGCGTCACTCGACACCATACCACCCCCAAACTAATTGGCTGACGGAGCGTACAAACCGCACCAATATCAACATGTTGTCTATGTATCTCTCATGCGACCACAAGAACTGGGAGGACGTACTCCCGTTCATTACGCGTTCAACACCGCGAAGCATGAGATTACAGGCTATAGCCTTTTCTTTTTGCTTTATGCACGTTCGTCCCGGCACACAATCGACACAGTATTACCTTTCTGTGACCACGATAATGTCACTGTCGCAGAGACTCTCTGCCTCGCCGAAGAGGCACGTCGCATAGCTCGACTACGCACATTGGCATCACAAGACAAAGCGAAGGCACGCTATGACATTCACCAACAAGCAGTGATTTATCGCCGTGAGAATCTGGCGTGGTTGTGGACTCCGATGCGCAAGCGCGGGGTTATGCCAAAAGTTTTTGGCCGCTTACGATGGACCTTTTTTTCATTGTCGACAGACTTACAGAGGTCAACTATGTAATAGCTCGTCTCACGGCGAGCGGTCGACGAGCTGCCAAAACTCAAGTGGTTCATGTTGCCCGCCTGAAACTGTACACGCCACGACAACTCGACTGACTCGTCCGGTGGCTTTCGTATGCGTGGAGAGGAATGTTGCGCACATGCACGAATACAAAGAAGCTTATACGGTGAACGCCCTTGGCGCCAAGAGCGAGAAAGGAAGAAGATCAGGAGGATCTTTAACTAGTTGGTCGCTTCTGAGCTGCCCCTCACGACCTAATAAACGGCCCCTTTTAACGTCTACCAGTCTCTTTCAAACGTAACAATATTTTGGCTGCCTTTAATGAAGGGTTAAGTTCCAGTATTATAACTGATATCGGTGACTTCATGAAGAGGTAAGCGCGGTTTGTCGTTTTAGAGAATACTTTAACTACAGACAACGTCCAGAAGTCTTCTATAGAGGGTTGAGTTGCAGTCCTATAGCCAATATCTGTCTTATCATGAAAATTTCAAGTGCAGGTAGTTGTACTAGAGCATATTTTGACTATAAAAAATGCCCAGAGGCATTCTACGTAGTGCTTCGTTACATACTTATGACCAGTATCTGTTGTATCATTAAGAGCCAGATGCGGTGTATTGCATTAGAGGATACTTCCACTACACTTATCATTCGAAAGCCCTCCACACAGGGCACAATTACAGCCTCAAGACCTACATCCATCACATCATGAAGAGTAGGGCGTGCGTTTTGGCATTGGAGAAGATTTCGGCTGCAGACAATGTTCAAAAGCCTTCTATACAAGGTTCAGTTCCAATAGTATGACCGATATCTGTGACTTCATGAACAGTTGGGTGTCATTTGTCGTTTTAGAGAATACTTTGACTAAAGACAACGTCCGTTAGTCTTCGATGCAGGGTTCAGTTCCGATAATATGACGGATATCTGTGACTCCATAAGTAGTTAAGTGGCGTTTGTCGTTTTATAGAATACTTTGAGTAAAGACAACGTCCAGAAGTCTTGCATTAAGGTTTCAGTTCTGGTATGAACGATATTTGTGACTTCATGAACAGTTGGGTGTTGTCTGCCACGTTAGAGAATACTTTGACTGAGGACAATGTCTAGAAGTCTGCCCCGCCGCGGTGGTCTAGTGGCTAAGGTACTCGGCTGCTGACCCGCAGGTGGCGGGTTCGATTCCCGGCTGCGGCGGCTGCATTTCCGATGGAGGCGGAAATGTTGTAGGCCCGTGTACTCAGATTTGGGTGCAGGTTAAAGAACCCCAGGTGGTCAAAATTTTCGGAGCCCTCCACTACGGCGTCTCTCATAATCAAAGGTGGTTTTGGGACGTTAAACCCGACAAATCAATCAACGCCTAGAAGTCTTTCGTTAAGGATTCAGTTGTAATATTATGACCGATATCTATGACTTCATGAACAGTTGGGTGTCATCTGTCATTTTAGAGAATACTTTGACTAAAGACAACGTCCAGAAGTCTTGCATTAGGGTTTCAGTTCTAATATTATGACCAATATCTGTGATTTCATGAACAGTTGGGATCGTCTGTCATTTTAGAAAATACTTTAACTAAAGGCAACGTCCAGAAGTCTTGCATTAAACTTTCAGTTCTATTATTGCCACGTTGCATTTCCCAAGTTTTAGATGCGGAAGCATCTTAAACTCGCGCCTTGTAGTGCGCCGTCCGCACCGTCCGCACCGCTTTTCGAACATTCGACAGCTGACGCGCGCGCATGCGCCGTCGCGCCGTCGCCCACCATCTGTGCCGCGCGCGCTTCTCCTTCGAGAACATTCGACAGCTGACAGCGCATGCGCCGTCGCGCCGTCGCCATCTGTGCCGCGCGCGCGCTTATCCTTCGAGAACATTCGACAGCTGACAGTGCATGCGCCGTCGCGCTGTATATATACTCAAGGTCTGCGCTCGCTCGCTCAGTTGCCGCTCGTCCGTTGGTTTGTACGGCGCGTCGACGTCCGAAGTCGCCGTGAAATGAATGCCAACGAATCCACAAACACAATTATCGACGTCCCTTCGACCAGCGCCGCCCTTTCGCATACGTGTGTACGTGTTCACTCATTTAACACCCCCTCCTACAACCACGTTAACCAATTTAGCCATCGACCGAAGTAAGTCGCAATTTAACACCCCATTTCACAAACACGTTAACCAATTTAGCCATCGACCCAAGTAAGTCGCACTTTAACACCCCGTTAACCAATTATATGCTCCGCATCCTCCTCAGTGTTCCCCCGAGGTAAGCTGTGGGCAATTTTTTTGTTATCGTTCCGGAACACCACACGATTCTCGGCACAAACCGCGCCTGCAGGTTTCGAGAAGGTTCCGGACTGTAGTAGATCATTTCGATAAGATCACGCCCACTGTGCGAAAGGTACAGATTGTTCTGGAACCTACGCCACCGCCAGCGATAACGCTAGAACATTCGATGGCAAGGGTGTAAATGCCGGCGCGCTTCGCCGCTTGTCAATGGTTGATCGAAAGCCGACGCTGCGTTCACCGCTATCAGTCCGAGACTGCTATCTGTGCAAGACTGCTGCTGTAATTAGACTTTCCCTTTACCGGGCACAGGTTCGCCCAAATAAACAGTTCAATCCCAACACGAAGTTTCCTGTCTTCGGCCACGTCACGACCCCGTGACATCTGGTGGAGGTGCTGCTTCGTTCATGTACCGGACGCCCCCGTCAAGCCGTGAACCCAGCCCCCGTCGCGGAGAAGACACCGACGCCAACCAAGAGCAGCGAACGAGCCGCCGACAGCAAGGTCTCCCATCGGAGTACGGCCTTCTTCAAGACAAGGCGCGGATGACCAAGACCATGACCTCGACTGCAGCGACAATGACAACCGGAGCGTCCCAGCCCGCGATCGTCATTCATCAACCCAGGGAACCGCCAACGTTCGGCTCATCGTTTGAAGACCCGGAAACCTGGCTAGAAACATACGACCGTGTGGCCGCCCTCAACCACTGGGACAACGAAGAAAAGCTTCGTCGTGTGTACTTCTACCTGGAAGACTCCGCAAGGACCTGGCTAAAGAATCGGGAGTCCACGCTCCGAACGTGGGATGTCCTCTGCGGCGCATTTCTGCAAACGTTCGCGAGCGTCGCTCGCAAAGAGAGGGCCGCTGCTCTACTCGAGACCCGGGTTCAGCTACCAAATGAAAAGGTTAGAATTTTCACAGAGGAGATGACCCGCCTATTCCGTCACGCTGACCCAGACATGCCTGAGGAAAAGAAAGTTCGTTTCCTCATGCGAGGGATCAAACAGGAGCTCTTCGCGGGACTAATGAGGAATCCACCGAACACCGTCCAAGAATTTGTATCCGAGGCGACCACCATCGTAAAAACGCTGGACATGCGCACCAGACAGTATAATCATCGCCTGACTCCAGAATGCGCTGCTGCTCAAGCCAGTGACTCCGACGACCTGCGTGAAACGATCCGAGCGATCGTGCGGGAAGAGCTGCGCAAACTGTTGCCTTCGGCGCAGCCTCAAGTGGATTCGATCGCCGACATTGTGCGAGAAGCCCGGCAATCACTTCGAATTTTCGAAACACCGCCGCGCGAGCCAGAAACTATGAGCTACGCCGCTGCAGTGTGCCACAACGCTCCTCCCCGTCCACGCCAAAACGCCGCCCCGTCGCACTTCCATCGCCAGACGCCACCGCCGCCACCACCCCCACCGACGTCCTACCGTTCCCCAGCGGGCCAGTGCAGTGCACCGAGGAAAACGGACGTTTGGCGTGCACCTGACAACCGCCCGCTCTGCTACCACTGCGGCGAGGCCGGGCACACATACCGCCGTTGCCAGTACCGACCGATGGGACTGCGTGGCTTCGCCGTCAATGCACCGCGTCCGCAGCCAGGAGATCGGCCACGTGACATCGCCGACTACCTGGCAGGAACTCAGTGGACACCACGAGTCCTTCCCGTTCGCCGTCACCCAGCCGCCGCATGTCACCGCACCTCCGGCAGTACTCCGGCCCAACGCGGGGCCGGTCTCCTAGCCCGTATCCGGGAAACTAAGGGCAGCAACCGATGGTGGTGCGGTTGCTGTTCGACGAACTACCGAAGATCCTCCGACGACGACGCCGCTGCGACGGAGTTTTTTGAACAAAACACCAACCAGGCAAAGCCCTGAAGGCAAAAGCCCACTTACCGAAGGTGGCCGGACGACGCAACATGGAAGCAGCGGAACAAGCCGACGCAGCCGTGACCCGACGCCACGCCCTAACTGTAATGCGAGAACGGCGAACTAGCGACCTCGACGTTCTTATCGACGGCCACAGTGTGACTGCTCTCGTCGATACTGGAGCCGACTATACTGTCATCAGTGGGTCGTTCGCCGGAAAGTTAAAGAAAGTTAGGGCAGCTTGGAAAGGCCCTGAAATCCGCACAGCCGGAGGTCATTTCGTAACGCCTGCAGGAATCTGCACAGCGAGAGTCACCATTAACGGCCGTATTTATCCTACAGACTTCGTAGTCCTACAGCGTTGCTCGAGAGGTGTCATCCTTGGCATGGTTTTCTTATGCCTCCATGGTGCTGTCATCAACCTAAAAACAAGGTCGATAACGTTATCCACAGAAGAAGCACTACCGCCGCGCACGCCGTCAGGACACCAAGCCTTGAATGTGCTGGAAGAACAAGTCACCATTCCGCCTCGCTCAAGCGCCATTATTTCAGTCGGCGCTCCTAAATCACCTGACTTGGAAGGTGTCGTTGAAGGCAGTCAGCATCTGTTGGTGACCCGAAATATTTGCGTCGCAAGAGGAATTGCAGAGCTGCGGGGAGGCAAAGCAACGATTATGCTCACGAATTTCAGCAATGAGTACAAACATGTGAACAAAGGAACAACAGTCGCATACATCGAAGAAATTGTCGAAGCCACCAGTGCTTTCGCCCTCGCCGATTCTGCGGAACCTGCTCAGAGGAACCAAGCCCCTCCCATAACTTTCGACGTCAGTCCCAGACTTTCGAACGATAAGCAAGAACAGCTCAGGGCCCTGCTCCTGCATTACGAAGATTGCTTTTCGTCGTCATCGAAAATTCGGCAGACCCCAATCACTAAACATCGCAGCATAACCGAAGAAAATGCCAGACCACTTCGTCAGAGTCCGTTCAGGGTTTCGACGCGAGAACGTGAGGCCATGAAGAGACAAGTTGATGAAATGCTGCGAGATGACATTATCCAGCCGTCCAAGAGTCCGTGGGCATCCCCCGTGAAGTTAGTGAAGAAAAAGGATGGGACCCTACGTTTCTGCGTCGATTATCGCCGCCTGAACAAAATCACAAGACAGGACGTGTATCCTCTCCCACGAATAGACGACGCACTTGATCGGCTCCATGACGCCAAGTACTTCTCGTCAATGGACCTCAAGACTGGCTATTGGCAAGTCGAAGTCGACGAAAGAGACCGAGAGAAGACGGTGTTTATAACACCGGACGGCCTCTTCGAGTTTAAGGTGATGCCCTTCGGCCTTTGCTCAGCGCCTGCAACTTTCAACGCGTTATGGATACAGTACTGGCAGGATTGTAGTGGCAGACTTGCCTTGTGTACTTGGACGACGCCGTCGTGTTTTCCTCGAGTTTCGACGAGCATCTTCGGTGCCTTGAAGCTGTACTTCAAGCCATCAAGACGTCCGTACTCACACTAAAGCCAGAAAAGAGCAGATTTGCGTATGAGGAGCTCTTGTTTCTGGGGCACGTAATCAGCAAGTCTGGAGTTCGTCCCAATCCACGAAAAACAGCCGCAATCGCCGACTTGCCGCCGCCCACTGACAAGAAGGCCGTGCGCAGAATTCTGGGCCTGTGCGCCTATTATAGGCGGTTCGTGAAAAACTTCGCCCGCATCGCCGATCCTCTCACTAACCTTACCAAGGCCGACGCTGAGTTCAAGTGGGAAACGCCACAGGAACACGCTTTCCAGGAGCCTAAACATTGCCTCCAGATGCCTCCATTACTTGCCCATTTCGACGAATTCGCCGAGACAGAAATACATACTGACGCAAACAGCGTAGGTCTTGGCGCCGTTCTTGTGCAGAGGGCGGACGGACTTGAAAGGGTTATTAGTTACGCCAGCCGATCGCTATCCAAAGCAGAAGCAAATTATTCCACAACAGAAAAGGAGTGCCTCGCCATCACCTGGGCTACGTCGAAATTTCGCCCCTACCTCTACGGCAGGCCCTTCAAAGTTGTGAGTGACCACCACGTCTTGTGTTGGCTAAAGCCACCTTGAAGGACCCTTCAGGTCGCCACGCACGATGGAGCCTGAGACTTCAAAAATATGACATTACTGTCATTTACAAGTCCAGCGAAAACCACTCCGACGCTGACTGTCTCTCTCGTGCGCCTGTCGACCAACCGCTACCCGACGACCCGGATGACGACCACTTCTTGGGAACGATAACTACCGACGACTTCGCTGAACGACAGCGGGCCGACCCGGAACTTAAGGCCCTAATAGAATACCTCGAAGGCAGGACCGCCGAAGTCCCGAAGGTATTCAAGCGCGCACTTGCGTCGTTCTTTCTACGAAATGGTCTTCTACAAAAGAAAAACTTTTCACCGCTTCGAGCTAAGTACCTCCTCGTGGTGCCTTCAGCTCTGCGACCAGAACTCCTGCAGGCCCTGCACGACGATCCGACGGCAGGGCACCTCGGTGTTTCCCGCACACTCGCGAGGATACAAAAAAGGTACTACTGGCCACGTCTTACCACCGACGTCTCACGTTGTATGAGGACATTCCGGGACTGTCAGCGACGCAAGACACCGCCGACAAGGCCAGCGGGACTTCTGCAGCCAATTGATCCACCTTTCCGACCTTTCCAGCAGATTGGTATGGACCTACTGGGGCCGTTCCCGACGTCGGCTTTCGGAAACAAGTGGATCGTGGTAGCTACCGACTACCTCACCCGCTACGCCGAGACAAAAGCCCTGCCAAAAGGCAGTGCATCCGAGGTAGCTAAGTTCTTCGTCGAAAATATCGTCCTACGTCACGGCGCCCTTGAGGTCCTTATCATCGACAGAGGAACGGCATTCACTGCCGACTTAACTCAAGCGATCTTGGCATGCAGCCAAACAAACCACCGCCGGACGACAGCGTACCACCCACAGACCAACGGCCTCACCGAGCGGCTTAACCAGACGATCGCCGACATGCTGTCAATGTACGTCGATGTCGAACACAAGACTTGGGACGCCATTCTTCCGTATGTGACCTTCGCATACAACATGACGGTGCAGGAGATGACGCAGATATCTCCATACAAATTGGTCTACGGAAGGAGCCCAACAACGACGCTCGATGCCATGTTACCCTGAATGCAGGAACAGCGCAACCTACAAGTAGTTAATTCGTAACTACGGAAGCGAAAAAACACAAGGACAGAACCCTACGTCACCGACGAAGAAAACCTCGATGTGAGCGAGTACCTTCAACGCGCCGAAGAAGCCCGACAACTTGCGCGTCTCCGTATCAAGAATCAACAGACGACCGACAGCCACCGTTACAACCTTAGACGACGCTTTGTGGAATACCAGCCCGGTGAACGTGTTTGTGTGTGGACGCCGATACGCCGACGTGGACTAAGTGAAAAGCTTCTGCGACGGTACTTCGGACCGTACAAGGCGGTTCGACGTCTCGGCCCACTTGATTACGAGGTTGTCCCCGACGGCATCACGAACTCTCAACGACGCCGATCGCGACCTGAAGCCGTCCATGTCGCGCGTCTCAAGCCGTTTCATGCACGTTAACAAACTGAAACAGTGTTTTTTGTATTATTGTTGTATTGCAATTTATTCAGTGTACTTTCTTGCATTATTATTGTACCTTCATCTTTAGTTAAAGCATCGGGACGATGCCTTTTTTCAGAGGGGGGAATGCCACGTTCCATTTCCCAAGTTTTTGTTATCGTTCCGAAACACCACACGATTCTCGGCACAAACCGCGCCTGCAGGTTTCGAGAAGGTTCCGGGCTGTAGTAGATTATTTCGATAAGATCACGCCCACTGTGCGAACGGTACAGATTGTTCTGGAACCTACGCCACCGCCAGTGATAACGCTAGAACATTCGACGGCAAGGGTATAAATGCCGACGCGCTTCGCCGCTTGTCAGTGGTTGATCGAAAGCCGACGCTGCGTTCGCCGCTATCAGTCCGAGACTGCTATCTGTGCAAGACTGCTGCTCTATTTAGACTTTCCCTTTACCGGGCACAGGTTCGCCCAAATAAACAGTTAAATCCCAACACGAAGTTTCCTGTCTTCGGCCACGTCACGACCCCGTGACAATATTATGACCGATATATTTGACTTCATGAACAGGTGGGTGTCGTCTGTCATTTTAAAGAGTACTTCGAGTAAAAACAACGTCCAGAGGTATTGCATGCCGGGTTCAGTTCCAATATTATGACTGATATCTGCGACTTCATGAACAGTTGAGTGTCGTTTGACGTTTCAGAGCATACTTTGACTAAAGACAACGTCCTGAAGTCTTCCATGCAAAGTTCAGTTACAATAATATGACCATTATCTGTCACATCATGAAGTGTCAGGCACAGTTAGTTGCATTAGAGCACATTTCGACTATTGAAAATTCTCGAAGGCATTCTACGCAGGGTTTGGTTCCCATCTTATAACCAACATCTGTTTTATCAATAGAACCAGGTGTGCTTTGTTGCATTAGAGGATATTTCAAACACACACATCAACCGAAAGCCTGCTACTCTGGCCTCAATTGTAGTCTTATGACTGACTTAAATCTGTCAGATGATGAAGTTTCAGGCATGCTCATTAAGTTGAGTGCTATAAATTATGATGTGCAAATATACTGAAGGTACCAGCATAATCAAGATATTGTTAATAAATTTGGTAGTGCAGGTACAGAAACCCAGTGGTTTGTAAACCTGATCAGGAGGCCGGTCACCGCCTCATTCACCGAAGAGATGAGGGGGGGAGCTCAATGTCAACTCCATAGATTAATATAATAGGGAGGGGGCGCTAAGTCAGCCCCTACATGGAGGGGAGCACTGCGACAAACGTTTGCCCCCCCCCCTCCTTAAGGAGAACTCTCCACACGTTTATTATAGGCGTACAGTATGCTACACGCGAATGTTCATTCGCGGGAGCGGCACACGCACCGTTGTTGATTTCTGGAGCATACCGCTGTAGTTACTTCAGGCACTGGAATGTCAATTACTTCTAAAATTGTCAAAACTATGGTGGGTGAAGCACTATCAATTTTTAACGTGTTCTCATATCCTCTAAATCATATAAATCCGCTCCAGTTAGGAACGTGCCATTCTGTGCTGAACTTGGACAGTTCTAAGCCAAAAGGTCAAGCAACAATGTGCATCGGCCTTCGTCGCGTGGGCGTCAACGCGGTTGACGCGTGCCAGTGGTTGCGCGCCCTTTTCTACCACAGGTGCGACTAGACGCTTTTGACGCGTATGCGCGTGCATACGCGTGCCAGTGGTTGGCACTCAAGGCGGCAAAGTACGCGTAGGAGTTAGGAGCGGGCACCGCCACGCAATGTGGCAACGAGCGCTCATTGCACCATCTTTCTGGTAATGCCAAAAACATAATCCCCCCTGACATTCTCATGAGCAGCGGTAAGTGGTAGATTTAAGTAGCTAGCCGTTTTAGCGCTGAAGGACGGGCACGGGTATATAGACAGTGAAGCGTTTTGGCTTGAAAAGGCTGAAGAACTGCTCGCGACAGCCGAGGGATGGGGCGGTCGTGATTTACCATTTTTCTCTCGGTCAGCTGCTTGTGACGTGTGTCTGGCTGCTGAAACTATGTACCTTTTGCAAGTACTTATTTTTACGCGTAAAATCATTCCTAAAATCCACAGGATATTCGCCCCGTTCATCTGGAGCTCTACATGAGCGCGAACATCTAGAACGAACTTGTTTCGGCGTGTTAAGCAAGGAGGGCTGTCTTTGCGCCACCTGCTTCTCAAGTAAGTATTATCACGTTTCCTGCTAACAAGAAACCAGAGAGACTCTTCTATATGTTCTTCATTTCAAACAACGCTCTTACACTACATTCCTGACTTCTTTGTATCTTCAGACAGGGGAGAACGACACACCTTGTCACCGTTCTTGCGCAAAGTTGTGTTCCCATATCGTTTCTTAAGGGCAAGGTTTTCGATAGATTACCTAACTAATGTGAAAAGAAAGCGCCTTACGAAAGATTTAATGCAGAATGTTTTCGCTGTGCCCCATTACCATTCAAAGTATGAAAAGTTATACGAATATGACGTACTAAAGCGAGTTAAAAACATGTGTGCACCCCCAAATGTTAAAACCTTCTTTTTTAAACTTCATACAGGAACCTTGCCAGTAAAAACGTGGCTTGAAGACAGAGAGATGTATGTACCATGGGGTAGCAGCTGTCTCCTGTGTAACAAGCTTGAGACCATTGAAAATACTTTTATTGAATGTAAGAGTGCTTTTTTCTTTTGGTACATTTTACAGAGGACTATAAAAGAGACGACTTACATCTTACTCCATATGATTGATTGATTGATATGTGGGGTATAACGTCCCAAAACCACCATATAATTATGAGGGATGCCGTAGTGGAGGGCTCCAGAAATTTCGACCACCTGGGGTTCTTTAACGTGCACCCAAATCTGAGCACACGGGCCTGCAACATTTCCGCCTCCATCAGCAGCAGAGTACCTTAGCCACTAGAGCACCGCGGCAGGGCAACTTACTCCATATGGAATTCGTTTTCTTTGCTTGTGATACTTCTGTACAAAATTTGAATGTTATATTTTTATTGGTCTTAATTAGGTTTGGTGTAGTATGCTATCGTGCAGATACTGGGATGTAAGAGTTCTATCCGTTAACGAGTGTTTTGTGGAAGATGTTATAAAGTGCGAGATGTGTATAAGACTACAGACTGTGTTTAAGATGTATTATCTTTGTTTGATGCGTTATCACACATGCAACACGTGTGATGGTGATCGTGAGATTATCTTGAACAGTAGTCAAGCAAGCAATAAAGAAATAAAAGAAAAGCTCCGGTGTGGCTCAGTGGTTAACGCCTCGCTTTCACGATGCAGAGGTCGCACGTTAAATTCCGTGTGCTGCAGTGTTTTTTTCTTCATCTTTTTTCTTTCTTGCGTTATCATATATATAGATACGTATACATATACTGAGCATGACGTCGACGCCGACGCCGACGGCAAAATCAAGCAAAGAGTGTTCATACATTTGCTATCACAATAAAACTGTTTTGGCTGCTTGGCTCCTCTATGGCTACTTCATTGTGATCCCCCGTTCCGATTTTTTGAAGTTATAATCATCTGGTGACGTTTTTATGGAGGTGTTCGAGTAAATACTGCCAAACATTGCAGTCGTAACATGTTTTGAGATCCTAGATTTCAAATATATGCAGTTTCATTGCGCAGATAATTGACTATAATTTAAAAGGATGGTACAATGGGTGAAGCAGGCGTAAGGGTCACTGATAGTGATTAGAAAAATTATGGTAAATAACTCACATGCTCACAAACTACCAGTAAAGCAGTTACATACACGCGCAAATTGCGTTTGGATACATGGCTAGGACTTGGCGAGAACTACTGCAAGGGGCCTCGTTTTGCAGAGCACCCATGCTGGACTCGGCTTTAAACCACAGTTTTAAGTGAGCAGGAATTCTAACTGCTGTGTATCCAAAATGAGCTGCCCTCTTCAACATTATAAATAGAATATCCTACGTACCAAATGAGCTCTGAAAGTTCAGCAGATCTCACATACAATGGGAAACAGCGTAATGCGAAGCATGTGGAGGATGGGTGACTCTATCTTGTCATTTTATTGAGGGTATACGATGGGACCCTAAGGATATGCACAAACGTTTCACCCACACCCACACGTTGAACAGTCACGTTAATTTTATAGTATTGCATTACCAGTTGTTCTCAGTTACGAGATGATGCTAAGAGCAAGATGGACGTTATCAACACCAAAAGCGGTATGGTGATGTGGAGTGCTTGCGTTTGCAAGCGTAGTAGTTCTACATAGTGTACACCAACTTCAGTCAATGGCGCCTAACTACAATTAATGGTAACCCAACATGGCACCGGTATCATACGAGTACATATGTAACGTTCATAAACATATATAGCCAGTACCACGAACACAGTTGTTATACCAACATCACGCCTGCATTGAGTTTCTCTTCAAAGCAGTTTCAACAGCTGCGTGGTTCTGTGGTAAAATACTTGAATTCCACGCAGAAGCTTTGGTTCCACTTTTCCTTTGACTGTTGTATTTATTTTTTGCCTTAGTTTGTTCTACGTTGCTGATGCAAGTTTCAACTTGAAAGCTGTGTGTGGCTAGGGAAAACAAAACCCCATTCGCCATGAGAAAAGCGAAACGTCTTTGTTGGCTGCTCAGTCACTTATGTTAGTCTTTACGTCGCGTCCAAGTTCCACGGCATTGTGAGGGCTGTCAGTGACCTGGTCACCTGCATATTGTTCAGGTGATCCTTTTTCCAAAAAAAAACAGTTGTCAAACTAAAGAAGAGACGGGCAACGATAGTTCACATGCGGACCAGCTTTTGAGGACAATAAAGGTGCCATATTTCTTACGGCTAACACAAACTTCCACTCAGCGGGGCGCGTATGCTCATGGAACTGCATTCTTAGAGAAGTAATACAGCACGTTTGTCCTTAATGCCCATGGAAAAAATATGAAAACGGACAAAAAGTTGACCACCTCTGTCAGTAGCAGTATTGGAATTACAGAAGTCAAGAACCGCCTTAGTTCTTATACAGTTAGGCCATGGTAGAGCATAACGGCATCATATTCTTAAACCAGCCTAGAACGATACCTCGAGCGCTACAACGTATACCCAAACTGCATGACGGGTTTTCGGCGAGGTAGGTCACCTCTTGACAACGTTATTGATCTCACAACATTTATCCAGCAACAGAAGAGCCTCAAGCGTATACCACTCGCACTCTTCCTCGACGTCAAAGGGGCTTATGATAACGTAACACTTTAGGCCATCCTAGACTCGTTAGAAGCTGTTGGAATTGGTGGTCGGATGTTCCAATGGATCCAGGATTATTTGACGAAAGGTCCTTTTTTGTACAAACCTCAGGTGGACCTTCCACCAATTACTACACCTCCCGTGGCGTCCCTCAGTGCACCGTATTAAGTCCCACTTTATTTAACCTCGTGATGGTACTACTTCGTGAAATTTTGCCAAGTACTATCCTCATATTCATATATACTGACGATATTTGTGTATGGACTTCGGCTGTAACTCTTCTACAAGTACGTGCAAGAGGCTAGCAGGCTGCCTTCCTGACATGCTCATATCTCCGCAAGCAAGGTCTTTCCGTCTCAACGGAGAAATGTGCATTGGTTGCGTTTACTCGCAGAGCCATGACACAATACCCCGTTACCATCGATGGGCAAAATATTTCATACCAGAAGAACCATCGCTTCCTGGGTGTGATTATTGACAGGGACCTTTCGTGGAGTGCCCATTGCAATTACCTGAGGAGAAGGCTAACTCTCATCGTCCATATAATGCGGTTCCTCTGCGAAAAATCTTGGGTCACATCGATAAGGTCAATGATGCAGCTATACAGGGCACTGTTTCTGGGATTTTTGCGCTACAGCTTGCCGTTACTGGCAAGTACCTGCAAGACGAACATCCGCACCCTCGAAAGCCTGCAAGGACAAGCACTACGCGTGTGCTTAGGATTGCCGCGATGCACATCAACCTACAGGGCAATTATGATCGCAAAAGAGCATCCAATTCAAACAAACATCACCACTGACAATTTGAAAGCCCGCATAAGACACCTCTGCCGAGTTCCTGGTCACCATGTTGCAGTGTTGCCACTTCAAAGACCACAAGGGATGTTTTCAAAGATAATTTCTGCCCTAAGAGAATGCCTTTTTTTCGGCTTCATTCCAGGAACAAGACCAGCGTCACCTCCGTGGTGCCTACAACAACCACAGGTGTTCCTCACTATTCCGGAAATAACGAACAAGAGCCGTCATTCGACATTGGTCCTACGATAGGTGATATTGTCGCTACTCAACGAAAAATACGGCCAGAGGACCCACATTTACACCGATGGATCGGTCTTATCTGACAGCTCCACAGGTGCTGTTGTCATCCCGGCGTACCATATCACTATAAAGATGAAACTGTCGCATAGGACAACATCCACAACAGCGGAAATCGCCGCCTTACGTGCTGCTCTACTTTATATCGCGGAAGCCCGACCTCAAAAATGGGCTGTGTTCTGCGACTCCAAGGCATTCCTTCAGAGCTTGCAATCAGCTTAACGACAAAGGGAGCATCAACAACTAGTGAATGAAGTAAGGGATGTGATTCCCGAAGTTTTATCGAAAGTACATGACGTGGTGTTTCAGTGGTTACCGGGACATTGTGGTATTGTTGGTAATGACCTTGGTGATAATGCTGCCCGATCCGCCGACGCGGACGCCCAGACAACCCCAATTCCATTGTCGAGAACCGACGCTGCAAGGGGCCTTCACTCGTTCGCTAACACCTTGTCGGAAACTTCGCTGAGTGACCTCAGTGTCAGGAACCGCCGCCTACGCAAATTGGACCCATTGAGAAAGCCTCAAGTTCTATCAGACCTCTCCCGCCAGGATGCAACTTTACTGTGCCGCCTGTGGTTAAGAGTAGCTTTTACAAAGGCGTACTCCTTTCGCATAGAAATGGCGGATAGCTTCCGATGTGAATCGTGTGACACTGACGAGACAATAGAACATCTACTGTGTTCATGTGAACGTTTTTCAAACGAACGCAAGTTGCTACGCGAAACGTTAGAGAAACTAGACAGTAGACCTTTCTCCGAAGATAAGATTCTTGGTTTATGGCTGTACGCGTCGCAGGCTAGCAAATCGACGGGAGCATTGCCAAGTTTTCTAAAGACGATCGGACTACGCGACCGCTTATAAGCGTGCAATGGACAAGGTCACATCTACACACACGTTGCCCTTCACTTCTTTCTATCTTCTCCTTTAATCCCCTCCCCCCTTCCCCAGTGCAAGGTAGCAAACCAGACTGCGTCCGATTGACCTCCCTGCCTTTCATTTCTTCCCTTCCTCCTCCTCCTCCTCCTAAACCTGTTTAAGCGTTTATTATCCAGCAACCGGCGATCATATGCTTTGGCGACAATCACGGCCAAGCACATACTCTCGGCGCAAGCGCCGTCCTTGTTCGGTAGCCCAACTAGAAGGTACTCAAGAGTTCGACCCATTTTAGAGTTTGAAGGACGCCGCTCGCACTGAGAGCCCGTGCTTGGCCGTGACTGTCGCCTTAGCCTATGATCACTGGTTGCCGGCTAATAAACGCCTTAACAAACCTAACGCTGGCAGCCACTAAGTGGTGGACGTACGCTAGCGGCACACTATTCTCAGAAAAGAGATATGTTCAAGGCATGGTTGTACTTGACGCCAGTGAGAATTAATTTATAGTATACCTTCATAATAATCATCATCATCATTGTCATCATCATCATCAGCCGGACTGCGTCCACTGCAGGACAAAAGCCTCTCCGATGTTCCGCCAGTCAACTCAAACCTGTGCTTGTTGTTGCCAATTTTACCCCCACCCCGAACTTAATCTCATCTGCCCGTCTAACTTTCTGTCTACCCCTCACCCGCTTGCCTTCTCTAGGAATCCAACTAGTTTTCTTTGATGGCCAGCAATTATCCTTTCTAAGCTCTACATGCCCGGCCCATGTCAATTTTTTCTTCTTGATTTCAACTATGAGATCCTTAACCCCGGTTTGTTCCCTAATCCACTCTGCTCTCTTCTTGTCTCTTAGGTTGCACCTAACTTTGTCTTTTCCATACCTTAAACAGTATGCAACGAAAATATAAGGTCTATGTAACTTTCCTGACCCTACTGCATATTTAGCCTCAGCATCAACTTGGTGCTATCATTCCGTGCAGTTACATCAACTTCCCAGCCAGAATTAATTACTTTTACAGGTTTGCATTCATTCTAGGTACTTGACAGAAATCACTCTATTCAAGTTGTTTTTGATGAGCATTGTGTCTTTGAATTATTTTTTAATTCTACCTGAACGTAATTCTGGGCTTTATTCTACCTAAATATATCTCCGGGCACACTGAACGTATTCTTCGATACAAAGAGAGAGATATAACATTTATCTGCACATGCCGAGAATGATGGTGGAGAGAGCTCTGGCCTATGCCGCCTTTTATCCCCTTAGTCATTGGCCGGAATCCATTTGGACACGGTGCTGTTCAGGGTAAGATCGCTGACATTATGTTCTTTGTCCGGGGGTAAAAATTCTGTAGGCCTGTGTCGTGAGATTTGCGTGCACGTTAAAAAACTCCAGGTGGTTGAAATTTCCGGAGTTCTTCAAAACGGCGTCTCATAATAATAATACTTGTGTTGTTGTAGGAAGGGCATATTGCGAGCACGTCCACTATACTTTCAGACGTATAACAATGTGCACATCTGGCATTAAACAACTCTTTAATCTCTTCCATCCCACACAATATCCCCATACTGCTACTGTTGTGGAGCGCATCCCACAGTGTATCGCTGCACCGGGGAGTTCCACAACCACCAGGCTTCCGCTCTATTTTTCTGGGAGACTGCGCTGACCAGCTCAGGAACGCTAAAGCAGCGTCGCCTGATCTAGCGGGCATTTGGTGTGGTGCGAGCCTATGGGGTCCTGAACTAAAGAATCTACCTGAAGAGGACAATCCCTTCTGCTTGCATGAATAAAAGTGCTTTTTGTCTCTCTCCTAGTGCCTATAGCAGATGAATGAAGAACACTGAATGCATTCTCGGCAAAAATCCCCGCTCAGAAGAACCTGCCTGGCACAGGTGCAAGTTTCTTGTGTTAAACGTAAAGAAGGTGCAGTGCTGCGAAGAAATAAGGTTGTAGCAGAAGAAGGTAGGGCTTCCACGCCGTGTAGTGCACGATTTCTGCCTGAAGAAGAATGAGCTACTTAATTTTTTGTTGCTGTTTGAGAACAGCCTTTTTAATAACAGGCATCAAGTTGTGCCAGTAAAATAGGAATGCTTCGAAGGGTTTATAGCATAAAATCTTAAAGGATGATTCGTGTTGGTTTTTAATTTTTTGCTCTTACATTAAAAATCACCAGGAAATTTACGTTCAAAGCATTTGAAGTTAAAAAGAAGCTTTTTAGTATCATTTAGTAAGTTGCACTTCACCGTTGTCAGTGGTTTTTTCACTTCTTCATTGCATTACCAGGAACATAAAAACTTCACAATAAATTATGCGTGGTCAATAATAAACCTATCTCTAACATTCCCAAGATATATATAATTCTGCAGTTCCCTTCATTCCAAATATTCTAGTTATTCAAAATAATATCCTTTTTGAAAACATTCAAAACAACGTCATAATTCGTGTTAGAAAAAACCTAAAAGTGGCAAAGGTGACTGCGGATATTGTCACATCGTGTCTCTGCATGAATTTTTATTTTGTTAGGGCAGGTTTCTCTGCTTTTGGCATCATTAAACCCGGCTGTTATGGCACCTGCACCCAAGGCGGCTGTTGTCAAAACTACTCCGCCTACTCCCGAACAGAGAGCGGAGACTACAGGGTTCTCACGTTTCAAGGCCTCGCCTCACAAGGCGAGGCTCAGAATTTGAACTACCAGCTCGAACGTGCGGGAATCTAGTGCTTCTGATGAGACAATGGATACGCTGGCACCCTTGGTGCCAAAAGAGCGGCGTGGCTTCTTAGAGTGTGTTAAGAAAACAAAAAAAAGCAGATAACGGGGCCTTGTGACGGCCCTGTTACTTGAATTCAAGCTTCCCGCCTGAACAGCAACTCACTCTTCGTACACACAGCACTATTTTACTTTCACCATGAACACTGAAAATATTCAATAGAATGTCAGGTGCCTTCTCAGCAACTTTGACGATGTCCAAGAACTTTTACGCAAACTCTCACCAAAAAGGTTGTATGTACAAGGAACACCCCTAAATCCAAAACGCACGAACTTTCTACGTAAATACGCTATTTTCCAAAAGTACCGTGACGATGCCGTGACATCATTCGAGGTGTTGCCATAATAGTGAATCATGGAATTAGATGCACACACTTTAAACTCCAAGCATTGCTTCAGGTAGTGGCTGTTTGAGCTGTGCTTTTCGACAAACTGATCACAGTTTGCACTCTTTACGAACCTCTGAGCTATAACCTACAAACACATGATTTCCAGTCCTTATTTGATGAACTTCCAGAACCTTTTATTCACCTTGGAGACTTGAATGCGCTTAGCAGGCTATGGGGTGACTCTCGTTGTGACGCTAGAGGTCAACTGATTGAACAGTTCTTTCTCTCTTCCAGCGCGTGTCTCCTGAATCGAAAAGAACCAACCTATTATACCCTCTCTAACAATACATATTGCTCTATAGAGCTAAGCATAGTATATCCATCACTTATCCCTCTACTCCACTGAAAAGTGGAGTAGAGGAATCTCTACAGAAGTAATTGTTTTTCCGTAGATTTGAGCACACCCACATCAACTGAATGCCCACCACAGGTGTCCAAATGGCTATTAGGCAAAGCCCATCGTGAACAGTTCATACCATCGCTAATTTAAGGTTGCGCGACATATGTACTTTAAACATTATTGCTACTGTCAACTATTCCATGGCGCTTTTCATTGATGCAGCAACCAAATTCATCCCACAAACAAATGGACACTCCGAAAAACGACGTTTTCTATGGTGGTAATCTGAGTGCCGAAATGCGCGCAAGCCACAACAAAAAAAGCACGGAAGTAGCTTCGGAGCTCACAGACAGCTGAAAATGTTGACATCTTTAAAAAAATAAAGTCTCAGGTCACGATAACGCACCGGCTGGCAAGAAGAAAAAGCAGGCAGAAGTTTTCATCAGGGTTCAATTCAAATATACAGGAGGCTAAAATCTGGAACATGGTTGGTAGGGTAGCCGGAAGACAAGTACACACACTCCCACTCGTAAACACACAGGGTGACACCTTGGAAGATCAGGCGAACTTCCTCGGCACACACTTCAAACGGGTGTCCAGTTCATCACACTATAGTAATGCTTTCCAAAAATACAGCACAAAAATGAAAAAGCGAAAACTCGAACACATATGTACAAGATACGAGGCGTACAACCAAGATTTCAGCTTAGCTGAGCTCCTAACATCACTGAACTCCTGCAGTGATTCCGCCCCTGGTTCTGACCATGTGATGTATGAAATGTTAAAAACCCTATCATTCGTAACAAAGAACAAACCTTACTTTGTTTCTACAATGCCGTCTGGTTCTCTTTTGCTATACCTACTTCCTGTAAATTGATTTATTAATTTGTGGGGCTTAACATCCCAAAACCACCATATGATTATGGGAGACACCCTAGTGGAGGTCTCCGGAAATTCTGACCACCTGGGGTTCTTCAACGTGCACCCAAATCTGAGCACAAGGGCCTAAAACATCTCCGCCCTCATTGGAAATGCAGCCGCTGCAGCCGGGATTCGATCCCGCGACCTGCGAGTCAGCAGCCGAGTACCTTAGCCACTAGACCACCGCGGCGGGGCTTCTTCCTGGAAAGAGGCTATTGTTACTTTCATTTGGCAACAGGGCATGGACCATTAGGTTCCATTTATTGGGCCATTGCACTAATAAGCTGCCTGCGCAAACTTTTCGAAAAAATGATAAACTGCTGACTTGTACCTTTCCTTGAGACAAAATATTTGCGCTACTAATTCTAGTGTGCGTTTTGAGTGCATGTTCGTATCGAGGCACAGATCCGAGATGCTTTCGTCCACAAGCAATACTTCCTTTCTGTGTTCCTGGACATTGAAAAGGCATATGATACTTCATTGCGCTTTGGAATATTAAAAGACCTGTCTAACCTTAGCGTGCATGGCAGAATGTTCACCATAACCTCAAGTTACTCGTTTAATTGGACATTCTGAGTTAGAGTGGGCAGCGTTTTTTCCCAAAAATTTCTCCAAGGAAAAGGTGTGCCGCAAGGTGTTGTACTCAGATGCACACTTTTTCTTAAGAAAACGAATTCTTTGCACATGTTCATTCCTCGTAATGTGTTTTACTGCACATATGTCGGCGATGTCCAGCTTCGTTTCAAGTCTCGTAATCTGGCCATGTGAGAGTGGCAGGTTTAGCTTGCTTTGAACAAAACCCGCCGCGATGGTCTAGATGGTCTAGTGGCTAAGGTATTCGGCTGCTGACCCGCAGGTCGCGGGTTCAAATCCCGGCTGCGGCGGCTGCATTTTCGATGGAGGGGGAATTGTTGTAGGCCTGCGTGCTCAAATTTGGGTGCACGTTAAAGAACCCCAGGTGGTCGATATTTCCGGAGCCCTCCACTACGGCGTCTCTCATAATCATATGGTGATTGTGGGATGTTAAAACCCCACATATCAATCAATTCCTTTGAACAAAGTTTCCATTTGGGCAGAAGAAAACGGGTCCCGGCTGAACGCACAGAAAAGCATGTGTATCTCTTTCTCCAGGAAGAGAGGCATGCATTCCAAACATGATATTCAACTGCATGGGCAACGTTTTGCTGTTAATACTGAACATAAATACTTAGGCCTGAAATTGGACACTAAACTAAGCATCATATGACACATCAAGTATTTAAAAAAATAAGTACACAAAAGTCATAAATGCTTTAACTAAAAGAGTTGTCATGCACTGCATGGGGAATTGACAAGAAGTGCTTAATGAATTTGTATAAAGGCCTCATACGTACCCGCCTTGACTTAGGGGCAATGGAATATCACTCTGCGGCACCTATACTGCCTTTAAAATGCTTGACCCTGTTCATAATCTAGGCATAAGTCTCTCTATCGGTGCTTTTCGCACTAGCCCCATGGAGAGCCTGTACGTGAAATCAAACTAATGGTCCTTTTATCTACAGATATGTTTCATGTCTTTTAAATATTATCTTAACGTGAGCACAGGCAAGGAACGCCCTTCGCAATCTACAATAAATGACAAGTCAAGTTCTGCTTCTTTTGAAAAGTGGCCTTCTATGAGACAGCCATACACAATCCGTGTGAGGGTCCTAGCGAATGAATCTGGTGCGCTAGTTTGATGGCTTCAGCAGCATGCACGCCACCATGTCAGCCATGTCAGTGGCAAGCGACAGATGGTGACGTGTCTTTCTTGAAGGTTACAAAGCACGCTCCCATTGCACATATCCAGACATACTTCCTAGAACTACAACATAAATACGCGAGTCCTGAGTTCTTCACAGATGCCCCAAAGTCCAACACTTCCGTGTCGTACGCAGCCATTGGCCCATCTTTTTTGGAAGCCAGTGTATTACACTCTGATACAAGCATTTTCACTGGCAAAGCTTATGCGATGCTTTCGGCCATTAAACAAATAAAACTACGAAAGGCCATATTATACACAGATTCCCTAAACGTTGTAAAAGCTCTGAAAACATTTGAAAGCACAAAAACGCGGTCCTTGTCTCACTTCTATGCACAGTCTACTTATCCAAGTAGCATGTTATAGTTTTGATGGTTGCCAGGACACAGCGAGGTACAAGGCTACGTTTTGGTGGACCAGCTAGCTGGATCTCCCAACGAAGCCGCTACCACCAATACATTGATACTAATTCCTCCACTTTTTTGAGGCCTTTTCTAAGTGAAAGCTCAGGGGTTAGCGGCAAAGCACAAGGAACACACTCACAGGTAATAAACTTCATGTTATCAAGCCGCAACTTGGTCATTGGCCGCCAGTATCGTAGTTACGCCACACAGAAGTGATACTTACAGGTTAAGAACAGGATATGCACACACGCAACACATTCATTTTTTTTGTCTGGTGGCGATGCACCTTTGTTCGACAGATGTGAAGAAGCACTCACTGTACTTCACAATTTATACCTGTGTAAACAATTAGACACGCTGAGAAGACGACACTTTCCATTACCCTACTGACAACACATACCACTTCATCCTGCAATGTTCGTCGGTAGGGAATCACTTTTGTTATATGAATTGTTCTTAGCATTTTTGAGAGACGTCCGTAACAATCACGTCATATACCCGGGTATTCCGTAGCACGACCTCCCCAGAGAAGTATCGGCTGTGGTGGCTACACTGAACAAAGCACTTGCCTCACAGCCCTTGGACGCAAGAGTGTGGATGATCGAGGCACTTATGCTATTGCCATACATGTCCACCATGGTTTCTACCATCACAAACTTTCATCACCCATTTACACTACACATATTTTATTACAAGGTCTTTATTTTATTACTTCCACGTGTTTTACACGCCCTAGCGTGAGGAATTTCGAGGCCCTTATACAGCCGCTTATTAAAGTCATCGTCCACATCTATAGTACCACAAACTGGCAATCTTTGGCGGGTTTATGGTACTAGAGAAGGTTTGTTGGAGCAAAGGCCATGAAACGGCCTTTGCTACACAAAACATTAAACATTATCATCAGCAACATCGTTATACCAAGCAGAACTGTTTTAGCTTGGAAGCCCACTGACAGTGAAACTGCAACATACTGTGTTTTACAACGAAAGCTGTTATGAGACCAAAAATCGGGTCAAACGCAGTTGCGTGCTATCCGCTGCCGCTCCCGCTAGTGTATGTAACCACATTGCGCGAAATAAGAAAAAAAATCTTGCACCGATGACACAGTGGGGCTCGAAGCCGGGTCCGCTCGGTGCCATCTTAATATTGTGCCACAAAGTTACGCCGGGGCTTGTAACTTGTTGTCAAACTTAGAAGGCAGGCATGGCCTAGCGCCATTGGCATAATGGTGCTCGAAAAGGGGTCCGTTGGGTGCCAGCCCTGTATTCTCCACTGAGCTACTCCGTTGCATTTCACTTGTTGTCAAACTTGCCTTAGGTAGGCTAGAAGTCGGGAAAGCAATCGAGTTATTAAGGTTTATAAAGTGTTTTACAACAGCGAAAGAAGAACCAGTCGTCGCACAATGCGATTTGAGTAACGAGTGCACCATCGAGTGCTCCAACCCAATATAAAGTTTGATCTTGTTTTCTTTCCCTATTAACTGTGGCACATACCCGCTTCAGCCATAACTCCTTCCTCATCAGCCACTGCATTGACAATTGGCACAAAATTCCTAGCAAGTGTTAAACGGACACCGCACTTCTCAGAAGAATGACAAAAAATAGCTTAGTTGTCGGCCGACCACCAAAAGTTTATTATTATTGTCCTAGTGAGCCCCAAACAAGTTTGCTTGCCCAATAAGTGTTTTGGAAGGGCTCTGAAAGGCCGGTCTTCTAGCTTTCGCTGTGATTGTGCTGCGCCTATCACGCAGGACTGGCGTTTTTTTTTTAAGCAAACTTCCAGAGTGTAAGACAGTGATCTGAAAAGCACTATTTTTACGCTCTGATGAACTGTTTCAAGGTTTCTGTCTGCTGTCATAAGTTTAACACGTCTATTCAGAAATGACAACTGACGAAATATTTCTAGGAGCAGAATGGATCTTTTAAATGATTTATCTAGTTTTTGGCGTGCAAAGCACCACTGGTATGCGCTTAGCTTCGAGTGATGAGTATTAATAGAAAGGTAAGCACGTCCTGCTTAGATCTTCAAACGCAACCGGAAGCAAGTTTCCAAATGCGAACGTGCCTCGGCGCACGTATATTTGAGAAAAGGAGGCTACTTGAGCGCAAACTCGCACAACAGTGAACTCTTTCGTCGTTCGATGCTTTTATCTCGCCGACATTTGCTTTGAAACCTCCATAATCAAGAGCAGCAACTAAACTACGGTTCAGCCAATGAAAAAGGATTCACGCGGCTATAGTTAGCAGCGTATGGGCGCACGTGAGTTAGTGCGGGCCACTATACCCTCCCCACCCTCTAATTTCTCAACCAGCGACTTTTGGCCCTCTGTTTCCCTAACAAAATAGTTTATCTATCTATCTTATATATTCTAAATCTACCTATGACATCCCAGTCATGTGTTTTACTGCAAAATATCGGCATATTTTCGGCTGAGGGCGGCAATAAAAGACTGTGAGGTACTTCCGAGGAACTATCTTTTCACAGAAATAGGCGGGATACAGTGGTGTAGGCACGGCTCGCCTTCATTGACGTGTTGGGGTGACAGTCAGTGGCCCCCGGCTGAGCGTTAGCAGTGCCTGACAATTTTCAATATAGTCTTGGTAGAATCACGGGCTGGCAAATACACAGATTCGCAGACTAACTACGGCTCACTCTGACTTTGATTAGGCCATGTATCTGAGTCTGAATGAGTCCGCGTGAGTTACATTCTGATGAGTTTCAATCCAAGGGAGTCTGGTTGAGAAAATTATTTTTTTAATACGAGCCCGAATGAGGTCGGTAAAGGAATACTTTGATGAGTCACAGTCTGGGTAAGCCTTGATTACAACATATACTTCTGGAGTGAGGCGCAATCAACTCTAGATTTTCTACTGACCTCTGGCTACAATACTTCGCAGAAAAAGTGGTTTCAGAGTTGTGCTTTCCTGTGTGATTTGAATAGGAAAGTTGAATCCTTTTGATAAAGTGTGTTATGTGTTTCTAATTTTCTACTCATGACTTCGGTACTTCTGTTTCCGCAAGAGAAAGTGTGGAGGAAAAGATATCAGCAGAGTTACTCTAATATTTACGCTGAGCAGACAATTGTGCAAAAGCATTAGATAAAATAATTAAACTCTAGGCAGTGTGACAAAAAGCGGTCAACATTAGGAATTCACAAGTGGTTTTTTAATAATAGTTGTCTAACTGCATAACCAGCTTCAACAGGTTTAGGCATCAGCAGCAGAGCTTTTGCCACTGACATTTTCTCATTCTTTTGAACAGCGGCTACAGTTTTCATATTCCAGCATTGCATTTTTAACTTCGAACCGCGATCAAGCCGACTGGTGTAGTATTTGGGCAATAATGTACCAGCTATAAAGATTCTTCATTTTCTTAACAGCACCTGTTTTATTGAGACATGTAGAAACAATGAAAACTTTCAGGTTTTTTCAGCACCCTGTCATGACCTAAATTAGACGAAGATGTTCTCTAAAGGGATGAGCAAAAGCATTAGCTATTTACTCGGAGAGAGACCTGCCCGTCGCTAATGTGTGGACGTCATTGTTTATCTTTGCGCTTGTTTAGGCATTCACTAAAAGAGCAGTCTGATGCTGAATGAAGCCCCGCCGTGGTGGTCTAGTGGCTAAGGCATTCGGCTGCTGACCCGCAGGTCGCGGGATTTAATCCCGGCTGCGACGGCTGCATTTCTGATGGAGGCGGAAATGTTGTAGGCCCGTGTGCTCAGATTTCGGTGCACGTTCAAGAACCCCAGGTGGTCAAAACTTCTGAAGCCCTCTACTAAGGCGTCTCTCATAATCATATGGTGGTTTTCAAATGTTAAACCACACTTATCAATCGTCGATGCCGAATGAAAAAAAAAGTAAGCTAGTCCCCATATATAGGGTCGGTTAGGTGCTGACTTGATTAGAAACCACTATATATCCCCCGCAGAGGCGTCCCCATAAGCAGGTGTTTCGTGTGCAGCGACACCATGTACGCGAGCGGGAAAAGTGTTTCGACTCCCTTCCACCCCTAGCCGTGCATGGCTGAGCCGTGCCCGGGAAAAAGAGGATCTTGGAGGTTGAGTTGATGGTGGACACTTGAAATTTTAAGGACTCCCGGCCGAGGCAACACACCCCTTTGGCCAAAGCTTCACATAGACGGCACCCATGTGCTGACCCACCCAGGAGAAATCATTAGTCGCCTTTTCACGTCTTTCTCTCATTATATCTTCGCTTTTGCTCGACTTTAAATCTATCTATCATGTCTTCTTGTCTTTTTGATTTACTTCATTGTTTCCTGGTGACAAGGGTAAACCCTGTGTGGCTACCCTGCCTAGGATAAGCTATATCCGGTTATAACAACGGCACACAGCTGGCGTAGTTCGAAATTGTCCACTTGTTCTGATACGTCCCCTTGTGGGGCTCCGTGGTTGGTGGTAGGTGCCGCTGCCACAGAAATCAAAATTTTCATGGGACCATTGAACGCCCCCGGAACCGATCATGCCTCGAAAAGGGTACGCACCAATGTTTCATCTCTTTTTCTTCACCAAAACGTAGAAACCTTCCCGAAATGATATGTCCCTAATTGTGAACAACCTTTAACGAAAGTCACAGCAATCTCACCTTTTTTGTGGCCAAGTGCCTAAAAGACACCATTGGAACTGTCTATAAAGCTACGAAGGTGAAAAGTGGAGATATTCTACTTTAACTAAAGGACAACAAACAGTTCGACAAACTTGCACACCTCGTTGCGTTTGGCAATATCCCTGTATCAGTAAGTTCACACCGTACAAGGGACACAGTGAAGGGCGTAGTAGCGATGAAGACTTGATGACACTAACCGAAGATGAACTCCTTGATGGATGGAAGGAACAAGGCATAACACACGTGCAGAGCATCACAATCAGACGCAACAACGCAGAAATTTCAACAAAACACCCGATACTCACTTTTAACTCAACCATTCTAACTCAGACAATCGAAATTGGCTACGTAAATCTTCCTATGCGTGCATACATTCCGAATCCAAGATGTTGTTCCAAAGGCCAGTGATTTAGACATGGATCTCAGACGTGCCGGGGTCAGCAGGCTTGTGCTAAGGGCGCCACAACTGGTCACGGTACCGATCAATGCAAACACGATGAGGTCCTCTCTGCAAACTGCGAAGGTGGTCACCCTGCATACTCGAGAATGTTCCCAGCCTGGGCGAGAGAAAATGAAATGATCACTATGAAAGTGAAGGAAAATATAACATTTCGTGAAGCCCCACAACGAGTCTTACATTCATCTTTTGCCCTAAGAACATCTTTCGCTGAAATGATGCAACGAGGGGCAGCACCACAACTGCCCTTGGTGGATACCTGGCCTACGCTTAGCGTGTCAAGGCTAAAGCCACTCGCCACTACGCTGAGATCAGCCAGTGCTGCGCCGCCTAAAATCAACCAGCTGACTTCTATGATCCCTACAAGAACTGGCAGCAGCCAGGGCAATGAAGAGGCTAAGGGGGTCCCATCAACCCCTGGCTCGGTGGGGACAAAGACTTCGTCAGTTGAGGCGAAATCTAAGCGACAAACAGATCGCTCTGCGGAGTGGGCATCCAGTGCCTCACAAAAGGCAACGGACACCAATTCTAAACAAATGGCGCAGGTAGCACCAAATGAGCGGCGACCTCTTGTCGGCCGCTCCAAAAAAGACAGAACACTGATTACAGGGCCTCACAAAGGCCCTGCAAAATAGTTTCTTTTTTTTCGGCACACAGTTCTGTTAGTACAAACAGCACCACCTTATGTCTAATATGAATCCACAAATAATACAATAGAACAAAAGTGTTCTTAGGAACCTGGATGACATACAAGAACTCCTACACGAATTCAATCCGAAAGTCTTGTGTGTACAGGAGACACATTTATAGTCCAAGCATACCAACTTTCTCCGCCTCTACGTCACTTTCCGAAAGGATTGCGATAATGCTGTGGCGTCGTCAGGTGATGTGGCTAATATAGTAAATAAAAGTGTGGCGTGTTCTCATTTACCACTTCAAACAACCCCTTGAGGTGATTGCCATCCGAGCCGTTCTTTTAAATAGACTCATTTCCACAAACAGGACTTAGAAGTATAATTAGATGAGCTCCCAGAGCTTGTTTCAGAAGGACCAGAGAGGCCGCAGAACCGATACGTATTCGGTTTATTGCTGACAGAACGAGAATAAAAAAGTATGCAGAGCAAGCCTCTGGCCACTTCTTCCTCGACTCCGAGCTTCATCTTCAATCTGTTTTCTACATCTTCCCGCCGGCCAGATTCAACCGAAGCAACCTTCGAGTGAATACAACAGTTGAATTTGCCTCTTGACTAGTTTTACTTCAGGTGTACGAAGCAAGCATGTTCTCACTAGTTCATCCTTGCTTGGGAAAATCTTTTTGACCTTGCAGAGTTTCCACTGTGTTCTTTTTCGCGCTTCTCTAAGCAGAAGTACATCTACTTCTTATATATTTGTGTGACCCTCTATTTTTCTGCTGGAACACTTAAGCACCCTCAGGTACTTCTTTTCCATCTGGTCCACCATGTTATCATTGTCCGTTTTCTTGCACTTCAGTAATTCAGCAAACTGTATTCTACGAGTCTGTTTTTTCCTGCTTGTTCATTGCTTGCCTGCCTCCTATAACGTCCACCGGTGTGATGGGTTGTGGCTCCTTAGGATCGCCATGCACATAAGTAAGAGGCCGGTTGTTAATTACTCCTTCTGCTTCAACACCCACAGTCCGTAATTCTTCTTCATCTAAAAGTCAAGCACCTATTGTTTTTTGCCACGGACGTCTTAAAGTTTCTGATCAGTCTTTCACAAAATCATCCCCACCATGGCGCTGACTCTACAATAAACTTCCATTTTGTTTTCAGGTTACTGGTATACTGTTGCACACTTGCATCTTCCATCTTTAATATTTTGTTCATCTCTCTCTCACATTTCTTGAACGCTCTCGCGTTATCACTGTAAATAGTTGCACACAATCTTCTTCTAGCTACGAATCTTTGTATACATTTGTCGATGTTGAGTATTCGTCGGCTCCTAGTAAAACGTCATCGACGTAGATTCATTTCCGGTGTTGCGCCACAACTGCAGAATATTTATGTTCGAGTTTATCCAAATGTCGATGAATTGTGGCCGCTGGAAGGAAGCTACTTGGTTAAGTTCCGAAAGTAACCGTCGTCATCCTCCAAGTTTTTATTTTCTGGTATGTCATATCTTCCCTGGGCATTCTTTACCACCACATAAATCACAGTGGGTCCTGGTCATTTTCGTGTATCTTGATCTGCAAAAATGCTTTTTCCATGTCCGCTGACATAGCGATCTGGTGATGTCAAAAGTTCATCTGCAAGCTTGTGATGTCAGGTTTTAGAAATGGAATGGAAAAACTTTATTTATGTCAGGTTTTAGGTTTGGCCCATTTTCCAAGTTGTCATTCAAGGATTCGCCTGGATACTGGCTTGACTATGCGTCAATGATGATCTGTATTTTTGTCGTTTTTGGGTTCTTTTTAATTACCGCTTGATCCGGCTTGTAGTACACAAACTTTTTTGTATAACTGATCTAGCATCTTCTTCGACGTTTTCTGCTATTTCTTGCTTGTAGAACTCTCAAATAGCTTTGTCATAGGCTAGGAGCTCATCTTCATCCTTGTGTAATTTCTTTGTCACCTGGATAAGCCTCTTCTCGGCAATAGTGTTGTTGTCGCCCGATGTTACGTTTTCCTTCCATGGTAGCCGCCTTTGGTATCTTCTTGCCTTGAATTCTATTGTTCGTTGGACGTACTCTATCACAGGTTCTACGCACACTTTTTTGCTGGTTTCTCCTTGATGCCCATGTTATGCAAGTCCCAGAGTCACTGAAGTTCGTCCGCAGCCGTGTCCGACTTGGCACTGACCTTGAGTACCATAACCGTCGATGATTTCATTGGCACACAATGAAGTCCTACAGTACTTTGGACCGTCCATCCCAACATCGTTTCTATTGCCATTACTTTTGAATTGATCTTGCGAATGCGACCAGTGACTATGGTTCAGTAATAATGTGTTCTAATTATTATCGAAGTTTCTATATTTTTTGTTTCTTTGTCCGTCTTCTAATTGTCATCAGCCAAATGAATTCCCATCGATTTTGCTCTTTCGTGTATTTGTAAACGGTGGCGATGGTAGCATGTCAATGGAAATAACTTCCATCTCCAGCGCCTCAATCTTGACAGGTTCTGATGTGGGTCTTTCCTCATGCTGACCTCGACGACTTTCATGTCTTGTTCCATCTCTCTCTCTCCAAGTGATCCTACGATAATCCTTTCGGGTCTTTTTACCTTGCATGCTAGTTGTCTTGACAATCTTTTGAGAATGAATGTCTTCTGGCTCTCATTGTCCAGCCGAATCTGTGCGTAGCATTCGCTGTCTCCTCCCTCCGTCCACGGAAAGGCTGTCTGCAGTAGTATGCACTTCTGTTCACCAGACTGCAGTGCGTGCATGTTGCAGGACTTGCTGGGTTCTAACCGGTCAGGTTGCGCACTTTTACGCACTTGCTCAACGTCATCAGCGCTTTGCTGCTGTGCTGACTTTCCTGCAGGCGTACGTGGTTGACACATGGATATCGCTTGCCTTCCCTTGCATATTTTGCAGCGTACGTTAGTGCGGCATATCTTCGCCGTGTGGTGAGTGAGGTCTGGTGCATCTGAAGCATCTTAGTTCCTGTTGCATGGTTTTTTTCTTATGTTGCATAGTAATGCTTCTTCTGCAATCTTCCGTGTAGTGTACACTCATCTCACAGAAGATGCATTTTTTATTCGAGGTGCTTTGAAGCGTAGATGTTCTATTCCACCTCATACTGTGCGGTGACTGGGTCACGTCGTATTTTTCCTCCCGAGTTTCTTCTCTGCTACGTATATATATATATATATATATTGTTACGAATGATTATAGCACCTGGTACTATATAAACTCTTTATTTAGGGCGAACTTGTGCCCGTAAACTCAAAGCTAAGGATGGTCAGCCAAGAATGCCTCTTGCTCGCTGACTCGAACTTCGTCGGTCTCTTCTTCTGCCTCTCGAGTCTCGTGCCGGTCCCGTGGCGTAGCATCGTGGCGCGTGTAGGACGGCGTTCCATGGCGCGGCTTTCTTGCTACTTGCTTGGCGGCTTTTACGAACGCGAATTGTGGCAGCGTCTTCTGCGATGTTCGAGCTGTGGCATTAGTCCCCCTCCTAGCACGCATCGCCCCGATGCGTAGAGCCGGCTGACAGTTTCTAAACAATAGGACTTGTCCTTGTGTTAGACGATGTGAGTCAGTTCACTTGTTGAGTTCCTGTCGTAGTACGGTTTCATCCGTACTATATGTACAACTTCCGGGAGATTCCGGCGTCGTGTTGTGCATACTTGACCTTCAGGGATAACTTCGTAGTTTAATGGGCCTAGCTGACGAAGAACCCTGTAAGGGCCAAAATAGCGGCGCATAAGCTTTTCTGATAGGCCACGTGCACGTACAGGCGTCCAGACCCACACTTGGTCTCCAGGAGAGTACTGAACATCCCTTAGTCTTAGATTGTAACGGTGCGCGTCGACGTCTTGCTGTTGAATGATGCGCTTCCGTGCTAGTTGTCGCGCCTCTTCTGCCCGTTCTACATATTCGCTTATGTCAGGGTCCTCTTCATTCGTGCTGTTGACAGGCAGCATTGCGTCTAATGTCGTTATTACTGTCCGACCATAAACAAGTTGAAATGGCGTGAAGTGGGTTGTCTCTTGTACTGCTGTATTGTATGCAAATGTAGCATACGGTAATATGGTGTCCCAAGTCCGATGCTCGACGTCCACATACATCGCGGTCATGTCAGCAAGCGTCCTGTTCAGCCTTTCAATTAACCCGTAAGTTTGCGGATGGTATGCGGTAGTTCTTCTGTGATCGGTGTGCGTTAGCTTCATGACAGGCTGTACTAGCCTGGCAGTGAACGCAGTTCCTTTGTCAGTTATAAGGACTTTAGGTGCGCCATGTCGCAGCACTATCTGGGTCACAAAAAACTGAGCCACTTCATTTGCCGTTCCTTTTGTGAGAGATGACGTCTCGGCATACCGGGTCATGTAGTCGGTTGCTACAACTATCCAGCGCTTCCCAAACGATGTCATAGGAAATGGTCCTAGCAAATCCATTCCGACCTGCTCAAACGGAATTTTTGGTGGCTCTATCGGCTTCAAAAGACCTGCTGGTTTTAGGGGTGGTACTTTGCGTCTTTGTCATTCTCGACATGATCTTACGTAATGCTGTACTGAATCCATCAGTTTTGGTCAGTAATATCTCTGGCGGATTCTTGCCAAAGTCCTACTGATGCCCAAGTGACCTGCCGATGGGTCATCATGACAGGCTTCTAAAATTTCCGCTCGCAGTGATGATGGTATCAGCAGTAGGAACGTTTCACCGGTGTGTTGAAAGTTTCTCTTGTAGAGAACGTTGTTGCGGAGGACGTAGGAACGTAGTCCACGGACGAAAACTCGCGGTACTTCGACTTGCTGCCCCTCTAAGCACTGAATGAGCAGAAGTAATTCTGGGTCCATTCGCTGATCATGAGCCATCTCCGATACATTCACAGCTCCAAGAAACGCGGAGTCTTGTTCATGCTCAGGAGACGAGGTCTGGACTGGTGCTCGTGACAAGCAGTCCGCGTCATTGTGCTTGTGGCCAGACTTGTAGACTACGGTGATGTCATATTCTTGTAGACGTAGGCTCCATCTAGCAAGTCTTCTGGAAGGATCCTTGAGGTTCGCAAGCCAGCACAATGAATGATGGTCACTGATGGCTCGGAATGGTCTACCGTATAAATATGGACGGAACTTACTGATGGCCCATATAACTGCGAGACATTCCTTTTTCGTAGCTGAATAATTATACTCAGCTTTCGACAGAGTGCGGCTTGCATAAGCAATAACTTTTTCTTCCCCGTTCTGCCATTTAACAAGAATAGCACCGAGGCCAACGTTGCTGGCGTCCGTATGAATGTCTGTTTTGGCATCTTCGTCAAAATAAGCGAGTACGGAAGGTGACTGCAAACGCCGTCGTAACTCAGAGAAGGCGTCTTCTTGCTCTTGATGCCAGATAAATGGTACACCTTCCTTCGTAAGCCGTGTCAGTGGTTCCGCAATCTTGGAGAAGTTTTCAACGAAGCGCTTATAGTAGGCACAAAGCCCCAGGAAACGTCGCATAGCTTTTTTGTCTCTTGGCCTTGGAAAATTTTCAACCACATTGATTTTATCCGGATCTGGGCGGACACCGTGAGAACTGACAATGTGCCCGAGGAACCGAAGTTCCCGGATTCCAAAGTGGCACTTTTCGGGTTTGATCGTAAGTGCAGCCATACGAATGGCGTCCAGTACCGTTCTCAATCTCTGTACGTGCTGCTCGAACGTAGTGGAAAAAATTACGTCATCAAGATAGACAAGACATGACTGCCATTTGAGGCCGGAGAGCACAGTATCCATCATCCTCTAGAAGGTAGCGGGAGCAGAACACAAACCAAATGGGAGTACTTTGAACTCGTAGAGTCCGTCGGGTGTCACAAACGCCGTCTTTTCCCGATCTCGTTCGTCGACTTCTATTTGCCAGTACCCGCTCTTTAGATCCAACGATGAAAAAAAGTGTGCATTGCGCAGTTTATCCAACGTATCGTCGACTCGTGGGAGTGGGTACACGTCTCGCTTCGTGACGAGGTTGAGTTTTCTGTAATCAACACAGAACCGCATGGTGTTGTCCTTCTTCTTCACCAGTACTACCGGCGATGCCCATGGGCTTTTGGAGGGCTGTATGACATCGTTGTCGAGCATCTCCTGTACTTGCTTCTTTATCGCCTCCCTTTCTTTCGGGGCTACTCGGTATGGATGCTGACATACTGGTCTAACATGCCCTTCGATTACAATGTGGTGCTTTGCTACAGGTGTACGTCCGACCTTCGATGAGGAGGAAAAACACTCTGCGAATTCCTTGATCAACTCCACAATCTGGTCTTTCTGCAGAGATGAAAGCTCTCGGTCAATATCTATTTTCTCGAGGACACTGTCCACTGTTGAGGGCGTTGTGGGTACTTTTCCTACGGTGCAAACATCTGAGACTTGTACGTAGTCATGAAGTGATGCTATGGCTGCTCCCTTCGCCACATGCTGTACCTCGTTGGTAAAGTTGGTCAATAGCACATCAGTATATCCGTTCCGCAGGTTCACTAGACCTCTCGCCACGCGTATCCCCTTTGTGAGCAGCAGTTCGATATTTCCATCAGCTAGTCCGGCATATTCATGAAAAACGTCACTTTTCACAGAAACTGTCACGCTGCTACGTGGCGGCACTGTCACACCTTCATCCACAATACGAAGAGACGAAACAATTGGTTGCTCCGCATGACACACGGCAACAGCGTTCTCTGTAGAGAAAGAAACTTGGGATTTCTGCAAGTCGATGATGGCACTGTTCGCTTGCAGGAAGTCCATGCCCAGAATTGCCTCACGGGAACACTCGGGGAGAACAATAAAACTGCAGACGTACACATGGCCTCTTATTCCCACTCTCGCTGTGCACATTCCTATGTGGCTGACTAAATGCCCTCCGGCGGTGCGTATCTGCGGTCCGGTCCAATGAGTGAGCACTTTCTTCAGCTTCTTTGCGAGAATGCTACTTATAACTGAGTAGTCTGCACCTGTGTCTATTAACGCTATGGTTTCGACGTCGTCGATTCTGACTTGTAGTTTGGATGTCACGTCACCATTACTGCGCTTGTCCGTCATTGTGTCAGTGTCGTCGTGTGATCCTGTTAGTGATGGAGGGTTTTCAGTTTTCCGAAAATCAGCGGCCCTGCCTCCACAGGTCGCTGGTTCTAGTTTTCCCGTCGAGGACTTGGTGAACGACGCCTCGGGAAAGTAGATGATGGGTGTGGACTCGGCGACCTATTGCGCATTGGTGCAATCGACCGCGATTAATGTCGCTGAGTGTTTGGATATGCATAGCGCGAAGATAAATATTCCTCTATTTCGTAAGGGCGCTCACCGTTACGAGGGCAGGGTGCATTCACTGGGAAGCCACGTAGCCCGACCCGACGGTAGTGGCATGTCCGATAAAGATGACCTGCCTCCCCACAGTGGTAGCAGAGGGGCCGCCGGTCTGCCGTGCGCCATACATCACTTTTGCGGGGTCTCGCTTCTGGCATCGGCGGTGGCGTACTGCGAGGAAAGGTCGGTGGCATAACGGGAGCTTGTGCAAAGCTCGGGCGTCTCATGTCTTGCCGTACGACTTGCGCGTATGACAGCTGCGGCTGAGGTTCCGGTTGCGTGTGGTGTGGCACCTGAGGCTGCGGTTGAATAATTGCTTGCTGCACTTCTTCACGTACAACGTCCGCGATTGAGGGCATCGCTGGAGCACTTTGGGGGAGTTGCAGTTTCTGGAGCTCCTCCTTAACAATAGCCCTCACCACTTCCCGGAGGACGACAACGTTGGTGTGGAGGGCTGTTGACTCCGCCCTGACTGAAGAGACGCTGAAGTCTCTGTTGTACAGTCGCGCACGTTGTTGTAGTGTCCTTTCCATGGTCGTTGCCTCGGACCGGAACTCCGCCACAGTTCGCGGTGGATTACGCACCAGGCCTGCAAAAATCTCTTCTTTGACTCCGCGCATTAGGTGCCGCAACTTCTTCTCTTCGGCCATGTTTTGGTCGGCTCGGCGGAAGATCCGCGACATGTCTTCTATGTACATGGCCCCGCTCTCGTTATTCCGTTGGTTCCTTGTCTGAAGAGCAGCCTCTGCCTTCTCTTTGCGGTCCGTGTTCGGATAGGTTGCGATGAGCTCTCGTCGAAAGTCGTCCCACGACAGCAAGGACGCTTCGTGGTTCTCAAACCACGTACGTGCCGAATCTTGCAGGGCGACGTAAACGTAACGAAGTTTTCGGGCTTCGTCCCAATCATTCAATCGTGCAACGCGCTCGAAGCCTTCAAGCCAGTCCTCGGCATCTTCAAAGGTCTCACCGCGGAAGACCTCTGGTGTACGTGGCGAATCCACAATGAGGTGAGATGGAGATGGCATCGACTGGGTGGCCATCGCATTGACGCTTGTGCTTGAGGTCTCGACAGGTCTTGATGGGTCAATAAGGGGGCCAAACTCGGGCTGCTCACCACGTAGTCGGCGACTCGTGCGTTGGTGCACAGGTGTCAATTCTGCTGGCTCCAATCTTGTGGGATCTGGGCTTCTCTCCCTTGCCTGTGGTGGGCTTGGAATCATACCCAGCACGTCCACCAGATTGTTACGAATGAATATAGCACCTGGTACTATATAAACTCTTTATTTAGGGCGAACTTGTGCCCGTAAACTCAAAGCTAAGGATGGTCAGCCAAGAATGCCTCTTGCTCGCTGACTCGAACTTCGTCGGTCTCTTCTTCTGCCTCTCGAGTCTCGTGCCGGTCCCGTGGCGTAGCATCGTGGCGCGTGTAGGACGGCGTTCCATGGTGCGGCTTTCTTGCTACTTGCTTGGCGGCTTTTACGAACGCGAATTGTGGCAGCGTCTTCTGCGATGTTCGAGCTGTGGCAATATATATATATATATATATATATATATATATATATATATATATATATATATATAAACTCCATAATTTTTTTTCAAAATGCTCATGCTGGCGCTGGCTCTTGATGCTGAGTCTGATTCCGTAGTTACTGGCCTGTTGTCACCTATCTCTATTTCCTTCATCTTCATCTCAATCCTCATATCCACTGGTAGCGCAGATTTTAAAACAGGAGCTATCACTGTGGCATAATTATTCGTTTCCAATTCTAATGACTGCAATGCTCGTGCGTTGTCTTGCAACTTTTGGAAGAGTTGCTTGAACGCATCTACATCTTTAAGACTCTTCACTGCTTCCACGTTTGCTAGCTCTCTTATGTTGGTCTCTCTTAAATGATCTTGTCGTCCGAATGTTTGTTTCAAAATAATGACTGCATGCTCGTTATTCTGAACAGAAAACTGCAAACATTCTATGATGGACACAGCCTCCCCGCTCAGAGACGCCAGAAGGTAATAAACTTTTGATTCTTCAGCATGTTCGCTCCGTTAGGCACCGATGTCTCTAACTGATGCCAAAACGTTGGTCATGCTGTTTTTTTTATCAAACTTGATCATCTCAAGACGTGGAAACTTAACAAGCTCTTGCGTCTCCGAGATTTGGTTAGTACCTAGCACTGAGCTCGCCTGTTCTGTTACTATTCTCGTGGTCAGCTGCGTCGCTTGTTCTAACTCGCGCCATTGCTCCTCAAATTTTGTCGTTGCGGTGATGATCTTCACTTCATACTGCAAAACTCTTTCGAATTCTGTCTCCACGTCGTCTTCTCCAAATGAACGGTTCAATCTGTTCGTTAACTTGTCTTAGCGTCTGTGACAAGCTCTTCGTTTGGTTTAGAAGCGTCATAAGTTGCGCTCGATCGGCGTCTTCTTCTATCTTCTTATCAATTTCGCTCGTAAGCATTGTCACATTTTCAAGAAGCGTTTTCGGCTTCTTCAATAGGACCTCTTTATTCATGCTTAAACCGTGTTGAAAGAGCTCTTTCCTGTTTATGTGCGTCGCCAACAGTCGTCGGTCGTGGTCCTTCCTTCGACGGTTCGTCCTTGAGCCAGACGCCGCTGCTTCGGTCTTCAACCCGTTGTTGCGAATGGGGTTGAAGTCCTTGTGTGTCTTCAGATATCCTCATCATGGCACCATGTTTCAGAAGGATCAGAGAGACCGAAGAACCGATACGTCTTCGACCTATTGTTGACAGAAAGAGAAAACAAGTATGCATAGCGTGCTTCTGGCCACTTTTTCTTGCTTGCCTCCGAGCTCCATATTCAATCTGTTTTCTACAGCCGTATTTGCTTCTTGGTGATTTTAATGCACACAATGGCCTTTGGCGATACTCTCGCTGCGATGTTCGAGGGCGTATTATTGAACAGCTCCTTTTTTTTCTCTAAGCTATGCCTTTTTAATACAAATGAGCCCACGTATTTTAGCCTCACAAACAATTCATAGTCCTTCATATACCTTAGCAATTCATTGCCATCGCTCTAACCTAATTTAAAATGAAATATTCTTAAGAATTCTCATGGAAGTGACCAGTTCCCAATAATCCTCAGTGCGCCAAACCGGAATAACCTTCTTCCCTAGGCCCTTCGGTGACAGCTGGACTCAGCCGACTGGGAACGGCTTCGAACTCTTACTAATGTGACGTAGGCTGAAATGTTCGGTCTGACAATAGAAGATTCCGTGAAGTATTTTACAGCTTTTCTGGTTGATGCTGCTTCTCAATGTATTCTAAAAGCGAATAGCTCCGAGTTTAAACGACATGTTCTCTGGTGGAACAATGAATGTAGAAAGGCGCGGGACAAACAAAACAAAGCGTGGCGATTTTTGAGAGCTTCTCCAACTGTGGATAACCTCACAATTTTCAAGAATGTAAAATCTCAAACAAAAGAGACACGCTGGAAGGCTCGAAGAGAGAGCGGTCAAAAGTTCTTGTCAGGTATAAACTTGTATGCAGACGAAAGCAAAGTTTGGAACAGGGTTAACAGGATACATAGACGAGAAACACACCCACTTCCTTTGATTGATATGCAGGGCAATACGCTGGAGAACTAAGCAAACTTCTTGGGTGCCCATTTCAGTCACGCTCCAGCTCATTGCATCACTCTAAAACTTCCAGCACTACAAAGCAAGAATAGAGGGACAGAAACTAAAACGAAGGTGTACAATATACGAAGAATACAATAAACCTCACTGCATAGCTGAGTTTCAGGCAACGGTAAACTGCTGTAGCAAATCATCCCCAGGTCCCGACCATGTAGCATACGAAATGTTAATGCACCTGCCTCTCAAGACACGGAAATTTGTCCTTTCACTCTACAATGCCAAAGGCGTTCTGGTGTTATTCCTGCCTTGTGGAAAGAGGCCATTGCGCTCCCTATCTTGAAGCAGGGCAAGTGTCTGTTCCCTGTTTCGAGCTACAGACCGATAGCTCTGACAAGCTGCCTCTGTAAGCTTTTCCAGAAAATGGTAAGTCGTCCATTAACACAATTTTTTTGGAATCAAAGTGCCTACTTGATCCTCAACAGTGTGGCTTTCAAAAGGGATGTTCCGCTACTGACCATCTCGTACGAATTGAAACACATCAGAGACGCTTTCATTGACAAGCAATTCTTTTTTGTGTGTGTTTTAGACATGGAGAAAGCATACGACACCAGATAGCAATTCGGTATACTTAGATACGTCTCAGAGTTTGGTATTCGTGGAAAAATGCTGAATTTGTTGAGAGCTTCTTGTCTAACCAAACTTTCTGTGTTAAACTGGGCAGCCTTTTTTTTCCCGACTGTTTGTCCAGAAAACTGGAGTTCCACAAGGAGGTGTGTTTAGCTGCACACTTTTTATAACAAAAATAATGTCCCTGTGCCTATGTACCCCTCGAACCATGTCCGACTCGACTTAGGTAGAAGATATCCAGATAGGCTTGAAATTGTGCAACCTTTCAATATAGGCCGCTGTGATAGCTCAGGGGTTAGAGCATCGAACGCGTTATTCGAACCCTTCAATAAGCGAGAGGGAGGTTCAGCGTGGTCTAAATAAGATGTCAAAATGAGCAGACTAAAACTGATTCAGCCTTAATCCACAAAATAGCACTGGCATCCTATTTTCCAGGGGGAGAGGCCTGCATTCAGGTCCAAATATTCACCTCCAGGGCCATCGTCTTCCGGTAAAAACGGAACTTAAATTCTTAGAAGTGACACTGAATATGAACCTGACATTTGTGTCACCCATCAAATATATTAGAAGCAAGTGCATGAAAACAATAAATATTCTAATTGTTTTAACGCCCACAAATTGGGGAGGGACATAAAATGCCTCTTAAGACTATACAAGAACCTTATGAACACGCTCATAGACAATGGGGCTATAGTCTATCAGTCTGCCACATCAAGTGCTTTGAAAATTTGGATCCGGTCCACCATCTGGGCATCCGCCTTTCCACAGGAGCCTTCAGGACAAGTCCAATACAACGTCTTAATGGAAAAGCAAACGAATGGTCGTTGAAGTTACAAAGATCTTATTTATTGTTCACATACTTCCTAAAAGTTAGTGCAAATAACAAACATTCAGCATATTATGCTGTAGACGATCTGTCCACCTCTTTGTTTCATAACCGTCATGCTATAAGAGAGCCATACTCTCTGCGTGTAGGAGCTTTGGCTCAGGAATTGAGTTTCCCTGTTTTTGAATATCAGCGCATGGCTCCTGTTGAACAGCTCTCGCCATGGGAATGGCAGCTCATAAAGTGTGATTTGTCTTTTAAAGAACTTATGAAGCAAGCCTCTGCCCCACATATTTACGCACACTTTTTTGAGCTTCAGCATAACTATTGTTGCTCCAAGTTCTTCACAAACACATCTAGTTTTTATGGTGGCGTATCGTACTCAGAAGTCAGCCCATCCCTGTCAGAGGCTGGCATACTGCATCCACATAGAACCATATTCGCGGCAGAAGCATACGCAATTTTAGTGGATGTTAGGCATAATAAAGAATCAAACATACCTAAAGCAGTTATATACACGGACTCTTCAAGCGTCGTGAAAGCACTGAAAACTATAAAAAACAAAAAAATTCTGTAATAATTTGTCTCTATATACTGTTATGCAATGTTTACTCGTGCTAGCGGAATGTTGTGGTGTGTTGTGTGCCTGGGCCCCGAGATATCGAGGGCAATAAAATAGCTGTCTGGCTAGCCACATCTGTACTTACAGATGGCTTTGAAACATCATGGGAGATCCCTGCACTGGATCTGAAGCCCTTTCTGAAGAAAACACTCAAGTCACACTTGCAATACCTATGGGACAGTCAAACTAAAAGTGAGCTGAACCTGGTCAATAAGCTGCAAGTGGCCGCCAACATAAAAAGCACGTCGCACAGAAGTCAGACTCAGTGGATAAAAAATAGGGCACACTTACAGTACCCACGTACACCTTTTGTCCGGGGGTGACTCACCCAGCTGCGATAGATGTGGTGATTCCCTCACAGTGTTGCATATTCTCATACAATGTGCAGAACTAGAGCTGTATAGAAGAGAGCGTTTTTCATTAGTTTACAAGCAGCAAACTCCTTTCTATTTTTTAATGTTTCAGGCAAAGAACCTTTCGATAAACACGAGTTATTTTTGAGTTTATAAAACATGTGCATGCTTTCAATGAAATCTGTCCTGGTATCCCGTAGCACGGCCTCACAAGGGAGGCTGCAGCTGTGATACGTACTCTATAGAAAGCACCAGCCTCCCAGCCCTTAATCTCAAGAGAATTGGTGAGGCATCTGTGCTAGTCTTACAGTGCTACTTATACGACCTCCTTTCACCCATTTTCATAGCACTTATTCATGTTCATTTCATGATTTTAAACACCATTTCTTTTACGCCCGTGATTGAGCAGAAATTTAGGCCCCCATACAGCCGCCTAACACCATCATCGTTCACTAGCCATATTTTGTTCTGGCGCTCTTTGGTCATCAGTGGTCCTTGTGCCAAGAAGCACCATTCATCATAATCATAAACCACTATATGTCACCAAATAGCATGCCTAAATCCCAACTGCAGAAATAGATGATCGTCCAAATGTCGGAGAGGTGCTGCTACCCCAGCGTGCAACTGACGACAGTTCAAACACGTGAAATACAAGGGCTAGTTTAGGCACGCTAAAATACCCATTTGACGTCAACGTGCGAAATCGCGTGGCCTTCAAACAGCCGAGAAGGCGAAATAAAAGTGCTAGTTTAGGCACGCTAAAATACCCATTTGACCTCAACGTGCAAAATCGCGTGGTTTTCAAACAGCCGAGAAGGAGCTGCTGTCACTTACACGTGTCTGCTTGCAACACAAATAAGCGAAATTACTGGCAGCGCATGACTTTGCGAGAAACATACGTTGGTCTCGAGAGCTAAAGAGAACCTCGTCACGGTGGTATCAACAAATTGTCACTGAGCAAAACGCGTGCGGTTTACGGCAAGGCACTCTTATTAAACGACTTACGCAGACACACGTTAATCTTGCGGCGAGTAGCACCATGAACCGACATCAGAGACGAAGGCGCTTGTCATGGTTGTCTCAAGTTTATGAAGTGCGGCAAACAATTTGTTGACATAAAGCCTGCTGAAGAACATGCATATGACGCAAGAAGAAAGTCGAACGTTCAGTCAACGTTTTGCGAAGAACTTAGTTACATACCCCTCAAAAGGGCCAGATTTACGCGGTGGCGCTTTACTGCTATGCTTTCGGCGTCTGCTTGCGGGGCATGTGGTCACGAGTCTGATTACAGTGCTAAGCGTAATTTGCATGGAAATGTCGAAGATACCAATAAATGTATTACTTATCAAACCCTATTTACCCGCAGTGATAGTACTACGAGAACTGGTGAGGCAACGCAGTGACAGCGTTAAAAAAGTTAAAAACTAAACCTTTTTTACCACAATCCCCTCAGAACCACGTATACAGACAGGCCACATACACCGGGCCGTCACGTCGAACCGTAGGCCGTACCCAGCCAAGAAAATGTTGATTGGACATCTCGGCCAGTCCTCGCCATGGCTCTTCTGAACGCTTCTTAGAATATAGGGCCGTTTCCTCTGCGGCATTCTTACGGAACTGCGTAACAAACTGACTGGAAACAGCCCTAATTTGACCGAATTTCTCGCCAGTAGCGAGTACCCTAGCCAGGATTTGGCTATCATTATAACAGACCTTCTTATTCGTGGAATGACTATGCGATACAGAGCATTATACAACAACCATTTTCATTTCTTTATTGTAAGTCACCATGAGCAAACTATATTTACCGTCAATGTTACGAGGAAGCAGACGAAGTAGAAGAAGTGTGCCGGACCAATTATGGTGCTGCACGCGTTGGGTGTTGCTTGGTTTTCTGTCGTGGCAAAAGGCAGAATGAAGAGGTTTGTTAGCTTCGATGTTAAATCTTCATTAAACCTCATCTAGTCTTTGTCCTTTAACGCACAATGGTTAAGTTTCACTCGAACATCGGCGTGTATAAAACCCACTGAAGAATACAATCAGAGGTCAGATACGTTATTACTAAGCAGTACATTTATTTCTCACGCTAAAATGATTGTTTTGTACTTTTACAGGCTGCTTTAAAAGCTAAATAATTCTTGCACAATGCGCATACACGCAGCGCCATATATGGATTTGACCAACACAAGCATGAAAGTAAATCTATAACTTCTGCCAGATGGTTGATCAAAAGCTGATACGGTATCGGAAGTAGAGGTGTTAAAGTATGCCTCTAATTCCTAAAATACGAGTGGAGTAACGTTTTACATTCAAGTCTGCCATGTTCGTGAGAGCCTAATGGGGTCTTCCACAAGTACAACACAATTACCAACGGTGTAGTTACCAGTAGTGATGCAGCTTCTCAGTGGAAGAGTTATCAAAAAGAAAAAAAGGTACTAATAATTGCTACGTTGTGCCAACTGTTGAGTGTGTATCAGTCTCACATATTCCTTCACATTAAAAGAATTTCAGCTCTCAACTCGTAGAAGAAGGCATCCCGGAATCGGCAGATTCTGACTGATTACGTGCATCCGGAAAGCCCGACCCATTGCCGCATCGGTCAGCAAAAAATTGCGTGAACTTCCGACAGCTAGATATCTTGGTAATCGGAAGTGCCCTCGTCTTTTGATTGCCGCACGGAGAGGGAGAAAGATGAAGCTTGCAAATCTGAAAGCGAGAACTCGCGTGGTTTGCAAGGCGCTCGTACAAAATTTTGGTTTTGTGCACAATAAAGCTCTCAGCGACAGTTTTAAAATTGCGATATCATCGCGAACTGCCATCTCAACGCCTCAGCTAAAGATTTTCTCTTGTGATGCTTTTTACGTGCCCAATGAGCACTGTTTGGACGTAACGCATCAGGCAATAATTACTGTAAATGATACGCGTAAAGTTTCTAAGCCACCCCGCCGTGGTAGTCTAGTGGCTAAAGTACTCGGCTGCTGACCCACAGGTCGCGAGATCAAATCTCGACTGTGGCAGCTGCATTTCTGATGGAGGCGGAAATGTTGTAGGCCCGTGTACTCAGATTTGGGTGCACGTTGAAGAACCCGGGGTGGTCGAAACTTTCGGAGCCCTCCACTGTGGCGTCTCTCATAATCACATGTTAGTTTTGGGACGTTAAACCCCACAAATAAATCAATCAAGTTTCTGAGCTGTTACAGTTGGTGTTTGAGGTCAGGTAATGATTTCAAGAATCTCTGTTCTTGCCAAGCTATTACAATATTTACTGTATTCAAAAAGATGTTGATCCATAGATTCAGCGCACAATGGTAATTGCACACAGCTCCTACATGCATCTATTTATGTACATACGTAAGTGTTATGTTTACACGATTTAATAGGCTACTGTGTTTTCAACACCCCTATCCCATTTCACGTCTTTGCAGCTTTTCTTGCTCATTGAAAACATTTCCATGACGAAAACTAGCGCATTGTTACTCCTACAAATACAGCATCTGCCTTCTTTGGAGTTCTTTATTGGTACAATTTTCGTTGCTCCTAGTCGCTTACTCTGCCCTAGTTTCACGATTTTCGTAATCCGCTAAGAGAACTGTTTGCGCATCTCCTAAAACTGATCCTTGCCCTGCTTTTCAGCAAGAGCACTGTATACTCGCGTCTATTGTTTACATGAAAAAAAATTTCAGGCTGACTCAAAAAGATATTTGCGTGCATCTGGACGTCGGTTTTTTCTAAGGACATTATGTCAACACACACGTGACCTGTGAACTCCAATCTCTTTCAAGAGAATTCGCACTGTGTCCACTTGACTATGTGCAGTAAACATTCAATGAATGGTCTTGCAGCTGCAAGCACGAAATAGAGACAATAACCTACTGCAATTGCTTCAATTAAACCGCGTTCAATACGAACACAAGCATTGCAGTAGCTTCAATCTCACCTTTGTGTGTGTGCTCTTATAAAGCTGTTTTCTATCGAACTTGAAAAGTACACGGTAGTATTGTTGCGAATATTATGAAATGTACTCGCAACACATTTCGTTGATTCCTTTGCTTAACTTCTTTTTTGTGTATATACAACAAAAGCTATAAATAGCCACTGCTCTCTCCGTTAGTGGGTAAATGTACACTGTCAATCAGTCTTGGCACATACCCACATACCTGTAGTACATACTCAGCCTTGATATACGGGTATGTGCCACAAGTGTCTGGTGGAAAAAGTTTGATGACGTGCACGACGAGATTTTCACATTATTAATGTCGTTACCTGCGAGTTCTATTGGTCGAGATATCTCAGCCTCCCATATATTATTGGTGGCTTGCCCTAAGTTAAGGGAGCAATCACGAGAACACGCGGACGCAGAAGTAGGCGGATAGATAGATAGATAGATAGATAGATAGATAGATAGATAAATTCGAAAAAAGACCGAAACACAACAATAAACAGCCACAAATGCATTTGAAACCCACAAACACGAAGACTACGTAAATTTGTGTACTATATCTATCATTTATACGGTCGGTGAACAATCATAGTGCCACAGTCTTCTCCGGTTAATTTCATAAAAGTCTATGATAGCGGGGAAATCTGCCACCGGCTTTACTAGAACAAATTCATCTTCTAAGTGGCTAAATTTTGGAAAGGAGGTTGCCGGTACAATCTACTGAAAAGAAAAAGAAGATCGCTTTCACCTTGGCGTGGTCTGAGCCAAGGGTATGGAGGAATGTGCGACTTATTACCTTAGGCATTGGGTGTAGAGCTCTGTATGCGTCATACGACGCTGGACCTCCTAGTAACGTCTTCACGCGTTGCGGTTCGTAATGCTTGCACACGCACGTTTGTTTCTCACGATTACTGGAATTTATAATTGCTAATTATTGTGCTATCTATATTGCGACCACATTGAGTATATCATCGTTGGGTATTTCTTACCTACACGTATTCTCGATTTTATATCATGTCTTAGTTTCCGCCTGAATAATCCGCCGCAGTAGCTTTATAAAGAAGGCGCTGCGCTATAACAGACTGAACGAGGCCAGTTTGGCTCCCGGTCACGGTGATCGGATTTAGATTAGGGCGATTCGCTAACAATGAACTCATATGAAACTTTTGAGTTTCACAAGGCCTCAATCATAAAATTAGTCTTTTTCGACGTTTTAGAATCAACTGATCATTTCTCCAGAAAGAATGACTGTGGAGGTGCTGAGGTGCAACGTTTAGTCTCATTGACAGACCATCTGAGAAAAAAGAGGAAAGGCGCGTCTTCTTCCGTGGCGCGAGTCTTAAGGGGCTTGTGTTTCCTGTGGTTGTGAGAGATTGATGGGCTAGGGTTGACAGCGTATCATTGAGGTCTTCGTATGACTTGTTTTTCTTGCAGTGGTTAGGCCTTTAAATTTATACGGCAGGATTCTTTTGCACTGTATATACTTGTTTTTAGTGTTTTGGCTGAGCCATGGTTACCGCAGTAGTCGCTTTTGTTGGTTAGATTCTGTTTCAGGATTCCATTTTTTTATGCAGTGCATGCTATAGTCTGCGTGTTCTGAGTGTTCTGTAAGGGTTTTTCACTGTCTTGGAAACCGGTTCACTTGTATTGTGCTTCCTAATTTTTCTAGTTAGGATTTTGTTTGTTTGTTTAGTCAATTTATGCAGCCTGGAACTCAAAACATTGGGCCTTTTCTAGGACACCTTCAGTTGTTGTTTTTTTTCTGGTGAATGTTTCTTGGCTATCGGCAGATGGAGATTTATTTTGTGTCTGGCTTGTGCATGACTGCTTCGCCTTCTTCCTTTAGGATTATGCCGGTGGCTAATATTTGATTTCTTGTTTGGAGTCTCAAGAAAGTAATATAATATATCACCAAATTACCAAACAGGCAACTCTCGAAATATTTTAGCTTATATGAAGGTGCACGTTAAAGAACACCAGTTGACCGAAGTCGCTCTGAAGTCTACCACAGCGGCTCGCCCCATAATTACACTGTGATTTTGACTCTTAAACGGATGTGTGTCACTTTTATTGCCTATGATTAGAGACGCCGGTAAGCGACAAGGCCAACTGATCAATTGTTAATGATTAGAGCTTGCAAAAAATATACAGAAAAAGTTACTTTTCACATTGACAAGATTGATAAGATCTGGAAAGAAGAATAAACAAAACGTGTGAAAGAGGGTTTTTCCTGTCAGCCAGTCTCTCTCGCGAAGGAAAAAATAAAACGAACGAAGCAACACAGTGAGTTATCATGTCGCCGCGGTACTCTTTATCTAAATAAAAACATCTATTTATTCCTTTCATGAATGCAGATATAGGTTCAAAGGCGGGAACATTGCTAAACTTTGGTGGTTCAAAGTTAAGACAGGCAAACTATTGTATTTAGGGCGGTTTGCGATTTATTTAGGTACGTGATTGATTTCTGCTTGAAATTTTCAGCTCAAGTTGACTGTGGAACGCACAATCATTATTACTTTCTTTCATGTACTGTAAAATGTTGGGTGAAGTAAACACAGCGGCCTCGCCCGCTCAAAATTCTTAATTAGTTTTTTTCTGTTCTTTTTTATCTCTCTCCCTGTCTGTTTGAAATTTGTGTTCATTGTTTGTATTTATTATCTCTAAAGTACACCAATAAGCAGTAGTTCAGTTCTGCTTGAAAGCTTACGCTATGCTTTCTTGGCCAACTCACCTGAGTGGGTGTGTCCCATCATACAGGGGAAACAAACAAGCAAAGAAAACGTCTCGCTAGCTGAAATTGATTTCTATTGAGACATAGCGCTAAAGAAACAAGTGCAGTGAAGTGTTTGAAAGTTAAGAGAAAGGAACAAATAAATAAAGATGCTCTGACACAATTTAAGTACCTGCCACCCACGTTTCGTACAACTTAGCGTTGAAGTCGACCGTACGTTCCTAGCAGATCTGACAGAGCGCGAAATTGTGCGAACACACGGTAGCGTGATCGAGTGCTAATGCGTGTCATTTCTCCGGGGCTGCGTTGATTGCAGCAAATATCGCACTCTGAACAGCACGACCATTCGTCTGCCTTCCGTGGCGCTTGAATTTTTCCGTCTTCATTCGCGCTGGCGGCTGTGAACGTCATCCGCTTTCTCTGGCACAAAGAAGCGAAATGAGAGGTGTCTGTCTTGGCGTATTATTGATAGCGTCTGCGCCCCTTGAGGTCACGGGCCGCCAGCATGCTGTCATGAAACCCTCGCATTTTTCCATTCCCCTCATCGCCCACTAATGCAAGACAATAAACAAAAAACATTGGTATTCTCGACTGAGCGGCGTGCATTTTTGGTGTTAATTGTTAATAACATACCTTCCTCACGCACTCAATAACAGTTCCTCACGCACTCTGAGGAAAAGCTAATGAGCGATTCAATTCAGAATACGTCTAAACAGAGTTTGACTCACGATCATAAAGCAGCCTACTACCGCACATTTTGAGTTCTTAGTTGAAGAGAACTTTAGGGAAAAAAAAACAAAACTTTCATCAGGATTTTAGCCCACACCAGCTATTGAAGAATGCTTGTTCAAAATGTAACAAATGAGTGCGTGTGTGCAATGTGTTTTAACTGTTCCTACACGTACCATGAAATACCAAGCACAAGAAAACAATGATGGAGTCATTCTAAAAGCCGCCACGGGCTACATCCTCTATTGATTCGATGCCACACGCCATGTGGGGATAATAGCACAGCCGTCTTTCCAGGCAAATAAATATGAAATGCAAGTGTTGCCCGTACACGGAAATAAATACCTGACGCCTTCTTTGCAAAATATCCCACTGGCTTCCTGAAAGTAGGATATACATCACAGTGTGGTGTTGGTCTACTAGAAGTTTTAGTCAGAATAGATTCATTACCAGGACGTTTATCACGAAAAAGATGGTAACATCATTGCGTTCCTATGTGATTCAATTCGTTGAGGCCTGGAAGTTAAACAAGGAATACAAACCCAACGCGAGGGAACAGAACCAGTGAGCCGCAAGGCCGGCAATGAACTGACGGCCTGTGCCTTGGTAGAAGTTAAGGAGCCATAACCAGAACCTGTTAGCACATGCTCAAAGAAGGCGGGTCCAGTAGTCACTCCTGCACTCGACGATGTCCAGAAGGGAAAAAAAGTTTCAACGCGACATTTTGTTGATAGATAGATACTTGGAGTATACTGTAACAGAACCACAATACCATTATGAGAGACGCCGTAGTGGAGGGCTAAGGTAATTTCGACCACCTAGAGTTTTTATCAATGCGCCCAAGTCTGAGCACACTGGCCTACAGCATTTTCACCTCCATCGGAAAAGCAGCCGCCGCTGCCGGCATTTGATCCGCGTGACCTGCGAGTAGCAGCCTAGTACCTTAGCCACTATACCACTGTAGCGAGGCGCGACATTTCCTTTTTAACGTAAACAAGAGAAAAATAAAAAATGTAAGGAAGGCAGGAAGGTTTTTGTGACAGGCCAAAATTCAGCCTTCCAATAAGAAGAAACCACGAAGACAAAAGGGGCATGAGTAAGTCGCGTTTGTGAAGGCAGTGTCACCGCAGGTCAATAGAGACCACTCACTGTATTCCATCATCAATATCATCATCATCATCATCATCAGCCTGACTACGTCCACAGCAAGACAAAGGCCTCTTTCATGTTCCGCCAGTTAACCCGGTCCTGTGCTTGCTGCTGCCACTTTATACCCGCAAACTTATTAAGCTCATCTGCCCACCTAACATTGTGTCTCTCATAACTCCCTTGCCTTCCCTGGGAGTCCAGTTAGTTGCCCGTCACTACTAGTGATTGTCCTGTCTACGCGCTACATGACTGGCTCATGTTCATTTCCTCTTCTTAATTTCAACTATTATATCATTAACCCCATTGGTTCCCTAATCCACTCTGCTCTTTCCTTGTCTCTTAAGCTTACACCTACCATTTTCCTATCCATTGCTCGCTGAGCCGTCCTCGATTTAAACTGAACCCTCTTTGTAAGTCTCCAGGTTTCTGCTCCGTAGCTAAGTACCGGCAAGATAGAACTGTTATATTCCTTCCTCGTGAGGGATAGTGGCAATCTACCTGTCATAATTTGAGAGTGCTTGCCAAATGTGCTCCACCCCATTCTTATTCTTCTAGTTACTTCAATCTCGTGGTTCGCCTCCGCAGTCATTGCCTGCCCTAAGTAAACATAGTTTTTTACAACTTGAAGTGGACTATTACCTACCTCCAAGCACTGCTCTCTTCCGAGGTTGTTGTACATTACTTTCGTTTTCTGCAGATTAATTTTATGACTCACCTTTCTGCTCTCCTTGTCTAACTCCGTAATCAAGAGTTGCAATTCGTCCCCTGAGTTACCGAGCAATGCATTTTCATCAGTGAAGGACAGGTTGCAAGGGTACTCTCCATGAACTCTTATTTCTAACTGTTCCCATTGTGGGCTCCTGAAAACCTCCCGTAAACTCGCGGTAAATAGCATTGGGGAGATTGTATCCCCCTGCCTTACACCCTTCTTGATTGGTATTCTGTTGCTTTCTTTATGAAGCATTGTGGTAGCAGTTGATCCCCTGTAGATTTCTTCCAGGATGTTTATATATGCTTCATCGACGCCCTGATTCCGCAATGTCTGCATGACTGCTGATGTTTTTACTGAATCAAACGCTTTCTCGTAATCTATGAAGGCTGTGTGTTGTGATTGGTTATATTCTGACCATTTCTCTATTACCTGATTGATAGTATGAATGTGGTCGATCGTTAAGCCTGTTCTAAAGCGTGCTTGTTCCTTTGCGTGATTGAATTCAAAAGTTTTTTTAACTCTGTAAGCAATCAGCTTTGTGAATAGATTGTATACTATGGAGAGCAAGCTGAGAGGCTTTTTTTTCTTCAAGTCCTTGTCATCTCTTTGTTATGTATTAAGATGATGTTAGCATTCTCCCAAGGCTCTGGTACTCTTCTCGTCAGGAGAAACCTTGTAAACAGGGCGGATAGGTTTTCTAACACAATCTTTCCTCCATCTTTCAGCAGATATGATGGTCCCTGATCCTCACCAGCAGCTTTGCCTCTTTGCATGCTCTCCAAGGCTTTTCTGACTTCTTCTATCATTACTGGTGTGTTGTCATCTGGGTTACGGCTAGACCTTATAGCATTAAGTCGTGGTTGTCCCGGCTACTGTACAGATCCCTGTAAATCTGCTTCGCTCTTTTAATCATCCTATCTATATTGGTAATTATTTTGCCTTCTCTTTCCCTTAGGACATACATCCGATTTTTACCTATCACAAGTTTCCACTTCCCTGCTTTGACCCTACCTCCGTTCGCCAGAGCGTGTTCGATTTTCTCCATGTTATACCTTGTTACATTTATTACCTTAACCTTATTATTCAACTTCGTAAGCTCTGATAGTTTTCTTTTGTCTGTTGTGCTTGGAACTTTCACACTTTGATGCTTCTTAATGAGATTCTTTGTTTCTTTGGAAAGCTTGCCAGTGTCTTGTCTAACTACCCTGCCTCCGATTTCCACTGCACACTCCGTAATAATACTCGTCAGATTATCATTCATTGTGTCTTTGCTAAGGTTGGTTTTCTCAATAAGAGACGAGTACCTGTTCTCAAGCGAGACTCTGAATTCCTCTACTTTCCCTCTCAGTGCTAGCTCAATGATTGGCTTCTTGCGTATAAGTTTCTGCCGTTTTTTCTTCAAGTCTAGGTGAATTTGAGACCGTACCATTCTATGGTCACTACATCGTACCTTACAAACCACTTCCACATTCTGCACGATGCCTGGGTGTATACTCATTATAAAGTCTTTCTCGTTTTTATTTTCGCTGTTAGGGCTCCACCATGTCCACTTATGGTTTCCTCGTTTTCAGTAGAAGGTATTCAAAATCCGTAAACTATTGTGTTCTGCAAATTCTACTTGTAGCTCTCCTCTGGCATTTGTAATACAGATGCCATAATTTTCTACTGTCTGGTGTCCAGCCTGCCTTTTCCTTACCTTTCAAATAAAGTCTCCCATCAATATAGTATACTGTGTTTTTACTTTACTCGTTGCCGATTCCACGTCTTCATGGAAGCTTTCAACTGAAGCTTCATCATGACTGGATGCAGGCGCGTAATCCTGTATTCCCTTCATCTTATATCTCTTATTGAGTTTAATTACAACATCTACCGCTCTTTAATTTTTGCTACAGTATTCCTCTATGTTGCCAGCGATGTTTCTGTGAATTATAAATCTCACTTCCAGTTCTTTTCTGTCAGCCAAGCCCCGACAGCAAAAGACGTGCCCCTTCTGTAGCACCGTATAGGCCTCATCTGACCTCCTAACCTCACTGAGCCCTATTATATCCCATTTAACACCCTCTAGCTCCTCGAATAGTTCAGCTAGACTTGGCTCACTAGATAAAGTTCTAGCATGAAACGTTGCCAAGTTCCGGTTCTAATGGCGACCTGTCCGGATCCAGAGATTCTTAGCACCCTCTTCTGCGTGTCATATCTGACCGCCGCCTTGGTCAGTTTGTTTGCAGCTGCTGAGGACTGAGAGCCATGCTGTAATTGGCAGCTGCATGTGGGAGGTAATTGCCAGATACTGCACAAGGGTGGCAAATCCTTCTCTGGCGAGAACCTTCCCTCCCCCCCTTTAGCTCGGGCTCATGGTGTCGCTACACACCAAACGCCTGCTCACGCAGACGCCCCTCCGGATTCCAACGCAACGCAAACGTGCGAGGGGTAAACATATAGTCAGGATTGCCGATGAGATTAAGAAGCTTGCGGGTATAATGTGGTAGCAGCAAGCACAAGAACAGGTATATAAGTGGAATACGGAAGAAGCTTTTGCACTGCAGTGGGCGTAGTCATGATGATGTTGAATATGATTATGGTGACCAAGTTTCAGCATGAAGATGTCTTTCTTGATTCTTGCTTGCTTGTATAAAACTGCGCATTCGTGATGTACTTTGATTAGTGAGATTAAGTGGGACAAGGCCTATAGGCAAAGCCAAATATTTTCATGAATGCTAAAGCAGTGGTAACGGGGACTGTTGAGTAATGATGATAGCATGTTCCATGACTTTAAAGCGTCCTTAAATCAATACCTCTATAGAAGTGTGAGAGATACGCATTATACTACGAAATTGTAGCTATGACAGATAATGTGGTGCAAGAATTTAACGCAACACGAGTGATGATAAAGCTAAAATGCGTGAAAATAAAAATGGCACCAATGCCTTATGGAGGTTTCTAAGCCCCAAAGATAGTTCAAACATGCTTATTTTAATAATGTAACGGTCAGAACGACACCACAAGAAAAACTTTATCTGTCCATCGGACTTTTCAGGAAACTGATCTACGTTGAGTGAAACGGCTTGTCTGCACTACGTTGAAACACATGGAGCTTTAGAAGCTTCATAAGCTACACAATTGAAATTCAGAGGTAAACATAAATCACAGGGACCTGTCCAACAGGTAAATAATTTACGAATATGTACACTCTACCACCTTGTTCATTTTATTGTTGTAATAATCATTGATTGATTGACAGTTGGATTGATTGAATCATTTTTTGATTGGTATGTTGGATTTAACGTCCCAAAACCACCCTATGATTTTGAAAGACGCCATAGTAAATGGCTCCAGAAATTTCGACCACCTGGGGTTCTTTATCGTGTACACAAATCTGAGCGCAAGGGCCTACATCATTTTCGCCTTGATCGAAAATGCCACCGCCGAAGCCGGAATTGGATCCCGCAGCCTGCGTGTCAGCAGCCTCGTACCTGAGCGACTAGATCATCGTGGCGGGGCAGTTTTAATAATCAGACCAGCAACTTCGTTTCGAGGCCAATTCAGTACCTTCCTTTAGGGGTGACAGTCACCACCTGAAGAACAAACAAATCGAATAGGCCCCGAAAAGTAGGGTCTGTTTTTAGTGATAATAACTTCATACTAAACGTGGCTAGAGACATCATAACAGGTAATCGGCGAGTTCGCTTGCCTCCATTTTGAACGAATATTAGAGCGAGAAAATGAAGACGGGACAAAACGAAGACATACTACAGCGCTGTAGTTTTTTTTCTTTTTTTCCCACCCCTACTTTTCTTGCGCTATACTCGGCGACAGCTTTTCTTGACATTGGAGCGAAGGCTACGGAGGCGGGCCTCCGCACATTCGTGTTACTACGCAAGTAGTCCGGCAGCTTGCAGCCGATTTCGGTTACAGTTTCGGTTTTTGCTTGCTCGCTGCGCTAGTGTGTTTATTATAGCAAAATGTATGCATGCAAAATGGGAACGTCAGAGTTAAACTTTGATGAGAGTGCATACATGCAGCTAGTTACTGTGCTGTTTATATACTGGTACATATAAAATTTTACGTTGTTCAGAACGTTTTCCCAGCATTATTCAGCCTTTATAACAGTGAAGTTTAGGTTCCGTGTTCAGCCCAGTATATACGGGTACGCGCCACATGTGATCGAATGTTAACGTTTACGGTATTGAGCCCTGGTACAGGCGAAATGGAAGGCCGGTTGCGGCACGATCCGGCCACGGGCCTGTCTTGTTTCAGTTTTGCTGTATTCGGTTTACGCCCTCAAATGCTGTCAGCAATGATCGGCGCAGACTGCGCCTCAGTGTTCGAGAAGCCTCACAATTGTTGTAGATCGTTGTTAAGATTGCGCGCAAGACGCGAACAGTGAAGCTTATTTCAGAGCTTGCGCGGCCACCAGTGATAAGGCTGGAAAGTTCGATGCTTGATGTATAAAAGACGGCGCGTCCCAACGATGAGCAGCTTTTCCACGGCCGATGCTGTGCTCGCCGCTGCAAGAGCAAGCAGCAGACGCAGCCGGCGTGCGGAAAACGTGGTGCTGTCCAAGAAATAAAAAAGAAAAAAACTATGGTGCACGATAACTTCTTTTCCATGAACAGCGTCCCATACTTGTTCAATCCTTATAATGAAGAAAGCTTTATTTATTCGGGCCAAGTAGCCATAAGAATCGGAAAATAAAATAGGTACTATTTCCGGGCGCGTGCGTATGCAGGCGGTTCGGCTCTATAGCTTCCACAGTGCTGTCAAGAAAATCTGTCGCCGAGTATAATATTCCTTCACGATGAATTCTGGGGAGTCTGTCTATCTGCGAAAAAGTAGGATATCGAGCAAACTTTTTGCCATCTCTTAAAAACACTTGCCAGTTCATCCTCTCCCTCTCACCTGTACCTTTTTCCTCGTGTGTGGTGGCACAGAACATTTGTAGCTGATCACCAGCCTTAAAAATTACCTTCACGCTGTATCAACTTTTTGCTTCCTGTAACCTCTGCGATGTAGAATTTATCGACTTTAAGCGGTAGCGACTACTGCGATGCCAGGATAACTGATTTCCAAAAAACCGAGAAGATTACGCGTTAAACTTAATGTTGGTTTCATGCACACGCACTTAGGTGGCACAATTCATCAGATACGACACAAATATACAGAATTTCACTGGAATAGAGCAGCTCCAAGGTAATTTCATAGCACGTACTGACGACTCTGGTGCGAGCGTTGCGGGGCATTTGGTTTTCCTATTATCTCACATACAGGTCTAGAAAATGCATTACGCATTCTGAAGACAATTATTCAAGTAGCTTGAAATAACCTGAATGACCCTTTAAATACACTGCATCAATCATTGTTAAAAGAAATCAACTTTTTTCGACAATATTAATTCATCCCAGAAACTTTCTTTACTGTATAGGATTTTCACGCACGTACATCAGAGATGCGTGTTCTGTACTGACCAATGTGACGTAGACATTGAGTTGCATTTTCGAAGGCTCTGTTTCTGTGAAACATCCCACTGCCTAACAATTATAAAGGAAACAAAAATTTCACAATAATTTTATGGAAATAAAAGCATATTATTCAGTTATGATGATAGACGCTGGGCAGCTCCCGACTTCTGGGCACTCGCCTCACCGCGGTGGTCTAGTCTCTAAGGTACTCGGCTGCTGACCCGCAGGTCGCGGGATTGAATCCCTGTTTCCGAAGCTGCATTTTCGATGGAGGCGAAAATGCTGTAGGCCCATGTGCTCATATTTGTGTGCAAATTTTGACCAACGGGGAACCTCCACTACGACGTCTCTCATAGTCAAATGGTGGTGTAGGGACGGTAAACCCCACATATCAATCAATTATTCAGACTTCTGAGTGCTTGTCGGCCAGACAAGAATCACTCTTTTCAAAGCACACAGCATCTAAATGTCAACGAGATATACTAGAGAGAATCGTTATATTTCTAGACACTACAAAATCGAACGCTGCGTTTCAAGATACTTACACGCTTAATTAAGGTGTGCAGGACGTTTCTCGTGGCTTACTCATAACGCCTCTTAGGAGGGATCAGCAAACATCTCTTAACGCATGACAGGCATTAAATATGGGACCCTTTCCCCACGCCTACTATAGCGTACGCCAAAGGAGGAAAGAAAGGCAGTTGGGCGACTCACTGCCTATTCCGTCTCTCCTTGGGCGCACGCAGTAGTCAGCACCAGTTACTGTCAGATTGTGTCGCATCTCCCGATATGCTGTTCTTTTTTCCCATTTCAGCAGCAGGCAGGCGAAGCAGTTGCTGAATGTTTTCAAGAGAGGTTATGCAAGGTACTGCGACCATGGCCACTGAAACTATCAATCAACAAACCGTTTGGGTAAGTCCGGGTGTGTTTCAAGGATGCAAACCCATATAATGTGTCAACAAGCATGACTCATCTCCTTGTTTATTTGCAAAAAGGAAGAAAGGCTATATCAAAGACGCTGTGCCTCGCCCGGCATTCGAAAATAGCAAACCATGCGAAGAATAAAACATTATTTCCCCCGTCAAGCAATCAGTGTACCCGTTATTGACCGAACAATGTGACAATAATTAGTTATCTGGTATTTTATTGCAAAAGCACAAAATTTTTAAGGTACGGAAGGTATACGACCCATATATTATCTTTTGTTAATGTAATATACACTTCCAGAGAACTCGATGCACCTAAACGGTACCCAAAAACAGACTTTACACAATTTACAGTTGTCATAATTTATGTTGCTGAGGAATCTTAATTGGTGTACATTTTATAGTTAGGAGCGTAATGCACTGAACAAACTCCTTAATCCTATTTGTGTCACTGATTACTATTTTTCGTCAACTCGGCTTTACGACTGACTAGGCGAAGCTAATCAGTGGATCATATGCAGCGAGATACGTCAAATCTTTCGTATAATACAGATACAGGCAAATCACTACGGCCCTCTTTAGAGACGTCTCTTCAGTCGTATCAGCTCTTTCTTTCCGATGAGCCAATTGTGTACGTGGAGTTTGTCTGTAAAAATGAAATGTCCTATTAAACAGACACTAATGATTTCAAGGGAAAAGACACTTAACATTATGTTGTAAAGGTACCTAATAATCACTTGCTTTTTGTCTGACGTAACACTGATTTCACCTCTCAAATTTGTTCTAGCAGCCGCTTTTATATGTAGCCTGTATGGGGAATGAGGTCAACTCAATGCCGTAATGAGAGCATGCATAGTGAATCTGATTCAGATGTACATGTCTAAAGTCATATGTGACGGTTCCCCGGAAAGTAAAGGGACAGTGTACGAAATGCACACAAGACAAAGAGAAGCCTGTGCTGTCAGTTCATCATGCCGCCATTAAAACCGAAGCTTAAATTCCGACACCACCAACCACAGATTGAATAAAATGTTTCAACATGTAAGCCGAAATTTCGTAAAATACACAGTTATGCTCAATTTCTGATGCAATAAAATTGTAAGCCGAAATTTTACTGCAGGGTGATCCGACATTAACTTATCTAAGCACAGTGAAAAAGTAATAACGAAACCACTGTAAAGCCCCCAAACTATTTTCCCGTTAGTTTCTGAAGCAGAAAATTGTTTATTGTCAATACCAAACGTGATTTCTGTTTTTGGATGACCTGTTCCCTGTCACCCGCTGATAACAATATCGCGCATTGGCTACATAGGGTGTCCAAAACAATATAAATGCATCCGTCATCAGCTCTTGGCGTAGCATAGACGTGGGAATTACTGTAACTCCTTGTTAACGTCAGATCTAAAAAAGATGCCTTCATCACTCTTTTTGTATGCTCTATAGATACCACCGTTTGAGAAGCCCCTTTATTCGACCCGTCATAGTCGACGATTAGTGAAACGGGAGTTAAAAAACAGCCTCTGCAATAAATTTCGTCAAAGTCCTCTGCCGTTCATCAACAGAAAAGCAAGCGAGCAAATACTTTTTTGTGTGTGAACGCGAGAAATCACTATCAATTTTATTTGAGAATTAGGCCAACTGAACGAAGCTGCCATAGACGGCCTTAAAAATGTTGAGCTTTCGAGAATTTGGTTTTTATTAGTGTAGTTTTTTCGAGTGAGCAACTGCAATCGACCTTGCAAATACCTCGTGGCTCCAGTGGTGAAATAGTTAAAAAAGAAAGCGCACACCAGTAACACATAAGGGGCTATTGCTGTACACATATAGAACAAAAGGTATCCAGAGCGAGACTGGCTTTCTTTCACGTCCTTCAAACATACGTTGCCTTGCAACCAGTACATGTATAAAGTTCTAAATCTCTAGAAGTGTTTTTACAAAAATTATATAGCACTAATATTCAGGTATAATAGATATTTAAAATATTACACCTATAGTGTATAGAATTCAAGCCTTGTTGACATGATTTACATATCTGCAATGTGAGAACCGCCTCTTCCAGAGAATAGCCTTCTTAGGTGTGTGTGCCCTGTCTTTCCTCTTTCGCTGCTGCTTTTCCGGGGCCTGTCATTTGTTGTATGCTGCTTCTCGCCTCTTCCTTGGTATCTGAGCGATAAACATACCACTAAAGAAAAAAGAGACAATAAAGTGAAGTTACAGATAGTTCTACGAGAGTGCTATATTGCTTACCCGTTTGTTTCGTCCACAAAAACACAGACGTGTTGCACGGCTTGCAACTTCCCATATCATGCGGACATTCCCAGTAGTTCAACAAAGAGATTGCGTTGCTGGTAGAAAGTTCTTTGGTTAGAGTCTAGAAATAATATTAGTAATAATAATAATAATAATAATAATAATAATAATAATAATAATAATAATAATAATAATAATAATAATAATAATAATAATAATAATAATAATAATAATAATAATATTATTATTATTATTATTATTATTATTATTATTATTATTCATAACAATTGTTCAAGCCTAAAAAGCATCATTCCAGGGACCTGCTGAAAAAGCTGTCATGAACGGTTTGACTTATTTGTCGCCACTAGACGCTACGCAGCAGCGGCGTGCAGTATAATAGATGGGACACAACTATGGCTCAATTTTTCAAAAAAGAGAAAAAGACAGATCAAATTACAAAGACTCAAGAACCAACACAATCTTGTCCACACATATGTGCATGCACGCAAGTTTCGACCAAAGGATAGACATACTTGCGCGCATTAAGGTCTATATGTGTCAAACGAAGGCACATATGACAACAAAATGCTGGAAAATACTGATGGGTTGCTTAAAAAAACCTAGCACGGGCATAGAGTAATCATGTTCCCAAAACAAAAAAAAACACCGTTGAATGCTGTTTAAACCTAAAATCGAAAAAATCCGAGCTGGACACAAAAAAATAAGCTCATTGAGTGCGCAATTCATTAATCGCTTTTAAGACGTAGGTCATCTGCAAATACGTAACAAAACTATCAACTTTTTCCGTATCTACGACGGAATACTTTGAAACATGTACGGCAATTATTACAGTGACAAGTAAAAGTACCATTACTGTGAAAAACTGTTGCAAAATCTATCGGTAGCCTGCAAGCTGAACCCCTGCCCCTCTCAGAGAGATCAGCGTCGTGCAACGTGACGCCGACCAATGGTGACGTTCAGAATTTCATTTTTGCGCACATGTTAACAAAACATTGGAGTGGACTACGATAGAAACACAATGCACAGAGAACATAGCGCTGTGTTTGTGTCTCTGGCAAGTTCTTTGTTTTGTCTACAAGTCCGCTGAAATAGAAAAAATGATTAGCAAAACACTCAAGCCCCTGCTCTATCATTCATGAGGGCGTGCGTCACAATTAGACACGACAAGGCTTACACGTATGGCGTGGTCATGCACCACGCGATAAGTAGAGTGTTTTTTTTGTTTTCATCAGAATCAGGAGTAGTTTATTTATTCATCAGATCGTTACAAAAAATGTGTATACAAAAAAAGATCCAGTATTCAGAGACTCAGTGGGTTTATGCTATTCAAAGTTAGTAATAGTACGCCATAACCGTTTTATTGCTGCGCTAACTGCGTTTTTAATCGTGCGAGTAAACACGGTACAGAATGCAAATTGGCAACTCCTAGCCCGTCCTCTAAGCGCCCTTTGAAATGTCAGCGGGTGCAGAGCACTGGATGGCTGAATGAACTTTATCAAGTTCTTCAGAACACGCTCTAGAACGTTGCGGGTCGCTCTCATGTCGGCACAGAAGGATCAAGTCACTCTGTTGCGTTGCCGGCCCGTTCTGCCCATAACTGGTGTTCGCGTTCGGAGCTGGCAATAGCACCCACCCATTCAGAAAGCGTTACAATTCAACACAGCAGAACGCGGGGCACCGCCAGAGAATGCATACTAAATTAGCTATATAATTATAGAAGGAACATATATTAGTTGGGTGTAGTTCGGGATACATTTTGTGCAATAGCGCAGGGTTAGGGCACGCCCTGACTTGAAGAAGTCTGAGGGAAAGAGCTTGACGTCTGCTTAGTTTTCTGTGTGGTGGTGCGTATTGTCTCCACGCAAAGTAAAAATGTTATGTCAATTCGTTATACAATATAAGAGGGTCCCAGTTTTACGAAACTTCAGCGCCGCGCCCCCCTGATAGACATACGCGGTTCACTAGTGCTCGCGCAGCTGAGTGAAAGTAGTAAAAAAAGAGTACTCAATATTCGCGGTTAGAACCACCATATAACAAGAGGCGTGTTCTAGCTTTATAAAATTCCTCAAATAACCCCGCGTTGTATCGTGACTGCTTTGTGCTTCAACAGAGCAGAAAGTTGGTCTTGTGGCGGAGTATTCCAAAGTGCAGTCTACTGACTCGACAAGGCATAAGCCACACAGGAATGATATACGGACAAATACTGCCTTTCAAAAGATGACTACTGGAAGCGCTGCTAAATGAAACATTATCAAGGGTGCAAGTGGCAACTGCGAAGCACATCACTTTCTGAAAAATAACAAAAAAAACCACGCACAATAACCACTCTAAGAAATTTACTGGTCCGGTCTTGAAGCTGCTTAGAAAAGTGATAGACAGAGAGCGTGTTTTACTGCTCTGACAGCAGGTTATATCCAACCATCAAAAAAATGCGTCGATGAAGCTTCTTTCACGCCAAATATTATAAGTGAAACATGACTGACGTTCTTTCAGTCGTCCATGAATGGCCGTTCAGTGGCCTCAGTATATGCAGCATTCATGTACCAATGCCACTCCCGAGCTATCAGAGCGCGGTAGATTTTCTAACACAACACAGCCCGATCACAACTGGTGTGCTTGCACCCTGCATGCACTCGTGTTGAACGCCAAGAGTGTTCAACACGAGTACATGAGTGCATGATTAAACGTCATGATGATATTCTGCAGAACTTACAACAAATATGGTCGAAAGCAGTCTTTCAAATGCAGGATCTTCGAGAGCCATTCGTGAAAAAGTTCCGTATTTCTCTCAGTTGGCGCGGGGAGGCGGTGTATGCGCATGGGTATGCACCTCGCCACGTTCGTTGTAACGAGTGCACATGCTCGCCGTTCGGGCAGGCTGAGCCGCATATCGTGGCTCCCGATTAGGATTTGTTTATGCGTGATCGCAGATGTTTTCACGTGTTCGCCATGGAATTGGGAGCGTGTGATATGCGCTGCACATGCGTACACGGCTCGTTCACGTTTGCACATGACAGAATCACGGCACACAGCCTTGCCCTGACAGGAACCTGAAGGAAAAATAGTGTTACTTTTGGTCACGTGGGGCTTGAAACATCATCCACTACTTATATACATGATCATCATGATTAAATTTACCATTAAGCATGACGATAAACGTGGTATTTTTTAATAGAGTAGGTGAAAGCAAAATTTACTCGTCCATTGTGCTCCAAATTCTATTTTCCGTGTACTCCACAGAAGCTAAGAAAGCTCCACCACTCAAACTTGTGCCACTGAACTGAGAGAAGAAGAAGTGTTTGACAGACGAAATATACTAAGACATACCAGGCAATGACGCGAAATAATGTATAGGCAATGCCATTAGTTGTAATTGCCATGTAACTCTGGTTAAGGAAAAGTGGAAGAAATAATGACATGCTGCCATTATTAAAATGAAATAGAATTAACGCATAATAGAGAGAAAAACAGGCCGCATCAACTACTTAAAATTTTGCCATAGACGTAACCATTAACTGTCAAATACAATGATGCTTGTACAAGTACTCTTTGTCGCGTCATTTCTTTGTGGGGCGTCTTGTGTTTTTGCGGTGCTACGTTTACCGCAGCCATTAGTGAACGTTCGGAATTATTCTAGCAATATGTGAGCCACGTTTCAGCTTTACTGTTTAACCAGTATTGAGAACTATTCCAACTTTCAGTAGAACTATATTTCATTTAGTTTTGGTGCACTAACTCTAAAGGGGCGTCTTTTGTTAATATATGTATTTTTTAGTATTTCATCATTGATCACACATGAGCAGACAACCAAGTGCTTCGCAGCCAGTAAACAATCCAAGCACCGAGATGACGCGGTCACACAGCGTTAACAGTGCAATTGAAGTCTTCGTTGATGCACTTGATATTAGCAGGCAATTAGAATAATTCCGCTGGGTTTAGCGTCATGTGAGCTAAACCCAGAGCATACATAAAAAAATCAATTAACTCTCATCCGGGAGCACGATTCTTTCTTTCACGTTTCTCAGAAGCACCGGTAACGCCGGGTCTTACATTTTTGTTTTCTCTGTTGCATTTGTGCCGATGAACAGGTCCTTTGTCGTCCTGCTATACAATTAGAGTGCTCCCGTTTCCAGAGTTTGATCGTCTTGTGTGCAAGCACCGCGCTCTCTTTTGGAACATGATCAAACGAGAGTAATTCCCTGCTTTGCTTGCTTGCTTACACTTGAGATCAAAACAAAGATAATAGGAAGCAATTATTGGGTAGCCTGCATCTTAGGTGAACTTCATACAAACAGTCGAAGCCTTGAGAATCAAGTTATGGATTAGAGGACTGTTATTCATTTAAATCTCATGGTGCAGCCCCGCCGTGATGGTCTAGTGGTTAAGGTACTCGGCTGCTGACCCGCAGGTCGCGGGAACGAATCCCTGCTGCGGTGGCTGCATTTCCGATGGAGGCGGAAGTTTGTAGGTCCATTTGCTCATATTCGGGTGCAGGTGAAAGAACCTCAGGTGGTGGAAATTTCCGGAGCCCTCCACTATGGCATCTCTCATAATCACATGGTGGTTTTGGGACGTTAAACCTTACAAATCAATCAAAATCTTATGGTGAAAGAAACTCAGAAAATGGCATTTTAAGGTAGAATTTTACAGTACTTAGCTTCCTAAAGGTTCAGCGTCCTCAAGCAGTGGCGATAATTTTTTGACCATGATGTTTTTGAGAGTTTTAGTTTATTCAACTTTCTAATGCGCTGTTTGACTTGTGCCTCAACGTGACAATTCTTCATGTGGATGTTGCTAAACATAGTCACCTCATTAAATATAGTCTTGTTCACACAAATTCACAGAAACTGCAGTAGTGCCACATGTTGGTATGCCTTACGTTTCAGCATTATAATTGTTCGGCTGTTAAGCCGTGGTTTTGATTGCCACCACCGCTTACGCATTTTGCCGTGGACAAAAATCAACTGAGAGAGACATATTGAAGGCGTTTGTAAGTTTGTAATTTAAACACAAGACGGCGAAATGCACACGAACAAGTAGAGAAGGGGAACACACAAGGGGTCGTCTTGCAATTGAGTTTATTAAGAGCTTAATAATCAGGAAATAATTGTTGTCAATTTAAGTGGTGGTGTTTTTATGAATAACCAAATCACCTTTCCGATAGTATGCACGTTCGCTTGCTTCATGTTTCTTTGCTTAACATCATTTTAGGGGCGAGGCTCCTTCGCCCGTGGGGCATTACATCCTCCGTAGCTATGTAGCTACTTTTGCTTTGTGGCTTCCTCAATAAATGGCCCTGCGTGTATTTGGCTTTGGCAGTAATATGGATGGCGTTAGGGGTTTTCACAGCATTTCTACGGACTGAAGGAAGACGAGTGGGGTAGAGCGTGTGTTCATTTGTCAGTGTGTCCAACCATCCATCCGTCCATCCATACGTTCGTACACCATTCTATGCTTCCGTCAATCCGTCCGTCCATGCGTCCATCCATCTGTCTGTTCATGCATGCTTCCGTCCATTCAACTGTGCGCCCACACGTCTGTCTACTCGTGCTTCCGTCTGTCCGTGCATTAGCCCGTGCTTGTGTCCTTCCGTTCGTCCATCCATGAGGCCATACGGCTGTGTCCATTCATCCTTCCGTCAGTCCATCTGTCTATCCACCCGTCCATCCACCCGTCCATCCTTCCGTCCGCTCGCCCGTGCGGGCGTGCTCTGGTTCGTCCATCTGTCTTTGCGTCCGTGCTTCTATTTGTCCATTCGTTCGTCCATTCATATATCTGGGCGTCCATGCTTGCGTCCATCCATGCGTCTGGGTGTTCGTGCTTGCATCCGTGCGTCCATTAGTCCATCTGTTGGTCCGTGAGAGCGTCTATGCGCCCGTCTATCTATCCACCTGACTGTCAGTCTGTCCATGCGTCTATTCGTCTGTCCGTCCTTTTTCCCGTTTGTCCATGCGTCCATGCTTCGGTCCATCTGTCCGTTCGTGCTTCTGTCCATCCGGCCGTCTAGACGCACGAACGGATGGACACATGGACGGATGAACAGGCGCTTCGCCTCACTCATCAGCATTCACTTTGTTGATATATTATCTGATTTTTTTTCAATTAATCAGTTTACATTCAACGCATGTGTCACTCATTCCCGCGTGGTCACTCTTTAAACTTCTGTTTCGTATTTATAACATATTCCTGTACAACTATTATGCGCACAAACCACCGTGGTGGCGCCGCATTTACGGTGCTCGGCTGCCATTCCGACGGTCGCGGGTTCGACTGCCTACGTGGCTTTTCGTTCAAAGAGAGATTCTCTTGCATTATGCGATGCCAGAGCGCGTTTAAGAACACCAGACAACAAAACTTTCCTGAGCTCTTCGCTACGGCACCTCTCATACGAACGTTGTAAAACCCCACATATTGTTATTATGAACTAGGCGCGCGTTCACTGTTCGCGAGTAATCGATGTAGCGCCGGTGTCTTGCACTCCACATGATATATTTAATGTAAAGATAGATAGAAATATAGTAAAGGTGGTAGGTGTTGTAAATAAACTGAATAAGAGATACAGGGGGAAGGTGGTAAAGGCTTACGCGCCTAAATCCAGCCATGATGACGCTTCAGTTGAAAGCTTCCATGAAGACGTGGAATCAGTAATGAGTAAGGTAAAAACGCAGTATAATATACTGATTGGAGACTTTATTTCAAAGGTAGGGCTGGTGACCAGGCAGTAGGAGATTATGGCATCGGTACTAGAAATGCCAGAGGAGAGCTACTAGTAGAATTCGCAGAACGCAATTGTTTACGAATTTTGAACACCTTCTACCGAAAATGAGGAAACCGTAGATAAACATGAAGGAGCCCTAATGTCGAAAATAAGAATGAGATAGACTTTATAATTAGTGCACACCCAGGCATCATGCAGGATGTGAAAGTGATTGGTAAGGTACGATGCAGTGATCATAGAATGATACGGTCTCGAAATCACCTAGAGTTGAAGAAGGAATGACAGAAACTGATACACAAGAAGCCAATAATTGACCTAGCATTGAGAGGAAAAGTACAGGAATTCATTCTCGCTTCAGAACAGGTATTCGGCTCTTAGTGAGAAACCCAACATTAGCGTAGATACAATGAATGATAATCTTACGAGTATCATTACGGAGTGCGCAGTGGAAGTTGGAGGCAGGGTAGTTAGACAGGACACTGGCGAGCTCTCCGAGGAAACGAAGAATCTCATAAAGAAGCGTCAAATCATGAAAGCCTCAAGTACAACAGACAAAATATGAATGGCTGAGCTTTCGAAGTTGATTAGGAGGCGTAAGGTATGCGATGTAAGAAAGTGTAACATGTATAATGAAGGAATGATGACAACAAAAGCGAACAACAAGCATCATCGTAAAGTAAGGCACCACGAGATCGGCGCTCGAGCTCCTCCATCGTCCTCGTCCTGTCGCTATCTCGAATCTTCCACCTGCCCGTTTGGTTCGCCCAATACACCTCTTTACATTTGGTGATTGTGCTGGGTAACCACATCGCCTACAACCTGGAACTCCTATCCCGCACCCTGCCGTCGACCATGCAAGTTGACGCTGCCCGACAAACAATACCTCTCGCGGCCGCTAGTTGCCCCGGCCCGGTTCATCAGCGAGACCCCCTGATCTTTGCGGGCATCGAAGACCAGGACGTCGAGGACTGGCTGTCGTCTTACGAGAAAGTCAGTGGACCCAACAGGTGGGATGACGCTTCTAAGTTGAGCACTGTCGATTTTTACCTCACCGACGTGGCCAAGCTGTGGTATACGAACCACGAAACTGAGTTCACGAATTTGTCCGCCTTCAAGGAGGCGATAAGTGCCGTTTTTGGTCGTCCTGCCTTACAGAAGCTACGCGCCGAACAACGTCTGCGCACGCGGGAACAGGAGCCAGGTGACTCTTTACATCATATATAGAAAATGTGATCGATCTCTGCCGGCGCTTCGATGCTTCCATGAGCGAGAGTGCGAAGATACCGCACATTATGAAGGGCGTCGACGATGACGTTTTCCAGATGCTTCTCGCGAAGTCTCCTAGCACTGTGGCAGAAGTAGTGACTTTGTGCCAAAGCTATGATGAATTGCGGAGGCAAAGAGCTCAAACGCGACGCTCATTCCCGACAATCCAACCAGTGACCGCACTGGACGTTATGACTGACCAGACAAACCTCGCACAAATGAAAGACTTCGTGCGAGAGGAAGTGGCTCGGCAGCTTTCTCTGCTGCCTTTTGCTCAACGCCAGGAGCTCTCGCAGCAACAGACACTGCGACACCCACCAACATTGGCTCCCATGCTCCGACATGTGGTCCAGGAGCAGATTTCCGAGGCTATGCCGGTGCCCTTGCAGCAGCCCCCCGTCACCGCGCCTATTACTTACACTGAGGCACTAAAGCGGCGGCAGACACCACACCCCGTTGTTCCAGGGACTGCTGTATACCTGAGCCCCAACTCAGCCGTCCACCGCTTGGATTCCTCTTATTGCCACCACAGCCTCAACTCACCCGTCTGCCGCGTGGGCTGCTCCCCTCGTCACCAATACTTGGAGAACGTGCGATAACCAGCCCATCTGTTTTGCAAGCGGCGGTCCTGGCCATATCGCCCGCTACTGCCGTCGTCGCGTGCCGGGATACACAGACGCCCGGACACAGAACAGCTTCTTGGACCTTCCTCCATCTCGTCTGGAAAATTCTGGCCCTCAGTCAAGCTCGTCTTCACGGGAATGTCCGCGTACTATGTCTGGTCGCTCACCTTCACCCCATCGTTGCTCCCTGTCACCCATGCGTCGTCGGCCAGCGCTTGAACACGAGGGAAACTAACCACTGCAGTAACCACTGCAGAGGAAGAAGAAGTGAATGGAAGAAGCCCGTAGCTTCATTTCGCTCTCTTAATTCAGTTATTATATTGAGTTCAGGATCTTTTTACAGTGTGTGCGGTGGGTGAACTGTCTCCGGAGTGGCAGCTAAACATCGGTGAGTCGGAGTTTCACTAGGCATCGCGATCAGAGTTGCCCCTTAGCGGGCCCGTGCCTCATACCTGGCAAAGCCCGGGTATGGGGGACAACGAGATGCCGCTAGCGCCAAGAAAAGCACCACTTATCCATCCCGCTCGACTTCAAGTTGATGCAGGCTCAGCAACAATATCGACGTCCCCTACAGAGAGCAGCGAGGCCTCGCAGTGCAAGAAGAGGCGTACAGAGGAGGAAGAGGTTGACAACGATGACGCTACATCGACGTACTCCCTTAATGACATGACACAGATGGATACAGAAGCACCCAAGGAAGACGAGGGAGCTTACACGGTGGTCACCCATCACAAGAACAGAGCTACGGGGATACCGGTGGTATTCGGACCAATCGCTGCCGAGGACTCGTTCTGGAAGGTGAATACCAATCGCATAGCGTCTGAGATAATCTCTGCTATCAATGAGAAAGTGACATCATCAAGAATCATGAGAGACGGAAGTTTTTGTGTTGGAGTACGGTCTTTGTACTCGGCAAACAAGTTACTGCTGATCAAGAGTCTGGCTGGATTGCCTGTACAAGTGATGATACCTCAGTCTTACATGAAGACCCTAGCAAAGATAAGAGATGTTCCACTCGAATACAGTGATTATGACCTACTGGATTATCTTAAAGATGCTGGAGTAATCTCGGTCACACGACAAAAGAGATGGGTAAGAAATGAAGATGGAAGTGTCACAATGCAGCCCATACGAAATGTAATACTCCAGTTTAGACATGACATGCCATTGCCAAAAAGAGTTGCTCTCGGCTTTACGGTTCACACTGTCGAGGAATACATTGAGCCGGCGGTAAGGTGTTACAACTGCCAGAGATATGGGCATAAGGCTAAGACTTGCAGTGGAACCAAGAGATGCAAGGTATGTGCGGGCGCACATGATTACAAAGAATGCACCTCGAAGCGTCAACCTAAGTGTGCAAGCTGTGCTGGACCACATCCGGCGTCGTTCTCAGGCTGCTCTCGAAACCGTTTGGCATCAGCGGCACAAGGAGAGAGAATTGTAAAAGGGTACGATAAGATACAAAAAGGTCCAGCACCCAATGCGGATATAGTCGAAGATGTTCCTGCGGCACAAAGAAGTGCAAAACAGTGGCGCCACGACTCTTACTCGGAAGTATTGAAGCGCTCAGCACCAAAACATCGCGTTGGAAAAGAAGTCCGGGCCCAGGAACATGCTGAAATGGAACTTTCTACCAGGCCAGACACAGCCAAGGAGCCACTGACTACCAAAGGGAAGGGTCACAGCAGCTTGCTGTGTAAAACTTCTTCGAGAAATGCGATGTCGGCGGAGACAGCCGGAAGCGAGCAAGTCATTTTGCCAATAATATTTGCGGCTCTCAAAGCAATTCTACGATCCCTGCCACAAGCAGGTTCTTTACCAGAAGTGAAATTGCTGCTAGATGTTGAGCATCTTCTCTTGTCGTAATCATGGCTACCGGACTATCTAACTGGTACAAAAGAAGTGCAATATTCCAGTGGAACTGCAACGGTTTGCAGAATAAGAGTGGAGATTTTCGGAAATTCGTCGCTCAGCACGGGTTTCCGATTTTGTGTATTTCCGAAACAAGAGTATCCACTAACTTTCGCTTGTCCAATTATGTGGTGTACCAAGCAGACCGTCCTGCTGCAAAAAGCAGAGTGATGTTATGTGTGAGACGCGATATTCCGTCGACACTTCTGGCTACTTCAAAAACAGATGCGCAGGAATTTGTTAGATGCAAAGTGAAGTTTGGTAACGTTACTGTAACTGTAGTTAGTGTTTACGTCCACCCTCAAGCAAACGTTTCATACGCAGAGTTGGCTGCAGTGTGTAGGTCGGACCATGATCCCATAATTATATGTGGTGATTTTAACGCGCACGATGAATTGTGGGGTAGTGAGCGTTGTAGTGTAAGGGGATCTGCTATAGTAAAAATATGCGAAGATTATGGTTACACTACTCTAAATGATGGTTCTCCAACGTTTCTACGGGGGCATAACTACTGCAGCGTACTAGACATTACTATGTGCTCCTCTGAATTAGCGGCTGGAGCAGACTGGACTGCAGACGCTGACACAAGAGGAAGTGACCACTTGCCAGTATTCATATATCACCCAAAGTTGAAGAAAACAAGAAATAACCGCACAACAAGAATTACAAACTAGGCAATCTTTCGAGAACTACAGAGACAAAATCTTGGACCCTGTTCTGACGCAGAAAGGTATGCATCTAAGATCAAAAAATTTCTAAGAAAAGCAACTCGTACAGTACCCATTCCAGATGGGTATTCGGGTGTTGACGCTGAGTATGAGAGGCTTCGGGCAATACGACGCCGATCTGAAAGAAGATATCGCAGGTCAGGTAATTTAGAAGATTTCAAGGTTGCACAGATAGTACACACTACAATGCGTAACCAACTGCAGAAGCTTTCAACCAAAAGGTGGCAAGATTTATGTGCCTCACTTTCCCCATTTACCTCGGCGACTCAATTGTGGAATAAAGTACGCGCCCTCCGACAGCCAGTAGCCCACTCGAGACCACTACAGGCTCTAGCGCTGTCTCGAGGAGTTAGCGAACGGGTGATTGCCGAAGAATTTTGCGATCTTATACTGAGAAATGGAGAGACCGCCCAAACGAGCGAATATAAATCCTCAGCAGAATCAGCTTCGGCGGTTGTAACAAAGTCCTCTGCGATCAGTTCATCAGATCTGGATGACAGCTTCACACCAGAGGAGCTCCAATATGTGTTGTCTTCAGTAAAACGAGCAAGTTCACCAGGAACAGGTGGAGTTACATACGCTGCTCTTGCTAATTTGTGCAAAAAAGGAAAATTACACCTGTTGGACATCTATAATAAAATTTGGCAAGAAGAAAAAGTTCCGGAAAGTTGGAAGATATCAAAAGTAGTACCGTAGCTAAAGCCAGGGAAGAGCCCTATGCAGTTGGACTCGTTTAGGCCGGTTAGATTGACAAGTTGTTTTTCAAAAGTGATGGAAAAAATGATCAATGAACGAATTTTGTGGTGGCAAGACATGAAAAAACTACTACCAGAAAGCATAGCCGGCTTCAGAAGAGGTAGATGCACAATGGACTGCATTCTGGATTTGGTCACAGATGTGGAAAACCAACGAACGCAAGGAAACATCACTGTCGCTGTATTCCTTGATGTCCACCGAGCATACGACACAGTGAGTCACGTTCACGTTCTGGAAGGCCTGGCGTTACAGGGATTCAAGGGCAAGATACTGCGTTGGATCGCTGACTTCCTGAAGCACCAGAAAATTTTTGTAGTTACGCAGGAGGGCCCAACGTCAGAACATGTCGTCAACCAAGGAGTGCCACAGGGCAGCGTACTAAGCCCTACTCTCTTTAATGCAGTCATGGCGCAGCTCCCGTATAATCTTCCACCCAACATCAGATGTTCAGTATATGCTGATGATATAAGTATATGGACGTCTGGTCCATCGTTTTTGGATATACAACAAACTCTACAAGAAGGATTGGATAATGTAGACCATTTTCTAAAACAAAAAGGTATGGCACTGAGTCTGGCCAAAACAGCCATACTACCGTTTACATTAAAAAGACCTGGAAATTTCCAGATTATTCTGCAAAATCAGCCTATTAAAAGGGTTGAAACTCATAAATTCTTGGGAGTAATTTTAGACCGGAGACTAACATGGTCGCCTCATGTCCAGTCCCTGGAACAAAAAGTGAATCAGGCCAGTCGAATCCTCCGGCATCTCTGCGGGGCCAAATGGGGTGGTACTACAGAGTCGTTATTAGCCCTACATGTTGCCTGGATACGCCCCATCGTAACTTACTCACTGCCCCTGCTCCACGGACTCCCAGCCTCCACCGAAAGGAGACTTCACTTGTTATTGGCAAGGAGCTTGAGGGTATGTCTGGGTTTACCACGGTCAACTTCCAGTGATTTAGTGTAAGCGGAGGCTCGAGAGCCACCTTTGGCAGTACTGCGAACTAAAGAAACATCTCGAAATTTAGTTAGAATTTTCACGCAACATGAAAGTCATTTTTTATCTGGTGCACTAACACAAAGAACGGCAACGAGACTACAGGATACTATATCATCATTTCAAGCAGTAGTACCAGAATTTAAACAATGGAAACCTTCAAAACCACCTTGGACGCTGCCCCTTCTCAACGTTATCCGTGAAATAGACGGCATAGAGAAGAAAGCAGCCATGGCACCTCTAGTAGCGGCACAGTTGGTACTTCATCAGCTTCTTGTAATGCATAATGAAAAAACGAAGATATATACAGATGGATCATGCACAGAAGAAGCGTCAGCCTGTGCGGTCTTTATACCCGAAATTCAGGAAAAGAAGATGTACAAACTATCGCACAAATCTTCATCGACGACAGCAGAATTGGTGGCTATCTTTGAAGCAGTTAAGCTTATCTGCGAGAATCCAGATCCACGAAAATGGGTGATATGCACTGATAGCAAACCTGCTCTTCAGCTAATCAGAAATGTGAGATCACCTTACAGAAATGGTGAAATACCACAATGTATCTCAGAAACTGTGGAATATGCCTCATTGCAGGGTCACAACATCGTATTCCAATGGATACCCAGCCACATTGGAATAAAGGGAAATGAAGATGCTGATAGTCTCGCGAAGAAAGCATTGAAGGAAGGACGGGATTGCACAATCCCAATATCTGGGACGAATATTCGACATTTTATATCGCAAGGAGCTAACCATTGTTCGATGGAGAAGTGGTTTGAGAGCCCTAAATCAAAGGAAACGGTACTTTATGAAGTTGATCCACACAGAAAATTTTCTATAGCGACAGACCTTCCACGACACCTAGAGACATTGATCCACCGACTTAGATTGGAAGTAGCATACACAAACAGCTTCCTGCACAAGATACATCAATCCAACTCACCGGAATGCCATTGTGGTCATGCAGAAGAAAATGTTCGCCATATTCTTTTGGAGTGCATTCAATACGCGAAAGAAAGAGAAAAATTAAAGAACAAATTAGCAAGTTTGGACAGACGGCCCCTCACAATAAAGAAACTACTTGGACCATGGCCTGACATGCATCTTCAGAAAAAGGCAATAATCTTCCTGACAGACTTTTTAGTGGAGACCGGACTGGACAAGCGCCTATGACTGACAGCCAGAAATGAGTATTATGTAAAGTGTGGTCATGTATATACTGGCATTAGAGTAGTAAGGTGTGCGTGAGAGTAGTTTATGACTGTGTGAACTGCGTGAAGAAAACTGTGTATTGACATGTTATTTGAACTGGTTTCAGTGTGCTAATATGTGTTTTTTTTCCTTTTCCGTATTGTTAATTTTTGGGTACCGTTCTGTATTATTATTTTATTTTTCGCTGCAGAACTCGGTGATATGGAGTAGCCGAGGCAATAGGCTCCTCAACCTCTCCACAGCAAAACAGTTAAAACAACAACAACAACAACCACTGCAGTTCAAGAGGCAAGAACTGCGCTGTCGAAATGCTCAAGTCCTCGCACATTGCCATCGAATATTGTCGAAGTTTTTGTAGAAGGTATTCGAGCATATGCTCTAGTGCATACCGGTGCTGCCGTTTCCGTGATAGACGCTAAATTTTGCCGCAAGCTTCAAAAAGTGACGACGCCTCTCAATATGATGTCCTTGCAAACAGCGAATGGGGACCCGGTTCAGCCTGTAGCCGCCTGTACAGTCCGACTGATGATCACGAAGGACCACCACTCTGTTGAGCTTATTGTCCTTTCGTCATGATCACACGACATCATACTCGGATGGGATTTTTTGTCACGTAACCATGCCGTTATCGATTGTGCAAGATCGGAGCTTGAACTTTTCCCGTTTCACGACCAACCAATCAGCCGCATTCAGCCCGCCGTACACAAACTCGTCGTCAAAGAAAGCACTGAAATTCCTCCGACAGCAGCTGTGTTGCTTCCCGTGTTCTGTGATGGCATTAGGAACGAAGCTGCATTCTTTGAGCCATCAAGCCTCTTCCTTAGTCGAATATCACTTCTTCTGCCTTATTCAACCCTCTCTATTTCTGAAGGAAACAGTGCTCTTTACCTCATCGATATCCTTCCGTATCCCGTCGAACTGTTTCAAGGTGAATCTCTTGGACACGTGCATGCCATTGATAAAGAACAAATTTTTACCATGCCGTCAAATTGTTCCGGTGACTACGACGCCATCAGTGCCCTCAACCCTTCTAATATACCACCTTGCGATCTTTTTGATTCATCGAAGGCCGATGGACTATCGCCATCTGAACGCTCTGAGCTCCTTCAGCTGCTCTACCAGTTTCGTGAATCCTTTGACATTGCTCAACCAACCTTTGGCCGAACTCCTAGTTTTTTAGATGCGGAGCATCTAATACTCGTGGCTTGTAGCGCGGCGCCGTCCGCAAGCTTCCTCCTCCTTCTGCCACCATCTGTGCATCCCTTCCTCCTCTCCACACCACGCGCGATTCTCTCCTCCACCATCTGTGCATCCTTCCTCCTCTACACACCACGTGTGCTTCTCCTCTTCACGAACATTCGCCAGCTGTATGATGATGCGCGCATGCGCCGTCGCGCTTTGAGAACATCGGCAGCTGACGCGCGCGCATGCGCCGTCGCACTTCTCCCCTTCGATAACCTTCGAGTACATTCTCCATCTTACGCGCGCGCATGCGCTGTCGCGCTTCGAGAACATTGGCAGCTGACGCGCGCGCATGCGCCGTTGCACTTCTCCCCCTTCTCGAACATTCGACAGCATACGCGCGCATGCGCCGTCGCGCCGTCACCCACCATCTGTGCCGCGCGCGCTTCTCCCCTTCAAGAACAATCTACAATTCTCCAGATTCTCCAGCGGACGCGCATGCGCCGTCACGCTTCGCGAACATTCGACAGCTGACGCGCGCATGCGCCGTCGCGCTTCGAGAACATTCAACAGCTGACAGCGCATGCGCCGTCGCGCTGTATATATACTCAAGGTCGGCGCTCGCTCGCTCAGTTGCCGCTTGTCGGTTGGTTTGTACGGCGCGTCGACGTCCGAGCTTGCGGTGAATTGAATGCCAACGAATCCACAAACACAATTATCGACGTCCCTTCGACCAGCGCCGCCCTTTCGCATACGTGTTCACTCATTTAACACCCCCTCCTACAACCACGTTAACCAATTTAGCCATCGACCCAAGTAAGTCGCAATTTAACACCCCATTTCACAACCACGTTAACCAATTTAGCCATCGACCCAAGTAAGTCGCAATTTAACACCCCGTTAACCAATTATATGCTCCGCATCCTCCTCAGTGTTCCCTCGAGGGAAGCTCCGGGCAATCTTTTTCACTGCATCGACACAGGTTCCAACGTGCCAGCACGACAGCAGCCATACCGTGTTTCCGCCACGCAACGTCAGGTGATCACCGAACAGGTTGACGATATGCTGAAGCGCGACATTATCCGACCTTCCCAAAGTCCATGGGCATAGCCTGTCGTTCTTGTTAAAAAGAAGGATGGTACAATTCACTTCTGCGTTGAGAACAGGCGCCTAAATAAGATCACTCGCAAAGACGTGTACCCTTTGCCCAGGATTGATGACGCCCTTGATTGCTTACAAGGTGCCGAATTTTTTTCGTCATTAGATTGGCGTTCGGGGTATTGGAAGGAGCTCTTAGCAGCTGGTGATCGTCCAAAAACAGCCTTCGTGACACCGGTCGGGCTATATGAGTTCAATGTCATGCCCTTCGGCCTCTGCAATGCGCCGACCACATTCGAGCGCATGATGGACTGGGTTCTGCAGGGTTTGAAATGGAACATATGCCTCTGCTACCTCGACGATATCGTCATCTTTGCACCCGATTTCGCCACACATCTTGTACGCCTGAAAGATGTCCTCACGTGTCTGAAGAATGCGCAGCTCCAACTGAATCTCAAAAAATGCCACTTCGCTGCTTGGACGCTCACCATTCTCGGTCATGTCGTATCATAGGATGGCGTTCTTCCCGACACGGCTAAACTACGCACTGTCGCTGAATTCCCCAAACCGACGACTGTAAAACAGTTACGCAGCTTCGTAGGATTGTGCTCCTACTTTCGTTGGTTTGGGCGCAACTTTGCCTCCTTAATTGCCCCTTTGACTAAACTTTTAAGCTGTCCCAACGACATCTCATCATGGTCTTCCGAATGTGATCACGCATTCACCACTCTTCGCCGTCTCTTGACATCACCGCCTATATTGCACCGCTATGATCCCACGGCTGCAACTGAAGTCCATACAGACGCCAGCGGTGTCGGTCTCGGTGCAGTTCTCGCTCAACGCAAGCCTGGATCCCCTGAGTATGTCGTCGCCTACGCAAGCAGAACGCTTAGCAAGGCTGAGGTAAACTACAGTGTTACCGAAAAAGAGTGCTTAGCCATACTTTGGGCGATTGGGAAATTTCGTCCATACTTATATGGCCGTACCTTTGCTGTAGCTACAGACCATCATGCCTTTTGTTGGTTGTCGTCGCTGAAACATCCATCAGGTCACCTTGCTCGTTGGGCTCTGCGACTTCAAGAGTATGACATCCGCGTCGTGTACCGTTCCGGTCGCCAACATACCGATGCTGATGCGCTCTCACGATCACCACTGTCCGCTGAGGTTGCCTCTATATCTTTTATAGAACACGCGCTGTCCGCTCTTGACATCGACACAATGACCTCTGCACAGCGCGACGGTCCATGGATAACTTCGCTTCTGGACATCTTATCTGGGGTACCGACCCTTCCCACCACTCGAGCAATGTGACGCCAGGCTTCGCACTTCACCATTCGAGGTGGCTTCTTGTACCGGCGCAATTACTCACCAGACGGCTGGAAGTGGCTGCTCGTTATTCCCCGAAAGCTGCGCTCTACAATCTGTGCATCATTTCACTCCGACCCGCAATGCGCTCACGCCGGTGTCTTCAAGACCTACGAACTTTTAAGGAAACGGTACTACTGGCGTGGGATGTTTACTTTTGTTCGACAGTTTATTCGCGGCTGCAACGAGTGTCAGCGACGAAAACAGCCACCGAATGCAGGAGCAGCTCCGCTACAGCCGCTTGCGTGCCCTGACCGCTCATTCGATTGCGTCGGAATCGATCTTTATGGACCACTGCCATTAACCACAGCAGGTAGCCGGTGGGCTATCATTGGTGTAGATCACCTGACACGGTACGCCGAAACCGCTGCTCTTCCTACGGCAACCGCTCAGGACGTCGCATCTTTCATCCTCCATCGGTTTGTGTTGCGTCACAGCCCTCCTCGCGAGCTCCTCAGTGACCGGGGCCGTGTATTTCTATCCGCCGTAATCCAAGCACTTCTCCGTCAGTGCCATATTGTACACAGGATGAGTACAGCTTACCACCCTCAGACGAATGGCCTGACTGAGCGGTTTAATCGGACCCTGGGTGACATGCTCGCGACGCAAGTGGCATCTGACCAAACGAACTGGGACCTGATTCTTCCGTTTGCGACTTACGCGTACAACACCGCTACCCAAGTCACCACCGGCTTTTCCCCATTCTACCTTCTATATGGACGTCAACCATCGCACACAATTGACACTTTGCTGCCATACGCACCAGATGTATCTGAGTGCACGACCGTGTCTGAAGCCGCCGTCACGCCGAAGAATGCCGCCAAATAGCGAATCAGTTTAGTACGGCTGACCAGCAACGCCAGAAAAAGGCCCGCGATGACGACCACCTTCCTGCCGCAAAGTTCTCCCCTGGAACGCTTGTATGGCTGTATGTACCACCCTGTGCGCTTGGTTTGTCTACCAAGCTACTTTCAAATTACCATAGTTCATACCGCGTGGTGGAGCGCACATCGCCCGTCAATTACGCCATTAAACCGCTTACGCCATTCGGGGACCATTGTCGGCGTGGACACAATATTGTTCATGTGGACCGCTTGAAGCCGTACTTCGAACCGCTCGTTCCCACCTGTTAGATTGCCAGGATGGCTTCATCTTTCTCGATGGGAGCAATTATAATGAAGGAATGGTGACAACATCAGGGAAGAACAAGCATAATCGCAGAGTACAGCACCACGAGATCGGTGCTCGAGCTCCTCCATCTTCCTCGTCCTGTCGCTATCTCGAATCATCCACCTGCCCGTTTGGTTCGCCCAATAAACCTCTTTACACATGGAATGAATTGGAAAGTCAATCAATCAATTTTTCAAATCAAATAAAGATTTGATTTGAAAAAAAAAACGTTCTTACAAAGGAAGGAAGCGTTAAAACAGTAAAAAAGAAACTTGGGATAGGCGAAAATCGGATGTATGCACTTAAAGGCGAAGCAGACAAAATAACTTCCGATATAGATAAAATCTCTAAAATAGCGAAGGAGTTTTACAGAAATCGTTACAGTAGCCAGGACAACCACGACCTTCATACTATAAAAACTAGCAGTAGCCCAGATGACATGCCACCAGTAATAATAGATGGGGGGCAGATTGTGTCAGAAAAACTAGCTACCGTGTTGACGAGGTGTCTCCTGACGGGAAGAGTACCAGAGTCTTGGAAGATTGCTTACATCATCTTAATACTTAAGAAAGAAGAGGACAAGGACTTGAAGAATTACTGGCCGATCAGCTCGCTCTCTGTAGTATAAAAGCTATTCACAAAGGTAATTGCTAACAGAGTAAAGAAAACAATCAAGTTCAATCAACCAAAGGAACAAGCAGGATTTCGAACAGGCTACTCAACAATTGACCACATTCATACTATCAATCAAGCAATAGAAAGATGTTCAGTATATAACCAACCAGTATACATAGCCTTCATTGATTACGAGAAGGTGTTTGATTCAGTAGAAATATCAGCAGTCATGCAGACACTGCGGAATGCGTCGATAAAGCATATATAAACATCCTGAAAGAAATCTACAGGGAACCAACTGCTACCACAGTACTTTATAAAGAAAACAACAGTATACCAATCAAGAAGGGTGTAAGGCAGGGGGACACAATCTCCACAATGCTATTTACCGTGAGCTTACAGAAGGTTTTCAGAAGCCTAAAAAAGGAACAGTTAGAGATAAGAGTTAATAGAGAGTACCTTAGTAACCTGCGCTTCACCGATGACATTGCATTGCTGAGTAACTTAGGGGAGGAATTGTAACTCAAGATTACGCAGTTAAACAAGGAGAGCATAAAGGTGTCTCTTAAAATTAATCTTCAGGAAACGAAAGTAGTGCACAACAACCTCGAAAGAGAGCAGCGGTTTGAGATAGGATAGTGCACTTTGAGTTGTAAAAGACTACGTCTACTTAGGGCAGGTGAAAACCGCGTAGTCGAACTACGAAACTGAAGTAACTAGAAGAATGAGGTGGAGCATATTTGGCAAGCACTCTCAAATTATGACAGGTAGATTGCCACTATCCCTCAAGAGAAAGGTATATAACAGCTACATCTTGCCGGTACTTAGCTATAGAGCAGAAAACTGGAGACTTAGAAAGAGGGTTCAGCTTGAATTGAGGACGACGCAGCGAGCGATGGACAGAAAATTGGTAGGTGTAACCTTAAGAGACAAGAAGAGAGCAGAGTGGATTAGGGAACAAGCAGGAGTTAAGGATATTATAATTGAAATCAAGAAGAGAAAACGGACATGGGTCGGGTATGTAGCACATAGACAGGATAAGCGCTGGTGACAGGATAAGCGCTGGTGAGGGAAACTAACTAGATTCCCAGAGAAGGCAAGCGGGTTAGGGGGAGACAGAAGGTCCGCTGGGCAGATAAGATTAAGAAGTTTGCGGGTATAAATTGGCGGCAGCAAGCACGGGACCGAGGTAACAGGCGAACATGGGAGTGGCCTTTGTCCTGCTGTGAACGTAGTCGGGCTGATGATGATGACGATGATGCAGATGTGGGTAGATTCATACCTTGCTCACCCAGTATAAGTATTCGTAGTGCTCCGATCACTTTCGCTCCAACAATTTCTCCTGGTTTATGTACCACAACCACAGAAGAGTAGCGTACACCTATCCTCTCACCTCTTTCGTCCTAAAAGTCAGTTCATAGCGCCGCGAAGCGACTCTTCGTGGAGGATTGGAATTACTACAAATAAAATACATTAGAATAAACAAAACACTTGGCATTCCGCTGCTCCGGTTAATAAAATAGATAGTAAAATTTTGAGACCACGAATTGATCTAAAGCTTGTTGTAATGCACTCACCGTAACTCTCCAGCCTGCCAAGTGAACATGCAATTTCGGGTCTCATATAAAGTGCTCTGCTTCCTCCATGGGTGCAAGTTTCACCCGAGTAGTTTTACGGTGCAGGCGTAATAACAACATATCATGCTATACTGCTCGCCCTAACAGTTAACACACTTGGAATTGCATTTACAGAAATACATAATAAATTGAAAGCCAAAGCGATCCGCTATTGATCGTCTGGTAAAACAGTAAAGTGAAGGTTGCTGGCTGAGTTTTTCACTGGGTCAGGGAAGAAACCGGAGTTAAGGATAGCATAGTTGAAATCAGGACAAAGAAATGGACATGGGCCGGACACCTTGTACGTAGGCAGGACAACTGGTGGTCATTAGGGGTAACTGACTGGATTCCCAGAGAAGGCAAAGGCACGGAAGGCACTCCTTCTTCTTTTTCTTTGGCTTTTGTGAAGTGTTGACTGCTTTATTCTGCACATCTTTTCATTCTAATGTACACGTGTGTAAATGTGCTAGGCTCTCCCTTCCGAATAAAGCCATCTGTCTAGGCTGTTATGAAGGACAGCTCATGACCAATAATTCAGCTTCACTGAGTATTCATTTTTATACGACAGTCAATTCATTGCAACGGGAAAGAGAAACAACTTAATATTTAAGGAGAGATAATTTATCCAGCGTGTACAGTTTGCTGAAGAGCTATTCACGGGGGGGGGGAGAGCTAGATGAACAGGAAGGACAGGAATGGACAGAGACCATTATCGTATGAAATAAGCTTTATGATTGAATGGAAAACTTAATAAAAACGGACTGATTTTTTTCTGCTTTGCTGAAAGGCTTGCTGATAGAGTTGCTCAGAGGGTGCCTTCAAAGTTCAACTAAAGGTTTTTGAGCTGACTGATTTACATGAATGTCCAATTAAAAGCTTGATCGCACACCTTTTTTTGCGTAGAGCTTAAGACAGTCAAATTACATTGTTGCGTTATTTGTGCAGTTCAGCTAGTTCTCTCCGACCACGAAGCAACCTTTGCTGAACACAAGTTTTCCCCAACTGCTGAGAGGCGGGGACGCAAGAAATTTAATTGCCACTTTCGCCATGGCCGGAAATCTCGCCAAAGGCTGATTTTCATCTGGCATTTTTAGAGACCATAATTAAAAGCATGAAATAAACTGTATTTTTTCTGATAAATATTGCCGGGAAGAAACTGGTGAAGAAAAACTGTATTATTTTCTGCGCTTTTACAGTATCCATGACGTTTTATTACACATTGACAGGAGCCTCTCTTGTATAAGGGTGGCTAATGAAGAGTTGCACTGGTAAAAAATTCAAATGCGCCATATTCATCGTTGTGGCGATCGTAGCAACAATCAAACTCCCAAATGACGTAGAAAGGACGGTGTCACATTTGATTATTCCTTCACTTTAAACGCGATTGTTATGCTTTTTGTCGCGTACTTCAAGGATACCGCTTTTACGAGGCTATTTTCAATAGAAATAATTTTGGAGCGGTACTGTGTAACGCGTGAACCTCTTCGAACGTGACTCTCGGGCGTTGTCGGGAGGAAGCTTAGCAGGATTTATTGTTTTTTCTCACCGGAGTTGGAGGCCCAAACGCCAGCTCCCATCGAATCAGTATTCGGCCTCTTGTATATTCTTTGACGTTGCTCATATAGGCAGCCGGCAAGGGCGAGTGCCACGACTGAGAATTTCGCCTGCCACGCTTCATAAAGGTCAGCGTAAATCCTGTTTACGCGTGGTGACGTATGTTGGGATATTATTTTTACTTCTCCAGCTTTTTAATAAGGCGGCGTGACGCCTCCTTACTTTGCCGTTTTCAGAATTTTCTCCTGCACGAATCTCGCCCACTATGTTGTAAATACAAATTTGCAAGATTGTATGCCGCCGGAACTGCGTGAAACTCCAGAGTATGGGGTCGACTTGTGGCCCATAAATTCAGGCATTGCGGTGTATTTGCTGCACGTTTGTCGCACCTAATTTGTGATTTTTATAGCTGTAGAAGTAAAGCTCGTCGTACGTGCTAGGGTGTCGCAGCATATATTTCGCATATTTCAGAATCAATGTGTTCACATAACAAATAATGCAAAGTGCATAACACAAATGAACCTATTTGCTCATTTAAGATTGCTTGGGGCCAGGGGTGGTTTTAAAAAACCGTTTGTTTGTTTCACGAAGCATGCACATAGTGACGTTCAATATTGCAATGCTTGTTATGTTTAGAATGCTCTTTTTTTTGTGCACAAGTTCTTCTCACTCGAGACAAGCATCACACAAACACGAGATGTTTATTATTCACTGCCTAAGTGAAGAAACTGTTTTTATGTATTTTTATATTTTTGGTCAATAATTCAGAAACTTTAAGTCATGCCTATTTGAAAGACGACCGGGTTGCCGGGTGCAGACGTCGAGCCAAATTCATGACCTTACGATCCCGTTAGGGACAAAACTTTTCAAGTGTGAATACACTTTATAAGCGACTCCAAACCATCCACCGCCGTCGGCGACGTCCACAGTCTTCTCTCTATCTTTAAAAGAAAGAGGAATTGGCGGGCCGCAGCGCGACGCTCTACCGAATAAGCCACGGACGCGACGCTGATATCGGTGTCAGTAACGCGCCTTATATCTTTAACGCCGCTGCGCGCGTCCCCCTACCCTTCGCTCGCTCCTCCGCTCTCCTCGTTCGCTGCAGCTGCGCGCGCACCCCTCTCTCTCGCGCGCCCGCCTTCTCTCTGTCTCCCGTCGAGAGCGGGTCGTACGATGGATGTCCCGGAGGCAACGCTACCATCAACAACGAATGCAGTACAACCAAATGCCAGCACTGCACCCGTCGTTGGAGGTGACGGTACCGCGGTGGTTTCGCCGACGTTGGAAGACAAAGCGGCGCTGCGAAGGGCTCGTGAGACCGAACGTAAGCGGGCGAAGCGTGCAGCGGATGCCGAACTGCGTGCTCGCGAGGCCGAGTGCAAGCGGCGAAGCGTGCAGCGGATGCCAAACTGCGCGCTCGCGAGGCCGAGGACAAGCGGGTGAAGCGTGAAGCGGATGGTGAACTGCGCGCTCGCGAGGCCGAGATAAGGCGTCAGCATCGAGCCGCGAACGCGGCCCAAGCAACGCGGCACGACAACGCAAGCATCAGGCGGAGAAGGGCGATGAAGGCCGGCGTCAAGACGCCGCTCGCAATCTTCAACGGCGAGTGGATGTTCCCGAAACCGTTCGAGCCAGTGAACGTGCCGCGCGGGAGAGGGTGCGAGCCCTGGACTTTGCTCGTCCGGACGTGCGTTTCAAACGCGACTTTGTGGATCGCAGCTTCGGTCACAGCTGCGCCGTGTGTGACCGGCTGTGGTTCAATAACAACTTGAGCTGCATTTCCGGCGTGAGGAACGAGACCAAGAGGTTGAACGCGTTGCGGGTTCTTTGGAACGAGTTCGGAAGACGGTCGGGCGAACACCGATGCGACGACATGGATGCGCAAGACCCGCGGCTGGCTCCCTTCGGTGCGTTCGGGGTGTGTGCGTCTGGCCGAGAGTCCCTGCTGGCCGGGTGGGTTCCGCCGTTGAGCAAGAGCCATGGCTACGCGTACCCGCCTCGTCCCGCGGACCTGCCCGATCTGAACCCAGTGGAAGAGCGCCTCATCTCACCTCGACTCCCCTTCATGAGCATCACGCGGCTCACGCGGGGCAACGGTCAGTACGGCATTAAGGGACAGATCGTGAACGTGCCCATCGACGTTCCGAGCGTGGTGGAGTGTCTTCCGTGGCTGGTTCTCGAGGACGTTGCGATAGACGTGCACGTGAAGCGGAGGCTGGTGAGTCCGGCTACGTACAGGCACGGACTGGTGAAGCGTGGTAACATCTTGGCGTGGTTGAAGCACCTGGAGCATGCGCCGTTGTATGTCGCTAGCGGCGTGCGCATCGACTGGAGTCGGATGGGTGTCTTCGATGACGATGATGCGGCCGTTTGTGAAGGTGAACGCGCCCAGGGGGGAGACGACGCGGATGACATCGAGACTGTCTCCGAAAACATAGATTTGGACGACCCCGTGCAACTAGCCATTGCCCTCAATGCCATGTCAAAGACGATCTTCTTTAATGAGGAGAATGGGCGCTCTCTTGATGAGAGATGATGGGGAGTGAAGCGGTGAACTGGACGATGCCGCTGCCGCTGACAAGCTGAACGATCAGTCGCATAGCCTGCACCTCGCTCCGGGTGAGAACCGCGTCCCACTGGCGCTCTTCATGGATGCGTATGCGGAAGAGCTCGCCTTCCCCACGATATACATGGGCGTGCCTCGCAAGATCATCGGTCCGCGTTGCACGCCATTCGCCATGGCCAGCAGCGAGATACGGCGCACCGACCAGCGTGGAGAAACGCCGGAGCACGTCTTGTGCATGGCCGCGAAATTGATGCGGTACAACGTTGCGGAAAGCAACATAATGTTTTGCACCAACAAGACCACTGGTTTCATCACGCGCGAGCAGCTCGAGAGTGGCGGTAAGCAGTTCCTGGAGGAGGTGCTGGACCGCGACCTCGCATTCATGCGGGCCGTTCCAAATACGGTCCAGTACTGGCAGGATCGCAGGAGTGAACTCTTCGCAACGATCCGCCAGTTGGGCAAGCCGCACGCGTTCCTGACCATGTCCGCGTTCGAGGTCCACTGGGAGTGCCTGCTCGAGACCCTGGAGCGACTGCGGGTTGGGCCCGACGGCACGCCTCGGCCCGTGTCCGAGATGATGGCCTGGGAGCGCGTGGAGCTCGTGAACGAAGACCCCGTTGCCTGCGCGATGTACATCAACAGGATCTTTGACGTCATCATGAACGTGCTCGCCGACCGAAACTGCTCGCCGTTCCGCCCGTACGTGATCCGGGATTACTTCAAGCGGGTGGAGTTCCAGCAGAGAGGAAGCGCGCACGTGCGCGTGATATTTTGGCTCGAAGAGGCGCCCGAAGAGGAGCTCACCGGTGAGGAAGGTGCCATGCCCAAGACCCTCGAGATGGTGGCCCAACTTCTCACGCTCGACACTACGCTCCTCAGGCGGCCGCGTACGCAGACGCATCAGCACACACACACGTGCTACAAGCGCGGCCGCATCAAGTGCCGGTTCGGGGCACCCTTCATGCCCAGTGATGAAACGAGGATCGTGGTGCCGTTTCCACCTGCGCCGGAAAGAGACGATGCGGAGAGTGAGCGGGAACGTCAGCGTCTCAAGGCCCTCAAGAAGAAGTATGATGAAATGCACGTGGGCCTCGAGTCCGGCGACTTTGAGGATCTGGCCTCGTTCCTACGCGCTTTCGGCCTGCTCTTCGAGAAGGAGTATATGGATGTCCTGCGCGCCGGCCTTTCGTGACCCGGCGTCCTCCATCGAAGGACCCCGGTGGAGAAGTTTGTGAATGCATTCAACGCGTGGATAGGCCGGGTCTTGGATTCGAATATGGATATGCAGATAATACTCGATCACTACGCGTGCGCTTCCTACGTGGTGGACTATGTCAATAAGTCCGACCGTGGACTGTCCAACCTTAAACGCACCGTTGCCAAAATCCTCAAAACGAATCCCAACGACGACATCGAAGCCGTGATCCGCAAGCTTCGTGTGGACATCTTTAAAGGAATTGAAATGTCAGCACAGGAGGCGGCCTGGTTTCTGCTCAAACAGGACATGTCGCACAAGAGCCGGGAGGTGGTGTACGTCCCCACGTGCTACCCCGAACAACGGGTGCGCGTACGCAAAACGCTTGCCGAGTTAGAGGCGCTCCCTCCGGGCTCCACCAACGTCTGGAAAGCGAGCCTCGTGCAAAAGTGCGAGGCCAGGCCGCCTACCCTCAACGACGTATGCCTCGCCGACTTCGCCAGCAAGTACGGCTGGCAAAGAGTGATTTACGTTACGTGCTCAGGGTACGGCCGGCTGTGATACGCTACCGCAGATACAACCCCGGTAACGATGTGGAGTCGTATATGCGGGAAAATGTCCTTCTATACGTCCCGTTCCGAAGCGAAACGGTTGATGTGTTGGATGGTAATAGGTATGTGTCCATCTACGAGAACAACAAGCAGTTGATCGAGGTAAAACGAAAAAAATACAACCTGGCGAATGCCGATGCACTGGTCCAAGAAATGGTGGAGTTCCACTACGCCGAGATGCTGCGGCTCAGGCGAGAGAGAGAGGAGGATGAAGAAAGAACAATGCAAGAAGAAGAAGAATGTAATGAAGATGACGGGTGCGCGCGGGTACAAATCCCCGAACGACGAGATGCAGAGGCTTGTGTGTACGCGGATGTGCTGCCTAACAAGCGCCTGCTCCGACTGTTCAAGGAGGTCAGTACGCCGTGTGCTTCGGTACGCAAACGGCGCGGAATCATGGAACGAGAAGAGTACGTCTCGATGATTCGCAGCACCAACCCCGAGCAGTACGAGTTGCTGCGCGAGATTCTGCACCGTCAGACCACGCCGGGCAGCCTCCGCTGCGGGTCTTCTTCACGGGACCTGCGGGTTGTGGCAAGACCTTCGTGCTTAATCACACCATGGGCGTGTATAACCGCTGTGCGGACTGCTGCAGTGCCGTTGGCTTGGAAGACGGCTCCTCCTCATCCGTCCCTTCTGTCTACAACGCATACGTGATCTGTGCCAGTACGGGAAAGGCCACCGTTGCTGTGGGTGGATCCACCGTCCACAGTGCCTTCAAACTCGTGCGGGCTGCCCGTGGAAAGCGACAGGACGCCCGACTTGGAGTCATGGGGGACAGTGGACTCCGACCTAGTGACCTGAACACCTTCCGGTGTGCCTTTCGCAGAGTCAAGTGCGTCCTCATAGACGAAGTCAGTATGATGTCCGCCGACCAACTCAGACTGGTTGAGTGCCGTCTGCGCCAGATCACGCAGCGACTCATCGAACCCTTTGGTGGACTGGACGTCATCCTCTCACTGGCACGCGCGGGCGGCAGTTGCCGCCCGTGCGTGCCAGCGAGATCTTCAAGCGGCCCCGCAGTGCTGATGGTCTCCACGGATTCAGCACTGTCACCTGGCATCATCTCGAATGCTTCCCGCTCGTGAGAGTCGTGCGCCAGTCCGACGTCACCTTCTCCGCGGTCCTCACCAAGATTGGGGACGGCCGCGCGCTCTAGCCCGAAGAAGTAAAGCTTCTCGAATCCAGGTTCGTCACGGTCGAGGAAGCCACCGAGTGCGCACCCACCGCCGTGCGCATCTTCTACTCAAACGCCGATGTCACGCGTTTCAACGAGACCGTGCCCCGTTCGCAGGACGACTTCGTGGTGCTTCGCGCACGTGATCGGTACCTCGGCTGCAAGACGCCGCATCTGCTCGAGAATGCCAAGCGCAGGGTTGCCCGCATGGTTCCCAGCGAGTTTGCAAATCTGCCCGGGGAAGTCATGGCCGTGGTTGGCAGGCCCTACATGATGACTCATAACATCAATCTCGTGGATGGTCTGGTCAACGGTGCGGTTGGAGTCTTGCGCCTGGTGAGCTTGCCGGCCAGTTGCCTGATGATGGAGAGGAAGTGGATGAAGAAGGAGAAGGAGACGAGGATGAAGAGACGCGCGTGAGGCGACTGTGGCTCGAGTTCGATGTGCCCGGTACCGAAAAGCTCATGCGTGCGCGCACCGCTCGGGCCGTTCACGAGGCCCGTTCCAACGGCTACGACGTGACCAGCGAGAACTGGATACCCATCGAGATGCAGTCGGCCACCTTCACGGTAGATCGAAAGGCCGGCATAGCTTGTAAACGGACGCAGTTCCCCCTTGTCCAGTCCAGCGCCATCACCGTGCACAAATCTCAGGGGGGAACCTACGCCTCGGTCGTGTACGACTACTCCAAGACGCACCCGCAGAAGCTCGTCTATGTTGCGCTCTCCCGGTGTACCAACCTCAACGGACTATATCTCACCAATGCTGAGGGAGACCACACTTTCTACCACAAGAAATACAATCCCGACAAACCCATGCTCGATGAGTTTCGGAGGCTCGAGAATCACCGTCTCGTCACCGTCACGCAGTGCTACCTCTCCGCTCTGAGGGACCAGCATTTCCGCAGGGTGTTTGAGGGTGGCTGTAGGGAGTTCACGCTCGCGCTCCTAAACGTCCGCTCTCTCTCGGCGCATGCACTGGACGTTGCCAAAGACCCCGTACTCTCCAGAGTTGATTTTCTCTGCCTCACGGAGACCTGGAACCGCTCCTCCGGTGACTGCGCTGCCGATGTCTCCCTGAGTCACTACGATCGCGTGACCTGGGCCCTCGCCGAGAGAAGGGCTGTTGGAGTGGACGTCTTCCTAAAGCACTACCGGCCCTACAGTGAAGAGCTCAGGCGACAGCAGGACCGGACCCAACTCCTGGTCTTACAGCGTGCCGACCTCGCTCCTGATGCATCGCCGCGAACGTGTCCCACTGACGACCCGTGCTCCTTCGCCCGAAGTAGAAGCCGGGGCGAGTACTGCGGCGTGTGCTTGGTTGGACACGTCTACGCCAACGTCCTCTCACATGCCGTGTGTACTTCGCCGCTCAGAGACGACTCCCCGTACGCCTCCGTCTACACCAGTGCCTACTCCGGCGATGCCGTCCTGGTTGTGACCGTCTACCTGGCCCCGAATCTCTCGAGTGATGACGTCTTAGAGCAGATGTTTGCGGCGATGGAGAGTGAGTCTGTGCGCGCGCGTCCCTCGGTTCCGATTGTGGTGGTGGGTGACTGTAACGTGGACATTAGAAAGGACAATGGCTGGTTGGTTGACCATATGCTGAACAATTACTCGATGACCTGACTGTCTCTCGAGTTTCCGACCACGATCAACGGTGGCTTCATAGACTTGGCGTTCAGTAGGAACTGTACGGTCCGCTCCGTTTTTCTGATCCGCTCACCATACATTTCTCGGATTACAAAGCGCTGGTACTAACCGTGAGCTACAACGATAACACGAATAGGTGCTAATCTGTAGTGTAGTTCGTGTGTGTGTGTGTGACGCGCTCGCGATGTGTGCATTTAATGCATCGTATGAAAATCGTGAAGTGTAAATAAATAATACTTCGTATATAATGTGTCTGTGTACAAATGCTTCATGACAAACAACACTTAAATTCATTAATTACACTTTAATCATCATCATCAGTAATAAAACTCGCAAGCATTTCCCCGAGGGTGAACATGGTTAAGTGTGAATGCACGGGGTGATGCTATGAGGGGGAGTAAAGTTCGAATCCGTTGGCATTCGCCAGTGAGTTAACGTAAACTCCCTCGTGTGATCAAATTGCGATTCCCAGGAACCACTACATCATAAAGGCACCATAGTGTGATTAATAAATATAATAGTGCGAATTAATAAATACCCCTCATAGCATCACCCCGTGCATTCGCACTTAACCATGTTAACCCTCGGGGAAATGCTTGGGAGTTTTTATTAGTGTCATGGCTACTTAGGCGGCCTTAAACTTCTATTTTGGTGCATTTAGTTATGTTCTTTTGTATTTTGCAGAGAAACCCTAAGCAAGCCTAACAACAATCCTTCATTTTGATCTTTTTCAGATGTGTTGGCCGATGTATTCACCTGTCTTGCGGCCCGTCAGCAGCCTGGTTTACACACATCAAGACACCTCAACCCAAGCCAAGTGCCCCTCCAAAGACAGAGCCACTGAGCTCTTCTTCCTCACTTAAACTTCAAACCTGGAGTGGGAGATTGGCGAGGAATGGAATGGATTTATGAAATTGTATAAATTTAAAAACCAAAAAGTAATACCGACAAAATAAAGATGAAGTGTTAAGTTTAACTTCGCCTTTTGGCTAGCAGGTTTTTTTTAAAATTGCCTGCCACCGACGTTGACGGTACGAGAAGCTGCTAATGCTAGTGCATCAAGAGTATTCGTGTGTAAATTTGCCAAAAAATATCCGCAACAAAATGAAAGTGAACTGGCAATACAGTGACTAATAAACATCGCCTACCGCGGTTTGCTTCTATAGACGATACATTTTTACGTATTGACTCATTCACTGAAATGTTCTAACCGTTTTCTGTATCTCGCGAATCATCCAACTTGTCCACATAGTCAATATGAAAGGCACTAGGAATTTAAAAGTTTTTTTATTTATTTACAGCTTCTTGCCTAATGCTTCAAAATTATGCAAGAGTGGAAAGAACTATCCTTCTATTTCTGTTTTACTGCTGATTCAAAATAATAATATTCATTGCTGAAATATAAAATATAATGCTGTAATAAATCTCTTAAGTAGTTCAAGTAGAACACTGGCGATAAGGTTCTAGGTCTTGGCTACTTTGATTACTTTTGGCCTAATGACTGACTCCGTTTGAAATCGATATCCGGCGACAATACTGCTGGACGGCTAGCTCAGATTGCAGAACAATCTGCCGGAGTGAATGTTCACGTGTAGGTACTAGCATTTTAGCAGTAGCAGAAATAATTCACACTATATTTGTATACCCAGTGACGAAATATTTTGCTGAATCTGTGTTCATAAGAATTATTTTTTTGGGCGTAGAGTGTGCCCACTTGTTAAACCGATAATACCCGGGTTCACAGTATGGTGGCTAAGGACATGCTTTGAAAATTAGAAGTATAAAAAATACATAGAAAGGCATCAGTACTTGAGTTAGTACGCTGCCGCAATGTTATGTTTAGTATACTTCACATTACTCGCATCCTTCCGAGTCTCTTTGTCACCTTTTTAAAGATGCCTAGAGTTTATTTATTGCTTTCTTTTTTCAATTCATCAAATAAACAGCCATATTTTAGTTTAAAAAAGATACTAGTTATTTTCATATTAGTTCTAAATATTTTAGTTAATCCTGCTTTTCTGATATTGACCAAGTTACACGGCTAAACTGGCAAAGGTCTACAGCAAGGTAAAGTGAAGAGCCGATTTCGCAACTCAAAGAATATTAAACAAGGTTAGGAATATATACTGCAATTTTCTATTTACAAGAGCGCGGTAGATAGTCTGTAAAGCTTAGGATATTTCATTCGCAGTCCAGAAACAAACTGTCCGATCAGACCGGGTCTTATACGTAAGGCTTGTAAGCTGGCAATGTTAAAATGGTGAGAATGGCCGACACATAACTAGGTATGAGAAAAGCTGGAGAAGAGATGGCTATGCCAGTGAGAATGCATATTGTCTTTACCGTGTGCATTGACGGGCTTTCAAGGATGTGAAAGGGCAAGAAAATACTAGGAAGCATCACAGCCTAATACCCTATATTGAAGGGCGTGGAGCAAGCGACTCGTATCGTTTTTAATATGTGATCCAGATGTAGGGCTTCTGACTTGGCTACCATTAAGGTGGAAAACCAAAGACCATGCTTCTTTCGACCGACCAATCTGAGAAAACGGCAGAGCCGAATGACGCTGTGAAAGGCCGTTGGCGTTATCCCAAGGGAATACTCAGACCAAAAGAGTACTTCGTGATCAATATTAAAACATTCATAAAGGCAAGCATATGTTCTGAGGGAGGCAGATTTTTGTCATCATGGCTTTAGCATACGTCACGTGCCTGCTTATGTTAATTTCTTATTTTTTCGTAATCTTTCTACAACTATTTTTCTTGTATTTCTGTGTCACTACTTCTCTTGTAATTCTGTTATTTCGCTGCATTCATAAACAACCACACTTAACACGGCAGCTGCTCTGTGTCCTGTCTTCGTCAGTTGCTCTTCTTTTTTTCCCTGCTACAATCAGCTAAAGCGGGTGTTTTGGGGCTTAAAACACGTGACTTCACCAAAATTATAATCGAAAATGCTGTGCGGTATAACCGCCAGTGAAATTCAAACGCGCATAAATATACAAAAAGTATTCCGATTTTGCGATGGCATTGTGGTTGTTAATTTAGCGTAGCCAGAATATGTGTTCATCTTTTAGGGTGGTGAACTAAAAAAGCCAAATGGCCTAGTCATGACCAAGTGGTACACGAGTGAAAGCCTGCACTTTTTCGAAAAAAAACTTCGGTATACTTTATAAATAAATAATACTCGTTTGCTTGATTTAAAAGGAGATAACTTCTTAGTAAAGAAAGGTAGTAAAATGCAATTCAGTAAAATTTGTCACCAGGTTATTAGAAGAACAGCACTAACACAAATGTTTAGTCTATCATTACGTAGTAAGACACCATATTTGCGCCTTAGTAATGTACTAACTTCAATTAACCAACTACACGTTTACTCTTGTTTTGTGAACATGTCTGTGTTCAATGTCATCATCATCATCATAATCATCATCATCAGCCTGTCTACGTCCACTGCAGGACAAAGGCCTCTCCCATGTTCCGCCAGTTAATCCGGTCCTGTGCTTGCTGTTGCCAATTAATACCCGCAAACTTCTTAATCTCATCTGCCCACCTAACCTTCTGTCCCCCCCTACCCCGCTTCCCTTCTCTGGGAATTCAGTTGGTGACCCTTAATGACCAGCGGTTATCCTGTCTACGTGCTACATGCCCGGCCCATGTCCATTTCCTCATCTTTATTGCAGCCATGATATTCTTAACTCCCGTTTGTCCCCTAATCCACTCTGTTCTCTTCTTGTCTCTTAAGGTTACACCAACCATTTTTCTTTCCATTGCTCGCTGCGTCGTCCTCAATTTAAGTTGAACCCTCTTTGTGAGTCTCCAGGTTTCTGCTCCGTAGCTAAGTACCAGCAAGATACAGCTGTTATATACCTTCCTCTCGAGGGACAGTGGCAGTCTACTTGTCATAATTTGAGAGTGCCTGCCGAATGTGCTCCACCCCATTCTTATTCTTCTAGTTACTTCAATCTCGTGGTTAGGCTCTGCGGTTATTACCTGCCCTAAGTAGACATAGTCTTTTACAACTTCAAGTGCACTATTACCTATCGCAAAGCGCTGCTCCTTTCCGAGGTTGTTGTACATTACTTTCGTTTTCTGCAGATTAATTTGAAGACCCACCTTTCTGCTCTCCTTGTCTAACTCCGTATTAATGAGTTGCAATTCGTCCCCTGAGTTACTCAGCAATGCAATGTCATCGGCGAAACGCAGGTTACTGAGGTACTCTCCATTAACTCTTATCCCTAACTGTTCCCATTCTAGGCTTCTGAAAACGTCCTGTAAGCACGTAGTGAATAGCATTGGGGAGATTGTGTCCCCCTGCCTTACACCCTTCTTTATTGGTATTCTGTTGCTTTCTTTATGAAGCACTATGATAGCAGTTGATCCCCTGTAGATTTCTTCCAGAATGTTTATATATATTTCATCTACGCCCTGATTCCGCAGTGTCTGCATGACGGCTGATATTTCTACTGAATCAAGCGCCTTCTCGTAATCTATGAAGGCTATGTATAGTGGTTGGTTATACTCTGAGCATTTCTCTATTACCTGATTGATAGTATGAATGTGGTCGATTGTTGAGTAGCCTGTTCTAAATCCTGCTTGTTCCTTTGGTTGATTGAATTCTAATGTTTTCTTTACTCTGCTAGCAATTACCTTTGTAGATAGCTTGTATACTACAGAGAGCAAGCTGATCGGCCTGTAATTCTTCAAGTCCTTGTCATCTCCTTTCTTATGTATTAAGATGATGTTAGCGTTCTTCCAAACTCTGGTACTTTTCCCGTCAGGAGACACCTCGTAAATAGAGTGGCTAGTTTTTCCAACACAATTTGTCCTCCATCTTTCAGCATATCTGATGTTACCCGATCCTCACCAGCAGCTTTGCCTCTGTGCATGCTCTCCAAAGCTTTTCTGACTTCTTCTATCATTACCGGTGGGGTGTCGTCTGGGTTACTGCTAGTTCTTATAGTATTAAGGTCGTGGTTGTCTCGGCTACTGTACAGATCTCTGTAAAACTCCTCCGCTATTTTAACTATCCTATCCATATTGGTAGTTATTTTGCCTTCTTTGTCCCTTAGTGCGTACATCCGCCTTTTGCCTATCCCAAGTTTCCTCTTCACTGCTTTGACGCAGTGAAGAGGAAACGGGGGAGTTTCGACTCCCTCTCACGCCTAGCCGTGCGTGGCTTTGCCGTGGCCGAGGAAAAGGGGATCCTGGGGGTTGAGCCGACGCTGGGTGATTGGACCGTTAAGGCCCCCCGGCAGAGGCAACACACCCCTTTGGCCCCGGTTTCACGTAGACGGCACCCCTGAGCTGACCCACCCAGGGGAATCGGCAGTCGCCTTTTCCTATCTCTCTCTCCCTACATCTTCGTCTTTATCTGTTACTATTTATCTGTCCTGTCTTCTACTCTCTTCCGTTTACTTCCAAACTTTCTGGCGGCTAGGGTTAACCCTGTGCAAATAGCCTACCCTGGTCTAGGCGCATTGGGTTATAGTGGCGTTGTACGGCTGGCGTCTGCAGGTTTCAGCATTTGTAAACTTGTAGCGTCCCCTCGTTGGGCTCCGTGGTGGGTGGCCGCCAACGCTGCTGAACAACAATAAGGAAGACATGCATGGAGCATTCCCACTACTGTCTGATCGTACCGGCTTAAAGCAGGTACGCACCGATGATCTCACCAGAGAAGGATTGGCCACCCTGGTGCAGTATCTGGCCACCCCCTCCCGTAGGCATTCGTCAATTAACTCACGGCCCTCAGTCCCCACCAGCTGCGGAGCAACTGACCACGGCGGCGGTCAGATCTGCAAAGCAGCAGAGGGTGCTAGGAATCTCTGGATACGGACAAGCCACCATTGGAACTTGAACTTAGCAACTTTTAACGTTAGAACGTTATCTAGTGAGGGAAGTCTAGCTGTATTATTTGAGGAGCTAGAAGCCATTAATTGGGATATAATAGGGCTGAGTGAGGTTAGGAGGACAGATGAGGCCTATACTGTGCTACAGAATGGGCACGTCATTTGCTATCGGGGCTTGGCAGACAGAAGAGAACTGGGAGTAGGGTTCCTAATTCACAGGAACATAGCTGGCAACATAGAGGATTACTATAGCATTAAGGAAAGGGTGGTAGGCATTGTAATTAAACTGAATAAAAGATACAAAATGAAGGTAGTACAGGCTTACGCGCCTACATCCAGCCATGATGACGCTTCAGTTGAAAGCTTCTATGAAGACGTGGAATCGGCGATGAGTAAGGTGAAAACACAGTATACTATAGTAATGGGCGACTTTAATGCAAAGGTAGGAAAGAAGCAGGCTGGAGACCAGGCAGTAGGAGATGATGGCATCGGCACTAGAAACGCCAGAGGAAAGCTACTAGTAGAATTCGCAGAACGCAATAATCTGCGTATTTTGAATACCTTCTACCGAAAACGAGAAAACCGCAAGTGGACATGGAGGAGCCCTAATGGCGTAAATAAGAACAAAATAGACTTTATAATTACTGCACACCCAGGAGTCGTGCAGGATGTGGAAGTGGTTGGCAAGGTAAGATGCAGTGACCATAGAATGATACGGGCTCGAATCCGCCTAGACTTGAAGAAGGAATGACAGAAACAGATACGCAAGAAGCCAATCAATGAGCTAGCACTGAGAGGGAAAGTACAGGAATTCAGAGTGTCACTGCAGAACAGGTACTCTGCTCTTAGCGAGGAAACCAACCTTAGCGTAGATACAATGAATGATAATCTGACGAGTATTATCATGGAGTGTGCAGTGGAAGTTGGAGGCAGGGTAGCTAGACAGGACACCGGCAAGCTTTCCCAGGAAGCGAAGAACCTAATTAGGAAGCGTCAAATCATGAAAGTTTCAAGTACAACAGACAAAATTGAACTGGCAGAGCTTTCGAAGTTGATTAATAGACGTAAAGTATGCGATGTAAGAAGGTATAACATGGAAAGAATTGAGCACGTGTTCAATGTCATATTAAGTTCAATCTCTGGCAAAAGAATATAAAAGAAAACGCTCGAAAAAAGGCATCGTCGGCGTTCAATCATCAAGGTGTGCTAATTACGTGAAAAAATTTGCAGGTTAAATGTACACCACAACAATGTAGATAACTGCATAGACGTACGACAGACGAGAACATACAAAAAGGTGCGCACAGATATTGGCTTCGGAGTACCCTCTTACTGCACTAGCAGAAGCTTGAAGGTTATTTATCATCCTACTTTCAGGAGCACGCCGTGTACCGGTTATCAATTTTGGATGGTTTGCATACATTCACTTGCGGCCTTCTTACTTTAAGTACAGCCGTCAGCACCTTTACCTTGTAGCGACACGTATCCTGAAGGAGTACGGCCACTAGCGTGGGTCCGGTGTTAGCGAGCCACAGGGCACGTGTTAACCGTCGCCGTGGCGAGAACATGATACTGCTCAAAGTCGCAACACTTTATTGTTTGTGGCAACACCAAACGCAGTGCAGCCCGTTGCAAAGGCAAGGCGGAAAAGCAAATAGGCTTTTCCACGCCACGGGCATAAAAGTACTACACTGGGTGCCACGAGCATGTCGCCGTGGTAAAGGTGATCCACGGAGACACAGGGGCCAAGGCCCGGTTGCTCGAGAGAGGGCAAAGGCGCTCGCGTTGGCTTTGGAGGGAGACGGGTCGGCGTAGGTAGGCCACGCACTAGGACACCGTACCACCCTTCAGCCATGCGTACGCAGTGGGGCAACAAAAGGTGACGTTCGCCTCGGGCGTGAGGTGCCGTCAGCGAAAACCGACGAGCCCCGAGCGACGGGAGTCGATGAACGGAAAAGATTGCGTGGCTCACCGTTTGCAGTCCCGGAGAGTATCTAACTGCCCGCTACCGACACAGCGTGCGAAGACCTCTCGGGAGACTCCGCGCGCGGCGCCACAGTCAACATCCGCTACCGTGGCAGGGGGTCAAGCGTCACTCCGCTCTCCCAGCGCGGCAGACCGCGAAGAAGGGGAGACATGTCGGGACATGGAAACGGCAGCAAAGGCGGCGAAGCCCGTGCAAAGGCAGCGGGCCAGCCTCAATGCCCACAACCTCGAATTCTCCGACGTCTGGCCTCGGCTCGCTTTAACTGAGGTCAGTGCCACCTAGCGTTGAAATGGACAAGTTAGCTGCAGTTGACGATAGAGGGAGGAGACGTTGGTTTCACTTGGACATTTCTGCATCCAGTCTGCCTGGTCTACATGACCGGCGGTCGAATGCACTAACTTAGCGTCCTATTTTCGCATCGTTTCACTCGTGGCTACGTTATCGCGCACACCAACGGCATTCGTTGTCGTATACTTATCTCGACAATGAACCATTGCGTGCGATAGCTTATGCACCTTTCCAGATTGAATTTTCAGCTGCTGCTAGAAACAAACCGCATGCATAAAAGCACAGCAAATACACGTTTGTGGTGTTTGTAAAAGTTGCACAATAAATAAATCTGAGATACTGGGGCGTTGTTCATCTTGAGATTGATTATTTTCAGACAACGTGAATGGGACTGTTCTAGTGAGTTTCTGTTCACTTGACGCCGTCTTCTCGGTTTACGCTGCACGAAAGATGGGGTCTTGGAGTGCAAGATTTGTTCGTATCATAGTATTTGCGGTTTGACGTGACAGGACCACAATTCTTTTATGAGGGGTGTCGTAGTTCAGGGCTCCAGAAATTTGACTGTGGTTCATTACTGTACACATGAGTGTGAGTACACAGACCTAACATTTAATTTGTGCGTGTTGCAAGCAAGTAATGTGCGTGGATACAATATTAAAGGACCCCATCATCCGTACAGAATTAGCTGAACGGGAAGGCATACTCTGAATTGTGAGAACAGCTCAATTAACGCTGTCTGAAAATGAATGAATGAGATCATCAACAACGCCACGATATTTCAGATTTATTTATGGTACAACCTTTACAAACACAATAAACGTGCGCTTGCTTTGGTTTTTATACAAGTGATGTTCTCCTGGGTGGCTCAGTGGTAAACGCGTCGCCTTCACTCACTCATGCATGTGATTTCTTTTGAGCAGCAGATGTGAGTTCAAACTCGAGAGGTGCAGAAACTGTCACATGCAATGGTTCATTTTCGAGGTATATATACAACGAACACCATGGGCGCGTGTGGTAACGTTGCCAAGAAAGAAACGTGGCGAAAACGGTATGCCAAGCGAGTGCATTTGACCCACCAGCCAGGTATACTAGAAACAGAAATCTATTAGTGAAACCGACGCATGATCTATCTAGCATTAACTGCAGCAAGTATATCATTTTCAACGTTTGGCGGCAGTGACCTCAGTCCAAGCGAGCCAAGGCTTGCATCGGAGCGTTTGAGTTATAAATGCTGAAGGCTATATATGCGCCATAACGTAATCTGAAAGTGCTATTCATGCGTAATACAAAAATTGAAGTTTGTCAAAATTTTTCGTAAGTTTCTTGCAATTGCTGCATAGTAAAATGATGTATCTATGAAGCATCTGACAAGAGAGGTGGCTTAGTAGTCACCTATATTCAGTTACAGCCTAAAAATGAGTGAAAGATCCGCCCACAGCAGTCATCGAACCACCCAGACAGGATTTTCATATGTACCTCACTAAAACTTATGGTTATTCACGTGACGTCACGAATTTTCGCGTATTTGAGGTTTAAAACTTGGCCGTGCAGGCATATGGTAATTTCGAAAGTTTATGTCAAAAACTTTTACTTTGCAAATTTCATTGAAAATTCCGACTTCACTGCTCACCCAAAGGTTCAATTTTAACAACAAACGATAAACAGTTATTTGTTATTATGCATAGTATTGGCAGCAGTATCAGTGAAAAAGTGCTTAGGCTTAGAACTAAAATCGCCAATTGTTGCTTCGTTGCAGAGATGAATGACAGGCGCGCTGTCGTACTTGGGGCGGAGCAGTTATTTATTCTGAGGTTGTGGCCAATTGTAGTTACGCGCGCTCAAAAAGCTGGTTGTGAATGGCAAAATTTATAGGTGCTGGTTAGCACAGGGATTATGCGAACATTGTAAACCATGCCTAAAACAACTAAATACTCGCGTTTACCATCCCTGTACGTAATTTTTTAATAGTTTACTGCTTTGCCTACAGAAAGAATGCACTTGCGGAATATATTCGAGTAGTCGCACATTGCTTTGTTTCAAACTCGTACACTCAAGACTTTCAAAGTTGATTATTCAGGCATCGTTTAACTCAGTGGACTCTGTACAAGAACAAAATATGTGAAGTACGTGTGGGGTTTGACGTACGCGATAAACGATATTGAAATTACAAAGCATGCTGTAGTGGGTGATTACAGATTAATTTTCAGCGCATGTGGTCGTTGCATGATTACAAGTTTAAACTCCACCAGTGTTTCAGAGATGTGAGCCCCATCTAAAAGCAGCCGCATTTGCAGGAAAGTGAGTGCTTAGCTACCTAACGCGGCTATAAAATATCACTTCTGTTTTCTGTGATAGCAATTCACCAGAAAAGCACAACAGATGATTTATTTCCTTATTTCGTCTGGTGCTTCCTTGTGTAGCCCCGCCATGGTGGTCTTGTGGCTAAGGTACTCGGCTGCTGATCCGCCGGTCGCGGGATCGAATCCCGGCTGCGGCGGCTGCATTTTCGATGGAGGCGAAAATGTTGTAGGCCCGTGTGCTCAGATTTGGGCGCACGTTAAAAGAACCCCATGTGGTCGAAATTTCCGGAGCCCTCCACTACGGCGTCTCTCATAATCACATAGGGGTTTCGGGACGTTAAACCCCACAAATCAATCAATCAATGCTTCCTTGTGTAAATAACAAATGGGAATACCAAGATTATGATACCTTATTCTATCAATGCGACCATAACACTGATAATGTTTGGCGTTCTGTATTACTATACTACCAGTTTCAGTCACGTTACACATAAGCAAAGCATGCTGAGACACCGTTTACAAGTTGATGGGAGGCTTGTTACGAATACAAATCATTTCTTGCATGCATTTCACTCCAGCACGGATGAAGCTAATGTGTTTATAACCATAGTTCTTACCATTACGAGATAAGACACACTGACGTGCAGGTGTTGCGAACTCACAGGAATATTACGGGTCGCGGTCTTAATGGCCACGTTTAGCGTTACTCTGAACTGCCATCAGCGCTTATTTCGAGCAGTAACGTGGAGTCAGGTGGCGAAAATGGCTGGACCAGCAAATGTGTTCTGGCTGCGCTGAACTGTCACAACAAATATTGTTTTTGAGCACATGAAGGTGATGTAAGATAAAGAAATATTTGTGGGCATGCCATAGAAAGCCACAATAGAACTCTCGCGGAAGTTGTGATAGTTTGCAACAGCACGTGAAAACGACCTCATCAAGTCGCACAATCTTGTCAACAAAGAGAGTAATTGCTGTTCATACGTGGAGGTATTCTTCATTTACAATTATGAGCTGAATTAGGTATCACATATTTGTATTTTCGGTTTCCCGTCAACATTTTGTTTACATGTGCATACAGCTTTTTCCCCATTTTTAGCGAAATCTCTCTTCAACAAGTATAGATATGCATTTACAATTTACTTATCTCGGACAGTCACTTGACACACTTAAACCAAGTTACATAATCTCAAGTTAAACGAATGGCCCCTTGCATTGAAATGCAGGTAGCATACAATTTGTTTCAGGACAAAAACGTTTGTCGGCCACGTACGTTCTACGGGCGAAGAATCGGCGCACCATTCACAATGAACCGTTTACAACATTCTGAAGAAGTTCTCCAATTTTTGTTGCAAAACTTCCTTGGTGAACTTACGACTTCAAATATTGGTTACTCTACGTATTTCCTTCATCTTGCATAGCACAGAAAACCAAAAGCCTGATTCACGGTTTTCTGCACAGCACTGTGGCAATTCGACATGAGTAGCCCCTTACGTAACGTTTCTCAATCATGGCGTCTGCAAGCTTATTTATAGGATATGCCGGCTATCCGTACAACGTACAGCCTCCATTCATGCGGAGAGTATTCCATCACCCGGACATCATGAAAATGTGGTAGTGGGGACATCGAGCACTATAGGTTTCACGCGGTATACTTTGCCTATCGCAGTTGCTGCTGTGATTGCGCTAGCGCTGTATGCTATCGTCCAAAAAAAGTCACAGCTCTGGCGAAAAGGCGAAACAATGAATGCGATAGCAACAAATTGGAAGGTCACGCGCAGAATGGCAAGCAGATCGAAACGTGACCCGCGTTTTTCACGCAAAAAAGACGCACGAAACGTACTCACAGGTACAGATTCCCGCGAATAAGTATCTCAGGTGTTACTTCGCTGGTCTGAAAAGCGCGACCTTCTCGCGAATGGAGGCTGTGCAACTATTGCAGTGACTTTTGTGCGCCCAAGAACCACAATAGAACCATTCCGATGAAACTCAAAGGCCAGTCGAGACGTACAATTCTCTCTACTGCAAGATATCGGTGTGCGGTCGAGCGTAGACCCCCTTATTCTCTACGCGGGCCAAAGGACGCGTCAGAGGTGAGAGCCGCCACGTGCTCACTGCGCCATCTTGCTAATAATGCTGAAAACACGATAGTCCTCTCCCCGTGCCCTCTATATGCCCACAAATGCTCGAAAGTTATAAATATGAATAACTTGCTGTTTGAGCGTTGAAGGAGGTACTTCTCGGTGGCTCAATGGTTAACGCCTCGCATTTGCGACGCGGAGGTCTCGCGTTCGATTCCGTGCACCTGAGTGTTTTTTCTGAGTTTCTTTTTCCTTCTTGCGTTTTCATATATATATATATATATATATATATATATATATATATATATATATATATATATATGCTTATACATATGCGGTACATAACATCAACGCCGACGTCGACGCCCACGCTGACGCCGGCGGCGAAACCCAGCAGGCGAGGGTGGCCAAATCATTGCTACCGCACTAAAGAAAAATGGTGTACCGACAAGCTATGTCGCGGTTACTTTCACAGAAACTAACAGACAAGATGGAATAAGTTTCTTTCAGGTACTAAGCATCTTATGCCGGAGGCTTGTGTCCGTTCCCTGCGGCATCCACTCGCCCCCCCCCCCCTTTACTGAGCATGAGCATTCACTCCACCCCCCTCTCTCTTCTCTCCTATGTCCCCCTCTCTCGCCTAGCAACGCTGATGCAGGCATATATCTTCTGGCGAGTATCTGGATTTAAAAAGCGACTGCTCACGCTACAGAACTCTTTGTTGAGAAGAGCGCGGCAATAAATTAGCCGCAAGTGTAACTCGCAGAACTTGCCTCCGAGGCCGGCTCATCAGTTATGTTTTAGAGCGGCTGCTTTTGGCCTAACATAGATGATTAGCTTTGCTAGACGCTCTTTGCTGTAATATCCCACACCACATTTATTGTGTGATGGGAGAGCAAGCTTTTAATGCCTGCCAGAATCCACAGAAATACGTGCACTCGTGCTTCTACTGGAACAACTGAAAAGCTAAATTAGATAAATTTTTTTCACGTAGTCTTAATCTGTCCCAGAGGTTGGAGCAAAATGAGACACCTGTTGGCTTTTGTATTTCTTTTTATAATAAACTTTTGAACAGCGGTAACAAGGTCATAGTTATGTTGCACATACCTTTTTCACAAAGCAACATGCACTGACGTGCACTTCTGCACTGACGTTTAATGATAACGAGCTGAATTAAAACATACACTCACTATTTCGAAATGTTTTTCCCATTTCACCTCACTCTACCTTAGGTGTAATAATAATTATGCATACAACTTATATAACGTTGAAACCACTCGGCAGAGAAGAGCAGTTTGCGATAGGTGGCGAGACAGTAAAAGTTGTAAAGAAATTTGTCTACTTAGGCCGGTTAGTATTTGAGGGGCCATTAGCAAAATAATTACGTGGATAAAGACAGGATAGAGCACATTTGGCAAGCATTCTTAATTAATAATGGCATAGTCAGTGACTATCTCTTAAGAGGAATGTATTTAACAGTTGCATATGGAATGTAATTGTCTAAGGCGCATACGCCAGTAAACTCACAAAGAATCATGCCTCGACACAGTCGTCTAGAGGCTAAGGTACTCGGCTGCTGACCCACAGGTCGCGGGAATAAATCCCGGCGGCGGCGGGGGCGTTTTCGATGGAGCTGAAAATAATGCAGGCCCGCGTGCTCAGATTTGGGCGCATACTAAAGAACTGTTTGAAATTGTGGAGCCTTGCACTACGCTGTCTCTCATAATCGCATGGTGGTTTTGGGACGGTAAACCGCACAAACCTCACATATGAATCTGTCAATTACGAAGAATGTTTAACTTCAGGATGACAAAGCGAGAGCTGGAAAGAAAAATCACACATGTCAGCTTAAGAGACAGGAAGAGAGCAGATTGGTTCAGGCATCACACGGAGGTTTAAGATATCATAGTTGAAATCAAAAAGAAAAAATGGACATATGCTGGGTACGTAGCGCGTAGGCAGGATGATGGCTGGTAATTAAGGGTAAATGACTGGATTCTAAGAGAAGGCAAATGCGCGAGATGAAGACAGGAAATTGGGTCAGGAGATTGTGATGAAATCCACACATATAGAATAGCAGTGGATTTATTGATATGGGGGGTTCAACGTCCCAAATATACCATATGAATATGAGATACGCCAAACACGGAAGCGGAAACACAGCCCTATGTTGTTTGGCGAAACACGGCAGAAGCCTTTTCCCTCCAGTGACCGAATTTTGGCTGATGATGATTAGATCAATAAAGCACAACTACTGACAGCTGTGCAGTGACTCGAGAAGTGGTTGATCAGGTAGTTGCGTAGATTACACTCAATATTAAATATTCACGATGGCTTTCAGTGTTTCCTCGCGCTACGGAGTACGACACAAACGCTTAAAATTGATGGAATGGTACTGCACAAGTGCAGTTTGCTGAGCCAGTCAGTATGGATCCATGGTAGTAAGGATCGCGCAAAAGAGGATGATGAACACACAAAAGCAAGTGACAAGAATAAGCATGCGTGGGGTTTCTGTGTGCACAGGCTAGTTTTTGACGCTGTTTTAGCATAGATCGTACTCTATAAGGGCGGATAACTAACGCTTTACCATACAATAGCGACGTGCTATTGTATAATAATTCGCAAAACTGGCAGTAGGCATTTTTGCCAAAAGCAAACTAATGAGTTTAAGAAAGAACTTGTAAATATCTAATTTATTTGTATAGAATGTTCTTTTACCCAATCACCGTCTCTTCATTCTTTTTTCAAACTGTTGCATTACAGTTGAATGCTGTCTTATTTCCGTGAACCTAAAAGGTAAGCGTGGCCTGGCATTACTCATTATCAGCCCTGTGCAGTCAAATGAGGCTGTTGCTTTGCTTACGTTGACATTAGTATTCCTAATAATATTTTTTAGCCAAGTAAGTACCATATGACACGAAAGTTTTGACGTGGACATGTTTCCTAAATGAGTGCATTGAAAGCGAGACGCCCACTTTTTTGTCAAGGGTTGCCATTCATATGAGAGATAAATTCCTACTGAAGAGGTGAGACGTATGGCCAGAATGAAAACAAGCTACGTCTTGCTTCTACAAAATAGGAAGCAGAACAAAATTTCTGGCTGCCTCTAATTAACCCTAACGACGATGGCGCAAAAAGCTTTCCTAATGAGGAAGAAAACGCGTGATGAAAACTTGAGAGAAATCACAGGAGGAGAAGAACACAAAAGTTCTGCGCGACATTTGGAGTCAACTTGCCGGTGGGCTGATCAACCGAATTTCATTCATTATTTCATTCATTCATTCATTCATTGACTCATTCATTAATCAGTCGTTTGTTCGTTTGTTCGCTGTTTTTTCAGACAAGCACAACGTGTATACTGTAGGTGGTAATGAGCGGAAACACTTACTCATTCGAGATTAAGAGAATGTAGCACGTTTTTACGGCACTTCAGCGTAGCTTCAAAAGTGCTGTCCTCACGGCAAACTTTCGGTTTTATTCAAAGTGCCAACTTGGAAGTGGAGGCTATTAAAAGACGAAAAAAATTATATTGTAGATAGCGCTAGTGCTTTAGCCGTGGTTGACTTTATAGTGAAATTCTTGTAGAAAACAAATCAGCACGATTTGCCTTTATGAGCTGACTAACAAGAATATATGTCCTCGGTTGAACAACAGAGTGACAAAAATAGCGAGAGTCTTTCCGTTCATTCGATTCTTTACATTTTTATTGCTTATGCCTGGCTTTCAGCGAAGGAAGTGACTTATTTGTGTATCAGGAGATGATTATTTCGCAAGTTTACTGCGCAAAGTTGAACCTAATTTTCAGATGTATTTTTCCAGCATATATAAAAAATTAAATATCTGTCTGTAGAGTAGGATACTGAAGTATTGCCTCTCGTTGAGCTATTTGCGGTAAGCATTCGCAATATCTAGAACACAACTTTGCGATCGTGATCGTTATCGTGATGATATAATTGGTGTATGGGTATTGTACAAAAATATGTGTCATATAAAATAAAACAATTAGTTTAAAGTTTGCGCTGTGAATGTCGCTTTCTTTTTTGTGAAGGTCGTGTTGCGGTTCATCATATCTGCTAAGAGTCCTTGCCATTTACTCGGCAACGTGAATAACCGATGCGTATTCTAATTGAGTATTCCCAAAAGCAAAGCTCCGAATCAGTGAAGAACTGCCACTTTGGTGGGACACCTTTTGCGGTGGTTATCGGCTTGCGCGAACGTCGTTGGTTCGATCGCAGCAACGGTGGTCACATTTTAAGCAGGTTGAATGCGTAAGCCCCTGTAGACTGCACGTTGAGAAACCGGGGACTGCAAAACTTTCTTGCGCCCTATGCCCGGTTTGCGTCACAATTATGTAAATATTTCATTACTGAAAACTTTAACAGCAAAAACGTTTTACGAAATTCTCCGTTTACTATAAGTCTTCGATATCTCCTTAACAAACATAGGAAAAACACACTGTCAAGGGGATGCGAAATGTAGACATTTCTAAACATTCCTTATCCCTGTAAAGAATCTTAACTCCCCAACCTTCAGAAAAGAGCAGCTCCTTCTGATATAAATGCCTGTATTGGGAAACATAACGAGGAAATTATGAAAGAGAAGCTTGATTATCTCCTTGCATTTCCGAGTGCGGCTTAAAAGCCTGCACTAAATGTTGGGGAGAAATACCCATGGTTACACAGTTCGAAAAAATACTACGTAAAACCACCATGATGGGAGAGCTTTACTCTTGTTTTGGAAGTCAGCATCAAGAAAATGCACAAACGACAAAGAAGAGACAGCACTTGGATGACTGCAAACCAATCGCCCTCCACTATCGCGATGCATTCACAGTCATACGGGCGGAAGGCCTCTTCCATTAACTGCTCACAAAGTCTTCCTTCTGGGTAAACCCATAGGAACCATTTACTCTGTGACAGGCCTTCGGTATAGGAGACGGTAGTCTTTGCTCACATAAAAACATCACACTGAATGGAGAATTAAATAGGAAAAGTAGAACTGGTAGTGGCAAAACTTGATTCCAAACGAAAAAATCACAAAAGTGCATGACACAACTAAGTTGGATCAATGAACCTGGTATATTACTATGTACATCAATCTTTCTCTTCATTTTAAAAGCATGGCGCTACACGGACACTACGAAACTCAGCCTCTTTTCTTCTAGGTCCATAAGAGTTATAAATAATGGAATACTGTTGAAATGTCACGTATGTTTTCATTCTTTGTTCATCATTCTCTGACTCATATTATTTCGTGGACAACATCAATGGTATAGTCGCTATGCTGTTTGGCTGCTGACCCGGAAAGTGTTGGTTTCATCCGGTCCTGCCATACAAAGTGTTACAAGCCCGCTGTTCACTGTCTGAATTCCGAACACGTTAGAAAACGGCAGATTGTCTCAATTTCTTGAGCCACCACCAAAGCGTACCTGAATCACCTCATGCTTTTGGCACATAAAACAACATATTTAATAATTATCCATTTGGACCAAGTATCCTGTGCATTCCCCTTGGATTGATATTTGACAATTAAAAACCAAGAATGCCATTGTTGGAACGGTACTTCTGCAACCTATTCTGTTTCTTCAGAGGTGTAAGTACTCAATTAGATATCATTTATTCTCTTATCTCACTAAATTTATAAAACAGTTCTCTGGCATAGCGCGCTTCAGGAACTATTGAGCTTCCGAGCTCGGCAGCTGCTCGGAACCTACTCGGGCACTACTGAATAGTAACTACTATTGAGGAAGTGCACGATCTGAGTGCTCCAGTGACTACTATGTGAGTGCGAGTTTTTTTCACTGGATATTTACCGCTTGTAATCCACAAACCTGTGGCTTAACTAAATAGTTTAACTGAACTCTTGGTGATTTGTCGATGCAGGTTGCGTCAGACCACTCCAGTTGGCATTTTGTAGTTGTGTTTGTCGTATAAACATACACCATCCCCCAAGCAACTTCAGGACTTTCAACGTTTTTTATCACACCTGCGAGTCTTCCAGCGTCATTTCTGGCGTTTTCTGCACAGCCAGCGCTGCCCTCTTATAACCAGTTTCGGCAATCACTGAACACGCTGATAAATGCCAACAATTGGCCAGTTCTTTGAAGCCTGCTCAACAACTTCAACAAAAATTTAATAGGTACAAAACACCTCCTACCTAGTTCGCTGACTATTCTCTGTCGTCTTGGATGTCACATGCTTCTGTTCCTGGTCATTCATCTAAGATTCTTCAGAAGTACCTCGAATGTCATCATTTGACTCGACGAACACATCTTGTAATTATATGGCCCAACCTAAATCAGTACTTTTAACTTACATCACTTCAGGTGGGAGATGGTTCAAACTGATTAGCTCAAGTTGCCTTATAGTCTTCCGACATCAATTAAGGTTACCAGGATGCCTACTTCACACACCACTTGTCGATGCCATTGTTCTGGTGCGATAACTATGCATGCATAAGAACGCTAGGCCTAGTACATACAGCTGTTTATTTAGGTGCAAACATTATTGTTTATCGGATGTACGACTGATTGCAGTACCCTTGGCGTTTCCGGTGCATGCTTCTGAAAAAATCGCCATAAGTTTACGGCAGTTTTAGTGGATTCGAGCCCATTGGTGACTTTATCTGCAGGTCGCGGGCTTCCGAAAGTATTCGTTAAATGGGATTTACATTATCGTTACTGTTTAATGAACGCCGTGATGGTAGTAGAATGCGGATTTTTCTTTTTAGCTTTTCCTTCAGGAAATGGCCCGTCTCTGCGGCTCTAAGTAGCAACAACTGCAAGCGCTATATTTACATTGTGCGAATTGTTACACACATAAAGCCATCTTCTTCACTCAAAACACAATACAAATGACAGTGAATATCTTAAAAAGTGAGAATTTGTACCCGTATTTGGCATTTAGTTGTGGTAACTTACACCGTCGTTGTGATATTCTGAACGAAACGTAGCCGGTAAGTGCAGCATTTGCTGCGGCATTGCGGATGCTTATAATGGTCAGTTTGTTTTATTTACGTGATAGTCTTGACGCGACTAGGGGTGTGCAATGATGGCACCCTGAACCTTGTGATTTTTTTAACTTCACGACACATGATTTTTTTAACATTCCTTCACGACACAGCGGCGTTGTCCCATTGCAGAAAACCAAGATGCGGGCATATTCGCGTGATTTTTTTTCTTCAGGCAAGACTCAACGTTTAACCAATGGGTGCCTTGTAAACCATTTGTCTTTCCGCCATCTACTCTTTTATTTTGAAGTTATAAAAAGTGAACATTTTGAAAGTTGGGCTGTGAGGAGGAGTAGTAGGGATAGTTTCGTGTATCATTGAGTGTCTCGGGGCCTCATCGTGTGGTGTTCCGGACAAAGGACGCCAACCGTGTAGCGGCGTCATGCTTTGGCCCCCAAACTCTCTTTTTTTTCTACAATAAATATTTGCAGCTGTCCATCTCTTCTACGTTCAATGGCTGCGTTCTGTCACGCCTGATCCACGTTGTGCTTACAGCAGCAGAAATGTTTCCAATCTCAGCGTGCGGTAGTATTTTCACAATACTTTCGGCTTTCTAGCAACTTACTGCCATTCCTGTTAATCGTGGAAGTTACGTAAATCATCTTTGTGATCCTCCAGTCATTCCATCATGGGAAACGTCGAGCCAGGAATCAGGTAACGCGTGAAATCATCAAGCACAACATTGGGCTCGGCATTCCGGTTGGATCGGCGCGCTGCGCGTTCAAAAGCCTGGCGAATTTGGAAGTCTACTATTTTGGCCCACGCCACACTCGGTACAGAGCAAAAAGTTGAAGTGTGGAAAGTTCGACATTTAATTAAATGCCACCTCCTACTTTTTTGCGCGAAACAAGGGCAGATATTATTCGCTGTTCTCTCATCCATTGTTCTTTCGAAGTTTTAGGTGTTCAATCAAAAGGGCCGAAAACGTAAGCACTGCGTCGAGTGTGTTGCCTAAAGTTCCTTCTAAGGTGTGTTAACAATGCCAGTACATTGCGGAATTCGGGCACAGGACTTGCCCTGAAACTTGATTACGAGCAAAAAAAAAACTTGAAAACGAGTCGAGGCAGGAATGTTTACTAGTAAACGGATTTCGTTTTGTTTTGTTCGTAACAAGAACAAAGCAGCCCTCGAAAACTACACCGCGCTATGATCACGCTCGCCTCTGCATACCTTTCTATGAACTTTCATATCTGATTCGCAGTAAGAGGTTTGGATGGCTTTGAAAGGATTGATGGGAAAATGGTTGATTGCTATTTTAAGTGTAAACAGCATGGACGCATGAAACAGCCTTAGCTTTGATGATGTAAATCTTTTTACAGGATCATGCCAATAGGATAGTTTCGTTGCGCTTCATTTAGGACACCAGTGTCTGGGTGATACATATGCGTTTTTTACCAGTTTTAAAAGGGCGTACTTTATTTTTGAACAATAATGGTACTACCGGCGAACGTGTAAATTTTGCACTGAACCAATTGAATAGAAAATTAAGGTAAATGCACAAGAACACACGAGCAGAAGTAGGACATACTTAAAGTTAACTCGATGACATCAGATAGATCGCCACCAATTAAATACTAGTAATTTATCTAGCTGCACAAAATAAAGAACCCTCCGTGCATCCAGAGACCCAATAAAATGCTGCCTGATCATTTCTGTTTGATTCATAGAAAAAACAACTGCCCGACTTTACTATGGGGAATGACGCGAGTGGTATAAGATGTAATTTTTACGTGGTTACACAGGAAAGTTGGTGTCATCTAGTGTGGCGCAGTTTAATTAAAAAACGTCTACAATGTCAGAGCCAATGGTGAAAAATTGAATAAGGGTCGTTGTTGCTGCTACGGTTTCCGCTGTTTTCGTCTGCTGATGCTGGCGCAGCAAAGCCTGGCAACGTTGTGCGCGCTAACAGTGACGCGAGTCAGTCCGCTTCTTTACGCGGGTAATTTGAAGTGCGCTTACCCGATGCAGACCACTAAAACCTGATTTATTTCAAAATAGGCCCTTTGTTGGCCAAAAATAACACTACGATGTTGCTAGACCACTATTTCAAGAATCAACGTCAACTTCATTGACTTTTTAGTGTGCTTTCAAAAACCCCACGTGGTTGAAATTTCCGGAGCCCTCCACTACGACGTCTATCATAATCGACTAGTAACTTTGGGGCGTTAAACCCGGCAAATTAGTCAATTATACCTGATCGTGTGGTACTATCATTGATATAGTACCATTCGCGCGCGTTCGTATGTGTGAGTGTGTGTGTAAAACACACACATACACTGTGGTCTGATACGTGTGTTGTAACACTCCCAAACACACACACATGCACACAGTGAAGTTTTCCCTACCACCGTGCTCCTAGTGAAGAAATGCGCTTTGACATCTGAGAAACTACTGTTATCATCCTCATGAACACTTACTACATCCTTCAGGCCACTGGCTCACATCCCATCTAGCCGTCATGTACGGATTTCTCGTGTTTCTCGCGCCGCGGCGGTCTAATGGATAAGGTACTCGACTGCTTAAATGTACGTCGAAGGATCGATTGCCGGCAGCGGCAGCTGCACTGTCGATAGAGGCGAAATTGCTGTAGGCGAATGCGCTCAAATTTGGGTGCACGTTAAAGAAACCCAGGTGGTCGAAATATGCGCAGCCCATCACTGTGGGGTCTCACATATTCATATAATGGTTTTGGCACGTCGTACCTTACATACCCATCAATCAATCAATCAATCAACCAATCAGTCATTTAATCAAGCAACCAAGCAATCGATTTTCCCGAGTTCAACAGCAACACATTTTAATCACACAAACAGGCACGTAGACACACGCATGCGCTCACACACGCGCAAACTTCAACCACTGATAGAGGGAAGTATACCGCTGATACTTGTCGACCTGCTTCTGTCTTAAAACCTAATTAGTTTATTGCTTGTAGCCCCATGCCACAATCATTGACTTTTACCCTTGTGTTTATACAGATTGCTTTTTTTCAAAAATTCTCTTTAGACATTTCGCTCATTTACGTTAGATTGGATTTAGCTCCTTATAACTCATGGTAGTGCGGGCCACCCTCATTTTTTTCGTTTTAATTTCATATATAGCAGGTCAAAGAACCACACGCACACACGCTCCCCAAACGGTCTAGTGCGTTTTCCGCAGTGTTAGTGTGCGTGTTACACACACACACGTTCACACACACACAGTGATCTAATACGTGTTTGGTGTAAAAACATCCGTGTGTGTTCATAGAACGTTTTGGGGCTCAGTTTTTTTCGGTTTAGTCGTAAAAGCCAATCCTTCACATGGCCGACTGCAGACGCACTGAGGGCGTAACGGCAATGCTTCAAACAGTCAGGCCTCTCTTATTGTATTCATTAAAATATGCGAACTGCGGAACACACATGGGACAAGTGCCTGCGCCAGAAACCTCTGTTTTTACACTTTTCTCGCCAGTAAAAAACAAGCAAACACTTTCTTGTATTACGGTTTTATTGTTACGCCAACTATAAGTACCGATTCTTCTTAAAAATATTTGTGTGTTAGAATAAATGTCATGCGCACGTAACGGTGTTCGACGTGCCTAAATATTTCTCTTTCGACAACTACCGTAGTATAACAGGTAAATTGAGATAACTGACTGATGTGAGGCGGTCTTCTTTATTGCTAAATCCCAAATAAACTTTAGAGGCGGTTTATAATAATAAAACACTTTCCCACTATATTGGCTAGATCTAGTGATAATAACGTCTAGGTCTGTTTTAATTATTCGTGTAAGTAAATGATGTAGGCAATTATGTTTTTATGAATTGAAGTACGCTTGTGAGTTTTGTAGCAGCTAAGTAATGCATAAGTGCGTTGTTTCAACTGCTAGGATTATATTTAGGCTTGGGCAAACACAATAGAAACTTTACAAAATCATCCCCGACTCAATTCGAAGTGTGTATTCAAATAAAGCGTTAATAAAGAAAGTGGCTGTACTCCGCACGAGTATTAGTAATTTTTTTATGTTTTCATGAAAAAGAGGAAGCAAGAAAAACACTGCCATAAATTACTGAGGACAGGCACGTACCTGCAACACAGGAACAGTGGCCCTAATATAGGAGCCTTCATACAAGTTATTGCTTACCATTTATCTTGGACAAAGATGGTGGTCGTACGAAGAAAGCCCACTGCGCCTTTCAGCATTGCTGATGGCGGCAGCTTGGAACACCAGTTTCGCTGCTTTTATCGTCGAAGCAGACGTAAGTGGCACTGTGAGACAGGGACATGTTCTTTCGTTACTGCGTCACCTTTCCTCTAGTGCGAAGCATATTTTTTTCGCTTTACGAAGAGGCTTACAGTTCATGTGCCTTTCTCCCACTTTCTTGACATATCAAAGTGTAGTTCTGCAAAGCAGGCTACACAAGCCATTATTCAAGTGACACCACGACCCTAGAACAAAATTAGATCCCTGGAAGAGGGCATGCCCTCTCTTACCTGGTGTTTTTTGTGTATAAACGATAAGTGTGTAGCAAGCAAAAAGGGCCCACAAGAGACGGCCAGATACCATGATCAACCTAAAACTTCTAAAGTACACAGTGACAAGTCACGCATTTTTAAACCATGGAATGTAATGAAGCGTCAAATAATCGTGTTCTTTTATAGTATAATCGTTGAACATCCGATGTTGCTAGAGTCAGTGTTACGGCGAGTGAACTCATCATCGTTAACATATCAAGGCAGCTTGCTCCGATGAAGACGATTGCACATGTCAAAACATAACCTTCAGAAACACCCAATTTTTGAAGATTTCCCATAGTTTTAAGTTTACCTCTTCTCCTAAGTTTTCTGTCTTTATTTTAGAGATGATAGTCTGTCTTGGAGACCATCGACGCATACATTTTGATCTGTCTCTCTGCCTGACTGTCTGTCTGGCTGTCTGTCTGTGCATTTCTCTGTTTCTCCACTCTTGATGCCACCGTGTACTTGAAATGGCCGACCTCATCCGCGGCGCCCACCAATGTTGCTCAAAATTTAGCGTTCATACTTGTGCAATTGCCAATAATAGGCAAATATTGCGCATATCTAGAGCACCATAACAACACGTATATATTCTGCATGTGCTTCTTTTCCTGAAAAAGGAATGCATGAGAAATTTTAAAACCGTAGCGCTTATAACGCGGCGCTGACCATGCAACGCTTGCACAAAAAGGCGAAGGTTTCACACCCTTTGCTAACACGAGACGGTGGTGGCACCTACCCATCGCCTTGCGTTCTACACCTTATCACCTCTGAGACGGGCGCACACATCCATCTCAGAGCCACACGCTTCGTTTTTCAAGAAAACTGCCAGATGGCGCTCTTGTCTCACGTGTGACGTGACTTGATGCGCTCGTTCGCCTCCGCTGCGTGCTCGAGGCACTCTAACGCAGCGCCTCCAGAATACCATTCACCGATTTTCTTGCGCAGAACATCAAATAAATTGTTCCCTCTCTCCACAGCAAGACTATCGTATTTCGACGACGTTTGCAGATTAGCATGTAGATACAAAGCCATTTTTATTACTGATTGTGGGGCGCACACACACACTGCCCTAGAAAAAAAACCGAAGCAACACATCGGCTGAGGAAACAAAGAAGGCATGCAACCCCATTCTAGAAAAAACTAGGATTTTGTATAGTTCACTCTTTCAACATCAAGTAACTTCGTCACAACAGCGACTACTTTTAGCTATTTTATCATACTTGGAAACGTCTCATTGCGTTTCTTTTAAGGTTGCACAATAATGAAGACATAGTCATTCATTACTTTCCTGTATTACAGATTATACCTAAGTTGTAAATGCGATTGCTGGTAAGAAGTATCGATATCTTTTCTCTTTAACGTACCATGTTAACGACGAAACGGAGTTTCTTTCGTCTATGTGGCCTACATTAAATAATGCCAAGTGCGCGAATACATATGATTATTTAGAACTGCTAACATTGGGTACAGTGTCCCATACGGCACAACTTACGCCTCGGAAGAAAATTGTGTGCGTGCAAATTCAACCATCAGCATTGTTACATGAACCATGCTCAACGGGATTCTCGGCAGTTCAAGTTTCGGTTGGTCAAGAATTTCATTTTTAGGATTTTTTTCCACTCTTTGCATCACTTCCTGTTGCTTTCTAGGCGACTTCACTGATGACCTCTAATGAGTTTAGTCGGACGCCATCGCTTAACTTCCGTAACATAGGGGCAATGCTTCAGTGCCGGAAATGTGGTAAATTTTAGGTTTTCATCACTGCACATGAAGGTTTGAAAGCTTACGTGACCTTAATCCCATTTAATGACACAAAGAGAAGGTAATACACAAAAGTACCGAGGACATTCAAAATATACTAATTGAGTGGTGGTGTACCAACGTTCAATACTTTCTACACTGTGGAAAATGCAGCCTAGCGACAAAATAATGAGAAGCAGTCATTTCGTCCTGCTTCCATGAAGAATACCTACAATCATAACTACGTACTTTAGTTAACAGAAAAATCTCTGTGATACTACTCGGGTGACGTTGACTTAGAATTAAAATTGCTTTCAATGACATACAAGGCGAAATCTGCAGCATACAATGTTTAGTTCACCTCATTGCCACAGCAAAGGTAGCATTAGTTTTTTTAACACGAAAAAATAGGCTGTATATTGAAATGTGAACTTCAAGATGAAGCAAGGAAAACATGAAACTTAAAGACTTCTAAATAGAGCTGCAAGAGGAAGAACCGTATTACATTGCAGTGAATCATACGTAACATGCTTGTACAATAAACACTCACCAGCTAAAAATTACAAAGAATTACTTGCCCTTTTATATGTATTCAGTGTTTTCTTTTTCTTGGAAAGGCACGAAGTTCGGGCGAAATATCCGTAAAAGTACACTAGTGGTCATATTGCAAGTCAGATAAGGCCAGCCACGCTGGCGCTTCAAAATTGCGCCCCGGTGATTACAACGTGACATCCACCTCATTTCCTTTCATTTAGTTCTTTTGCTGCAACAATAGCACCCAAGAGATAACATACCGGTTCATTCTCATTGCGCCAACTATGTAATGGCACCAAATGCGTACTAAGACGGCTATCAACACTGCTATCTCCGTAGCCAGGCCAAAAGCGTAGATGGCAACACAACCAATTTGTTGGTTTTCTCCGCTTGGAACGTACGTAAAACTGGCGAATACATTTATAATATTAGTTCCCGTAATAAAGGCTATTTATTTCTTCCGGTATGAGCACGACAGACACACCAGAAACTGCAGAAACTAAGCGCCGACATATAAGGAACATCAGAAACATCAGCGCTGAAACTTTTGAGATCATAGTTGCAAATTCTATTACAGTTTGGTATTGTTGGACAGACAATATGTTCCCAAGAAGGAACAACTAAATACGTAAATGAACTCGCTGTTTTTATTACTCGGGTACATTTGAACACAAGGTGCTTTGATTATTCATATGGTCAAGCAGCCGAAAATCTATGATGCTTGTGAATCACTTTTTCACAGTTTGCTCGTATCTCAACAGCTTTGACACAATTCCCCTGAAAGTAAATGTTTTCGAGTCAGAACAAATCCTTGTGAGTCTGAAAATATTCGCCTTTGTGACGAGAAATAAAGAGTACCGAATCTCTAGAAACACGCAATAAACATGAAACATGTGTATATGGGCGCCAAATCAACAATCTTTCTTCTCCTAGTGGTCCTTTTTTGCGCCGTAAGCACACTCGTAATACGTATATTACATGCTCAGTTTTTGCTCTTCGCTCAATTTCTCGCTTTGCTTGTAAACGAGGCGTTGTAGAGTTATTCTGAAATGCCATTCCCCGTCAAATTTCTAATCTGTTTGAAGCTCTAATGAATCTCAGAAACAAACAATGTCGAGTTTCTCTTTCCTTTCCTTCTCACTACATGTACTCACATCTATTACGCATTCGCTTTTCTAACACTATGAGTGCTCATCCACCACAGTTAAAAAAGTGACGTAAGCGATCAAGGGAGAACGTTTGCTGAGAGTTGCAGTGCCTCTTGAACGCAGCGAAATTCACCTTACTGGCCAATCGATGCTGTCTGTGCATGCGTTGCACCGCGATGTTCCCTCATCGCCAGTCAAACATGTCAGTTCCGTATTATCTCCTTCCCATTTCTTTACGTATTATCGACGCGTTCCCGAGAAAGTAACGCTGCGTTTGGTTGCTGTAGCGAGTACGCAATGATCTCCAGGAACGAAAACAGGCCATCTGAAAGAACGAGGTGCTTGTGGCGTGGGCGCAGCTGTTCTGGTGCGCCCTAATACAAGAGCTTGTAGTGGATTTCCATTTTTCTTTTTCTCTCTTTTTATGGGTTCTCCTGAAGTCAAGCCCTTCCAGCGAAGCAAAAAAAAAACATTCATACACTGCCGCTAGGTATGTGCACATGTGCTCCCTTTTTGCACCGAGCAGTAAAACAGCAGCAAAAGCCATAACAAGAAGAAACCTTGCATTACAGACTACCGGCAACTAAAGCCTTCAGAATAGAATCATGCTGGTAAAAAGCAGAATATACTGAATTGATACTGACTGAAGTACTTGAACTTTTCACTCTAGCCCCTTCCCGATTTCGGCGATAGTTGTGACCTTTCGGCACATTTCTGAAACTTCATTGAGGTTTTTTATTCTTCTCGATAGCTTAAAGAAACATCCAGAAAGAGCAAATATCAGTTGTTTCGAAAGAGAGAAAGAAACAAAGAGGCAACAAATGTTGGTGTCATTTTCGAAGGACGTGCTTCGCTGTGTTTGTAAGTTTTCGGCAGAATAACGTTACTGTTCTGCGATTTCCTTCTGGATTACAGCCTGTGAGAATGCACAAATTTGGGGAATACCTAACTCATGGTATCGCAATACACATAGCACAATAATCAACAAAGATTCGAGAGTAATCACGTATAGTAGGAACAATTACAAGAAATTACTAGAAGATTGACACACGTCGACAAACTTAATTGAAAACAATCGCATGCGGAGATGGATTCAAGTAGCTTAACAAGAAAAATCTGCGGATGGCTTATTTTCTTCGGCTCCTCCACCACTTCAACAACAAGCAGCAAATAATGAAGACACGAACTAAATTCCATTTTCTTTTTTCTAAAGAAGGGAAAGATTATAGATCTGGCCGCCGTTCATGACATTCAGTAAGTGTGAGCGTTAGTTTGTTCTTAACAAAATCTCTGGGATCAACATATGTGCTGCTGTTGAGATTTAGTGTTTTGCGTACAATAACTTATTGTGTGCATCGGATGATTTTGTGCTACTGATGGATTGTGTGCTTCGGATGATTATACGCAACATTTTTCTACGTTCAATTTACAGTTTCATATATTTAGTGTTGCTGACAGCTTTCACCTTTCTGTAGCAGAACCCTTCCGCATAGATTTTTTAAATGCATTAATCGGGGGGGGGGACCCAAGGAAATTGCTTAAGCTTGCTTCCAGATAGTAGAGAAATGAGAATTTTGTAGAATTTTATAATTATATATCGTTTCCCTTCTACATGGAAATGTTCGTTTCTATGTTGTGCATAAATTAAGTAGAATAGTCATTCTTCCTCCAAGTGGAGCAATGTGAGCGTGTTGGTGCATAATTGGAATGGTGGTATCTTAGCGCTGACGAATACGAGGCCAACAAAGAAGAGACACTGGGTATTATGGTAAAATATGTGAGAACTTCCGTCTCGAGGCATTGACGAAAGTTATTGTGAGACGAACCAGCAATTCAGTCACGTAATTTTTGATTTCACATCACACAATGAAGGTATTATTTTCAGGGTCATTTCAGAATGAAGCACGTGGCAAACACAATTTTAAATGGCATGCTAAGGTGACTGAAAGTCGACAATAAATTTCTCCCAAGTAATTCTATTGAAGCACGAGATTCATGCTAACGTTATCTCCATGTTTCTTCCGCATATGTGACTGAGTAAAATTATTATTGTTAAGACTGATTTGTTAGGATTCTTTCAGTAATGCACTGAGTACTATAGACGTGTGTGAGTGTCCCGTGAATCTGGCGTCTCCGCAGGTGTCTTTTTATTTATTTATTTATTTATTTATTTATTTATTTTAAAATACTGCAGGCCAATTTGGTCATAGCAGGAGGGGCAGTACACATATAGGAACACAATATAAAGATGGCTTAATACTTAAGATGGTACAACTCGGAACTAATTTGAACATGTAACAATGAAAGCATAAAATAAAAACGCTCATACATAGTGAATATAAAACAGCATCAGCACTGAGGAAAGAAATAATCTAGCAAATTATATGTCCTTCCAGAGCTGTGAGGAAATTTGGTGATGTAATTACTGAATCTGGAAGTCTGTTCGAATCCTCTATTGTTTTGGGAAAGAAGCTAATTTGTTGTGACTTAGCAATAGCGATAATCGGTTTCAGTGCATGAGGTCTAGTGTGTCTTGTTCTTCTTGTGTTAAAAAAAACAAAGAGCCATCAAGTTTAGCTACATTATCAATGGCACTGCTGTGAGCAGTATACACAAACATATATATCTAGGCTTCACAATTACGTCCAACCTAAGGTGGGATGAGCACATTAGAAACATTACTTCATCTGCCATGCAAAAATTGTTTATTCTTCACAGTTCACTTCAAATGGCAACATTGCCAACAAAGCTGCTCGCCTACAGAACATTCGCCAGGCCAATCCTCGATAGTGTCTGCGATTGGGTCTACAGGGACTACGTCGTGAACTATGACGTAGTCCCTGATAGGGCCTTTTAGCCATGGTGTCGAAGGCACTCTTCAGAGATTGTGCGCATAATGCGACTGAAGCTGTACTTCACGCGGAAGTGCGACTGCGCAGGAGCCTAAGACGAATTGGCATCGTCTTGACACCACTGACACACACACACACACACACACACACACATATATATATATATATATATATATATATATGGCACAACGGGAGCGTTGTCAACAAGGATAAATATATTTATTTCCCAACAGTTTCAGGGGGGGTCCTCCCTTCATCAGAGGATGAGATATACTGACATAAACTTCCAAACTTCGTTGCGGCCGCGTCCCTCTCGCCTTGAAAGATGTTTGTGAGAGTGAGAGGGAACTAAAAAAGGGAAAAAAACAACAAAGGGGGAGAAAAAGACGAAAAAGAAAAAGAAAGAAAAGAAATAAAGTAAAAAAGAGGAAGAACCACTGTCAACACTGAGAACGAAACCAACTGTCCGTGTAATCCACATACGGTTCATATCACGTGCTATTCAGTTCTTGACGTGTGTCGGGCCACCCAAGATTGTCGCCGCGGTGCCGCGAGGGTCCGTGACGGCGTGCGTAAAGAAAGGGTTTCCCCGTAATGGGTCGGTCGGCGTGCGGCGTGCGTAAAGGAAGGGTTTCCCGTTAATGGCTCGGTCGGCTATTTACCTTTAATTTTCGTCCGTTTCCCTTCAATGGTCATCAAGTGGCAGGCGAGCGTAAACACTTTGTATGTGCATGTGGAAAAAAGAAAAAAAGGAAGAAAAAGGAAAAAATAAAAAAACAAAAACAAGAAAGGACAGTGTACACGTACGAGGCAGTCGGAAAAAAGCATGGTCTCCAGCTATCAATCTTTGTCACCAATTTCCTCCTGGCTTACTTCTCGGAGGCAGTTGAGTTTTCCGGGGTCCACGTTGATGCCGGCTACTAATGTTCGAACTTTTAAAATAAAATATGCCTCACGCTGTTCGCGCTCGCGTCTGTTTGAGAAACCGGAATGCAAAAGAGTTACACTGATATTTTCGAAACTGTGTTTTGGCAGGCGCAGATGTCTAGATAAAGGTAGCTTCGGTAGTGAAGTGGCGTGGTACTGGTGATTATTGAACCGCAGTCGAAATGGCGTGTCTGTTTGGCCGATATATTCTTGTCCGCAGATGTTGCAATGTAGCATGTATATTACGTTACTGGAGTCACAATTAAGGCTTTCAGTTATGCAGAATTTGAAATACGAGAAGGTCGCTTTGGATTAACGTGTTGTGACCATCTGTGGGCATACCTTGCATCGAGTTTTTCCGCAGGGATGGCACCGTGATTGAAATTTGGGGGTGTTTGTTTTTGCTCTGACAAGAATGTCCTTCAGATATATATATATATATATATATATATATATATATATATATATATATATATATATACAAACATACATACTTACATGGGTGATTCCACGAGAGATCGACACGGGTCCAAAAGTATATATTTTAGATTTCATTGAGTGTTTTATAATTCGTGCACCTCTCACTAGATAGCCCGAAAGTCAACTTCGTTTTATTAATAACGGCATAACTTACGAGAAAAAACAAGCAAGCTTCACCAACACGGAGGCACCAATTTCGTCACCTGTCATTTTCGAAAATAGCAGATGCCATAAAAAGACAAATATTTTTGTTTTAAGGATGATATTTTTACCTGAAATGCATGTGTAATGAAGAATGAATTCATACGGTTTAAAGTTTGTAGACCTCAAGAAAATATGTTTTAAAATTGTCTAATTTTGCGACAGTTTAAAGTGAGTTACGTATTCCCCATTTTTTTTCTTCGAAAGTAATGCAAGCAGCGTTTTCAAACTTGACACGTTTTAAAGATATAGTGTGTTCATTAGGTACCTAACTTATTGCTGCCGTAGAGCAAACGTAAATTTTTATATATTGCCTCGAAATTCTCATATTGGCAAAAGGGTACTCCAAACAAATTTGATTAATAAAAACACCCCTTCGATTTTTCTTAAAATCTTGCAAATAGACAACCGAAGGCCATCATACAGTAATATAGAAATACATGTTGCATTATTTTGTTTTTAGCAACAATATTTGTGGTACAAATCAGAGCTTTTCGAGAATGCGCTGATAAGTTGAGAAATCTAGAAATCGGAACGGAAAAGCGGCAATAAGCTTCAAACGCGAGTAAAAGCGACCACATTTGGTGAAGAAAGGCTGTATTAGCAGATAGGAGTAAGTATTTTGACCACGGTATTCTACAGTATCTGAATTAACTCTTATACGTAGAGCACTGAGACTTTTAATATGTGGTGCCTCTCCATTACTGACACACAGAACCCAAAATATTTTTTATAGCATCTGCAATTTTCGAAAATGACAGGTGACAAACTTGGTGCCTCCGTGTTGGTGAAGCTTGATATTTTTTTCTCGTAAGTTATGCCGTTAATCATAAAACGAAGTTGACTTTCGGGCTACCTGGTGAGAGGTGCACGAAATATGAAATACTCAATCAAATCTAAAATATCAACTTTTGGACCCGTGTCGATCTCTCGTGGAATCACCCACATACATACATACATACATACATACATACATACATACATACATACATACATACATACATACATACATACATACTGCCACCTGATATGCTTGGGTGAGATCCGGGAGTGGAGGAAGACAAAGACGATCTGTCTGAGCTGCTGCTTGGCTAGTCGACTCAAGGAACCCAATAAACCAAGTTTGTCTTAAGAAACGTGACAAGACTGGTGGAGGTGCTGGGTACAACGTCTCACGATCCACCCGATGCCCAAGACCCCGTACAGCAGCCGGAACACAAGCCCTGCACCCGAGGACACTCCTGTTCACAGAGTAAGCCGCCGCCAACGAGGCCTACCACCTGAGACACCAACCACTGACGCAGCGACTATGACTTCGACACAAGATTCCGTGCAAGCTCCGACACCTTCCACGCCGATCTACTTCACCGTCCAGAACCCGCTCATGCCTAGCCCCTTTCATGGAGAGCAGCATGAAGATGTTGACGACTGGCTGAGTGCGTTCGAACGTGTCGCAGCGATAAATTACTGGGATGATGCCGCGAAGCTCCGGAACGTGTACACTTGCCTGAAGGACGGCGCCAAGACGTGGTTTTTGAACAGGGATGACGTTCTGACATCTTGGCGCGAGTTCCAGCGTCGCCTTCTGGAGACCTACAGGAGTCCCGACCGCCGCGAACGAGCGGAGCGTGCACTACAATCGCGCATCTAGATGCCAAACGAGACCGTCTCGATGTACGTTGAGGACATGACACGGCTTTTCAAGCGAGCGGATCCTGCTATGGCAGAAGAAAAAAAGTTGCGCCACCTCAAGCGTGGTGTGAAGGAACAACTTTTTGCTGGGTTGGTGCGTAGTCCCCCTAAGAGTGTTGCTGAGTTCTTTACTGAAGCGGCAACAATGGAGCAAGTACTGCACCAACGGTCTGCCCTGTTTGACCGTCAAGTGAATGCTGCCTCAACCCCCGAAATTTTCGCCACCCCTGGGAGCAAGAGCACCGAATGGATTCGCGATATCATCCGATCTGTCGTCCGGGAAGAAATGGAAAAGATGTACGGGACAAGACCAATCGATGTTGGTTCTATCACCAGTGTCATCCTTGACGAGGTCCAACAGGTGTTGCACGCCCATCGTTTTCCGCTGATGTCGGTTGATCCGGAAACGGCTCCTGTGTCTACTGACAGTCGCCGTCGTACGTACGCGGAAGCCTTGCGATCTGCCACGCCTCGTTCTGATGAAGGAGTCCCGACCCAGCCAGTGCCGCACGTCCTGATCCAGACAGTGCCGCACGTCCCGATCCAGACAGTGCCACAAGTTCCGCTTCAGACAGTTCCATACGTCCCGATCCAGACAATAATGCCGTCAGTCGCAATTCAGTCGGCGCACGCTGGTTTGGACATCGATCGTCGCCGTGCACCGACGCGCAAGTCTGATCTCTGGCGTACGCCGGACAGACGACCCCTCTGCTATCATTGCGGTGAGGCTGGTCACATTTACCGCGAATGCCCATACCGGCAACTTGGCCTGCGTGGATTTTCCGTCAATTCACCTCGTCCCCAAATTGGTCAAAGGCCGAGGGACATCGAAGAGTATCTCGCGCAACAGCGTGCACCCTTTACACGACGTCAATCACGGTCACCATCTCCGAGGAGACCCGCAGCCACTGGGTCACGTTTCGATGTGACAGCACGGGAACGCTCTCCAAGCCCCCGTCGGGAAAACTGAAGGCAGCGGCCTTCGGGGGCAAGGTCGCTGGGACTCAAAGTGCGGAAGACCTCCCATCGACGCTTGCACGCAACACGGAAGACATTCAACCAGAGAATTTTCGCAGTACCGAAGAAACGCCGAAATCCACATCTGAACCCGGTGACCGCGTGTCACTTGACATACCTGTGCTGATTGACGGTTTTCAGGTCAATGCATTGATAGACACTGGTGCAGACTATTCGATTATCAGCGGGAGGCTAGCAAAAGATCTCAGAAAAGTGATTACGCCGTGGAATGAAACGCGAATTCGAACTGCTGGAGGACACGTTGTAACACCACTGGGTCGCTGTACGGCAAGAGTTAAACTTCGTGCGTCAACGTCTGTGCTCAGCTGCCTCGTTCTGCGCGACTGTTCACGTCAGCTGATTATCGGCATGGACTTCCTTCGGGAATACGGTGCCATCATAAATCTCCGTGAACGCATCGTGACCTTCTCAACTCAAGGCACAACAGATCGAGACGCTGATAACTGCCGTAGACCTGCGCTGCGTGTTGCTGATGACAGTGTGACGCTGCCGCCCCGAGCGACTGTTCCCATCGAAGTCATTTGTGAAGACCTCCGGGACGGTGACGTGGTGGCTGAAAGCAACCTATCACTTCTGCTACTCCAAGGTGTATGTGCTGCCCGAAGTGTTGTGCGTGTCCGTAACGGACAGTCACAAATACTAGTTACGAACTTCAACTACGAGCACCGGCATCTTTTCCGCGGAACCACCGTAGCCTATGGAGACCCTGTTGCCGACGTCACGGAGTGCTTCGCGTCCGAGGAAACGCATGAGGATGAAGAATTCCTAGACCACATCGACATTAATTCAACGCTGTCAGACAAGAGAAAGGCTGCACTTCATGAACTTTTAAAGGAGTTTCGGTCTTGCTTCGCCTCTTCTTCCAAAGTCCATCAAACACACTTCGCCAAGCATCGAATTATTACCGACGATGACGTCCGCCCCATCCGGCAGCAGCCTTATCGCGTTTCTTCCAAAGAACGTGCGGCTATTCAGACACAAGTGCAAGATATGTTCGATGACAGGATTATTCAACCATCCAGCAGCCCTTGGTCCTCGCCAGTTGTTCTAGTGAAGAAAACAGACGGAACGCTGCGATTTCGTATTGACTACAGGAAGCTTAATAGCGTCACGAAAAAAGACGTTTACCCGCTTCCACTGGTCGACGACTTTCTCGACAGATTACGACGCGCGAAGTATTTTTCATCCATCGATCTAAAGAGTGGCTATTGGCAAATTGAAGTGGATGAAAGAGACCGAGAAAAAACTGCGTTTGTGACTCCAGACGGACTTTACGAATTCCGTGTTCTTCCCTTCGGCCTCTGTTCTGCCCCAGCCACTTTTCAGAGGATGATGGACACAGTTCTCGCTGGCTTGAAGTGGCAAAGCTTCCTTGTCTACCTCGATGATGTGGTCATCTTTTCCGAGAGCTTCGAAGAACATCTGAAGCGTCTGAGAAAGGTTCTGGACGCCATTCGCACAGCTAAACTCACGCTGAAACCCCAAAAATGCCATTTCGGCTACGAAGAGCTGAAATTTCTGGGGCATGTCATTAGTGCGGATGGAGTGCGACCTGATCCAGACAAAGCTGCCGCTGTCGCCGCCTTCCCTGTTCCATCAGATAAAAGAGCAGTACGCCGTTTCCTCGGCTAGTGCGCGTATTATCGCCGATTTATCGCCAACTTCTCGAAGATAGCTAAACCTCTTACGCGACTCACTCGGGATGACGTGCCTTTTACTTGGAGCGCAGAACAAGATGCAGCGTTCACAGAGCTACGGCGGAGAATGCAAACAGCCCCTGTTCTTGCCCATTTTGATGAGGACGCTTCTACAGAAATTCATACAGATGCCAGCAACGTCGGACTTGGCGCTGTCCTTGTACAACGACACGGTGGCGTTGACCATGTAATAGCTTACGCCAGTCGTACTCTTTCTCGAGCCGAGACCAACTATTCTACATCGGAAAAAGAATGCCTCGCAGTCGTGTGGGCGACGACCAAGTTTCGGCCTTACTTCTACGGTCGTCCCTTCAAAGTCGTGACTGACCACAACTCGCTCTGCTGGCTGGCATATCTCAGAGATCCATCCGGCCGTCTCGCTCGGTGGAGTTTGCGTTTGCAGGAGTTCGATATTACGATTGTGTACAGGTCAGGGCGCAAACATGAAGATGCCGACGCGCTTTCTCGAGCGCCTGTGGGGCACGCTGTCAGGGGCTCCGAGGATGAAGATGCCTTTCTCGGAGCAGTCAGCGATTCCGAATTTATGTCAAAACAGCGGGCAGACGACGAATTACACCCAGCTATTGATTCCCTGGAAGGCCGGAACTCTCACGTCCCTCGACACATTGCTCGCGAACTGTCCTCTTTTTGTCTAAGAAGAGGCATTCTTTACAAGAAAAACGCCCGTGGTAGCGACAAAGCCTTCCTACTCGTTGTTCCTACCGAAATGCGGGACGAGATCCTCCTTGCGTGCCACGACGAGCCCACGTAAGGACATTTGGGCTATTCGCGAACTCTCGCCAGAGTACGCCAACAGTATTACTGGCCGCGACTATCAACAAGTGTACATCGATACGTGAAAGGCTGCCATGAGTGCCAGCGTCGCAAGACTCCGCCTGTGAGACCCGCAGGCCTGCTCCAGCCGATCGCACCACCACACACACCGTTTGACCTCGTGGGAATGGACCTTCTTGGACCCTTCCCTTTGTCGTCCTCTGGGAACAAGTGGATTATAGTTGCGACAGATTATTTCACTCGGTATGCTGAAACAAAAGCGTTACCCCGTGGCACATCCTCTGAAGTCGCGCAGGTCTTCGTGCACCAAATCGTCCTACGGCATGGTGCCCCGTCATGCGTGATTACGGACAGAGGGACGTCATTTACAGCACGAATGATGGAGGACATTTTTAAATTGAGCTACACAACTCATCGAAAAACGACGGCTTATCACCCGCAATCGAATGGACTGACAGAGAGGCTTAACAAGACCATAGCGGACATGCTGTCAATGTACGTTGTCGTACAACACAAAAACCTGGGACGAAATTCTTCCATACATCACGTTTGCATACAATACGGCAACGCAAGAAACAACGCGATTTCCGCCTTTCCGACTCGTTTACGGACGCAACGTGCGAACCATGCTCGATGCTATGCTTCCGTGTGACCAAAGCAATGAAATCGCTCCAGACGCTGAGGAATACACTCACTACGCCGAAGAAGCTCGTCAGCCAGCTCGCATAAACACCAGTCACCAACAAGATGAAGACGCACGACGTTACAACCTCCGCCATCGAAACGTCACCTACCACCCTGGGAACCGAGTGTGGGTATGGACCCCTGTCTGGCGACCAGGCTTATCCGAAAAACTCCTAAGCCGTTATTTTGGACCGTACAAGGTTCTTAGACGTGTCACCGATCTTACCTACGAGGTATTTCCGGACGGCGTAGCGTCTTCTCGTCGACAGCTTCGGCCCGAAACCGTGCATGTCGTTAGGCTGAAGCCCTACTTCACACAGTAGCCCTTGTGGTTCACGTGTTGCGACATGCCGTGACGTGCTGCTGCTGCTGCTGTTCGTGTTCTCCTGTGTTTTTATGCCTTTTGTTTTTGCGCTTGACGCAAGCATTGGCGAAATTTACTCATTTGCGCTGCGAGTACTGGCACTCTCCCTCTTTTGGCTCTCTGTATCTGCGTGTGTATGCCTTCATTTTTTTCGTTACGAGCATCGAGTCGATGCTTTCAAAGGGGGGACTAATGCCACCTGATATGCTTGGATGAGATCCGGGAGTGGAGGAAGACAAAGACGATCTGTCTGAGCTGCTGCTTGGCTAGTCGACTCAACGAACCCAATAAACCAAGTTTGTCTTAAGAAACGTGACAATACATACATACATACATATATACATACCTACATACATACATACATACATACATACATACATACATGCAAAGAATATTGGCTGGTTCACTCCATCATTAGGCGCTCTCGCCACACCACAATTGCCATAGAAGAGCCTTTGTGATATACATTCATTGCCATAAAATTGAGGCCAACAGCACTGCGTACACCCATTTAATAAATATGCTTTTGATTGCCGAAGAAGCAGCCATGCATGAAGGCCATTATCTGTTCCTGTTAGATCGACACACGAAAGGAAGTCTTACTCTTCCTATCGCAAATAAATAAACGCTGTCTGACTTACACACACACAAAAACAAATTTATGACAATAACCTAAAGTTATATAGAAGATTTATGCTCAGCCGTAAGTACTCAGTCGACCATGTCCTTATAGATGTCCACTCAGGCTGTCATTTAGAGATTATACAGGGTGTAGTGCTTGAGAAACTTAGTGGTCCGACATTTTATGCAGACAGCACAGCGCTCCTCTTAATAATTGACGAGCTAAACAAAGCTACGGCAGCCCATCTCGGACAAAAAAAAATGATACCGCAGTGCGGAAACAAACCTATGGTAGTGAATAAAGGAAGAATAAAGTGAAGTGCAGGACAAAGATAATGACGGGAGAAAAATAAGAAATATAAAGAATGCTGTGTCGAATCAATTTACAAATTCTCGCCAGCAAAGCGCACACCCTCTCCCCTCACAAGAAATAAAGACAGACACCAATGGTAACACTCTGAAAATGTCGCTACTACATCTTCATCACCGTTAACAATGATTACGACCTTTTTTCATGGGAGAAGGGAAATTGCAGTATTGCTGGACTTTATTCTGGTCTTAAACCTGAATTTCTAAGTGACAATCTTACGGCATTCATCTTACTGCAGGTGAGGTGAGATGTAAAGCATTGAATAGTGCGAATAACACCAGTACTCAAATAAAAAGATTAGGTGCAAGACATAAATCGTAATTTTTCTTTCAGCGAATATCAAGCCGGAATTAGTATCGGCAATCGCCAAAGAAAAAATCCACCATCCTCAGGATCACACACCAACAAGATGACCGGCAAGTGTAGCCTAGGTTATCTCACTAATAAAATAGGATTTGCTTTAGCATTTTTGTTATCAGCCATGCATACAACATAAATTGAAAACGATCAGAAAAAACTAAACATGCATTTATAAGTGTTCATGCTGAACTCAGTTTATTATAAAAGCATCAAAGGAAATACTCCTGTTTTCATGTAGCATACGACGCTAGTGTTGCTTAAGCGTGTTTACTTGAAACACGTGTGTAGTCATTCGATACATATAATTTTGTTTGAATCAAAGATAACAGCTAATGTGACTGTAAATTATGACTTCCGTTGTTCACATCAAGGTCACGACTTTACGTCTTTTGTGCACTGCAGGATCGATTTATTTTTAATTCGCTCTGCCCTGTTAGGGCCTCGGAATTTTTTTATTATGGGCTTGCTTTTTATCCATCGCTGTGCACGGCTACGCTTTTCATATCTTGGTATGCATTGCGGCGCTCCAATAACCCTAGTCTGTTCTTGGCATTACATGGCCTATACTGGTCATGTAAGGCTATACAAATCCCGTTAGAAGCTTTAATGACGAGCACAAAACATTTGTTAATATGTGCGTGCCTTTTCTTGTGTTCCCATTAAAATGATTTTATGCGGGCCACGGACTTATCTACCAACTTGTAAAAAGCAAAGTTCAAACACGGCTCATGCGAAGAACAGTAGAAATATTTTTGACAAATACTAGCGCTGAATACAAATAATACTGATTTGTTCTACATTGGACTATTATATTACATATCATAGGAACTACATTTCAATTGTACTGCTGTTTTATCGCTCCGTATTTAGCTTTTTGTGCAGGGATTAAACTGACTAAAACCTGAACTAAAGCCCTTGGTAATTGAATTAAACAAGGTGGAACTTGCACTAAACTCACTGGAACGTGACCTAACTGAGTTGGCGCTTGGAGTAAATGTTTGGCGCATGAATTAATTGGCTTGGGGCTCAGATTATTTATATGGCGTGCGCATTATTTAAGCTGGCACTTGGAATAAAGTGAGTGGGAAAACCTGTAGCCTTTTGCAGGTACTCGATGCAGCGTGGTTTTGTCTAATGGTACACTATACTACGCAGCATGAAAAAAGCAAGCAGAAATGAATGAATTGCGCCTAAGGATTGAGGAGAAAGTGGAGCTGTAGTGATTATATAGGAAGTGGGTGGATGATACTTTTGTACTTAAGTTTTGTGGTGCTTGCCGCAAAACCGTCAAGAAGCAAGGTGTTCGTATATACGCTTTTGTAGGACCAAGAAAAGCGAACGACATCCCAGCGCATTTGTGAATGGTGACAATGGTCAAGATACATTCTTGTTGGAAGAACTGTTCATCGCAGTTCATAAACAGCGACGTCTGAGCAAGTTTGTATCATGTGGATGGTTTCGCAATAAATGAATAATAACCATGCTTCTTCACCTTTATGTCCACACTAAGAGGTGCCAACATTCTGTGCTATTCTTTGAACATACCACAAAGGCCTTAGTGGCGTCAATGTTGTACAAGAGCATAGATGGCATAAAAAAGCTAAATAACAACGTTTTTTTAACGAAACTCTCAAACACACAGTTCGTTTTGTTGATTATATGGCTGCCGGTAGAACATGCTATCTTAAAGCAGTAAACATTTGATAGTTTGATGAGGGCTACTTCCTTCGTTACTGAAATAATAAACCCTTATAAAGATGTTGTTAAGATATCACAAATGTTTAAATTTTGAAAACAAGGAGCCATTACAAAATGCAAAGGGGGACGTAAATAATTACGCCGGTGTTGAGTAATCCTTTAATTGTTGACACAGCCACGTGTGACCCATTTTCACAAAACGCACTACCAGTCACATGGAAGGAATGGGCAGCTATACTACAAAATATTGGTAGTCATAATGAAAATGCACTTCATTAGGGTAATGGTCAGTACTCAAACAGAAAAAAACTGCACAATCTCGCAGGAGCTCTGAGCATTTCCACGCATATTTTATTCCTCTCTATCTCTCTTTCTCCGTTTAATTTACAGCCAGCAAGGTTTGAAACCATCTTAAGCGAAACACAAAATTCCACGCAAGGATCAATAGCAATTTTTTGTGGATCCCGCATGAACATCGTTGCGCCTGTTATTATTATGACAAGTGCAAACAGTCCACTCCATCCGCTTAGATGTAAAAGGCTCAGGGAATCCTTCAACTGCGTCCTATTCTCGCTTTATAGAACAACTCGGCGAAAGCGATGAGGCAGGCCAGACCAAGACCAGCAAGGAGAACGACGAACACGCCACTGACTGTTCGCAGGCCCAGCTCACTAGCTGCATCAGTCCTAGATTCGCCGGCTTCGGTAGTAGGACATCCTTTGAGCGGATCCCGTACTTTCCACCAGCGATCCTTGAATTTTCGCAGGGTGCCATGCTCCTGCAGACGTAGTAATGTTGACGAAAGGCTGTTGCGGTACGGAGATCCTGCACGAATAAACCCTTATATGGCATGTTTTGTTAAAAAAAAAAGTTTTATTCCGGGACGCACGAAGACTGCTGTGACGTATTTCCGTCCCGAAAATGGCGTAGAAAAGTGAACGCAAATAAATGGTAGTGCTATTTATGGTCGCGTTGACGGGCTTACTGTTCACGGAATCGAATTCAGTCTTTTTTTATTTTTGCTTGAGAAAATTTCTAAATATCACTTCCTATTAAAAACCAATGATACATTTATCAATTGTCTCATGGTTTCGGAACTATCTGCAGGTTACGTGCAAAAGAAAAAAAATGTAGTCCTTTTCCCTGTCTTCACAGGAAGTGTACCTGTATGCATCTTAAATGTGAAAGTCTTCATTTGCAGAGACACGTATACATTGTTTTGCGGTCGCATTCTCTGATGGCATCACCATCTGCAAGCAGCAAAATTAAGCAATGCATCGTGACCGGGACCTCCGCTATTAGTTCCTGCAGGGAATTGCTCTTATGCTTCCGTTTCATTCGATGCCTTTACAATAATAGAAGCAAAATTTCGTCAACGTCGTGGCCCGCCACAAGTTGTCGATGTTAGCCCAAGCCTCTACTTGCCTCATATGATCTATTCATACGAATGATAGCTGTACGAAGCACACCTGGCTTACTTGGCTAAAACATGATTAAGTGAAGTTTTGGGTTAGTTGGTTTAGCAGTACGAAGTACTAACAGCACAAATTCAACACGGGAACATAGAGAAAAACACTGACAAGCGCTGTACAGTCTCTTCTTGTCAGGGTCTCTTCTTGTGTCCCCATGCTGAATTCGCATTGTTCCTAATTTACACTGGCAACAACACCGCCAACATAACGCTGTGCTTCGCACTTGACGTTCACCCTCAGAAAGATCGCTGCCAGGCTAGAGGGTGCAATCAACGCTCATTGCATTTCGCTCCAAAATGCCACGGGATGGTGTCCTTAGCCCAAGCTGTGAGTGCAGTCAGAAACGCTCTTCTGGCTTTCGCACGACTTTCGCTTCTTGCGCTCTCAGCGGTAACTACAACAGTCACCACAAAGCTTTGTTTATTCTTTGATCATGCTGTTAGGTTGTTGGCATGAAGATGTGCAACCAGGTGCCAACGTGCGTTGATCTACGTTGAGCAGTGCTAGAGGTACAAAAAAAACAACAGATATTGAGCAAGCTCGCTTATATCAACGTACAGTAAGCATTTAACTACTTAGGGAACAACAGGTTTTGCTTTCGTGTTATGCCACTTGCTGTGACGTCGGAATTACCCGTTCATTTTTGCTTTACAGACATGAACCCAGCTTCATTTTGACACAAACTGTGTGCCGGCGACATGTAACGTAGGGTAATTGGCACAATATTGCATTACTCACTATATTTTAAAGTATTACCAGACCTGCTTATAGACAACAATACAACACAATCTTAAAAAAATGCCGTCCAAGACAAACGCAGGCTTAAATTTTTCCATTACGCGCTCAATGGCAAATAAGGCATTCTAGAGAAAAGAGAGGACAATGTCAAAAAACTATAGGCAGAGCATATTTACCTGCATACATAACTTTGATGGAATGTTGGTTCAGCAACTTGAATTGACTAAACACTCAATAAATGCGTCACCTTTAAGATTTCTGGCCTCTTTGTGCACTAAATTTTAATAAAGTTGCTTGAAAGAAACGTGCCTTTGAAGTTCTTTAAATATTTTCAGAAGAGGAAGTATCATGAAACATAGATCTTAGTAATTACGTATCAACTTGAATTGAACTAGTGCTAATTTTGGTTTCTTGTGTGCATTACGTTTTGAGAGCCAGTTGTTTTGGTTTTCTGTTTGTACTTACTATTGTACTCCCTCCCTGTTATGACCCTCAAGTGAGGGCGGACAGTATAATTAAATAAATAAAATAATATAAAAACGTCGTGCGAATATGAAATTGCAGTTTATTAGATGAAAAACTATCCACAAAAAGACACGCTGATATCAACTCCATTACAGGATTGTTACATGGAGCTCCAAATCACATGGTTGTTTATGAGCAATGTGTCGTTCAATAAAGTGTGGTTAGCGCACAATTGTGAACGATGTAGCGAGGCAATACAAGAAATATGATAGGTGTAACGATTAATGACAAGAATAGAGTAGAGTGGAGCAAGAAAAAAATGTTAATCATTAACATCAGAATTAATAACACGACAAAATGAGCATGGGAGGGGCATGCACCACGAGGTCTGGCACTCGATGAGGACGCAGCAAGTTAGTTGGACAAATGACATTACCGGTAGTCTACAGGAATTACGTGGCTTTGGCAAACACGGCGTCAGATCAATTGGTGAAAACTGGAGCACAAAAGAGGCACCTGTCTTCTTGTGGTGAGTGGAGTCAGCCTCATTATAGGGAAGATGACAATATTTATGATGAATATGAAAATGAGACACGTTGTACAAGTTAAGGCTCACCATGCGGCGTTGCGATGCCGTAACCCTTGGAGTCTAGAAGACCCCCGATCTGCTTGAGCTGGCACCGTCTTCGTACCACGTACTGAATGCTCGTAGACTCCATGAGGAAGGCGTAGCCACCGCGTTCCACACGTTCAATGCCCTCGGTGATGGAAGACACCGTGTCCTCTTTCATGGCGTGCCACATCATCTCGTACATCTCATGCCTCCACTCCTGTGAACCAGTGATTCCGTTAATATGAACGAAAATTATTTATGTAAATGAAGCATGAGCAGGTTGCAAATGCTTTCTGACTTTTTCAAATAAACTTGGACAGTCTCAAAGCGCACCAAAAGCGAAGTTTCACTTTAAAGGGTGAGCTTGTTTCATTGTCCTTGTTTTTATGAATGCCGATATGTTTACCCTTCTGAATATTGTGACAAGTAGAGATTACAAAAGTAAGTGACACTCACGACAAGAAATAGTTATAAACGAACACAGAAGAAGCGTGTGTTTTTTTCATGGCACTAGCTCTTAGTGACATTTGGTTTTTCAAACGGCACTACGGAATAGGTCCCCAGCCAAGTCGAAGTTGTTCAACCGGCTGGAATGTTGCGATATTCCAATAAATAAACAAATATAAAGTGAGGCAATGGTCGAAGCTAAGAATTGTACAGAATACGTATGATATTCGAGCATAGGTATAGATCAAGTAAGAGCCCGCCAGCTGTAATAATATTTACTGAAATTTGATTTATTCCATTACTTGGAAGTGCAGGCTTTTCTTACAAACCACTAGAATCGCAGCCTTACCTTAACGACACGCTTTTTTCTATGTGGCCTCTCATACGCCCGTCTACCACGCACCAATACGCTGGCAGTGTCGATATAGAAGGCAACGCAGAAAGAAGCACAGCTGGTTCCCGCCTCTATAGGATCCATCAGGGGAAGCCCCACAAACCTGAACAAGCTAGTTCACTCCAAGGCGCGAGGTCTCGCTTTCCGCAACCTCGGAGAACTTCCTGTCGGCCCGGAGTTGTGGAGGACAGAGATCAAAGGACCACCTATAATGAAATTACCTAGCACTTTTATGTCGTCAGGAGAGACTTTCGTCTTTCTAACAAAAGGGGTAAATTGAGCACAGGCATTGACTCTCGGGCTCGTATCTCAGCTCGGCTTTATTGCACAATATTTATTGCGACAAATATTGTAATAGCTCTTGCAGGTACTGCAACGAATTTTCTAGCCTAGACCACATGCTCTGGCGTTGTCCCTCTTTGCGGGGCACGGACCAATCGAATGAAGAAAAGTGGTGATCCGCTAGGAAGAGCCCCGATGTCGGGGATCACTGTGGGCTGTCCAGAGGGCCGACGATGTGACGGTCGGGCTTGCCTGACTGTCCCAACGTAAGAACGGCCTACCTAAACCGCCGCACCCCTACTTCAAACGTAACGTTAACATTTGGCCCAAAAAGCTAGAGCTACTTTTCAGACCCTTCGTGTTTGAGTAAAGTTTATCATGCGAGGTTTTTTTTATGCAGCGATGAATTTCAAAGCACCTGATACGTTATTAGGTCTCGTCGATAAAGTTCAGCCACACAGGCTTCTAAGTCTTTGTTTAAAACTAGTGTCTGGGCAGAATTTGGCTGTATAAAAATACTTAGCTCACAAATATATCAGCACAACTGCTTCTCTCTTTCGGAACTTTCATTAGGGCTACGTGACTAGGCGACTTCATCTGTCTTTTGCTAAACGTACGTAGTACTCACGCCTTTGTGTTTTTTGAACACGTCAATTGTTTTACAGGACATACGTAGTATCATGCAAGGCCATCACCGAAATAGACATCCGCTTTGATATAAAATGTGCCCAGCTTCAAAAGGTTTGATTCCCGCTGTGGTGGCTTCAGTTTCGATAGACTCAAAAACACTTGCAACTCGTGTACTTAGAGTTGGGCGCACGTTACATTATCTCATGTGCTCATGAGGTCAAAATTTTCGGAGCCTTCTATTACGGCGTCTCTGCTGGTCGTATTGTAGTTTTGAGACGTAAACCCATCAAAATAGTGAATTCAGTTTTCGGGAAAGTCTGACTTCACTAACAGCACGAAAATTGAATAATTATTTCTATTGTGATAACAATGCTGTTCAACACGAAATATAATATTTTAACGAGACCACTTGCTTTATGTTTGGTGCATAGTGCCTTTAGAAGCAATACTGCGTGCATTTATCTGGAGCCGATCATAATACTTGTCGCTTATAGACGGTGCCATACCTTGAACAAGGCGTGAGTCGATCCTGAGCGAACGCATCCGTAGCGCACGGCTGACTGCTTCGCCAAGTCTTCGGCACTCTCAATGGGTGACAGGAGCCTCTCTTTAGTCAGGAAAGCTGTCAGGTTAGCCGTGTAAGAGGAAACCAGCACGAAGGAGAAGATCCACCAAGTTGCAGCAATGATGCGCGCTGAAGCTGCCCTGCACAATGTGCCGTGTTATGTAAAATTATCTTTAACAAAGGACGGTGCTCAAGCAGGCTACAGGGCGGAACTTTGTCGACACAATGCCATCCTATAGGGAGTATGCTACCCTATATGTTTTGTATATGGTATGTAGATGCATGATGTCCGATCTCTGACAGAAATAGGTAATCATTCAAAACTGCACTAACAGATTATGTAACGCGCCCTAAATAACTTTTTGTTGTTAAACATGTAATCTCACTGACTTGTATTTTTATGTTCTACTTTTACTGCATTTTTGTTGTATTACTCACCCCCCTTTATAACGCCTTTATGTGCCCTGAGGATAATCGAACTAAATAACAAAGGAAGCTATGCAAAACGAGCCAAATGTAAGTAATGCAAAAATTGCAAAAGATCTCTAAAGTTGCGTTAAAAAACATGTAAGAAATAGGCAACTAATCGTTGGGATATGCAGAAAAAATGGTTACTCACATAACAACGGAAACACCAAATCAGTACTTTTCTGTATTTTAGCTGTAAAAAAATTACCAGGCCACAACAAACAACTTCGAAACATTATAATTGTAGAAGTATGTTCTTCCAGTTTCGTTTTGAATATTTATGTTGGATTCACGCCCCTGTTAAATACTTTGTTGCTGTCTATCATGGGGCGGCGTCATCTCACCGATAGCACTTCACACACGTGACGTGGATCATTTCAATCGAGATGGCCAAAGTCTAAGGTGTGTCAGAAGAATTACCAGTTCTTACAAGCGGGACTGGAGGACATCTTTCCGAGCGAGAACAATTCACTAAGGCTATTAGCCGCATATCTCCTCAATCTGTCAGCTAAGTTTCGATATCTGCGCAACGTAACATCACTTTTTTTAGGCTTAAGGTGTAACATACAACTTCGTGATTAATCATTTTGGAAAGCTATACGCACTTTAAAAAAATTGGTAATATTTTAATTATTCAGCGTAGTCATATCTCACGCAAAAAATTGAAGCAATCTCTTAAGCGCTATCCCTTGTCTTTTTAACAATCTCTTTTATCAGCATACGGCCAAAAACCCGACATTTGCTTAGTTGAAGTTTTTCTATTTGATATGCAAAACATAAAAGGTAGAGAACGAGAATTGCAATATCTGGTTTTAAACAAAGTCTATGCAATGAAGGAATTGATGAAAGAAAGACAATTTTCAACCTACCTAGGAAATATACCACATCCCTGCCTCATGATGGCGCTAACTATGAACCAACAACTGTTAGGGAGAGTGAAGTCACTCTGCACCGTTGGCAGAGTACATTTTCTCCAGCTGCCAGAATATAACTTCTCTCGTTGGAGCTTGGAGGAACCGACTGCTTCCTGACCCTTGATGATGTCGAGCCTGGCACGGCCACTGTCCGTTTCAGTGTACCAATCTCCATCACTGCTCGATAAACTGTTTCCGCAGCAGCAGCATCCATAACGTCGCGGCAAGGCACTACTTCTGCGGCACACTGCCCTCTGAGCACGAGCGACGCAGCACAAAATCACGCTCACGGCGACGCACGCCCCAGCCACACAAAGCCACACATCTCCCGAAAGCGGAGACAGGAAGAATAGCAGGGAACGCTTCTGGTCGGTCTTCTTGTAGAGTATGCTGACTCCCAACGTCATGAAAGGTATAGTGAAGTCGACAGATTGCTCGCGCTCTGAGGTGATGGTCAGGTCACCAATCGCCAGGTCTGCCTCCTGCAGCGAAGACGTAGGAATGGTTGAACAGTTGAACCGATTAAAATAAAGAGCATTTGCTAGATATGAGGTGGGTTATAAGTACGCTTGTACACTTAAAAACGTATGACATTACAATTGACTTCAACAAATTTTCAGATAATTTTGGTGGTTGGCACATTCAAATAAAAGCTGTAAAGTGAATGGTGCGGAGGAGTATTTGCAAATAAAAAGTAGCCGGTATTTGCCCTAAAATATTTATGGTTGAAATGTCTCAGTAACTTTACTAAGCTTAGATAATCAGTCTGAATCAAGCCACCTAAGGCCTACAAGCCTCACTTTCATTCTAGGAGATGGTATCATTTCACTTATTACCCACTTGTCCTCGGTAACGTCATCCCTAATCATAGGGTCAAATAGAACAAAGCTTTAGAGCACAGCGTTCTGTTCACAGTGAAAAGAAGATGACAGCGCGCATTAATATTTATTCCTACGAAATGAAATTGGTTAGGACTTCGGTGTCTATAGTTCAAAAACGATATCTTGACTCCTAATAATAATATCAACCATTAAGCACTGCGGCTGTTTCACCCTTAGTCAGAGTTCAACAACTAGCTACGGTCTTTTTCATTATGCTGGCGTGTAAATGCAGTGAACAAATAGCGAGGGCGAACCCGTATGATGCATGCCATATTAGCTATACTGAGTTTTTACGCATATGACACGAACAGGTGAACGCTGTCTATGTATGTGAACCGATTATACGGTATGGTGATGTTTTTTTACAGAGAGGAACGATACCCTAAGCTGGTTGCAATTCTGTTATAATTTTTTGTTTCTATTAGAAGCGGCAGAAGCTAGACTATATATTTGAGTTTAAAATACCATGTAGTCTGAAGACACCGAAGCTTTAAATCACAAGGTATTTCATAACGGTTGTATCTTATGAACCGAAACCCCACCAAACTTTTTGAAGCACTGCGTGGACAGCTTATGGAGGATGCAGAGTGTTATAATGAGAATCTGCACAAGCAAGTACGACAGTTGCCCTAAAAAGCTGGCTTCTGTTACACTCATTTGTTGGAGTACGCAGTGAATTTCCTCAATCAAAACTTACCATGTCCACAAGTTCGCGCATTATGCCGTTCCACCTGCCCTGTGAGTCACGGGTTCCGTAGGCACCATCTCGGACGAGCTTCAACCGGTAATAAAAGCCCAGCGTTGCGGATATTTCACGGAGCAAATCCACGCAGTAACCTTCGAAGTGGTCGTTCCCCTCGAGCTTGTGCGCGGATTTCTTGAGCATGACGTATGGGGCATTCTGCAGTAAGCATTGTGTAAGACATACGCGAGAGCTTCACTCTGAAGTTTGGACGATATTGCCTGCATGTTTTCTGCTTCAAGATTGATTAATGATTGATTGATATGTGGAGTTTAACGTCCCAAAACCACCATATGATTATGAGAGACACCGCAGTGGAGGGCTCCGGAATTCTGCTTCAAGAGGCTCTTAGCTTGTATCTATGCATTTTTACGTTACCGTGCTACCGGAAGACAGGAACGCAAGTTTTTTTAAAAGTTTCAGCTCCCCATGCGTAACCATTTATGTACGTACCTAAACATGTACGTACCTTCTAGTTTGTGCAAGCCACTAAATGGTGATGAAAAATGCATTGAAACTATACTTGATTTTGTTAAAATTGAATCATAGCTGAGGCAAAACAGTAATAGATGTTCTTATTGTTTTAGCGTTTAGTATTATATAAACACATTGGATAACCAGACGATGGTGTTGACACCTCGTGATGACATGGACCCGTTTGTTAGCGTTTAGTATTTATTTATTTATTTATTGTATACCTGCATCGCCCATCGGGCATTACAGCAGGGGGCTTACATAAAAAATATGCAAAGTAAATGCACTCACAAAGCGTGGTAAAATACATCGTTGTAGAAAATGTCAGGAAGGAAAAATTAGTGAAAAAGGAACTCTTTCGCTATTGTACCGCTACAAAGCATTTAATGAAGAAGTGAAATGCATGATATTTCGACAAGAACTAGTTTGTGCTCTCCTGGTTTTGCTTGACCGCCTCAGATTGCGCCACCTATCCAGCTTTAGGTCTCTTATGTTTACGTTTGCGGCATTCCAGGTCCTCCAGCTTCAGTAAGCTGGGTGAAACAAGCAGATCACAAATCGCACTCGCTTTTGTGGCTTGAGTCTCCGCAACGCCAAAACCGTGCTTGGACTCGCTCGTTGCATTCCGTGCCAACCGGTTGTGACCCCGCAATCTCCAACGACAGCGCAGCCATGGCCGACCGGCTCGCTCTCCGCCACGGAGGAAGGCCCTCCGCCATATCCTGACGCCGTGAAGCTCTCGCTGAGTCATCGGACTCTTGCGACCGTGTGCATCTTTTCTATTTCTTACCCCTGCAAGTGGGTATATCTGTACCTGTCTTTACCTCTTTCACTCTCCCTTTTAATCCTCCCTAGACTTTTTAATCCCTCCTTACCCCCATCCCTCGTGAGCCACTGTTGAGGTGTCGCACTATGATGCAGTCAGTTAAGGGGCTTACTTTTATTTTCTTTTTGATCTTTTAAGAATCATCTACGAGCGGTGCTTAGCCACGAACGAAGGTGAATTTGCGAGAGGGGCCGGAAACGTAAGACCTTTCGAGAGAGTTGTACACGGTTCGTAAAAGTTCCACGTTTCGTCCAAGCTCATGCACGCGCAGATTAATTCTGGTGTCTGATAACGCGGTTACCTAAAGAAGTATAAGTACAAGCTAAAAGCACTTCATAACTGCATTCAAACTATGTTTCCTTTGATAACACTCAGTCAACATTGCGTAAAAATAATATTAGACGTATTTTGCGTGTACTGTATGTATCCCAGTCTACGCATAGGGGCATTGGAATATCGTGTTACCGACCGGTGGGGCCGAAATCTGGCGACACTTGTGAAATCATAGTAATTAACATGTATTTTTTCTCTTGAATACTGAGTACACTCATTCTTGACTACGCTGCTGCAACGCGTTTCTACAATAACAATTTGGTGCTTGCCTGGTTCTTGTCTGCCTCGCTATAGGTGGCACAACCTATCCGCTCTTTAAGGAGCTTTATTATACTCACGTTTGCGGCTTCCATTTTCTAGACCACACAAATTAATTATATTTGTTGGAGTTTACATTAATAATTATGATTAACGCCGTAGTGGAGGGCTGCGGTAACTTCGACCTCATCGGTTTTCTTAACGTGCACGTAAATCTAAGCACATCCACTTCAAGCATTTACCCCTCCACCGATAATGCGACCGCCACTGCCGGGATTCGATATTGCGGCCTGCAAGTCAGCAGCCAAGTGCCTTAGCCATTGGATCATCCAGGTGAATAGTTCACTCATATTGGGGAATTTAGATCAAACAGCGTGTTCGTAAATGGCGCTTGGACATTGGCTTCAATTGATTCGGTGGCTTGAGTCTGCGGATAGTGGATATAGAAAGTAGCAGTGAACGAAGGCGATTTCGGGATCTATGTATGGTTGTAGACTTGAAACATACCTGGAGAGAAGTTTGAGTTCCTTGGAAGCAGGTATGAGATTCATAAACGCATGCGCAAGCGCTGATTCAATGCGGTATCCAGTAACACGTCGAAGAAAAAAAAATATACGCATACGCTAAGAGCCCTTGTTACTGTTTAGCATACTCCATAATTTTATCTTTAAATAATCTAGCATGTGACCGTTAATGATCATGCAGAGCAAAATACAGAGGGCAGAAAACAAGATGTTTGATTTGCAATGATTTTACCATCTTTCCCCTTATTTATCTCTTTTTCTTTCTAAAAGCCTAATAAGGCATTTCATTTATTACATTTTGCTAGCTTTTGACAGTATCTAACATGCATCCAGATACACATTTTCTCCAATCGGCTGAAATCTCTCATTTCCTACTCTTGTTTTTTGCATCTTTTAGCTAATTTACCCTTTCACATCCAATAAGACAAAAGTATATGTATATTACTGCGATCCCATGAAATGCAGCTTTACCAGTCCAACTACCTACTTAACACAAAACTTTGTCGGGCGCCGCAACTTCCACCATGTTCTAAGAGTGAACATTGGTCTCACCAATATCGTCGTTATCCTCAAAGTCTTGTTCTTCAAAACGCTGAGTATTTCGTCTTCAAACCACTTTTCTGCTCGAGTAATGTTTAGCCCTGATGACGTACTCCAAGTTCCAACCTGAGAATAAACATGCATACATGAAAAGTACCAAGATTAGGCAAGAAATGCCATTGCAGAAATACAATTTTTTGCAGTCTTCCTAGGGTGGGACTTGAAATAAGTTTGTTTGCATAATACGAAAACGCAAAAGAAGATACTTCAAGCACGCTTAACGTTCACCTTCTGAAGTAGGACTGGATGGTGCATTGTGTCCTTCAGTTTCTCATGATCAAGCATGCCTTAGGCAAGGAGTGTTTATGCACGTGGCATTGGCCTATATAGCTATTATAGAATGCGTTATAACTACTATAGCATGCCTACTGCAAAAGAAGTTGCGAAATGCCCACTACGCCATACATATTCGATTCGAAAATTGGCAAAGTACACGCCCGCAAGCTGTCACGTGCATCTGCGAAGTAACTCCCTTTGTAATGAGCGGGCAGCTGAATTGTTGCGCAATCCACACGTTTTGACGCCTGGTGGAATGGTAAGAGTGTGCAACGTAATGCTTCTTTCATCTAGATGGCTGCTTGGCAGAATATATTAATATAACGTTTTTCTTAAGCAGCCTAAAAGGCGGAAGTGGCTCTCTGGTAGAACACCGACTAGCCGCAAGAGGTACAAGTTCGTCTCTCACTTAGACCAAATTTTTAAAAATATTTTCATTCTCATGTATGTCAAATTTCATCTCTAGGCCACTTCACTGTCTACCAAGAATGCCACTGCCAAAACCGATGCCAAAATTTTAGCTAAACCAATCGTTTAATGCTATTACATTATAATATTATTACTGTGAAAAAAATTCGGCGAGCTATAAAAGCATCGGATGTTAACGAAGGAACACAAGTGTGCTGTGCTACAGTTGCACAACAAAAATTATATTATTTAACTGAGCAAACAACATCTGTTATCTACTAAATTCAACCCCCACGTTAAATTCACAGTCCTATATGTACTGCATGACAACGCAATGTCATACCTACTTCAAGGCAACGCATTATTCGTTCATTCACCATTCATGCTGAAGTTATACTTAACAAGGTTCATAATGTGGAATGGTAAACAAGTGGCATAAATCTAACCAAGGCGGTAGGAAAGTCTGCTAACAACGGCTAAATAAAGTTCTTGAATAATAATGAAAGTTGACGTAGGTTGTGTAGTCTTTGTTGTCACATGTTACATGTATCTCACACCCGGTCCTACGATTAACCACAGTAGTGTCTGAGTGGCATGACTATGCCTGTTAGGTGACAAGTGAACAGTTGTTTATTGATGTAAGCTCATGTGGAACCTGTTCAATGTCTCACAATTTAAGTCCTCGAGAGACACGTATAAAACTGTTACCCTACAAAACAGAATTTACCCATCTAAAAGGAGGCACGACTGCATGTAATTTTAACTATCCGCGACGTCCCTCCCTATAGGAAATGAAGCGAACGTGTTGTCCAATACTATGGTGAAAAAACATATTTTCAAAGTAATATTGTATGCGAACATGTGAACTAAATGTCGCTCGTAAACCGCATAAATGTTAAAAACCAAGTATTCAATGGTGAATTCAAACAGCAGCGCTAGATTAAGGTTTTCTGCTCTAAGCGGAGCAATCACATTCCAATGTAGAACCGAAAGTGTGTGCTGTGTGTTCAAATGGCATATTGAAAGCAACCACAGATCACAAATTGCTCTTTGGAGCAAAATATTTTGCTCCGCTAAAACCAGTGGATTTGACCGGAAGTTCACGTGACGTATTCTGTGTACCCGCCTTTTCTCCAATCACCAATGAGGGTCCGTGGAATGCTTCGCGCTCCCTCATGCCCTCACGGGCTTCTTTGCGAGATTTTCGCTCACAAACTACTTCATTCGAGATGCGTGCGTCCCAATCGCAGATTTGTGAGATACCCAGCTTGGATCGGTGCTCTCTCTTTGCTGTCCGGGCCAGCGCTCGCGTCTGCTATTGTAATTCAACATCACTTACCGAAGTCAGTCCCGTACGCTTGAGTTTCGCCACGTAGAGGGACACGTTTCTCCGTTGGCCCGATGCGTCCAGCCACAATGGTCCACTCAAGCCCGAGAAACGTGTCTGCAAGAAACAAGATTTAGTGAACTGAAATTTCAAACAGTTTTCAACCAGTTCCTCTCTGTGAACAAGGGCCACCAGGTAATGGATAAGAGTAAAGGAAAGGAACTCGCAACCTCGCCCACACTGGGCACCAATGAGGACCATCAATAAAACAATATTCGCCTTGTATAAAATAGTTAACATTTATCTGAGCTTAGCAATTTTGAGTGCAAAACAATAATTCATGTTGTGCTTTGCTTGGCTGACAGAAGCTTGCTATCATTTATCAAAACGTACTACTCTCGCAGTGTCCTCCAGCGAACATTTTCACAGATAACATTTCCACGCTTGTCACTTTTCAAAGCCGGTCGGCTAGTTGCAAAACGCTCTTACCCAAGGCCGCTTTTCAAATAAATTCATCGCTTAAATTGTGAGATTGGGCTGCTTCCTTCAGTAAATAATGTGATAATGCAAGGGCAAAACAAAGACGAGTGTTTCTCATCGAGTATCTCTCTTTGTTTATTCTTCCCAGATAGATAAATTTTCATAACCTCTTTTCATAAACAATGCTTCAGGCAAGAGTGCACAAAAAACTTCTGCTCATCTGTAGGCTGTCTAAAAACACGTGTCTTCGACAAGATGACTTGCGTGCTTGAACGTCGTCGTCGTCGCGAAAGCGAAGCCGCCTTATTGATGTCTTCTTGATTTTTTTTATGTAGAATAATGTAAACTGATCATTTCGCCTAATTGCCTTCACATCTGCATAAAATATTCGTGTCCCTGAAAACATCCTCGATATTCTCCTAAATGCCAATAAAAAACCACTATCTTGTGAAAAGTAAGTATGAGCCCCTATTATTTATGTACTTTGAACAAACGTCAAAAGCACCATGCGTTGATTACGAAATAACAGCACGCCTTGTTCGAGATAAACACCTCCCCAATTTCCGCATAAATACATAGCACCGGTAATTGGTTGTGCTTGTTCACGACTGGTGTACAGCTAAGAGCTCCTCATTAGTCAGCTTCTGCTGAATATAATTACATCGTCTGTGGCTCTGTTTATCCAGCGTCTTAAACGCTTACACAGTGGAGAGTCGTGTGAGGTGCCTTATCAAAGCCAAACCGTAATCAGGTATTATTCATAACAGCCCTACAGGCAGTGACTGCTCTGGTGCCCAATTGTTAGACTAAGTATAGTGGACTACGTGTATTCTTGGTGTTCGTATTGTAAAAAGCTTGCCTAGCGCGCTTACAGCCTCATATACTTTTCCTGTTCGTTATCACTAAAGCGGAAGATAACTTTACAAACATTGATCGCTGCTCCCGTTATTTGTCGTTCTAGTATATTTTACTTCCAGTTCCACAATGCAGCTGCTAGCTGCGTTTGTAAATAAACTTAATTATTATCTAGTGGCCTGCATAGTGAAACGCTGTGACGGCCCTTTTTTTCTCTGACAGAGAAAAGCTCCGGTGTCAAATACAAAAAAAGGCAAATCCCACGTACAGAGGGAATTGATATGCGAAGTAGGAATGAGATAAGTTGATATGTCACTTCAAAATCAGCAAAACATCTCGAGGTTGAGGTAAATGATGCCTTACATGACTTCCGTGTCATGATTATCATGTTTGGATGTGTCGTTCGCCTTCGTCATCAATTCACGTCACTTGATACCCAATTTAGTAAATGAGAGCAAGCTTAACGACCGCGAGCACAATATCAGCGTGGCCTGTTGTCATGATCTTACATGACACGCATGTCAGGATTATCATGTTTGCACCAGTAATATATTTTGTCATCTATTGGCGTCACGTAATCTCAAATTTGCTGTATGCGGAGCTAGTAAAACGGCAGCGAGCGCATCATGAAGGGCTCAATATACTTCAATGTAGCGTTGACGCGCGCGCATGCTGGGCACAGCGACGCTACGGTAGCAAAACGCGAGCACTGTATAATCTGACGCCAGGCGCGACCAGCGTCCGTGGGCGCAGCCCGACGGACTCCGGCGCTGCAGTTCGCGGCGATGCGTTACCCAGACAACACTGCGTCTTCCTCTTTTCGTGACGGAAGGACACCGGACGCCCTGAAACGCGCATGCGTAAAAGCAACGCAGCGCGACGCGCGCCTGCGAGTATATGGCAGGCCCGGCGCCTGGTGTTGCAAAGCCGGCATGACGCGACGAAATGAACGCCAGCGAGCACGTGCATCACTTTATGTTGAAATGATTGATTGATTGATATGTGGGGTTTAACGTCCCAAAACCACCATATGATTATGAGAGAAGCCGTAGTGGAGGGCTCCGGAAATTTAGACCACGGAAATTTAGTCGAAATGTATTGGCGCCTTGACTGTGGCATGTAGTCATGTTCTCACACGACACGCATCTCATGATTATAATTTTTGCACTAGTCACATACCTTTGTCATCCATTGGCGTCACGTAATACCAAATTTGGCATATGTGAAGCTAGTGAAATGGCCGCGAGCGCATTATCAATGTAGCATGTGGTCATGTTGTCACATGAGACGCATGTCATGATTATCAAGTTTTGATGTGTCATTTACCTATGTTGTCCGTTCGCGTCGCGTAATACCGGATTTAGTACATGTGAAGCTAACGAAATGGCCGCGAGCGCATCATGAGCGTAGCATGCAGTCATGTTGTTACATGACACGCATCTCCTGTTTATCATGTTTGGATCAGTATCATACGTTTGTCATCCATTCACGTCCCGTAATATCAAATTTAGTATCTAAGTGAAGCTAGCGAAACGGCCGCCAGCGCACCATGAGCGTGGCATGTAGCCATGTTGTATATGACACGCATCTCATGATTATCATGTTTGCACCCGTCACATACCTTCATATCATTTATTGACGTACTGAAATACCAAATTTGGTATATGTGACGCTAGCGAAACGGCCGTGAGTGCATCATGAGCGTGGCATGAATTCATGTTGTTACATGACACGCATATCATGATTTTCACGCAAGCGTCTATCGCTTGTGTTCGCCATGCAATCATGTCATACCATACCAGTTTTGCAACCTGCCATGTAAATGAAACACTGGAAGAGCTGCAGAACCATGAGATGTAACTCATGACATTCATGACATACATGTCATGATTTTCATGTTATCGCTAGTCAAATATACTCGTCCTACTGTCATGTTTTGTCATGCCATGTTTGGTATTGATACCATTATCGAAACGGCCAGGAGAGCTAAATGTTGTAGGCGGATAGATAGATAGATAGATAGATAGATAGATAGATAGATAGATAGATAGATAGATAGATAGATAGATAGATAGATAGATAGATAGATAGATAGATAGATAGATAGATAGATAGATAGATAGATAGATACGCTCAAAGTCGCCGAAATTTGCCAAGAAATGTTTCGCATTTAAAAAGTCGCTCACACATCCTTTGCACACCCAAGAAGTGACCGGCAAGGCATCGACACGTCGTCGGAGCCGGCAACTATTCCAAAAATGAGGGAGCGATACCTTTTAGCAAGCCGCACAATCGACATCTCTGCTCCCGAAAATGTGTGTTCAGCCGAAAAGTTGTCATGGACCACAAACTTGCAGAGTCACTCCAAGCCTGGTAGCTCAAGTAGTGAAGTAACGTCACCAACCGCGGAACCTTCAGAAAGCCCCGAGCGAACTCACCAAACTGACATTGATCACCTGTTGTGGGTGAGGACTGAATGCTATTTTTATTTGTGCTGCCCACATCTATCTCTTGCACTTCCTGTTGCCTGCATTGTTGCAATGCTTGCTTCCCCGCCTTACGACTACTATGCTTCTGTCGTTTCTGATGCACGCAAACTATCTAGTATCCCATATGTTACTGTCATTCATGATAAAACTGTCACGCGCCACTAAGTGGGCTCTCTGATAAGCTTGCTATGCCCTGTTATAGTACTTCCATCATGTGTGTTTAGTTGCATGTTGCATGTGCTATTCCTGGTGTTACGGCCATTGCTTAATGTGTCTGTTATATAAGTTATATAAGGGCGCGTGGGTGAATCGCAGCGTAAGTTCCTCAAGTATCATTACGCTGATTCATCTACTAGCACTTCATACAGAAGATGCCGTGGCTTCCCTTGAGTCATTGTTTTCGTGGCAAAAACGATTGCTCTTTTGCCGTCATAAGCCCAGCCACATAAGCCCAGCAACCTTTGCGTTACCGCACCACGATACCAATAAGCACGTTCTCTACGTATGAGCAGGGCCACTAAGTACGGCGAGTACTAATTAACACGGCCGCATCTATAGAGGAATGAGTTGCTGCAAAAGCTAGAGAAAAAGATTCCATATACCACAGCTACTACATGTACTACATGCCTTAACAGATATTTCTGCGGAGCATTTCTAGTCCTATTAAAATCTACACTGTTACAACAAAAGTAGTTGATATACAAGAGCATCATTACAAATTAAGGAACAGCGTAAATAAACTCCCCCCCCCTCCCGCTTCTTTACTAGCAGCCATCAGGCCTGTGTGGAAATAACACCAGTGCTAAGCCCAGCGATAGCCTCACATTTGTGATAGAAAATTTACCATTGACTCGTGAAAAGAAATGAAATCAAAGACTGCCTGCTTTCGTTTTTTTTTTTGACGACTGCATCTTACAAGGCGGAAACGAGAAAAATGTTTGCTTTTCGTAGCACGCAGTACTTGGAGAATGTAACGGAGAACGAGGCCTGCAGTAAGTAATCTTGTTACATGCAATGATTGAAGGTACCGTAAAAGGTGTGGCTGACGAGAGGACGACTTAGCGAGGTTTAATGTGCAAAGGTGTGTAAGTTGGTACTACTCATAGTGTAGAACACCACGAATGACAAGGGGCCATTCCTAGTCTTTCTCGCGGTGTTAGGTGGCTCAATGGTTTCAGTTGCAGCAACAACACAGCATGCCATGCCAGCACTCAGAAGTACACCTTGCTATAAAATCGGCATATGAAGTCTCGCGAGGGATTATCAAGGTCAATGTACACGAACGAGCACTACTCACTTTGTTGATTTACGCTCGGGATGTTGGCGTTGTACATCTCGCGTACAGTCTGCGCGATATCCTGTAATACTTCCTAACAAGGTTCGCTACCAAATATATGCTATCATGTCCTGGCGTGGTGTGGTGGGTGGCGTACTCGGTTCAAATATATTCTATCAGTTTCACTACTCATACTTAAAGTAAACGCCTCATTTGTGAAGATGTAGACTTTGCTATCAGAATCACTAAATCTTAGTTATCTTCGGTTTTTTCGAAACCACTAAATTAAAGATCTTTGTCTACCTTTCAAACAATGCTCGGTGCCAGACATTTCCTACTAGTTTGACTAATATCCCCTCATTTGTGAAGGAATAGACCTTGTTACCAAAATCACAAAATTTTAGTAATCTTTGGTTTCTTCGAACCCTCAAATAAAACTTATCCTCCTTCCACTTCTTATTTCTCTCTCATACGTCAATAGCGCTCTAATGTGACGGAAATTCGAACATGTTCACAGCCAGCAACTTTACCACTGTGGAGAAGAAAATTGCACATTAAGGACACCTCTTTCAGAGATTGAGCTATTAGGTCTATTTGACATATTTGATTTACGAGAATTTGTGGTTCGGGCGTTATATACACAAAATTATGGCCATGGTCTCAAGAGCTTATTCAACCAACAGCGTCAAACCATTTGATGGAGCATGGGCGAATCGTTTCCTGTTATTAGCACCTAAATATGAAACAGATGTTTTTCAACAAACCTTGAAATATATAATCGGCACCAAAAAGGATCTTATCTACAATTATAGCTGGTGAATTAACGGGCCTACACAGTGCGTTTTCAAAGAAGCCAGGTTAGTCTTACTACTAGTAAGATCACTATGTAAAAATTTCATTTGTGTGGCCATACACGTCATATGGCCGATAATCTGGTGGTGCTACTATATATGGCTTGGAGTCAAAGTCCGAGACAATGTTTTATTCTGCAATGAATAGACATGATACTTAACAAATAGGAGCAATCTCGCTGCTGCATTGTACGCGGGTTTCTATGAAGAGCCATTTCGCCTGCACTTTCCGCTTGTGTTAGCTCTATATTGCAACAATGACATGGCACATTTCAATTCTACCTTGGCAAGATTGAAAACTTCAGGGCAGTTATTGAGAAGGTTTGATGACGCAACTTCAAGACGCGTTGTTACGTTCAAAATCACTATTAGAATTCATACTCAAAACTAACCTCTTTTTGTGCGCGTTGCACCCACGGTAAGCTTCGTATTAAAATGATGCTTGGAATCCTTCAGGACCCCAATAAAAAAGTTTTTCATCCATATAACAAGCGTCGCAACTAATTGTATTGAAGAAATTTAAGATATTGAACTTACCTTTCTCACGGCTTCTTTAAGCATCTTGGACAGAGTCAGGTTCCTTTCCGCAGAGCTTGCACGGCAGCTGAATTGTGGTGGTGCCTCCAATGCACGCACTTTGGCTAGGCTCTGAATGGCTCGTACCAAAACGATCACAGCATCTTGAGTGAGAGCCGCGTCTGTCTGGACGCAAACACCAGGACTTTTCGCGATAGTTCATTTGCAACGCTGTGAGTAACGCTGATTCAAAGTGCTCAGTTTGAAGTTTCTTACGCGCCTGACTTGGCCAACCATGTTTCGAAATTTGTAGGAAACTTTTACTGTAAATTTTTGTGAAGAGATAAATTGATAACAAAATTATTATTAAGATGTATTGTAGTCGTCTATTGCCATTTTATTCGGTGGAAGGATGAAAAGAATTCGCAGCACATCGACAACAACACATAAAGGCAGATAACTGTTCATGATAACGACCAATTTCTGCGTCAGAAGGCAACTATAAAGAATGATTCAATTGTGACTGAGCCCCGCCGCGGTGGTCCAGTGGCTAAGGTACTCGGCTGCTGACCCGCGGGTCGCGGGATCGAATCCCGGCTGCGGCGGCTGCATTTCCGATGGAGGCAGAAATGTTGTAGGCCCGTGTGCTCAGATTTGGGTGCACGCTAAAGAACCCCGGGTGGTCGAAATTTCCAGAGCCCTCCACTACGGCGTCTCTCATAATCATATGGTGGTGTCGGGACGTTAAACCCCACATATCAATAAATCATTGTGACTGAGACGTACACGCAGGGCATATACCGCATGTTTCTTATGCTCAATACTTTGCATGTTGCAATGGTTCCCCATCCTCTTCCCAATATGTGAGGTAGCATACCAGTTGTTCTAAGCTGGTTTACCTCCGTGCCTTTCATTCTTAATTACTCGGTTCATCTTCACAGAGAGCGGGTAAAAAAATTCTATTGACACAGGTACGTCATGAGCCCGAGTACACTTGCTGAAACAAGATGACGTGAAGCTGTTTGGCTGAAAGCAGATTGCCTGAAAGTGATTGTGATTCATTCTGAAAAGCAGTGCCGATCGCTGTACATCAATACTTTGGAAATGCACTGAGTCTTGCGTCCTGCGTGTTTCTCTACCCAGCGTTCTCGTCCCCGTTTTGGTACTTTGTCACCCCGAGTTTCAAGCAACGACGACAGTTTTGCATTTTACACCACATACTTATTATAATTTTGCAAAATATTGTATTGTTGGGTCCGTTGGCGGAGGATCTTACGTAGGAGTGTATAGGTCAGTTTGGAAGAAAGTGCACAAGACAAGATACAGGCTCAATTGCAAGTGGGCGCCTTTCCTGTCTTGTGAACTTTTTTCCAAATCACTTCTGCACTACGGCACACAAGATAATATTTTAACGCCATAGCATTAGAGAGATCGTTTCGCGGAAATTCCGGTGTTGGCGTCGTTAGTGGTGAGCGAAAAATCATTATCCTATGCGTTACTAAAAATTGAGAATGATTCAAATAAAGTAAGTAAATGCAATAAAATCCCGAAGAAGAGTAAGGAACGCACCAGGGTTGTTTGGGCCCGAGTGGAGATCGAACCTGGGTGGCTTGCGTAGCAAGCGGATGTTGTACTACATCACCAAGCCTCTGCTTGTGAAAACAGCGACAAAAACTTCGCCTGCTTGCAAATTTCATGAAAGTAGCTTTCATGCTTCCCAAACACATGCGTCCTGTGTACATTCTTCGAAATGCAAGACGAAATATATCAGCAATAATGCGTGGTACAAGCGTCTATTGCCGGAGGGCGTCAGATTATGTGATTAGCATAATAGCTCCATGGTTGAAAGCCGGTACCCCCTTACAAAAGGCCCACAGGGCACTGCATCTATTCTCTTAACGCCACGTATAGTGAGTGCATAGCGAATTCGAAAATGTTTCATGCACTAAATGCCTGAGATACGCACTAGGAACAAGCTGTCGCTATGGCGTTCAACTTCTAAAGGCGAAGCTTTATGCTCCCCAAAATTTTGATTAGCGTTAAGCAAGTATTCAAAAAAAAAACAAGTATCCTCTCTGTTTCTCGAGGTAGTCGAGCTAGGACGATGGATGTTAGAAGAGTATCATAAAACTATGGAGCTATTTGTGCCATGGTAAACGTGGTAGCAGCTGCAGATATGAGTTTTCAGTGCACAGCTTTTCACGATTAGTACACTGCTTTTGAAAACTGCGTTTTTTGCAGCATTACTTTACAGTGCGACTATTGTGTTGTGTTAAACTTGCGTATTGAATGCAAATATTTATTTTTCTAAGGAAGCTATAGATGATTTAGGACAAGCACATTTCTCTTCTCCTTCATGACACAATTTTAACTTAAATTGAGTGCGTCGCTTAGCAGAATCTGCCGAAACATTGCAGTTTCTTCGGGGCCAATATATACCTCGATGTGCAAAGTGATATCTATTTTTGCGGGAGTAGCGAACACCATGTTATTTTTTACTGATGGAGACACAGTGTCCTCGCTATAACAGATTCTGGTTCGTGCTCCAAATATAAATGAGTAAATTCAATGATGATGCTATGACAGCTAAGTATATAAATTGTACAATATACCTACTTGTGACGAATTGTGGTTTGAGTATGACGTAGTCTTTAAGTGTCTGTTATGAATGTTCAACAAAGGAATTGATCCCTTACAAAGGTAACTACATAATTCAAGCTGCGCAACTGATGCGCTGTTTTTTCTTGAATACAGTCACAAGATATTGCCACGCGCTAGAAGCTCGAAGAAACGTACAAGGATACGTGACTGTCAAAATCTGAGACAGAAAGAAGGACGTCTCCGCTGGCAAAGGTTGCTCGTCTTAGCCTTCTTCGTTCACTGGCACAGAACTGGCTCACTGTTCGCTGGCGCAAAACACCAGGTGGCATTACACTTCCCCCAAAGAGAGTATCGACCCGGTGCTCAAGAAAAGTACGCAACATAAAAAAACAGTAAGCAAAGTAGCGCATGAGGGAAAATGCGTCCTGGGCCCGGCAATGGGAAATAAATGGCATTCACTGTTCACCTATAAAGAGTTCAGTGGCACTTGAAGAAAATTCGCATCACCTAAAATGTCTGCCCTGAGTCAAACGGTACGTGAAGGGATGCCGTGAATGCCAGCGTCGCAAAACACCACCCTTATAGCGTGCAGGCCATCTACAACCAATTGATTCACCCCCTACACCGTTTGATCAAGTGGGAATGGATCTCCTAGGCCCGTTTCCTTTGCCTTCTTCCGGCAACAAATGGATTATTGTCGCAACCGATTACTTGACGCGTTACGCTAAGACGAAGGCATTGCCACGAGAGACCGCAACTGAAGTTGCCAGTTTTTTTTATGCATCAAATTGTGCTACGGCCTGGCGCGCCGTCATATGTTATCACTCATCGAGGGACATCATTCACAGCGAAGCTCTCGGATGATATCTTCAGGTTGAGTTATACAACCCATCGAAAAACCAGAAAGTCTCAGCTCTCGATAAGTGCACTGTCGGTAGATGGGCCCAGGTTCTCCACAGTGACAGCAAAGAGGACGTCAATCAGGGGCCAGCCATACGTCTGATTTTCGTGGAATCGGTCGGTGGTCGCTCAGGTACGGGCCTACTTGGACTGCCTGAAGCATGTATGGGGCCGTGGTATGAGGCGGAGTGAAATGCGGTGCAGGTTGGCTGCTGTTTGGTCTGCTGGAAGCATGGCAGGGGCCGCGATGCGAGGTGGAGCCAAAGGTGGTGCTGGCTGGAGCAGAGTTTGCGCACACGACATGCGAGGGAAGTCATTCAGGGGTCGCGGCTCTGTCTGACAGGACGGTTCTCGTAGTGCGGCCCCTGCCATGCTTCCGGCAGACATGCGAGGGAAGTCATTTAGGGGTCGCGGCTCTGTCTGACAGGATAGTTCTTGTAGTGCGTGCTGAACTTCATCTCGGACGATGCCGGACAAAGAACTGATAGTGGAGGCTGAGGGTACTGAAAACGTCTGCAGTTCTTCGCGGATTACAGAGCGTATGAGCTCTCGGAAGAAGTCAACGGGACCCCAAGACCGCCTATGTATTCCATAGCAGAGGCAAAGTTCAGTTGTCGCTCGTACGTCTGTGTCTGTTGCCGAAGCGTGCTTTCAAATAAGACGAACAAGACCACCAAACAACTGTTTCTTCACTCCACGCATCAGGTATCACACCTCCTTCTCTTCCGGCATGTGAGGGTCAGCTCGTCGAAAAAGATGCATCTTGTCCTCAACATACATTGCTACGCCTTCATTTGGCATTTGCATACGGCCGTGGAGCTCACAGTCAGCTCGCTTTGGCCATCGGGACTTGCATACGTTTCGAGAAGCCGAAGTTTGAGGTCCACCCATGACGTCAACAGACTTGCCCGGTTTTCGTACCAAACACGCGCCCCGTCATTCATACTGAAGTAGACATGTAGGAGCTTGTCTGTGTCATTTCACGTGTTATGAGCAGCAACAAAGTCATAGTGGACTAGCCAATCCTCAACATCCTCGTGGACAGCACCATGAAAAGGATTCGGCGTTCGTGGTTTGAACAGCGCATAGTGCATTTGCGTTGCGCCTTCCATAGCGGTTAAGTTGGCGCCACTTAAGATGGCGCTGCCTGGCATAGTTGGGGCCGTCATCCTCTCTGAGAGAAGTCCAAACTCGGGGTCCAGTCCACAGATCCTTCAGCTAGCATGGTTAATAGGCGTAACCATCGGTATGAAGCTGGAGCTTCTTGTACTGGGAGGGGTTCAGTGCATAGGGTACCCAGCACCTCCACCAGTTGTCACGCGCTAGTAGCTCGAAGAATTGTACAAGGAGACGCGATTGTCAAAATCTGAGACACAGAGAATGACGTCTCCGCTGGCACAGGTTGCTCGTCTTCGTCTTCTTCGTTCACCGGCACAGAGCACCAGGTGGCAATATAGAGAGTATTTGAGACACGTAGAACGATGCAAGAAATGGTTATTTCCAATATTATCTAGCCTGCTTGCTAAGCAGTTTGAGTCTTTTAACTATGGCGGCCAAGTCTGCATACAGCGGGGATAAGAATATATTCCTTTAAGAACTCACCCTTATTTGCTTCCAGGAGACCCGAGTCAAGAAGAGTGGGTATAAGCCAGTTTTTGTGTACTTCTCACGTACAGCTCCAACGTCCTGTTCCCAGACCTCTCTCTTCAGGAGCATGAAGCCAGTCAAATTCGTCCCAGAGCTCTGTAAGGCTGTCAGGTTGACACTGTGGAGGTCCTGCACCATCCAGATACTTGGTTTAAGTAGCAAAACCACGGAACCTCGGTTCATAAAACATCGCCACATTTTTTTGCAATTTACACTTCTATAAGTTGTATCTTCAGACTTAAGTTTACGGTTAGAGCTTATTATGATTTGAGGCTCGATACGCACCAAGTGCAGAACATAATATTTCTTCATCGCTGACAATGGGCGACAATGTATCTCTAATAAATTTTTTCCACAAAAGCTGGACTATAACAGTCAGGCGTTGATTGCTGCCCCGCTGTGTCGTGTTATGTAATACGAATGCTCGTTCTGACTTTAAGTTTCGACAGCAGTAATGTACAAGAAATTCCCCGTATCTTGCAAAACCAAGCGAGAACCTTTGAATAAATAAACCTATATCTTGACGTGACAACACAGCACACTAATATTCGAAAATGGCGCATTTCGATCCACACATGCAGACAGACAAGCCAAAGGGACCGAAAATTACGTCTCAAGCGATAAAAAGTGAGACGGAGCCACGGGGAGGTAGGTTTTGTCAACCCGCATCGCCAGATTGTCAGCCCGCAGAAGAACACTCTGCAGCCTTTAAGTATGAATGCGAGTGCACACTAAAATGACCCTTTTGTAGAATCCACTATTTCGATGTGCGGCATTTCTTCAGTAATGTTTGTAGACGCATACTGTAAAGAACACTTTCTTTAGACATCACGCGGGAACGGTTCGTTCATTAAGACCAGGGCTAAGTGATAGATGAGCAAGTCCGTAGAGTTAACTTTTGTAACCGAGAATTTTATAGCTCCTGCAGTATTATTTTTTTGTAAACAGAACATCCGAAAAAGCCTGACAGAGAGGATAACATTGTCATTGCGAAAACTCGTCAATGACACTTACCAGTGTGGTGACGATGAAGTTGTGATACTCATTCACTATTCCAACTCTTTGTGCCTGTAAAGATATTTTCACTATATGTGAGATGCGACGTGTGTTTCAGAAGATAAGGGTTTTTTGAAAGAACACAAGAATATGTATCATCACATCTGGAATTCCCGACCAAGCAATTGTGGAAAATTGCACGCGTGAATACCTCAAGTCGAACATGCATGAATCTCTCAAAAACTGCTCAAATGCTGATAGGATTAAGTGAAGAAAATTATTATTCTATTTTCCATTTTGAACACCAAACACAAACCGAACAACCCAACGTAATTGAGTACGCATCAATTTACGTTTTGCTTAATTAAGGGTGATATACTGAAGAAGGTCGTGGTTCAAAGATTTGTCTACTTTTCTCGTGTGTACGGTAGTTGGAATATAGTGACTGAAAAGTAGTTCACCAGATTGCGGTAAGGCTGAAATATTAAATTCAAAGGCCCAATCGCCCAGAAAACGACAGTAAAGAAAACGTAAGCACACGCATACACTATAATCATATCAAAATATAAATGCTCTCGTACATGTCTCAACAAATCACCCAGCTTGTGAGTCGCCACGTCGAGCACGATGTTGTTTTCGCCGTTCTTGGCGATCTCCCGCAGAACGATCCCGGGGTTCATCTTCTCCGGAAGTAACCGAAGTGACACCGGAATCGGGAGACTGCCAGGCTGAGTCAAGTGTAAGAGGCCACGCAGCCGCACCAACGCTGGGAATTCGATAAAGGAAATAAAAAAATGGCCATCGTTCCAACGGTTGTGTTAGCCTTAGATAAATGTCACAAAAATATGAACAAGCCTGCATTTCAAGAAGGACTGTGCACCAGTGCATTCAGAACTTGTACTTTCGGCACATCCAGTTGGTATTATTACAGAGCCCTAGAAACGTTGATTTAAGGTTTGAAACACTTCCGGCGTGCTGGAAGCAATGAGCTGAGCGAAAAATCAATGAACACCTCTAGAATACAAAATGATACTTATGGTACAGGTAAAAAAGCATAATCTTGGCGCATCATTTTTCTTTTCATCACTAAAACGCACCAGGTCATGTGATGCGCTGAGAAGGTGAACATTGTGCAGTGTGAAATAGTGATGCCAGTATTAGGGCAAAGAGCAAGGGTAAACAGGATTTCGGTTGACTGTATTTCGTGATAGGCTTCCACAAAATCCGTGCTGTTGTTTCATGTGCAAATAATCATAAAAATATTACTTTTTGTGGTTTAACGTGCCAAAACCACCTTGAGACTATGAAAGACGCTGTGGTGAAAGGATGCGGAAACTTGGACCATCTGCGTTTTTTAAACGTTAAACCGTTTTCAACAGGTTTTTTTTAATTTCTCTAGCATATGTCATCGTCTTACAGCCCCGCCGCGGTAGTCTAGTGGCTAAGGTACTCGGCTGCTGACCCGCAGGTCGCGGGTTCGATTCCCGGCTGCGGCGGCTGCATTTCCGATGGAGGCGGAAATGTTGTAGGCCCGTGTACTCAGATTTGGGTGCACGTTAAAGAACCCCAGGTGGTCAAAATTTCCGGAGCCCTCCACTACGGCGTCTCTCATAATCAAATGGTGGTTTTGGGACGTTAAACCTCACAAATCAATCAATCAATCATCGTCTTACACAAATATCAATAATTATGTGGGTAATGGTCATTGATTATGCTTCGTAAGTATTCCAGTATATTCTTTTTTTTTCTAAATTTAGGAATGGGAGCCACCGACATCATTAAAGCCAGAATAATAACGTGCAGCAAAGCTACAAACAAAACAACCAATTTATTTCAATACACACCGAGTCACGCTATTGACAACGAGCATACTCAAAAATTCGTTCTTGATAAATTTTCTCTTTTTTTCTTTCTGGTAGGGAGTTGATGGGAATAGCCTCGTTCAAGTATTTCGCTGGAGAATTTGGGCTGGTTTTTCAAAAGCGTTCTCCATGTGTTTATATGGAATACAAGATGACGTTTCTCTTCTGAGAGAACGACTGATATCATATCACCAAGAACATCCGCGGAGGAGCGCTAAACATTAATTGAGCAATAACGTTATGACGTAACCAAATTTTTGAAAACAAAAAAAAACTAACTTATTGGCTAATCTAGAATGAAGTTTATAAAGTGCAGAAAACAGTTATGAGTACTTGGATCCCGCACGGGCTCACTAAATGGCACATAGAACTTCAAGCCAGGCCACAAGAATTTTTCGAAGGTGCGCAATCTTCAAAGCTTGCGTGCAGGCAATATTTTCGTCTTGGCTGTGCCAGTGTGTAATCAGAGCTTGAACAACAGCGTGTCCTACAATATTATGCAATAAATATTGTGGGTGATATTTTTTAGAGAATTTCCTATGTAGTTCAGCTTTATCCTTTTATCCCGTGGCTTCTCTCCACCATCAGTGAAAGCACACTTCATCCCTGATAGCATAAGGTGAGCCCATGAACACGGGTACAAGAGCAGCAAGTTATGAAACAAGAAACGCTGTTAGCGTTTGTTTAATGCCCTTTGTCTGTCCGTGTTTCCACGCACACTCCCTGTTATAAAGAACCTTGAACGAACAGGTCAACTTTCTACTTTAATTAGGCTCAGCTCCAATCCAGCCGTGTGTCTGCCGTCTTGCATAATAAATAAAGGTGGACCAAGTCTCTTTCTAGTTGCGTGATGGAGCTACGCTGACATTCACCACTTACAACATCACTTGGGGCTTAAACGCCATATGCTCAGGGGATTAACCAAACGTACAATTATGATATTGCTGACGTATAATTCTGATATTGCGCACGTTTGGAACCTCTGGTAATCTAAATTTTTGGAGCCCTCCACTATACGGCGTCTCTCAAGAAGATATGATGGTTTTGGGACGTTAAACTTCAACAATCGTTATTTTACCAGGATTTGACTAAGAGTGTACCTGACTTCTGAAACGTCCTGTGCAAGAAATATTCTTCCCCTTTTGGAAATTGTGTGTGGAAGCAACATGTTTCAACCCTTCGTTATATTTATTAGCAACAGTGAGTGAAAGTGAGCATTCATAGATAAGCAATTCAGCTGCTCAGACGGAGTGCAATACCTATTTTTGCGACCGGCAGTGTCTCGTCGCACATGTTGACAGTGATTAATCCGGTTACATAAGGGGTAATCGTGACGAATGCATGAGCGAACCGATAAATATAGTGAAACACATAACTGCGTTTTCTCGATGAAATACCAGCGAACTATTACAACCAAGAAAATCAAGTATTGAGATTGCAATCATACATTCGCTTGTTTCATTTAAAACCATGATGCCCTTTATTGTGGGCATTGTACCGGTAAGCATATATGGCAGCATATTTGTTCACAATGATCTGAAAGTGCTGAGATTTTTCGTAGAAACACGTGGGCAGGCTGCCGATGAGTATTCGCTAACAAAAGGAAAAGAAAATATATTGGCCCCGATCTACACGTTACACTGTAAATGTCATCGAAAGACGATAGTCTTGCGTCTGGAGAGAGTGAACGAAACGTTTGCTTGATGTTCTGCGCAAGAAAATCGGTGAATGGTATTCTGCAGGCACTGCGTTAGAGTGCCTCGAGCGTTTGGCGGAGGCGAACGAGCGCATCTAGGCACGTTAGGCACAAGTGCCAGCTAGCAGTTATTTTCGAAAACGAAGGCTTGCGTGACCGCGGAGAAAGATGCGCTCCAGTCTGGGAGGGAGGTGATAAGGTGTAGAACTCAAAGCGACGGGCAGGTGCCACCACCGTGACGTCGTAGCAAAACGTTGAAAACACCTTTCTGAGCATCGTGTTGCACTGTAAGCGCAGTGCGATAAACGCTCCATTCCTTAGAGTTACTTTTGTATGCCTCTTCTAGTGTAAAGGCAGAGATACAAAAAGTTGAAGCGTTGTGGTGGCGCCTCAGGTATGCGCAATAATTGTTTTTAATTGACAATCGCACAACTATGAACGCTAAACCTTGAGCAATATTGGTGGGTGCTGTGGATGGGGTTGGCGGTTTGGGGCCGTTTGAAATATCGTTAGAGTAGACAGACAGACAGACAGACAGACAGACAGACAGACAGACAGACAGACAGACAGACAGACAGACAGACAGACAGACAGACAGACAGACAGACAGACAGACAGACAGATCAAAATTTTTTCCGTCAAAGGTCCCCAAGAAAGAACGTCATCTTTAAAATTATGCGATGCTGCGCTCACCCTCTGGCTTTTCGTACACAATCGTGAAACGCTTCCAACGTTGAGCTTTCACCAAATCTTGGAGTGCCTTGTCCAACTCGCTGTGAGGAGGTGCCATGCTAACAGACACCGACGCCGCGTCGACGCCGGCATTGGGCTGATATTCCTGAGACAAGAATACATGTGGCACACGCTGTCCAGCGCAAGCGCTGTCGACCAGCGACGCCGCTTCTGGCTTCCGTGGTCCCAGCACTGCTACAACGCCTTTCTCCAGGAGTCTGCACACTGCCCCGAGACAACGAATAAACAGAATTGACAGCGTGCAATGGCCGTATAGGACATTCCTAAACTCAAAGAAACATGTCGTACACTGGACTATAGAGATGTTGACGAAAGTAGTCTTACGAGATCGTTCCCCTAACCACACTGAGCTGGCATAAAACGGCTCAATTCGATTAAGCTTCAAACGAATGGCAGTTTAGCTGGCATTCACTTGAAGCGCAGCCTTGAAGAAATTGCCTCATTGCGAGTAGTTCGCCATTAGGGGGCGCGCCAAAACTAATCTACATCAATTTTCGCGTTAGCGCCCAAAAACCACGTTAATTCTTTCCCAATTATAGCGTCACATCCGCTGTATTTCTTGTTCCACCGGAAGGGTTTACTCCTCAAACATGTGGTACTAAGCCTCATTAGCAGCTCATGAGTCGCCATTTGTATGGTCTTCTTTAGAAGCTTCTCTATCGGTAACATTCACCTTCGATTTTGCTGCGTATTGCAATGTGTCAAAAATTTGAACATGACAATGTTCGTGATTCATTCGAACGCAAGAATGAACAAAACACGACAATGTATGTATCTGTGTGTATATTACGCGAATCACTCATTCTACTGGCACACTACGAGTGAACCTCTCTTCTCTACGAAGTCGTGGACTGCTCAGAAAATAAAAAAAACTCTTTTCGCCCTCTGAAATCAGGACCACACTATGAAAGTCTTTCATATAATTGAACCAGAAGCCAGGATTATTCTTTCAAAGTATAAAATATACCTTAATACGAGGCGCAAGAGGCTGCAAGATGTGCAACTTGTATTTGCTTAAAAATTTTTTTGCCTCAGCAAGTTGCTGCAAAATTTGGGAAATTCATCAACATGATAGACGGTACGAAAAAACAAAAGCAACGGGACTTTTTGCAGTAGTTCCTTCATCCCATCGTTTCTTCTGGTGAACTTCGCAGAAGCACAGTGGTAGTAACGATAGCCATCTCAACAAAATATCTCAGCATCGTCGCGAATGGCGCGGCCATAATAAATCTGCTTTGTGATGCCGCAGTAAACACTGTCGTAAATGTTTAGAAAATAACCGCTGAAGAGCGGTTATGGCAGCAAAACCAATAATACGATCATACGGCCTCCTGTTTCACAAAACTTGCGAGACTCAACCGAGGAGCAATTGAAGTGCAGACACCCTTTTGTGGGGCAGGTCTCAATTACTGGGCCTAGCTCACACGTATCAAATTTGCAAGCGGTGACGTCAGCATTGGTCTTCAAAGTGCAATTTACTTCCCATAGACGTTGCCCCTTTTTATATTCTCTTCATTTTAGCGACGTCTAGGGAACACCACGGCACTGGGGCCGGCTGTGTACACCGTAGAACCGTTTTATAGATTTAGCAGCGAAGATATGAAAGGTACGGCAAGAAAAACATTTATTAGAGCTTATGTAAAGGACTTTCACAAGTTGCAGCAATCCACACTTCTTTTACACGAAAAATTGTTTGCCAGGGTCCACCGTGACATGTTTCTTTCCTAAAAACAAGGCTGGGAAATAAGCACACCAACCTATGAAAAAAAAATGGCTGATCCCTCGTACAGTGGGAATCAATGATATGCGAAGCACGAATGAGGAAGGTTGATATGTGACTTCAAAATGCGCACAACGCTTCGAGGCGGACGTAAACTATGCCATTCATAACTTTCATGCCATGATTATCATCTTTGCGCCTGGCAGTTTTTTCTTCGTCCATTCACGTCACATAATACTAATTTTCGCTTATGTGAAACTAGCGAAACAACTGCGAGCATGCTAATAATGTAGCTTGTAGCCATGCTTTACATGATACGCATGTTGTTATTATCATGTTTGGGCATGTCATTTATTTTCATCGCCCATTCACGTCATGTATTGCAATATTTAGTAAATGTTAAGCTAGCCAAACGGCCGCGAGCGCATCAATAGAGTTGTATGTATTCATGCTCTTTAATGACACTCATGCCTTGATATTTATGTTTGCACCAGTCTTATTCCTTCAACATCCATTCAATTCCTGCAATACAAAATTTCGTGTATGTGAAGCCAGCGAAAGGACCGCCAGCAAATCATGAGCATGGCATATAGACATGTTCTTATATGACACGCATAATATGAATATCATGTTCGAACCAGTCATATACCTTCATCATCCATTCACGTCACGTAATACCTAATTTGGTGCATGTTAAAATACTGAAACTATCACTAGCGCATCATGAGCGTGGCATGTAGTCATGTTCTTACATGACACGAATATAATGTATATCATTTTTGCACTAGTCATATTTATGTATCATTCATTCACTTCACGTAATACCAAACTTGGTGTATGTGAAGCTATGAAAACGGCCACGAGCCCATCATGAGCGTGGTATCTAGTCATGCTCTTTCACGACACACATTATGATTATCATGCCTGCACCCGCTTTATACCTTCGACATCCATTCACTTCCCGCAATACCAAATTTGGAGTATGTTAAGCCAGCGAAAGGACCACGAGCGCATTATGAGCGAGGCATGTAGTCATGTTCTTACATGACACGCATGTCACGATTTCAACGTGAAGGCATGTCACTTGTGTTCGCCTTGGGGTCATGTCATACTATACCAGTTTTGCTACATGTCATGTGAACAAAACCACCGGAAGAGCAGCAAGACCAAGACATGTAAATCATGACATTCATGATAAACATGGCGATGATTTGATTGATTGATTTGTGGGGTTTAACGTCCCAAAACCACCATATGATTATGAGAGACGCCGTAGTGGAGGACTCCGGAAATTTTGACCACCTGGGGTTCTTTAACGTGCACCCAAATCTGAGCACACGGGCCTACGACATTTCCGCCTCCATCGGAAATGCAGCCGCCGCAGCCGGGATTTGAACCCGCGACCTGCGGGTCAGCAGCCGAGTACCTTAGTCACTAGACCACCGCGGCGGGGTGATAAACATGGCCAGACGTTTATGTTTTGACTAGTCACTTATGCACTTTGTATCGTCATGTAATGCCATACCCATTTTGGTATATATCTCATTATCCAAACGGCCAGGAGAACTAAAAGTAGTATGCGGCTAGATATATATGTAAATATATATATATATATATATATATATATATATATACGGACAAACTCGCCGAATTTCGCTAAGGAATGCTTCGCACTTAAAAAAAGTTTGTCAATTTCTGTCGAACACATGACCTCGCGATCTGTGACAATATATGCCCGGCACGCTATCCACTGGGCTACGGTAACAAAAACGTGATTTGTGTTCCACAGCTTCTTGCAGTGCTCTTGGTCGCGGGCCGCGCCGCGGTGGTCTAGTGGCTAAGGAACTCGGCTGCTGACCGGCAACCTGCGGGAGCGATCTCGATGGCGGCTGCTGCAATATCGATGGAGGCGAAAATGCTGTGGGCCTGTGTGCTCAAATTTGGGTGCATAATTAAGAACCTCAGGTGGTCGAAATTTCCGAAGCCCTTCACTACGGTGTCTGCCATAATCACATGGTGGCTTTGGGGCGTTAAACCCCTTATATCAATCAATCAATTACCCTTTCAATCAACCATCAAAGCTCTTCATTACGGGGTGCTGTCGCCCTTTAGGAGCGATAACATGAACTAGTACATCATGTCCGGAGCTTCCTAGCTCATGCAACGTGTCGAATCTATGCGTACTTCCCGTACGGCACATTTCTTAACGGGTAACTGCAATATTTTTCAATGCCTCAAGGAACCACGAGGTGGCGACCTTAGACCAATCGTTGGCCTCATTTTCACAAAACTGGTTGAGCATTTTTCCGTATTTTTTTCACCCGAAAGGCGAAAGAATAATTGCAACAAATTGTAATGCCAAGCGCGAAACGGCAACTGGGTCGGAACTTCAAGTGTGCTCCGAGACGCGAGAAGTGCGCATGCAAAGAGGAGGTGTAGATGGCGCTGCCGACGCTAAACCAGAACATCGTGTTTCCAAATAATGCTCTTCATTAAAAAAAATGCGGGCGCTTTTCGTGTAGGCTATTTTTAAGTGTCTGTTAGCTTGAAAGGGAAACAGAATGGAACGAGTGAACGAACGAACGCTACGCTGCAAACCACGACTACACCAACCCGCAGGCGACCTTGTGCTTAACGCACTCTATAAAAAACAGCGTTGTCAGGTGGCACAGCCTGTTTATTCAGTATCAATCTTTCGTTTTGCTCTGTTTCAAATGCCAGAGTGAAACTTTTTCACAAGTCGGCCCACGACAGCCTCTTTCGGTGTCCTTCGTTGTTTAAGAATCCTGATGCAGGGGCGCTCAGAACTACCACAAATCAACGCAAAAAGACACCGGCGATAATAAACACTGATATAGTAAAAGCAAGTTATAGGCTTCATTTCATCTCTACACATTTTAGATAGGAAGTAGCTTAGGGACGAGCTCCATCCAGTGTGCTGCGTGACCAACCCACTTGCGCATGTGCATCCCTCTCTGTTTCTCTGCTCTCCTACGTTTCTTCATCTTCCGCCTCACAATGCCGACGCATGGGAGCATCTGCTAACCAACGCTCACTGTCTTGTCTTCTGCTCTTGGCATTCCTCACTGCGGCAATTACACTTCCTTGCACCTGTGCGTTCCCTCCCTTCCCCTCTATATCATTTCCTACGCGCCCCTTCTCTTGGGACGCAACGCCGACGCAGGCAGCGTCTGCTAGCGAGATTCTTGATCGAAAAAACTGACTGTTCGCGCTCCACAACAGTTCACGCATCACTCCGTATATACAGGCACTGCATCTTGATCTCCAATGTACGGTGATAAATTTCTCCTGTGCTATGCTGAACAATAAAAATTTGCAGCATGCGAGTTGAAAATAGTGGACAGCGGGTCTCTCTGACCAATCCGAGTCTTCTGTCTCTCATAGCACATTGTCAGCGATTGGAATGTTTCAGTTGAAAACACTGGTTCATCGGTGCGTGTTTTACGCTTCCATAGGTTGCTCTCCTGCGCGACGCTGCAATGATCGCCCGCGTTAACGTCGCTCCCAGCGTAATTCCGCTGGTTCATATCTACTCATGGTTCTATTTAGCTGGAGATAGTGTAATCTTTTTTCTTTTATTGAACACCTGCTGGAAACTGCCCACAGGCACTCGCCCTGTTTCAGGTGTACGTCCTTCACTGCGCTGTTTTGTTTTTAGATGCGGAAGCATCTTATACTCGCGCCTTGTAGTGCGCCGTCCGCGCCGTCCGCACCGCTTCTCGAACATTCGACAGCTGACGCGCGCGCATGCGCCGTCGCGCCGACGCCCACCGTCTGTGTACTACGCAGAGTGGACGTGCTTTGCTTCACCGAGACGTGGAACGCCAATGACGTCGACGTTGCGGGATACACTTCGGTCGCGCGCACGAACGGGTTCCAACGACCTGCGGGTGGTGTGGGAATCTACGTCAAGCGTGACGTCGACAACGACGACGACTCCTTCATTGACCTCCGACTACAGCCCGGCGTTCAACAACGCGCCAACGGCGAGCACTGCGTTGCTACCGTCTGTGTCGTCGACGTCATGAGGATGTACCTCACGCCAAACCTCTCTCGTGCCGCCGTAGAAAAGTACGTTGACGAGGCCGTGCAAGATTACAGAAAACAACAACCGCAACATCGACCGTTCGTGCTAGTTGGCGACTTCAACGTCGACGTCATCAAGGACGATTGGATAGTCGAATACATGACGTCGCGACACTCGCTGAAACGCGCAACGCACGACGACTGCAAACACCACCAGCCGACCACCATTCGCGGAACCTGCATCGACCACGTCTTTGCAAATTTCGACCTACGACCGATGCAACCCGATCCACTCACTCTTTACTTTACCGACCACAAAGCCATCGTCCTCAAAGTTCGTCGCAATAAATCAAACACCGCCCTTTCGCATGCGTGCCGTACGTGTTCACTCATTTAACACCCCATTTCACAACCACGTTAACCAATTTAGCCATCGACCCAAGTAAGTCGCAATTTAACACCCGTTAACCAATTACATGCTTCCGCATCCTCCTCAGTGTTCCCCCGAGGGAAGCTGCGGGCAATTTTTTCCAGAGACCTAATATTGTTTGTAAACAGCACTTTGCGCCAGCGACATACTGAACAGCTTGTAACGTCGTGCTACAAACGCCTCAGAATGCCGCCAAGCTGCAAAGCTGGTTCCAAGTTCAAGGGCAGCTTTGAAGCTACTGTGCCATGCAGTAGTCTCGTGATCATGGCGAGCATCGAGCTGGGCTGAGCCTACGCGTCTAGGCGTCACTACAAATGCCTAAATACCTCGACGTTTCCTACAGCTGTTTACGAACATCATCATCATCATCATCATCATCATCAGTCTGACTACGTCCACCGCAGGACAAAGGCCTCTCCCATGTTCCGCCAGTTAACCCGGTCCTGTGCTTGCTGCAGCCAATTTATACCCGCAAACTTCTTAATCTCATCTGCCCACCTAACCTTTTGTCTCCCCCTAACCCGCTTCCCTTCTCTGGGAATCCAGTCAGTTACCCTTAATGATCAGCGGTTATCCTGTCTACGCGCTACATGCCCTGCCCATGTCCATTTCTTCTTCTTGACTTCAGCTATGATATCCTTAACCCCCGTTTGTTCCCTAATCCACTCTGCTCTCTTCTTGTCTCTTAAGGTTACACCTACCATTTTTCTTTCCATTGCTCGCTGCGTCGTCCTCAATTTAAGCTGAACCCTTTTTGTAAGTCTCCAGGTTTCTGCTCCGTAGCTAAGTACCGGCAAGATACAGCTGTTATATACCTTCCTCTTGAGTGATAGTGGCAATCTACCTGTCATAATTTGAGAGTGCTTGCCGAATGTGCTCCACCCCATTCTTATTCTTCTAGTTACTTCAATCTCGTGGTTCGGCTCTGCGGTTATTACCTGCCCTAAGTAGACATAGTCTTTTACAACTTCAAGTGCACTATTACCTATCGCGAAGCGCTGCTCCTTGCCGAGCAGCGCTTCTACCTATTCCATGTTTACGAACATGAAATAGGTTTATATGAGGTCCCACTTGAATCTCTAAAATGGAAGTCACACAATCAGCCCGGTGCTCAGTAATCAATATGAAGGGGGAAGTGTGTCGATGAAGCAGGGGCGGTATTTTGTAAGCGTTCTGCCGCGAGTGGTATGAAATAGAGGGATGAAAGGGAGACACACGGAATTGGTTGAAGCCATCCTGACGGTCAAGGCTTGAGAATAGCCACAGAAAGCGCATAGAACGGGTCGAGGCCCCGTTCTATTACTAGTACGGATATAAAACGGTCTCTTGGGTTACGCGAATTCTACTGAAACGTAAAAGCTCCAACGCAGATAACCAGTTTAGTCCTCTTCTGAGCCTGGCTTACTCCAATCTCGTGCTACCCATGTTGAAAAACACCGAACAACTAACCAAATTGTGACATTAACGTGCGCTCAAAACATCACAACAAGTGAATTCTTAAGGCCGTCCCGCTCTGTAATCTCAAACTTTGAAAGAAATGCCTGTCAATATTTATGTTGAGCTGTATAATTTGTATATGTCTTCATGCATTGAAAGCATTTCTGCATTCTTTCGGCTCGCCTGTTGGCTGTTTGCTCTCACGTCATTTTGTTTGATCTCTCTCACGTTCTACCTAGAAAGCTTACAAAACAGTACCCCAGGGAGGTGTTTTTTTTGCTGCCCTTAGAAGTGTAAACAAAGGACCCCTTGCGTCATGGTCGACCTGTAGGCTCTGATAGTGCGATGTTCCTTAAAGGGGCACTAAAGTCAAAAAACAATTTATGTCAGAGTGAAATCTCAATGCATGACAACAACTAAAATGACAATATTATCAACAACAGTGCCCTACTTACTAAGAAATTAGGTAAGTTTAACAGTGCATAAATGGACGTACACAATCGATGCATCACGTGACGTGCAGATATTGACGTGCAGACATGAAGTGTGCGTACAAAGCTAATAGTTATTCCGTCTTAGTGAAATGTATCTGCACGTATACAACGTATATGCGACTGTGCTTTCACTTCCTTCATCGCTCTTGGTTAATTCGACACGCCTCTTTTGATATTGCTATGTATGTTAAGAGTAGTGACAGGCTATTTAGCCTATTATTGCGGTAAACTTAGTGATGCTACGTGCATTCACCTTTCTTTGCCGATTGGAAGGTGTCTTCCGGATCTAGTCTCTCAATGGCCAGGCTGAGGTGTGGTGCTCTGCTAGAAGAGTCAGACAACTCGTGTGCGCCTGTGTTACCAGTCATTGAAGTTGGCTTCTCTCCATCGTCGCTGGCGTTCAGGTTGACTCGGTCAAGCATTTGCCACAGAAGCTTCTCTTCTTCAGATGAGCCGGCATGGTCGTACACGACACCTGTGCACAAAACAACCATAATGATTGTTGGGGCTTTGCGTTCAAAGATCACATTGTCATTATTAGGAATGCCGTATATCGAAGTAATTCCATGAATTTCGTTCATCTTGAATGCTTTACCATGCATATATGATGAAGTACAAAGACCTCTACCACTCCGCTCTCAATTTAATCGTGGGCGCCATAACCGGCATTCTATACGCCAACTTTTGCGTCAGCATTCGAACACCATAAACACAAGACCACCGAGGTGGATGTGAACTGATTAACATTGAAGTTCTTTTCACCGGAAAAAAAGAGGGAAGGAGGCTGCAAATAGTTGGTTTAACAACAAATAATGCACATAATTCGCTTGGAATAAAAACTCGACTGTGTAAGCTGCTTCATAAAGTAGGCCATCGCATCTAATATATTAACAGCGCAATGCAAAGCTCAAAAAAGGAAACCATTTTTTTGTTTTATTTGCATCATGTATTCTCTCGAGCCTAATTCATTTTAATGAAAGCAGAAAAGTTATTGCAATGAAAATATGCTAGTTGATCCTTACAATATATTGATAAAATTTAAGGGCGGGTTTTTGTCTTATTTGAGGTGTCAGGAAAAACTGGTACATCTATTACGCGTAATGAATTCCAGTGTCTGCAACTGCTGGAGCGGTTTTTTGATGATAAAAACGGAAGTGACTTATATCAACGCTCGCAAATTTTTTAAAGTTCAGCTATTGCTTTGCTAATGTTGGACTCTTATCTGCTTACAGATGAGCTACCTAATTTTTCAATAATTTAAGCTTTCAGTTATATCTTTGCGAGCTAGTTGTGTGCTTCCCGGTGAATTTGTACGATGTATCTCTTCTGGTTTTGTTGTATATACGTTCGAATTGAAGTAAATTATACCGCATGTGTTTACTTCTTCCACCAAATTTCTTAGACAACTTACCAAACAGACATAGAGGGGTGTCTGTACGAGTATGTCTCGTTGGTTTTCAAGAATGTTCTCTGCAAGTAGTTGATCATGGAGTACTGACTGGCTCGAACACCCACTTTGTTAGACACTACAAAGAAAATGTTCAACTACCTAAAACAACATTATTCCTTACCTAGTTGTCAGAAAGTCGACAAAGTTGCATTTTTGAAATTTTGTCTGGGCAGCGCGAAACCAGTGGCATTGATTCTGCAGATAAGGTGGCTCGTCCATAACATGAATAAATGCATGCCATCCCGATTCCATTTCTTAAGGACAGACGTTGCCTATAATTTTCGATGGCTGGACGTGGCGATGGCTGGAACACTGTAGATATTGTGGTAATTCACCCAATGACCTCAGAAAAGTCGTTACTTGTGTTAGCTGAACGGCCGTCATGCATTTCACTGCGTTGTACAAAGCTCGAAGCAGGCCACGCTGATTAATCGTAAATGTTCTCATGTAGTGGATAAAGCGAATGCGTAAACAAGCAGTTGTGTGTTGATTCCGTCGTTTCGACAAAGGGGCTTATGTTCCTCAATGTTCCTCGAGCCTTGACGAAAAAAGGCAACAAACGTGGCAGACTACTTAAATAGCTACTAGTATTGCACGCACTCGCAAAGAAATTCAATCAAGAAGCTTCAGAGGGTTACGGCCAAAATGCCCCAACCGTACTTGACAAAGAAAAGAACTCCATATCTCTCAGATTTTTGGCGCAAAATGAGGATATGAAAGCCTCTAAAACAGACGACACACGAATAAACATACCAGAAAGTTGTATCTCATTGGTTCAAATTTAGCAAAATATCCATACGAAGACGCTGTTGTTGACACCTTAAAATTAAAAAGTAACGCGATGCAAAAACGAGAACAATTGACACCTTTACAACTCAAGAGTCAAATCCTTTACTAAAAAAGGTGCATTTGACTACCGAAATACGAATCTTCAAGTCAAAATGGTATAGGTGACTAAAGAGAACACGTTATGGCTGCTTTTTTCACGTCTCAAAAGACCTGATTCAAGGAAATATTTCCATTAGAGGTATGCAGAAGAATGTTTTCTTTGAATGAGATTTTCATCAATGAAGACGTTGAGAGATTATAACATATTTGAACATTATCTTTCTTTTTTTCGCGCCATAAGATTTTCATTCTGTTTATGCATGCCAGAAGCTCAAATCAAAGGTCATTCATTATGAGTTTGCACGCTTTCTAGAACAGTGTTTTAGTAAACTTTATTTATGTGTTGTTTCTTCGAGTAGCTTGCTAACGGGCAATGTTTTTATGCCTACTTTGCGCTTATTTTGCTCACTGTATAGTTTACTTTGTGTACGTGATCACATGGTCAGACTTTTCGAAATATGTTTCGCCCCTACCGGGATGCCCACATTGGTCAACGAGGGGCAGAACGGCTTCGCATATGGGTCCGCATTTCGCCCCCATTGAATTTTATGCCAAAACTACCATCTAGTGTAAGCATAAAAGGGATCTCCCCAAAAATGTTGAAAATAGACTTGCCCAGGCAATGAACCGGCAAATGTAGTGACGATTTATTCTATCGACGTACCAACGTAAGACTTTCTCTATCGGCTTGAATGTTTACATGCCTCAGAGAGCATCGAGGCGTGGGTAGTATATCCGTTTCTCAGTTATATTTCATCACTGGAAACAAGGAGTATTTACTACTTGTTTGCAGGACACCTGACGGCTGCCCAGTCTTCGCTTTAGCTTTCGGACACTCAGCCTAGCGGCAACAGATGCTGCAGACAGCTTGCTAGAGCAAATACACCGCCTCGTCTCATCTCGTTCTAGGAAAGCATACAGGGTACTGTTGAAGTATGACAGCCATCGTCGTGTCTCACGTGTTTCGCTTGAAAGGAGTCGGAAAAAAATTAACCCTTCCACTCGCATTTCGGACTGCCATTCGTTTGTTATGGCGTGCGTAGTAATATTGACAATACGGTACTTTATTCAGTTTATTTTTTGTTTCAGTGTATCATTCAGGAAGCATTGGATAAATTTAAAACACGCTTCCTCCAAAAATACAGCATATCACCACCAGCTGTTCACACGTACCCAAAAGTATACAGTCAATCATGCATGTTTATGTTTCAACATTGCATCTTTTTTCAGAAAGCACCGTGAGTCGGAAGAGCTGAGGTGCGTGGATTTATTATTAGTATTTATAGTAGGTCAACGTTAGTCATATCTCATTCGAAGTGTGTTTTTGTTTATTCCAGCTTCAAGCTATAAACGTGGCATGATCGAGTTTGTTGCTCTGTAAACGATAAAAAAAGATTTTTTCTGTTTTTCTCCTTAAGGAAGCATTCATCGAATAAAATTAGTTAAAAAAATAGTGTTCCCAATAACCCTGAAAATGAAATGGCTGTGTAAGTATTTGGAGATTCATTCGTTTTCAGCAAGAATAGCCTATGCTGTAGTTAGCCCTTTGAACAGAAAAACAAATATTGGAGAAAGCCGATGAAGTATTCATCGGTTAAAAAAATCTAGTTTCACATTTAAAGCACAGAAAGCAGATAAAAAACACCAGGATGCTTCTATAAGCGCAACAGCAATTTTTCTCTTCTTTCATCTATTGGGATTTTGTCGGTATTAATTTTCCTGACTTCAGTATGTGATATCATTTTTATAAACCTTTTTATTTTTATTCGACATATCTCTACATTTCGTATCTAGTACGTGGCTGTCTCCCCTTTGAATGTGGCCCTCTACATTGACCAATTAGTCTACTTTTTCCACCAAATTTCTTAGACAACTTACCAAACAGACATAGAGGGGTGTCTGTACGAGTCTGTCTCGTTGGTTTTCAAGAATGTTCCCTGCAAGTAGTTGATCATGGAGTACTGACTGGCTCGAACACCCACTTTGTTAGACACTACAAAGAAAATGTTCAACTACCTAAAACAACATTATTCCTCACCTATATTTCGTTTTACTGACATTATGGCATGCTAAACAGTTCAGTGCAGGAGAAAACTTGAGCGTAAATTTTTCCTGTGGCTATTTTTATTACGAAAAGACTAGTCAATACATTCAAGACAGAGAGACAATAGTTAAGACAAATATTAAAAAGTAGCCAGGCCACTTCCTTTCGTTGGGTGAAGATGCGATACCACGTACAAGTACCAATATCAGTGGTAGTGCAATTCTGAAATATCCCCAAATAGATATTTTGTAGCAATATTTCTCGTAGTAAATAGTCGGCGCTCGGCTGCTGACCGGAACGTCGCGAGTTCTATGTTGGCCGCAAGGGTCGCGTTTTGATGGAAGTGGAATGGTAGAGGACCACATGCTCTGCGGTGTAGTGGACGTTAAAGAACACCAGATAGTCAAAATTTCCATATCCCTCCACTACGACGTCTTTCATATTGATATCATGGTTCTGGGGCGTGATTATACCACATAATATTGTTGTGGGTCTCGTTTATGCCATGATTTCGCATTTTTATTAGCCCTGGCTTACCCCTCCTGCATACATTCACATTATCAGTATATATGAACTTTCGAATTATAAAACTAAGTTTGAAGTTTTCTGCAGGCAGATTGTTTTTAGTAGTTAGCAAAGATATAAAAACCTAGACGTTTTGTTGCACGAAAATGCTTACTGGTGTAAAAATTCATCAAGCAGCTTTAAAAGGGTAAAAAAATACCAATGCTACTTAAAAAAAGTAAAAAGTAAGGCATTTTAGAGAAAAAAATAAAAGACTGTAGTAAAAATAAAAACAGTAAAATAACCTAGTTCAGTTCAAGGTAAACTAGACGCAACTAGAAGCAAAAGAAGCTTATATTGATCGTGAGTGGCAGAAACGAATTGAGGATTTAAAACGTGATGACTGCATTGAAATTAGATTGGTGCACTACTAGCCACTCTGAGGCAAAAAAATGGAAATAATAAAAATACTACGCTAATAACTTTGCACTCGTTTCCCATGGCTGCCGGCATGAATCAAAGTGGCGATATCGTTGATCATCTCCCCCCCTTCCTCTTTTCTTTGTCTAAGCCTGGTCCTTCTCATTAGCTACGGTGTCGTTAAAGCACAAGAAATAGAGCGAAGAAAGTACAAAATATTGGCATTGGCATGAAAAACTACCAGGCCTGCGCAAAACGCGCAGGTTTATCAGTATATGCAAATGAACGTTTCTACTCTCCCAATTATTGCCGTAATCCCTCACCAAGCAGGCTTAATTGACGTATCAATGATCCCAGCTTAAGATCAACGCCTATTTGTTCTTATTAGGCAAGCAGTTGCGTGTTGGCTTTTCAGGGCTGAATAATAATGCCCTGTGATGATAACGTTCTAGTTATGGACAGAGCGAATGATTTGTGGGTTTTGCATTTTTACAGGCACAAACCCTTCAAACTCATAAACGTGAAAAAAAGCAAAGAGAGGGCTGTAATAATCCCGGCTTTAGGGTTTTATACATCGGCAAGAGCAAAACAGCGTAAAAGTTCACTTCTAAACTGGAAACAGTAGAATTTGCGGTTTTTAAATCAGGAAACACCTGAGGCTTCTGCGCATAGCCATGGGGGTTATTAGAGTAAGCTTCAAATCACAATATGGCGTCTTTGTACGTGTGGGATGTTGTTACAAGTCTTTGTGCTATCCCGGCAAAAAGGTTGTGCAGAGGGACACCATAGATATACTGTGTTCTGTTTCAATCCGAAGCACATACTGTTGTTCTGAGGAATTCTGACTATCCGTGAGAAGACACAGTATGTATGTATGTATGTATGTATGTATGTATGTATGTATGTATGTATGTATGTATGTATGTATGTATGTATGTATGTATGTATGTATGTATGAATGTATGTATGTACATTCTTTATGACTTATATAATATAATGAACAGAAGTTTGTTTCACAGGCGCAATACCAACGAGTAAATGTTCAATTGTGACATCAGAAAGTCGACAAAGTTGCATTTTTGAGATTTTGTCTGGGCAGCGCGAAACCAGTGGCATTGATTCTGCAGATAAGGTGGCTCGCCCATACCATGATGAAATGCATGCCATCCCGATTCCATTTCTTAAGGACAGACGTTGCCTGTCATTTTCGATGGCTGGACGTCATCTCTGCCTAACGCAGTTGAACACGCCACCCGTAAGATGACGAGACTGCATTCACTGCAACTCCAGCTTCCTTCTTGACTGCGTCGAGGAAATTCTTCTCCTCTTTCTTGGATTTGGTTATCGGTTTCACTCACGAAGGCAGACTGCGCGGCGTGTGAAGTATGTGGTGCTGCAGGAAATATCAACCATCTACTATGTAATACCCTCGACTGCACTGATAGGCATCACCTAGCCAGCAGGATGTTCCCGCTACCTCACACCAAGCTGACTAAAGATGAAATCTCAGCATTTCGGAGACTTGAATGTAACACGTACACGCACGGTATCTTGCCACATTGAACCTACCCGACTCTTCACGGATACAAGAGCCCGACATACGGCGTGCGATGCGCACTGGCACGAGTGGTCTCATGACGCGTGTGACAACACGAGTGGCATTGAAATGCCACTCGTCGCCAGAAAAGGGACCATGGCCTGAAGATTCCGGCAATGAGGGACCCTCCCAGCTAGGGTGACCCAGAACTCACGAGCTCGAAAGACTTTTTCGAGATATTAAACGTATATTTTAATAATTCATTTTCGCTCCTATGAAGCGCTCAGTCTCTGAGAAGTGGACTCTTTTGCTCACGGACTCACCGAAAACAACTCAAACTTCTACGCATTTCAAGGGTCATGTTTCATTGCTGTCCTGGTGTTCCATCCCAATATCTTGAATAGTCTGAGGAAGTGCCAGTGAAGAGGCATTCGTTTGTTACTTGGTGGTATTCAGCAACAATCTACTGTGTGATGTAATAGATGGTTGTGTTAATGTTGCTTGATATATCTGCCCTTTTCATTTATTGAAATCTCAGTCGTAAACTCAATCAACTGCACTCTGAGCTTACCATATTTTGTGTCCCGTGTGCTAAGATTTGTGCGCAGGTAGTCTAAATTTCCGGAGTCCTCCACTACGGCATCTCTCATAATCATGTGGTGGCTTTGGGACGTTAAACTCCACATATCAATCAATCAATCATATTTTGTGTGTACTGCAGATTGAATTAGACGATACGCAATACGACGCATCTCGCAAGGACTGTTTGTTGTCGGGTTTGCCTTGATTGGGGAACAGAGAACAAGCAAGCAGTAATTTACTGGCCAGCTTTTGCATTTCTTTGCTCTGGTAATCTTCGTTGTGCACCGTAAACATAATGGCCAATAAATACATGACAAAACACTTGTCTTCAACAGAACTGTTCTCAAAAAACATCAATCACGAACTGTCATTTACGCACGGGCACTTGACATTTTCTACGAGAAGAAAACTCTGACGTCGTAGTTTGTGAACACTCAAACAAAGCATCACAACGCATGAAAAACCGTGAGCGTGTCAGCGTGTCATAAAGTTTTACTCTACTAGGCGACTAAATAAAGTTCAGTTAAATTGAACCGGCGCCTAGACTTTTGCGCTGCACCTTGTTTTTGGTTCGATACCACACCCCTTATACCCAGTGCTGTACTTAGACGCTTTGCAATGTTTAAAGATGCTAGAAAAGTTGAATGCATCCTGTATATTTTTTTAGTGTTTCTTTTTTTGGAATGCAAGTGTCCTGTATAGAATGTCACTTTCAGTCCTCCTTAGTGACGCAAAATGTGGCTAACAGATATCCGCAGTTCTTGTTTCTCTGGAATGCGATGTTTTCAAAACACTGTTACGAAACGTTCGCTAAGGCCATTCGGTGCGTACACAATCACCTTGAAATGAATTCATTTCTAAGTGCAAGTTGCGGCCGTAAAACATCTGAAATATTTCTAGAGTTCAGCAACCTCTATATGTTTTCGCGGGTGTCTCAGGCTCTTGAAAATCCACGTTCTGCGCGCCTACGCCTTGGTTCAGCCTCTCCGAATCTTGTTTTCCCAATACAGCAACGCCATAAAAAAGAACAAGCGGAAGAAATCTGGTCGCTTCAGCTTAACAGCCAGCCTGTATTTTTAGTCCATAATGGAGTATCGTAGCAGCTGTTGTAGACATCGCGAAAACGCGGAAGCGTTTCATCGACCGTGTAAGACCCAGTACCGTGTCTGTGTAACAACACTGGTTCAGTACGAGATAGCACTCGAACAATGTGCCATAGCGCCTTTTTTGCACTCGGGAATAAACTTTCTATTCTGTAAGCTCCTCATGCACATTCCATAGTCTGAACTGCATACCTGTTGTGTAGGTGCCATGAATGAAGTATGTAATTGCAGGAACGCACACCGGCTGGAATTAGAGTGGATCGTGTCCAAATGTGCACATTAAAAATAATGCCATAGAACCTTAGTAGCGTTCCTATTTGAGCTATTTGATGCATTAATATAGTAGCAAAACTTAATAATTAATATAGTAGCAACTTTATGGCTGAAACAGCGGGTGTACACGGGAACATATGTAACATCGTTTTGCAATTGTCTCTGTTGTTACACGCTAAAAGCCTTGAAACAGTGAAATATTGTTCGCATTAAGAAAGCATATGCTTCCAGGTTTAGACCAGCAAGAGATCACGCACACGAATACTTTTTTTCGGCGTGCGCTGTAGCATACCAGGCTATGAATATTGCAGTAATTACTGACGTATCTATAAAGTTGCACAGCGAGCAGGTGTGGTTTTTTGTGTTGTTATTTACTATGATTATGATGTATGCTTCTGAGGACGAACTATACCTGTACGTGAAAGCTACTTTGCCTTGGGCCTTTATCATGATCACTCTTTTCATCAAAACTCCTTTGTTTTCAAGTGTAAGTGTGTGGCATTGTTCAAGGGTAATGGACTTTGAAATGGGGATCACTTTCATTCTATAAAACGCACGGCACACAGAGACCATGACAGCACTACTGGAAAACAGTTTTCAAAAAAACAAACTCCGTCGACGTGATATGAGTTGTCTCCATACAAACACTTGCACACTTTCTACATCCTCTATTATATGCTGTAAAGAACGCATCACCTAATGTGTCAGGTTGCATGCGCCAGTTCGGTAAGCATACTTAATCTGCATTGGAAACAGTAATCAGCAAGCTATACTTTTGCTGAATTTGATGCAATTTCTAAGTTGTTTTTAATTAGTACTGCTGCTGATCTTCACGCACGTTTTCATATTACGGAAATAAGACTCTTGACGTGCCGCTTTCCCCATTTTTGTGGCAGTGACGTTCTTGGTGAAGATTGATTACCCGGAATTTCCAAAGGAAGTGAACTCCGTGTTTGCATAAAAGCTACACACGGTAAATACTTACTCGTATGTACTTACGTTGAGTTAAGTGTCAGACCAAGCAATAATTCGAATAATAATAAGAGAAGACGCTGAGTACTTGAAACAGATATTTTTACATATGTGATGCTTCTCAGGAGAGTTTTTTTCATATTATCTGTTTTTCTGCAGCAGTTGTAGGCTTAGTACGGACTCGATAAAAATGATTGTTTAAATGCATGCCACGCACCAACTACTTTTTTCTTGATAGACGCAAGGCAAAACTTTGGTATCGTCCACTTGCTCTCTTTTTTTTAAATAGGCTTCTGAGCCTTGACAAATGTTGCATAACGTTTGCGCGCCTTCGATATGTTGCTGACAGCTGCCCATTTATCCTAATTTGTGAGGTTATTCAGCATTTAAAGCAAGGCGCACTCCGCTGCTGTCAAAGCAGCCATTTCTTGAATAACAATATGAACCTACTCAGTCGGCTGCAGTATAAAAGTGTTCGGGCAATGCGCCACAATTCTGAATTACGTGCTTATAGCATATAGTCTGCAGATGACACTACCGATACGAGGCATTTGCAAAAATATTACTAGCTAGACGGAAAGCAATGGCGGGTTTTCTGTAAAAAACTTAACCACAGAAAGCCACTGCAAAGAGCACAGAGTATTTTTCCTAGCTCAAAGGCCCCACCGACCCAACTTCATCCCGTCAGCTCAGTTGCTCTCACCTGTGAAAGCAGTGAGTTCGTCTTGGCGGTGGCGCTCCGCTCTCACATAAGTACAGTAGGGCCACGGCCAATTTTGCTTCGTGCAGCACAAGATGTTTCAGCGACGATGAAATCACTGAAGCGGACGAGCCATTTCTTATCGAGGAGCAACCAGCTCTTAGTCCTGACTTGTTCTTTATCTCGAAGGTGAAGGTATATATATATATAGTGTGTGTGTGTGTTGTGTGTGTGTGTTTGTTGAACACTATACTTTCATTTGACATGGCTCACATGACAAATAAACGTCAAAAACTTAACGGCAAGAGCGCAAGTGTGACGTTACCTGTGCCGCACTCACAAAAAAACTTTACTTTTGTGTGGTCCCAAATCACTAGCCTTCAATAAGAGTTATATAATGAGTGAGATGGATTAGTTTAATCGTGAGCGTCAAGTACTCAACAAAACAGAGAGTTGGCTTCTCAGCTTTTTGCTGTTTAAAAATGAAATATAACTAACCAACCTAAATCTTCATTTTGTTAGTACTTCATGTTCAGAATAATAGAACCTATCTCACTCAATATTTAACTCGTATCGAAGGCCAGCGATTTATGACACACACAAACAAAGTTTTTCCTTGCATGTGGCGGGTAGCCACACTGAAACACGCAACACCCCAGCACGGTTAAAATTGACAAATTCAGATACAGGCACCCTTTCTACCGTTTCCCTTGCACTAAATACAACAAAATACCAATAAAAGGCCCAACATGGACATCTATCACTTCTCTGTCATTTATTTTCTCAGCCGTTTAACTACACTGGCAGCAGAGAAGGATAAAAATGAGCGACAGGAACTTCTTGCTTTCCCCAATCTTGCTTTACAACCTGCATGTGAAGTTTCGTAGTAAGAAACGTAGGACAGGTAATAAAGAGAGCTAATTCTTTAGTTCTGACACTTTTGTTTAGCACATTTTCATTTTTATTTAGTATAAAATCTAAGAAAACAAATCATTCCGCTTCGCCGCATGGCTCCCCTTTCAAGCATTCCCAAGCAAGAGAGGCCTACTCAGAGAACCGGCGACGCGTTCGTTCACTTAGCGCGCTAAATTGATAGGCGCCGGCTAGCACGCCTAAATAGGACACCTAGTGTCCCACTAGGCGCCCACTAGGCGCCTACTTAGTCTCCAGACTTCGTCCTACGTCTGAGGACTTTGTACCACGATTAACGAGCGCTGCTTCTATGTACCCTCAGTGGCGTCTGGTCTATTAGCTGGCGCTAATGACTTGGTCAATGAGCCTGGGAAATATGGTTTCGGCCAGTGGTGACATTTCGCAGCACTATATAACGCAATAAAACAAAATTGGGGCATATTAGAATGCCTCCAAAATGTTTGTCTTTTTCTTTGAATACCCAACACTCGCTTCTCGAAGGCCAAAAACGTATTTTGAGGAACTACGTGCTGCGGCGAAAACCACATGACTTGAGCAACTTGAAAGACTGTGTGACAGTATCGTACTGCGCGTCGAAAGCGTAGAAAGAAAAAAAATATACTGTGAGCCATAAAATGAAATCTCTGTTAAGGCAAGAACTTCGGAGTTTGCTGGACGCGGGCATCATCAGACCACCCACATCTTCGCTTGCTTCAACGATTACGATCGTGCGTAGATAAGATCAATCACTTGACTTATGCGCGGATTGCAGACTCATCAACCGGCAGACCGACCAGTTTCCATTTCAGATGCAAAAAAATAGACGAGATCATCGATGAAACAGACGGATGCGACTAGTCCTGTAGAATAGATTTGTGTAAAGGATACCGGCAAGTACGGTTGATGGAATACACGAAAAAGTTCACGGTTTTTGTAACACCATTTGACGTGTGCGCACACAACCGACTTCCGTTTGGATAGAAGAACTGCACTGCATTGTTTTAGGAAATGATGAACAGTGTACCCAGAGACTTTAATGGAAAGTTTTGCAATTTGTACGTTGAAAATACCCTAGTGTATTCAAGGACTAGAGACGACCACATACCTCACATTTCAGCAGTGTTGCAAGCACTCAGTGATGCAAGACTAAAAATCAATGCGAAGAAAAGTGAGTTCTTTAGTCACACGGTAGTATTTCCTGGCAGGCGCCAAACAGAGAGTAGATGACGAAACGAAAAGTACCAAAGAATAAAGCGTGCAGCGAATCAGGTCTGTTGCGAAGCTCTATGACGTTCGTTCACTTGGCGTGTGTATAGGACTCGCAGGGCACTTCCGAGCATTTATAAAAGACTAGGCCAAGAAGACCGATTGCCTCGTAACCTTGACATCAAAAGGTGTTCCGTTCTTGCGGACGGATTGATGTGAAATTATCTTTGTTGAGCCAATTACAACCATTTCGTGCGACCCTGAATTGACGTTTCCAGATTTTACAATACCAATCAAACTCTAAATCGACGCTTCCCACTATGGAACTGGGGCTGTTTTTTACCAAAGAAGTGACAGGGAGGATGTGACTCGACAACTACAGTTGATCAGACATTTTAATATACGTTTACCTAAACCCAAATAATTATTACAACACAAAGAAAGAAGCACTATGAGTTGTTAAGGCCTTGAGTTATTTTAGAGCATACTTGAACGGGAGATGTTTTATTTAAAATGTTCACCGAGAGCCTGGCCTTCACCTATCGGCGGCTTCTCGCGCAGCCAAGGGGGAGAATTGCGTGCTAGATGAGCGAAACTCAACAGTACACTTTTGATGTAGCTCATCGTCCGGAACAAAGTCACCAAGATGCGGATGCAATGTGCAGAATACACATTCCCTAATACACTGCAGAGGAGCAGGTTAACTTGGCAAAGCTGTGGGAAGGAACTAGAAAATTTATATTTAGAAACGAAAAAGTACATGTAGCTGTGACCGAAGTAGAAACTATTATGAGGCTCTACTATAATTGTCCGAAATTCGGAGGGCGCGATGAATTTCGAAGAACGTACAGGAAGCTAACTGCAAGGTTCAGGCTGACGAACATAAAGGCGGGTATTACATTAAAACATTCCACGAATTCCAGGTCTTCAAAGCCAAGTTTTGGCCAAGAGGAAATGGAATGATAACGCCGAAGCACTATGAGGTACCACTCGAGGTACTGCATCTCGACTTTTCTGAAATTAAGAAGATGAGGGCATGCAGAAAATGCAAGCATTTCTGGTGGTCGTCAATGAGTACACGCGCCATGTTGCTGCTAAGGCAGGCATAGAAGATACGAATGCAGTAATTTCATACCTGAAACGGGAAATCTTCAAAGACGTTATATGGGAGCCGATAGATGGAAACAACCACAAACAGAAGTCCCTCTATCGAAACGTCGTCCAGCTAGTCTTAGGTAGTTCCACTGTTAACACTAATTATCTCAAAAACGGTAAAAAAATTCTTGCTGAGAACAGACCAGCCTTCCCAAGTCTTAAGCTTCGACAATGGGCAGAAAAGAAAGAGGCATAAAATTATGCTTTCCAGCCCACCATCACCCTGAAGCCTTATTCCCGGCTTTCAGAAAATCAAGTTGGCAGCCACCTGATATAGAGCGGGGTTAAGTTGACAATAATATCTTCAAGAAACAACTTATGGTGGCACATTAGAACCAACGATATAGCCATACAATGGCTAGAAATTTTAATAAGCATCATCGATCAGAGATCATCGATGTGCAGCCTGGAAGCATGGTCCTCATGCGAAAAGGACTCGACTCTAAGTCTCATGTTACTGGTCGCTACTTCTGCATGACGACCATGAAGTGACAAGGTGTACTGAAGTCGGCATATTACCAAGGACCTCGAGGCAAGGTCGAAAAGGTTTTTCTATCAAACATATTGTTTCAAGACTACATCACACTGAAGAAGCAAGACAGACAGCGAGAAAGACAACGGGATCCGGGGATGCGGGGACGCTCTCGTTTGCCATTTCGGCTTACGCTTGGCGTCGTGAAAATATATTTCAACTGTGCTACAGAATGGGCACGTCATTTGCTATCGGGGCTTGGCAGACAGAAGAGAATTGGGAGTAGGGTTCCTAATTCACAGAAACATAGCTGGCAACATAGAGGATTACTATAGCATTAATGAAAGGGTGGCAGGCATTGTAATTAAACTGAATAAAAGATACAAAATGAAGGTAGTACAGGCTTACGCGCCTACATCCAGCCATGATGACGCTTCAGTTGAAAGCTTCTATGAAGACGTGGAATCGGCAATGAGTAAGGTGAAAACACAGTATACTATAGTAATGGGCGACTTTAATGCAAAGGTAGGGAAGAAGCAGGCTGGAGACCAGGCAGTAGGAGATTATGGCATCGGCACTAGAAACGCCAGAGGAGAGCTACTAGTAGAATTCGCAGAACGCAATAATCTGCGTATTTTGAATACCTTCTACCGAAAACGAGAAAACCGCAAGTGGACATGGAGGAGCCCTAATGGCGTAAATAAGAACGAAATAGACTTTATAATGACTGCACACCCAGGAGTTGTGCAGGATGTGGAAGTGGTTGGCAAGGTAAGATGCAGTGACCATAGAATGGTACGGGCTCGAATCCGCCTAGACTTGAAGAAGGAACGACAGAAACTGATACGCAAGAAGCAAGTCAATGAGCTAGCACTGAAAGGGAAAGTACAGGAATTCAGAGTGTCACTGCAGAACAGGTACTCTGCTCTTAGCGAGGAAACCAACCTTAGCGTAGATACAATGAATGATCATCTGACGAGTATCATCACGGAGTGTGCAGTGGAAGTTGGAGGCAGGGTAGCTAGACAGGACACCGGCAAGCTTTCCCAGGAAACGAATAACCTAATTAAGAAGCGTCAAATCATGAAAGTGTCAAGTACAACAGACAAAATAGAACTGGCAGAGCTTTCGAAGCTGATTAATAGACGTAAAGTATGCGATGTAAGAAGGTATAACATGGAGAGAATTGAGCACGCTCTGAAAAACGGAGGAAGCGTCAAAGCAGTGAAGAGGAAACTTGGGATAGGCAAAAGGCGGATGTATGCACTAAGGGACAAAGAAGGCAAATTAACTACCAATATGGATAGGACAGTTAAAATAGCGGAGGAGTTTTACAGAGATCTGTACAGTAGCCGAGACAACCGCGACCTTAATACTATAAGAACTAGCAGTAACCCAGACGACACCCCACCGGTAATGATAGAAGAAGTCAGAAAAGCTTTGGAGAGCATGCACAGAGGCAAAGCTGCTGGTGAGGATCAAGTAACATCAGATCTGCTGAAAGATGGAGGACAGATTGTGTTAGAAAAACTAGCCACTCTATTTACGAGGTGTCTCCTGACGGGAAAAGTACCAGAGTCTTGGAAGAACGCTAACATCATCTTAATACATAAGAAAGGAGATGACAAGGACTTGAAGAATTACAGGCCGATCAGCTTGCTCTCTGTAGTATACAAGCTATTTACAAAGGTAATTGCTAGCAGAGTAAAGAAAACATTAGAATTCAATCAACCAAAGGAACAAGCAGGATTTAAAACAGGCTACTCAACAATTGACCACATTCATACTATCAATCAGGTAATAGAGAAATGCTCAGAGTATAACCAACCACTATACATAGCCTTCATAGATTACGAGAAGGCGTTTGATTCAGTAGAAATATCAGCCGTCATGCAGACACTGCGGAATCAGGGCGTAGATGAAATATATATAAACATTCTGGAAGAAATCTACAGCGGATCAACTGCTACCTTAGTGCTTCATAAAAAAAGCAACAGAATACCAATAAAGAAGGGTGTAAGGCAGGGGGACACAATCTCCCCAATGCTATTCACCGCGTGCTTACAGGACGTTTTCAGAAGCCTAGAATGGGAACAGTTAGGGATAAGAGTTAATGGAGAGTACCTCAGTAACCTGCGCTTCGCCGATGACATTGCATTGCTGAGTAACTCAGGGGACGAATTGCAACTCATGATTACGGAGTTAGACAAGGAGAGCAGAAAGGTGGGTCTTAAAATTAATCTGCAGAAAACGAAAGTAATGTACAACAACCTCGGAAAGGAGCAGCGCTTTGCAATAGGTAATAGTGCACTTGAAGTTGTAAAAGACTATGTCTACTTAGGGCAGGTAATAACCGCAGAGCCTAACCACGAGATTGAAGTAACTAGAAGAATAAGAATGGGGTGGAGCACATTCGGCAGGCACTCTCAAATTATGACAAGTAGATTGCCACTGTCTCTCAAGAGGAAGGTATATAACAGCTGTATCTTGCCGGTACTTAGCTACGGAGCAGAAACCTGGAGACTCACAAAGAGGGTTCAACTTAAATTGAGGACGACGCAGCGAGCAATGGAAAGAAAAATGGTAGGTGTAACCTTAAGAGACAAGAAGAGAGCAGAGTGGATTAGGGGACAAACGGGAGTTAGGGATATCATAGCTGCAATAAAGAAGAGGAAATGGACATGGGCCGGGCATGTAGCACGTAGACAGGATAACCGCTGGTCATTAAGGGTCACCAACTGGATTCCCAGAGAAGGGAAGCGGGGTAGGGGAGACAGAAGGTTAGGTGGGCAGATGAGATTAAGAAATTTGCGGGTGTAAATTGGCAACAGCAAGCACAGGACCGGGTTAACTGGCGGAACATGAGAGAGGCCTTTGTCCTGCAGTGGACGTAGACAGGCTGATGATGATGATGATGATAACCTCGTTTCTCTGTGTGCCCTCCCGTAACGTTTTGGCGAAAGCTCTGGGTAGCAAAACATGACGGAGCTTCGCAGCGGACGCCAAGTGGCCGCTTCTAACATGACTATTGCAGGAATGATGCGCCAACAGCCAGGCCTAACGCATCAACGGCGCCCACCTCACCTGTGGTCATTGTGACCACTTCACCCAACTTTTCGGACACTGACGGCGAAGACGTCGATAAGTGGCTTTAATTCTACGACCTCGTGAGTGATAATCATTGTTGGAACCCAACGATGATGCTGGCAAACCTTATCTTTCACTTGAGAGGTACGGCCAAGCGTGGTTCAACAACAGCGTGGAAGAGCTCACCAGCTGGGATGTGTGTAAGACGAAGTTGCGTGAGTTGTTCGGCCAATCTGCCTGGTGCAAGCAGGCCGCTAAGAAAGGACTTGGTACCCGTCTCCAGATATCCATGGAGTCTTACCTGGTCTATATTCAAGATGTCTTCACCCTTTGCCGTAAGGTTGATACCACTATGACCGAAGCCAACTAGGTTGTGCACGTACTGAAGGACATCGCTGATAATGCCTTTAGCTTCCTTGTATTTAAAGGCTGTTCGACAGTCTAAGACGTCGTTAGGAAGTGCCGACGTTTTCAAGGTGCTAGAAGTCGTCGCAGCGCCCACAACTTCACCCATCTTGGTGTTTCTGTGTCGACTACCGACATCTAAACCGGATCACAAAAAAAGACTTCTACCCACTACCGAGCATTGACGACTCCCTGAATTGCCTTCATGGCGCTAAGTATTTTGCTTTCATCGACCTTCTATCAGGGTACTCTCAAATTGCTGTCGATGACATGGACCACGCGAAGACTGGATTTGTAACCCCTGATCGTCTTTGCCAGTTTAAGGTTATGCCGTTCGGATTATGCAATGCTCCAGCCACCTTCGAGCAAATGATGGACACTCTCTTGCGCAGGTTCAAGTGGTCAATTTGCCTGTTACCTCGATAAAGTCATTGTATTTTCTCCGACCTTTGAAACACACCTAGACCACCTTTCCTCCATCCTTTCTGTTTTTCCTAATGCAGGACTGCAACTGAACTCAACGAAGTGCCACTTCCGACGAGAGCAACTAACCATGTTGGGCCATCTTGTCGACTCCTGTGGCATACGCCCTAATCCTCATAAATTTTGAGCTGTGCAAAACTTCCTCGTCCCGACCAGCACTAAGGAAGTCCACAGCTATGTTGCAGGCGTATGTTGCTGCTTCCGACGTTTTGTAAACAATTTTGCGGAAGTGGCCCAACCTTTACGGACTTGCTGAAGAAGAACGTTCCTTTCTTTTGGGGCACTGCGCAGGCTTTGGCGCTCCCTAATCTCATCGCGTTCCTCACAACACAACCTATTCTGGCTTATTTCGACATTTCCGCCCCAACAGAAGTCCACACTGATGTCAGCGGCCATGGAATCGGTACTGTTTTGATCAAGCGTCAAAGCGGCTGCACCCACATTATCGCATAGGCCAGCCGTCTACTCTCTGCGGCTTAGCGGAACTACTCGATCACTGAACGGGATAGCCTTGCTCTAGTTTGGGTGGTTGGCAAATTTCGGCCCTATTCACATGGTCATTGTTTCACTGTCAAAACTGATCACCACGCCCTCTGCTGGCTCTCGTCGTTAAAGGAACCCACTGAGCGTCTTGGTCGCTGAGCACTACGGCCGCAAGTGTATGACTGCTGAGTTTCTTATAAATCTGATCGTTTACACCATGACCCTGTCTGCTTGTCCTGCCATCAACTGGACCCCCTGAGACTTTCGATGAAGCACCGCCATGTGTGCTCTCTCTCTATCTCTCTCTCTGCTTTGAGCAACATCCGTGATGAACAGCGCCAAGATCCCTTCTTGCGTGACATTATTGAGGAGCGGAACTCTCTGACGCCCCATCCGTCTACTCTACTGTTTCTGCCTCAAGAAGGCACCTTGTACAGCTACAGTGTCAACACAATTGAGAGCGAACCGCTCCTTGTGGTGCCTTCCCACCTACGTTCGAGTGTTATCGCCCAGCTCCATGATGCCCCCGCCGCCCGTCACCTTGGTCTATATCGGACTTACGACCGTGTTCAGCATCAATTTTACTGGCCCAGGATTTATCGCTCCGTCCGCGGATACGTTGTCGCATGCGATCAGCGCCAACGTCGAAAAGAAGCGCCTGTGAATCCTGCCTGACTCCTCAAGCCACTTGATCTTCCTATTGAACCCTTCTTTCGAGTTGGCCTTGACCTCCTAGGCCCTTCCCCTGAGTCTACCTCCAGAAACAAATGAATAGCTGTCGCAATGAATGATACAACCTGGTACGCCATCACACGGGCTTTGAGAACCAGCTATGTCACACATGTTGCCGATTTCCTTCTTTGCATTGTCATCCTTCATTATGGGGCTTCATGCCAACTCCCCACAGATCGCGGACGCTATTTTTTCTCCCGAGTTCTTTACAACCTGCTTCACACTTGCAAAACCAAACATAAATTTACGACGATCTACCAGCAACAAACGAATGGGCTTACCGAACGATTCGACCTGACTTTAACTGATATGTTCTCCATGTACGTTCTCCTCTGACCACCTATAGCCTGGGACGTTGCATTGTCTGTTGCTCCACTTGCATAGAACTCCTCACGCCATGATACCGCTGGGTTTTCACCATTCTATTTGTTAATCGGCTGTGACCTAACTCTAATTTCGACGCCATCTTTCCGGCAGCTGTCGATTCGCCGACTGAATACGCCCGTGACACTATCACCAGAGCGCTTAGCATCACAAGAGCAACAAAAGCAACGTTATGACGCATATCCTCGTGGCGTTTCCTTTTTCCGGGTTCTCTTGTGTTGTTGTGGACCCCGACTCGACATCTTGGTCTCTCTGAGAAACTGCTTTCCCGCTACTCAGGCCCCTACCACGTCTTGCGCCATCTGACCAACATTACCTACGAGATAGCCCCACTGAAGTCGTCATCTCCCTCCGCTCTACTGTCTACAGACATTGTTCATGTCTCCCGCCTGAAGCTCTACCGCTCCGCAACACCATAGAAAGCACCAAAATGGTGTTTTTGCACCCGGGGATCATGTTATAAGAATACACCACGCTGAAGAGGCAAGACAGACAGCGAGAAAAACGACGTAAATCTGGGATGTAGGGCACGTTCTCGCTTGCCATCTCGGCTTGCGCTTGACGTCGTGCAAATACATTTTAATTATCACCTCGTTTCTCTGTGTACCCTCCCGGAACAATATTTCTCACAATACTTTTATTCCATCTCCGGGGAAAAGGAAAGAGCAGGCTGGGAGGTTTTAGTGATGCAAGAGAATTGGGTGGAAAAGGCGAGAAAGAAGAGCCTATAGTGGAAGAACAGGTAGAGGTGGATTGATAGAATGTAAAAAAATGAATGTAAGACCGCAAACCGCTTTCTTTGGAACGTTATAAGAATGACAAAATTCGTGCGTAAAAAGGGGAAATTGAGTAGACATAGCAGATATTGTGGTGATGTGGAGAAATAGGATAACATTGCCGGTACAACTTTGAATTAGCTTGCACAGGACTATAATAATTAGAAGTCATAGGACGCAGGCTTTCCTTGCTGCAGGGCACAGGAGACAGGCTGATGTTACTAATGAGAGAGTTAGTTTCATCTTATAATTACGTATAGGCTTCTGATGCCCTAATGGCTCTGTTTGCTTCGAAAGCCATTTATTTCAGCCTGGTACCCTTTATATCGAGAGAGATGGCCATTCAAGAAAAAAACAGTGCCTTCGATTACGTGCCACTCCCTCTTTCGCATTCGAATAATCACGTACTTGCTGGTTACAACGCAGGAGCTAGAAGATGAGGCCGGTTCTTCCTTTGCACAACGTACAAACGTTCGCGCGATAAAGTGTGCAGGTCACCGGATTACACCTATGCCTAACCTTGGGCGTCTATTCCACGCCGCCCTGCCTATTTCCTCTTCTGAGATTTTCACGATTAACGACCGTGCTTTCCATTGGCACACAGCCCATTCGTTATGCTCTGTTAGCTTCTGCTAATGACACTGTCAAGATTGTTGTTCGAGGCTCCCCAGCAGAGACTGAAAATAACAAGGCTGTGTCAAGTCCCGGTGCCTTTATTAAGAGAGCAATTGCTTTTCCTCTACACTGCGGCTCAATTCCTGCGCGAGCTTTTGTATGTTTTACAGACGACAATAGTTGAAACGCGCGATTATATCATTAAATATACAGTGCAATACAATATAATATAGACGGTTCTGTAGAGGAAGCAAAATGAAAATTCACAAGCCTTGAAACAGAGAAACTGGGCTGTTCGAAAACTAATTTTGTTCCTTCTAGGCAGGCTCGTAGCCAAAATTTTTTTTAAGTGGGGTGCATTTTTTAAAGGTTGTGAGAGCTCTGCATTTCCTTAGTGTGATATTATTAAAACAACCGCTTCCCGCCTCCCCCCCCCCTTTGGCCGAAGTCAAGCTTCTAGGTTATTTAGAGGTATCAACTGGGTGCAGAGAGATTTTTTTAGGTTGCACCTAGATCGTTGCAAAACATTGGCTAGGTGAAGCTGGTTGTTTCTACGTTGACTCTCGATTAGAGGTCCGAGGTAAGTCGCCCACAGTCACGGACACCTGCCCGGCTCCGAAACTTGATGGACAGAATCTCACTCCTAAGCTAAGCATTCGCACCACACATAAATCTACGGGCAGGTCGTCGTTGAGATCATGCCTTCCATCCCTTTGGGTTCTCTCGCATCCGCCGTTGCCTTTCCCCGTTCCCTAGCTTAGGACTAACAGCTGTTTGCTCCATTTTTAGTGGAGCAGTCGTGAGTATTGGGAACGGGTTCTTTTCTGTAGCACATACTGGTTGTTGATGATCGTACCATTCTGGTAGGCTGAAGAAATTCCTTTACCGCTTAACCGTTTGTTGGGCCGACTGTCATCTTTTTTTATTTCAATGCGAGAGCGTTAAAGAGCTCATTTTACGGAAACACTGGCATCCGCGTCGGCGTTGGCATTAGACGTCATTGGTTGGGAGTGAAAAATCATCATCCTGTCTATGACCGAAGAATCTAGAAAGGTGCCAATAAATTGGAAAAAAAGAAAGACACTTTCAGATCCGAGCGAGGATCAAACCAAGGCTATTGCTAATTGCTAATTTAGTGGCCACTTTCACTAACGGGAGAAAGCAGTGTGGGTGCTGACACTGAGCGAATCATTTTCATCGGTGCATACAAACAGTTGTAATCATCGTCATTGTTTGTCAGGTGGCTTGTCTCTGTTGGGCCTCGTGCGCTGCACTAAGATATGACATAGATACTGTCGTGTAGGACGTCGTCTCTTAATATTAAAGTTCTTATTCCAAGCTTGTTTGAGTCTACTGCAGGATAAGAAGACGCGCACAATGGCATCAAATGTGCCCTATCCAGGGCGATCAGTTTTTATTTTATACCTAAGAACGTCTTAATTTTGTCACACTATCAAACTCTCTCCCTTTTTCGGCTGCGCTTACCGTCTAGTGGTAACCACACTTTTGGTGTTACTGTCCACTGGTTACCATTTCTCGTACTGTCCACCGGCTACGTAATTCGTGACCACCCCGGATGCATTTTTTTTACCTTGATGTAACTAGGCCATCTCCAATCTCTAATTTTTCTCTGACCCACTCAGCCACCTCTGCTGGCTTGATGTACTGCTATCATTTTTTTTGTTCCGAAGCTCACTGCCCCGTACTGAAGTTCTCGTCTTTGTTTTTTTTCTTTAGTGTTGCAGGCCCAAATTTGGGAGATGACGGCACGCAGTGATTGCATGAATTTTACCCTAATGACATGGGCTGACTCTTTCACATTCTTTGGAAGCAGCTGTCGAATGCCCTAGCCTATTTTTAATACTTAATAACTATTTCGTTTTTGATTAGGCTCTCCTGTTGTATACTTGTCTTAGATACGCATATATATGTTTCAACTCCAAGGAATTGTTTCTAACTGCGCACATTTATTTTTTCCCTGTCATAATAAGCATTATTTTTGCCTTCATTTTATTCAATTGTAGGACTGCTTTATTACTCTCTCAGTTTATTTCCTGACTCGTAGTGTGTGTGAGATATATTTTTTGACACTTATTGGTTTGGCTGAGTGCCGCCATTGCAGGTGCTGAAAGCGCTCCAGTCGTTTCACGTTCTACAGTACACAATACAATGAACCCCTGCGGATGACAAGGAAGGAAATCCGCCCTTGGTGGTAATACGTTAGGCAACATTTAACGCAGAGAAACACGACAAGAAGGAATAGAGACAAATGTGCCCGTTTTATCCCAACCGAAGCACCATACATAACGTAGGGATGTTCACACGCTACGCCGACTTGTCATGCGTAGTCAAGTACATTCTTTGTCATTCTCATTTTATCAAGAGATGTACAGAGAAAGGGATTTTTTTTTCTGAGCATGATCTGAGGCGACGTAGATCTTCGAAGTACTGCTCGTTCAATAATACCAATCTGTTGTTTCACGTTGTGAAACCATATATATATATATATATATATATATATATATATATATATATATATATATATATATATATATATATATATATATATATATATATATATATAAAGGTCCTGCCCATGGTTTCTGCCCACGGGGCAAGTTATATTGTCACCCACTTTTCTTTCTTAAGATTTATCTTACAATTAAGGTCTAATAACCTCCCCAATACCCCTATAATTAACTTGGCATTATTATCTGTTAGATTTCATTATTGTGTCAAAACACGGAAAAACGAGCCTTTAAAATATACACTTCTTTGTGTATATATATTAATATATATATATATATATATATATATATATATATATATATTGCCACGCCGTGTGGGTGGGAGAAGATGAGAGCGAAGAAGTGAATGGCAGCTCTGGCTGAGTAAACAGTCCTCCACTTCGAGTTCCTGCCTATCGTTTCCTCTCGCAGCAAGCTGGTGGACGTGCTGGGTACTGTACTGCAACGTCTTATGTCTGCTGGTCCTGAACCAGAAGCAACCACCGCCAGTGCACCCGGATCTGCTGATATCTATCGAAGCAGCCGCCGCCTTCAAGGACTACCACCACAGTACGGCCCCTTGGCAAGTTCCGTGAGGACAATGTTTGCCACATCCGCAACCCAAACCGAGCGTGACCCACTCGCTAGCGTACCCTGTGTCATCAACATGCCTCGCACACCCAACCCATTCCACGGGGATGCCGGTGAGGATGTCGAAGACTGGCTTGACCATTTCGACCGGGTCGCTGCCATCAACGACTGGGACAATCGCCGTAAGTTGAAGAACGTGTATATCTCCCTCTTATACGCGGCAAGAGTGTGGTATGATAACCACGAAACCTCATTCACAAGTTGGCAGGAGTTCCATCGGCAGCTTCGCGAGGCGTTCAGTAACCCCGAACGGAAAGAGAGAGCGGAGCAGGCACTTTCTTCGCGATTTCAAATGCCGAACGAGAGCGTCGCCATGTTTGTCGAAGAAATGTCGCGATTGTTTCGACGGGCTGACCCCCACATGCCAGAAGACAAGAAAGTGCGCCTGCTAATGCGAGGCGTAAAGGAGCAACTTTTCGTGGACCTTGTGCGCAACCCTCCTACGACCGTGTCCGAGTTCATACGTGAGGCCACAATTATGGAGCGCATGCTTCGGCAGCGGGTGTCGCAGTATGAGCGTCAGACGGCCATGTCCGCTGCGTGCTCGCTTGTACCAGGAGGTGATAACAGGGAGGTCCTCACAGAACTCGTACGGCAAGTTGTACGAGAAGAACTTCGGAAATTTTATGCAGCGTCCCCTCCCAGTAGCGCTGCTCTTACGGACGTCGTTCGTAACGAAATCAGGCAGTTCGTTCACTCCGCACCACCATCGCAAGTCGAACCTCCCACGCTTTCCTACGCGGATGCCCTACGCGTCGCTACGCCGCCGACGGCACATTTTGTTCATGCACCTACTAGGACCCCCATACTCCTTCAAAGTCCAGCCCATCGCCTGCCTTCTCAGACCGATTTTCGTCCTGGCCCGCGGAAGTCCACCGTCTGGCGTGCACCCGACAATCGTCCTTTGTGCTACCATTGTGGCGAAGTTGGACACATGTACCACGACTGTTACTACCGACGAATAGGCCTACGCGGATTCCACCCAGATGCTCGTTGTCCACGCTGTGGTGAGCGCCCACAGGAAATTGCGGATTACTTGGAAGGTAGTCATCACGCCCCTGTCCAGCCGCGACGACAGTCACGGTCACCATCACCCCGTCCATCCACATCAACGCACCGCGTCCGACGACCCGCCTTTGGGTCCCCTGGTGTCAGTGGCGCAAGCCCACGCCGGGGAAACTGAAAACGGTGACCTCCAGAGGTGAGGCCGCTGTCACGCGAACCGAGAAATATCCTCCACCGCTGCCTTACGACGTGCCGTTAAAGCCTGCTTGTCAAACCGCCAACAGAACGTCCGCTGCCATTACTGTTTCCGTCGACTGTTATCCGGTGACTGCGCTTGTCGACACGGGAGCTGATTACTCGGTGATGAGTGCTTCATTGACCACCCGTCTACACAAGGTGCTGACAACGTGGGACGGCCCTACACTAATCACCGCTAGAGGACATCTCGTATCCCCAATAGGAAGGTGCACCGCCAGGCTTGATATTTGAGCATCGGCTTTTGTAGCATCATTCCTTGTACTGCCAAATTGTTCTCGGCCGATAATTTTGGGCATGGATTTTCTGCAAGAGTATGGAGCGATAGTTAATCTGCGTGATTTGTTCGTCAGTTTTGTTAACTGTGTTTCTCCAGATTCCGACATCGAGAACGAACATCGTGGCGTGGCCTTACGCGTAGTCGATGATTGCGTCACGTTGCCACCTCGCAGTAGTATCTTCGTGCTTGTTGAGTGTTCACGGGAGCAGTCGATTACAGGCATCGCCGAAAGTAACCTGACGTTATTGCTTGATAGGGAAGTGGCAATTGCTCGAAGCCTCATTCAACTCCGAAATGGCCAGACTATGGTTTTAGTTTCGAACTTCAGTGGTGAACACAGGCATTTTGCGGAACGCACCACCATAGCTTACTTGGAGGCATTGGATGATTTGGACGTTTTCCCTTTGATTAGGACGATCTCGACTGAGAACAGCTGCGATACTGACGTGACTAGTCGCCTCAACGCCAATCGCCAGTTGGAAGAACCTAAGAGGGCAAGGCTCCTCAGTCTCCTCTCATTCTTTAGTGACTAGTTTGCCACTACTTCGAAAGCCCGACAGATTCCTCTAATGAAGCACAGAATTATCACTGAGCCCAACGTGCAACCCGTGCGCCAACATGCTTACCGTGTGTCGCAGAAGGAGCAAGATGCTATCCGTCATCAAGTGAAACAAATGCTCGACGACGACGTAATTCAACCATCGACTACTCCTTGGGCGTCACCAGTTGTTCTGGTTAAAAAGAAAGATGGTTCATTACGATTCTGCGTCGACTACCGCAAACTGAACAAGATAACGAAAAAAGACGTATATCCTCTTCCTCGTATTGATGACTCCTTGGATCGCCTGCGACACGCCCGTTACTTCTCTTCGATTGATCTCCGTAGCGGATGTTGGCAGATTGAAGTAGATGAACGGGACCGAGAAAAAACAGCGTTTATTACACCGGACAGTCTCTATGAATTTAAAGTACTCCCTTTTGGCCTGTGCTCCACTTCAGCTACGTTCCAACGAATGACCGACACAGTTTTATGTGGCTTGAAGTGGTACTCTTGTTTAGTGTATTTAGACGACGTAGTCGTTTTTTCTACGACTTTTGAACAGCACATTGAGCGGCTTGAGGCGGTTCATCTGGCTATTCGCACTGCCGGCCTCTCTCCAAAACCGGAAAAGTGTTGTTTTGGATATGAGGAACTGAAATTCCTTGGCCAAATTGTCAGCAGCAGTGGTGTTCGCCAAGATCCTGATAAGGCTATGGCAGTTGCGTGGTTCCCGATACGGAAAACAAAGCATGATGTATGCCGCTTTCTGGGACTTTGTGCTTATTACCGCCGCTTCGTGCCGAACGTTTCGAAAATCGCCGACCCTCTACAACAACTTGTCAAGGATGACGTCGCCGTCGTCTGGGGCCCCAAACAATCCGGCGCTTTCCGCGACCTTCAACAACGCCTACAAGGGTGCACGTTAAAGAACCCCTGGTGGTCTAAATTTCCGGAGCCCTCCACTACGGCGTCTCTCATAATCATATAGTGGTTTTGGGACGTTAAACCCCACATATAAATCAATCAATCAATCAACAACGCCTACAAACGCCACCGATCCTAGGTCACTTCGACACCGAAGCAGACACAGAAGTCCGCATTGACGCGAGCAACTTTGGCCTCGGAGCTATTCTCGTGCAATATCAAGATGGCGTGGAACGCGTCATCGCCTACGCTAGCCGCACGTTGTCATCTGCGGAGAATAACTACTCGACGACTGAAAAAGAATGTCTGGCGGTTGTATGGGCCATAACGAAATTCAGGCCCTACTTGTACGGACGCCCCTTCTGAATCGTCAGTGACCACCACTCTCTCTGCTGGCTAGCGAATCTGAAAGATCCTTCGGGCCGTCTCGCAAGATGGAGCCTTCGGTTACAAGAATTCGATATAACGATGGTTTATAAGTCTGGTCAGAAACACACCGACGCTGACTGTTTTTCCCGCACACCCGTCGAGGTCGCTGAAGAAGACAATGATGAAGACTTCAGCTGCCTTGCTGTTCTCGCATCATTAAACGTGGCTGAGCAGCAAAGCGAAGACAGAATTACAACCACTGATCGAATACCTTGAAGGACGTCGCCCGCAACCCCCCCGTCAGTTCGTGCGTGATCTGTCATCTTTCTGTCTACGCCAAAACATTCTCTACAAGCGCAACTTTCATTCAACGAAAACTGTTTATCTCCTCGTCGTTCCTGCTGCTCTGCGCGATGATATTTTGCGTGCTTGTCACGACGAGCCATCGTCAGGGCAGCTTGGCTTCGCGCGTACACTGGCGCGGATCAAAGACAAATACCACTGGCGGAAACTTACGAAAACCGTCCGGCAGTACGTCAAGACATGCACAGCCTGTCAGCGCCGCAAAACTCCAACGACGAAACCAGCCGGTCTTCTTCGGCCTTTGCGACCCCCTCATGCACCTTTTGAAAAGGTCGGGATGAATCTAGTCGGCCCATTTCCGAAGTCTACGGCTGGTAACCGCTGGATAGTGGTTGCCACCGACTACTTGACCAGATACTGCGAAACACAAGCCGCCCAGCGAGCAACTGCTTCCGAGGTGTCTGACTTTTTCATCAAGAACATCGTTCTCCGCCATGGTGCTCCCGCTGTCGTCATCACAGATCGTGGTACTGCTTTTACGGCACAGTTGCTCCGACAGATCCTGTTGCTGAGCGGCACGACGCACCGAAGAGCAACTGCGTACCACCCGCAGACTAACGGGTTAACCGAACGCCTTAACAAAACGATTGCAGATATGCTTTCGATGTATGTCGCCAAGGATCAGAAGAATTGGGATGAAATCCTCCCGTATATAGCACTTGCCTACAATACGGCTTTGCAGGAAACCACCGGCTTTGCTCCTTCTCGTCTGGTTTATGGCCGTGAAGTCACCACAGTGCTTGACACCATGCTGCAACCAACTCTGCCGGACACGATTACCCCGGACGCAGATGTATTTTTTTAGCATGCCGAAGACGCCCAACACCTGGCACGCTTTCGCATTTTATCGCGGCAAAATCAAGATGCTCGCCAATACAACACCCACCACAGAGCAGCAATATACGAACCCGGTGACCTAGTCTGGGTTTTGACTCCTACACGTCAACGGGGACGCTCAGAAAAATTGTTATGTCGGTACTTCGGACCCTACCGAGTTCTTCATCGCCTCGGTGAAGTGAACTACGAAGTTATCCAAGCCGACACGTCACACCGTTCTCGCAGACCACGCTCCTCGGATGTGGTTCACGTTTCCAGGATGACGCCGTACTATTCGCGTTGACTGCAAGTCAAGAACCTTGTGATGTGGCAATAGCCTTCAAGACAATTGTGCATTACTTTCTTGCTTCTTTATTTTTCATCTCGTCCTTTTTCTTTTCAAAGGACACATACATTTCTGACTACCTTTCGTTTTTTTAGGAGCCGTGGCATTCATACGATGCTTCTTTTTTTTTCTCTTTGGGGAGAGGGTAATGCCACGCTGTGTTGGGGGGAGAAGTTGAGAGCGAAGAAGTGAATGGCAGCTGTGGCTGAGTAAACAGTCCTCCACTTCGAGTTCCTGCATATCGTTTCCTCTCGCGACAATATATATATATATATATATATATATATATATATATGGGAAAGAAGCGTGTACTTAAGGGTTCATTTTATAGTGGTTGACACAATAATAAAGATACTTAGCAGAATTGTAGGCAAGGAAAGTATAAGGGGAAATATTCGACCTAATTGTAATGTGACTGTGAAAAAAGAAAAGTGGGTGAAAAGATAACGTGTCATGGACAGGAACCAACGCCTGACCACGGCAAGTTATATTTTCACTCATTTTTAGTTCTTAAGTTTTACACTAGAATGTGGTGTGATAACTTCCCCTATGCTTTCCTTGGCAATATTGTCTGTTATATATATATAATCTCAAGTACATCCTTTTTCATTCTCAATTTTACAAGAGAAGTACAGAGAAAAGGATTTGAAAGGGATTTCTTTCTGATCATAATCTGTGGCGACGTAAATATTCGAACTCGTTCAACAATAGCCATCTGTGGTTTCATATATATATATATATATATATATATATATATATATATATATATATATATATATATATATATATATATATATATATATATATATATATATATACAGTATGTAGAAAGGGAGGCAGGTTAATTGGAAAACAAATATCTCGTTTGCTATCATGCACTAGAGAAGGGGAGACAGAAAAGTAAAGAAAACGAACTGAGCGAAAAAAGAAGGGAAGCAGAAACCACGAAATTAATATAAAAGATGCCGTACTGGAGGGCTCTCCATATTTTGAATATCTCGTGTTCTTTAACGTGGACTGACACTACACAAAACACAGGCCTCCATGATTTCACCTCCATCTAATGCGACCGCCACCGCTGGGGTGGACCCCGTGACCTTTGGGTCAGCACCAGAGCAGCACACCCACGGTTAGACCGAGGCGGACAGCGGGTGCACGCTCACAAATTACAATTCTTCATCCAGCAGGGACAATGAATGCGAGCTTGCCTAATCGCTATTAAACTTTGCTATTTTGCCGGCTTCTTGTGTTATTCTGGTTAGTTTAAGAGCGAAAGCTGTTATGAGATCAAAACTGAGGTCATGCGCAGTCATCCGCCACCTGTCACCGTTGTCGGTGTCAATAACAAAAAAACGTAGCACAAAAAACATTGTGGGGCTCGAATCCGGGTTCTCAGCGTGCCAGGCCAGTATTCTTCCACTGAGCTAGGCTGTTTTTTTTTCTTTATTGCCTTGCATATCAAGACTGTTCACATTTGACATATTGACACATTTGTCAAAAAGAAGTGCTTCACAAAATACAACCACAGAATTCATTAAGGTACCGTCAGCTCTTAGCTGACTATTGATAAAAACTTGGACATTCGTAACGATCGCTCAATGAGCCCCACCCATTTTCGTACATCCTTTTGGCCCTTCAGCACTTCAAAAAAATGGCACACAGATTCGCAAAACTATTGGCGCACAGATAGCGCTTCTGCATGCGCGTTTTCAAAGGCACATCAGGTTTTCCTTATAGTGTGGAGGCTCAGAAGCATGATTAGATCATAAGGTACACCTGCCTCGTTTTTAACCGAAAGAAAACGAATGTCGTGTGGACTGAACGGTATTCCTTTTTTCAAGGTTCTTTGCAATAATTTCCAGAAAAATACCCCACTCCAGCAATCTATAAACACGTGTTCAATCGATTCCTGCTTATAACACAAGTGACAATTTGTACTCCATGGAACGAATTTTCCCTTATTCTGCAACCACGTTTTAACTGGTAAGGTTTCACACAGTTTTTAACACGTATCGAAACATACTGTCCTGGGCCTGCACAATATAGCTGATGGTACAATGGTACAGGCAGTAAAACAACGACAAGGTCTTTATGCAATTTTTACGTGGTACTTCAGCCAAATACTCTAACGAAAATCTCACCGAAAAAAAGTGGAAAGACGAAACAACTTCCTTTAAATACCCTTGTATTGGTCCTTGCGTATTTGATGACGATACGAGAAATCCCGGCAACACTGTGGATAACCTTAGTTGTGTAACAGTTCTCAAAAAAGGGTCATCTACATTACGCAGAAAAAAAAACGATTGACAAGTTGGCTTGTGTACAAATGAACTAATCCGTTCTCTAACTTTTCTGAAAAGGTTTGTGCGGCTTGATCTTTTCCGGACATAGCTCCAAATGAAAACTGCAAATGGTCTGTGTATTTTCTGTACACTTATTCTACTGCAGTGCAACGCTGCATTACGGACCACAGCTTGCTCACAAGAAACAAGTTGCAGGTTGTGGCCCGTGCGAATATCGAAATAACCCAGCCTTTCCGTTTTTCCACATCATTGCGCAATGCCTATGTTTCTTTTTTCCAGTACGGTTCACTGTCGTGATAAAACTCCAGCGGAACTTCTAAATACCTCACCGGTGTTTCCTGACATTTTATGTTTAGAAATACTCTTGGCGTGACGTCCCATTCCCCATGCCAGGAGCCAAGGCACTTATCCCAGTTCACGGTGCTACCACTCACCTGGCAAAAAGTTTTCACGGCATTTACAGCATGCATTATACTCTCATAAATTGTACAGAAAATTACAATGTCGTCTGCGTATGCAAGGAGGCTAACCTCAGCTTTATGCAATTTAAAGCAGCTTATTGCAGTGTTATAATTACACTTAAACAGAAAGGTTCAATAAAAAATAGTGATAGCGATAGTGGGCACACCTGTCTCAATGACCGCAGCACAGGTATACGCTCACCCGCAGTTTTATTTATTGCCAATCTGATCGTGCATCCAGTGTAAGCCATGCGCACTCTGTCGCTAATCAAACTGCCTACGTTAATGTGCTCAAGTAATGAAAGGAGCAAGTCGTGCGGCACGCGATCAAATGCCTTTTCGAGGTCAATTTGAAGCATGGCAACATTGAGATGCATAGCGTCCCGACTTTCTAGAATTGATCGTGCTATGTTTATGTTGGTCATTATTTTTCTTCCCTTTATGCCACAAGTTTGGTGGGACCCAACTAGTTTTATCATAACTGTCTGGAGTCTTTTGGCCAATATTTTCATCAATATTGTATAGTCAACAATAGTTAGGCTTATAGGTCTATATGAAGTCACACTTCTTAACTTCACGGGATCTTCTGTTTTAGGTATTAAGACCGTGTGGGCTGAGAAGAACGATGGTGGAAGTTGTTTACAATTAAAAGCCTCGTTAAGTACCTCCCTCGAAATACCTGGAATTACGTGTTTTAATTCCTTGTATACTGCAGCACTCAGGCCATCAGGTCCTGGAGACTTACCATTGTTTAACTAGTCAATTGCTTTTTTAACTTCTTGCTCTGTTATAGGCAATTCTGAATTTTCCTTCCTTTCTTCATCAAGTCTTCGCATTATTGAAATGAAATCACTATTAAAACGACCTGCATGTACATTGGTTGGTGTGAATAATTCTTTGCAATATTCAAAAAACGCACCGGCTATTACTTTTTTCGGATGGTACCTTGTTCCTTTATATTCTATTTCTCTTATTTCACTTTTACAGGCATGTCTCTTCTCAGCTCCAAGAGCTCGTTTTCTTGGCATCTCTCCGGCTACCAAGTTTTCTGGTCGAGCTAGAATCAATGCTCCACAATAACGTTCTTGGTCTATCAACTCTAGCTTTTGTTTAGTTCTGTTTATCTCCTCTGAAGATGTTCCCGCCTGAGTACATTCTTCCGCTACTAACTGTGGCAAGTTTTCACGCAAGCGCACTTCAAGTACTTGTTCAGCATTTCTCAGGGTACTGGCTCTCTCAAGAGCTTTCAGTTTATTGGTCTGTTTAAATAGTTCTCACTTATGTCCCGAGGATTCAAGTGTTCTATTTGCCAAGTCCTCTATGCCATCTAGAAAAATGCTATTAAACTCTTCATCCTTTAATAGCTTTACATTAAATTTCCAGAGGTTCCAAGAGAATTGTTCGTTATATCCACTAAGAATGAAACCTAACAATCATCACTAAACGTAACAGGTGTAACCCTGTAATCATCACACGAAGGAATGATTACAGAAGACACATATACTCTGTCAAGTCTAGGATGGCTTGAACGCTCAAAGTGGGTAAACGTAACTCTTTTTTCACTGCAAAGACATTCACCCACGTTCTCTAGCTAAGCCTTCATCACCATATCGATTAGAACGGCATTGCTTGAATCTCTGTATGGCCTGAAACTTGATTTATATATACTCGAACAAACACGGTTGAAATGCCCGGCCAAAACTAGCTTACGTTCACATTTCAAATACACATCAACTTTTCGAGAGAAAAAAAACTCCTTTCTATCTTAAATCACAGTGGGTGCGCACACAGATTACTCTCCATTTTTCTCTTGGTAAGGATGAATATGATAAAACGACCCGCCTTGCAGGTAGAGAAAGACTGCAATTTCGCCTTAAGGCTCTGCTGAACTAACAAGAGGCGCCCCGTAGATGTACCCACCACGTGACAAACGCACACATCGAACAGTCTCGTGAAAGGCAGTACCATTCGCTCAGCGTGCTCTTCACTCTCTACTTTAGTTTCCTGTACAGCGACGATGTCTAGTGCTTGTTCTATAATCAGGCGGTAAAGCTGGTTTGCCGCCGTTCGGCAGAAAGTCCACGTACATTTAGCATCGCCAATCTAATCGTCGCCATCGTGATGAGAAAAAGCCGAGCGAACGACGATTACCTTACGAACACCTAACCCACTGCCCGGCCGACGATCAAGGCGTCGTCCCATCGCCGCCGCATGAAAACGGCGACGAACGCAGGCGGCCAGCACCCCGAGACTTTTTGGAGCCAGCCACTCGCCACTGCCCTTGATCTTCCTGGGTCGGACGCTGCTGGGACACCGCGTCTCCCTCATTCAGGCGTCGCATTACTGGCGTAGTTTCGACTACATCCAAGTCCGAAGTAGCGTCGGGGCCGATGACTGGTTCAGGCTTGTGTTGGGTTTCCGTCCGAGTCAAACGCCGTTGCGTTGGAGTGTGCATAACCGTATTGTCATCTGTGTCTTGCTTAGGTGTCTCTCTCTCGCTGGTCGCCACTGCATGAGACGCCTCCACCGCTGACTCCGACGCCGCGGCCCTCTCTGCTTCCTCTTCATTCATAAACAATTCATTGTGGTCGGCATTTGTTGCTCGACTTGCTGCACTGGCGTAATAACGAGTACAGTTCGCCTGCTCATGCCCAAAAGCGCGACAACCAGCGCACCTGGGCACCCTGCAGTTGCGACGAATGTGTCTAGTGTTCCGGTAATGCAGGCACAGCAGCGCTCTTCCTGGCACGACCACCACTGCCGTGCCGCTCCCGAGACGCATCTAGTGGGGTATGCGATACGTAGTAACGCCTTCCTTAAGTAATAGCCGAACGAATCTTGTATTTGACTCAACTCTTTCGAAGTCTTCGTCTCTCCACTTGTCACTGATGGCTTCTTTCACTTCGCCGTACTCCCGGAAAGCACGCCGTACAGTCTTTGCGTTGACGTCAAAGGCTACCCAATGCAAATTGAGATGAACCTCTCGCCTCTATGGGTCGACGATAGCGCAGGGCCAGTCTTTTATGGAGGGTAGGCCAGCGTCCAGAAAGAAGTGTCTTCTTAGCCTCATCTGTCGTCAAGTTAAGAAGCCAGACATGTGACATCGGATACGCTTCTATGCCACTCACCTCTTGAATGATGCCTAGTTCCTTGAGCGGCTTTCGGCAGTCAATAATCCCGTACGGACGTGCTGCGATGTCACAGTGCAGAACCAACGTGCGTCTGAGTCTTTCTCCTGAGGGCAGTGGTGGCAGAATCAAACGGTAGTCCTTAGGAAGTGATGTGCACGAGACACCACGGCCAGGGCGGCCGCTGCCACAGATCTTGACAAACCTGCCATCCTACGTCCGCACGTGTCGGTGACCAGAAGCAGAATGGCACTGAGTTACGCTGGTGCTTGTGACACGTTGGTAAACTTGCCTTAGGCAGACTTTATGTCGGGAAAGCAATCACGTTAATACGACTTGTAAAGCATTTTAAAACAGCGAGAGAACAACCAGTCGTCGCACAACGCGAACAGTGTAACGAGTTGAACGTTCAATGCTCCAACCCATGACTAAAGCTTGTTCTCGTTGCCTTACTAACGGTGGCACAAAACCACTAATTTATATTCGTCGTCAGCTGCTGCATGGACAATTCGCACAAAATTCCTTGCAAGTGTTTAGCGGATACTGCGCTTCTCAGAAGAATGACGAAAAATAGCATACCGAATGCCAGCCTACTACCCAGAAGTTTGTTAATGATGCCCTAGTGGGTATCAAGCAATTGTGCTTGCAACAGTTATCCGATGAGTGTTTTCAAAAGGCTCCTGAAAGCCATTTTTTAACTTTCGCTGTGACTACGCTGCGCCTTCCACTCAGACATGGCGTTTCTTTATGGTTGGTCGATTCTCACAAAACTCGGGCTCACGAACAAAGTTTGCAGAGCACCTTTATGGTTGGTCAATTCTCACAAAACTCAGGCTCACCAACAAAGTTTGCAGAGCACCACGAGTCACGAATCGTTATTGTTGCCTGCAATGTTGCAGCGCTCTCATTACCTGTCGACAGCGCACCACCTGTGCGACGTATTGTATTTCTCTAGAAATTTGAAGCTGATACACCTCTCTACAGTTCAGGAACTAGGCTCCATGCCTTATCTTGCAAGCAGGCCTCTTGTGAAGGGCTTCACTGCTGAATCTCAAAATTTATTTAGGTTCCAATAGGCGGAGAAGCCTACCTGCACATTAGCACGTGACACGACTCGTTTTGTGTTATGAGAGATTTTGTCTATCTACGGCACCACGGCGGCCTTGTTTCGTCCAAGATCAACGTTGAAACTATGACCTTGATGAGCGCACATCTTGTGCACTTTGCGCATGTTTTCTTAAAATAAGAATGACGAAAGATGGTACTTTTCTGCGCATTACATTTGGGTGCAGCGCGTGAGCGTATATTTGTGATTCGGGCGAAATGAACAGTTTTGTTGAAAGTTAGCACACATGCTATGTTTTCCGTTTTCGTCGTTCGTCGTTCTGTTTATCTGCACAAAATTTGGCCTGTGGCAGTTGCCTAACTGGTATCAAAATGTATGCGAGCCCTATGCCAACTCTGCATGGAGACATTTTTGCAGCTAGAGTAAACACACACACACACACACACACACACACACACACACGCACACACACACACACAAACAAACACACACACACACACGCACACACACACACACACACGCACACACACGCACGCACACGCACGCACACGCGCGCACACACACACACGTACTGAGTGTGTATATGCTGTATAGCCTGCACTCGAAAACGGGAAATGAACTAAATAGCTTTCCATGGTTGTACCCTTTTCAGCGATTGAAATGGGTTACTATATCCTTTAAGACTATATCCTTTAAAAGGACTGTGTGCTGGGATCTGTGCTCAAACGTGCGCAATTTTTATAGCCAATTTTCGCTGAAGCGTGAAATATTTTTTGGTGGGATCATTAGCAGTTTTTTTGAAAGTTGTATTCATGTTGTTATCTGTTCAGCCCATTTAAACAACGACCACTCTCTGCATGAACAAATGAAGTATAATGATTCAGTCGCACTGCACTGAACGACGCTCTCTTATTTCAATAAGTAAATAACTCAGTTTGAGAGAAATTTGGAAGGTTTTCTGAATTACACCACGTCGAATGCACAAATGTATTTCAAAAATCGTAAATGAAGATGTACGTGCTCACTCGCGGCACGTAAAAGACGGTGGTACGCAGGGAGAGTGTACTGAAGTAAAAGTTAGGAATACTATTTTTTTTCATGCAGAGTGGAGGCATATACCGTGATGTTATCATTCGATCGTTGTTTGAAAGTTGAAAGTTGACAGCAACGTGAAAAGCGCGAGGCACGACAAGACGGTGCAGTGACAGGGAGCGCGATATATGAGGGCTGGCGCACCGAGTGACGTCGCCAAGAAATCGTGGTTACGTGTGGCCTCTCACGTGGGACAGAGAGAATTTGTACTCTGTGCACCGTTTTCTTGAGGCACTCCATTTTCCAGCTTTCTTTGTCGACGCACCGTTCCGGCGAGACCATGGCCTCATTTCTACACAGAATGGTGGTGGCAAAAACCATAGTTATTTTTTGAGTGTGCCACTTTCACGGGCGTATACCGAAAACATCGCTGTCGTCAGAGATATATCCACCCTTTATTTTTCATGAAATATATGCGCAAAAAATCCAAGTCATCTCTACAAACTAAGTGTTGATGAGTGGGGCGAAACTTCAACGCTTATCGGCGAAATCGTGAAACATTCGCCCCACACATCTTTTAAATACGTGGTACGTTGTAATAGGGTGACTGTATGTATACAATCTTTATTATTTAAACATTGATGCATTTATATACAGAAGACGAGTAGATAAGAGGAGATGGTGGTGTGGTTATTAAGGAACCACAAGCGGTCGCATACCTTTCAAATGTGGCAGAGTGAGTGGTCTAGGAAGTCGCGCCTGAAGCACGCGTCGGCTCCTCCAGACTGGTAACGATTCCTTCAGGCGCCTGGCCGCTGCATCCCACGCCCGTTCCGCTTCCATGTTTGCTTGTCGCCGCTTTCCTCTGTCATCGGCCTCGCGAGCTCTTAGTTCAGGTCCACTTGCCGTAGCTTATGTGGCGCCTCTGCTTCACTGGCTCTCAGAGCCAGGTAGACTCGCGGATGCATCCTCTTCGCTTCGGCCTTCCGGGATCTCCCCGCAGCGTCTTGGCGGCGAGCAGGCGTTGCTGCTGCCTTGCGAACTCGTGGCGCTCATTCGCCTCTGGGTGATGAATAGCTAACGAGTATGCCAAGTGTGCAGTGGAGTATGTGGAGCCGGGAAGCGTGAGTTTGCGCCACGCCGCATAGTGAAAGGAAAGCGAAGAAGAGGCCCTTGCAATGTGAGCTACCCAGCTCAATGTGTGGCGGCCGTCACGTGCTTTTCCAGGGGGGCTGTGGAATTAGTGGGGCACGCCGCCGTCTGGTGTCGTCTGCAGCACCATGCGTATGACCGCCCTGTTGATAGTGGCTGGGGTACTGAATGTGCATTTTTGTGCAGCTGTTGCACTTCAAGGTTGGTGCAATGTGTGAGAAGCCTACATTGAGCCTTGGTCTTCACGGTTGCGACTTTAGAATATATCGCTTGAGGTCGAAAGCGGTTTTTAACACAGCTCAAGACCACCTCTTCGAAAATGGTTAGAACCACAGTCTTGTTTTATTGCGGAACTGTGATGTTGCCTGCCTCAACGAAGGAAGCGTAGGATTCCTTGACGAGAACGGTAACGTCCACCGCTCCTAACACGAGAGGTGGTGGTGAGTCATTCTTGTGTATGACGGTCAAAACTATTAGAAAAGCAGCATTGGCAACCCACTGTTCTCTACCCATGGCTAGAGGAGCTTAGCCCACAAAATTCAATGCATGCTGTCTTAAAAGTTGTCATGTTTCAAGTAGTAACGTGGTTAATGACTACTTTGTCCACAAATATCACAAAATCAGAACACACTATGACAAGCACAAGTTCTGGGGACTCGCTCGCTGGATTTCGCGCCGACCGGTTGTGCGACCGGTGGCGTAGGGCGAGCCAGTCGGCCAGAGCGCAGCTATGGCCGACTGGCTTGCCCTACGCCATCTCCTGACGCCGACAAGTGCTCTCGCTGAGTGGTGCCTCGTCCTCGGACTCCTGTGACCGTGTTCATCTTTCTTATTTTCTCCTTCCTTTTGAGTGTCACTCTCCCAGCACGACGCTCTCTCCTTCCTCTTATCTCAATCTCTTTACCTTTTAATACCATCCTTTTAATTCTTCTTTACTCCCTTTCCTTGTGACCAACTGTTGAAATTTTGCACATTATGCAGACACTTACGGGGCTCACTTTTATCTTCTTTTCTCTCTTTTAAGAATCGATTACACAAGTTGTGTGTTCCTTTACTGTGTGTTTGTTATATTCACGGCCAAATTATGTCATGAAGCAAGTGCCAACGAGGCCAACAATCAGTCTAGTAACGTGGTGTTGCATACTTTCTCGCTTGGCTCACTAGTTCTACATCAAATACGAGCTGCATTTTCTCCGTAGTGAGAAGCGTGACTTTGTAATTCCACCTTCTGGAGTATCAAATTTATGCCTCTACAGTGGAACAAGAAAAATTTTCTGTTGTGTTTTACAGCAGAAAGATCTTACCTTTCAGTCCGCGCAGCGAAGGTTATTCACCGCACAAGTTCTGGTATCATCTGATTCTATGGACCAATTTAACGTAAATAAAAACGTTATAGCAATCAAATGTAAGGAAAAAATTGAAGGTAACTAATTTATGTGCACTTCGTGATAGCTTAACATTGTTGAAACCATATTGAGCTTCAATTTCCGAAAATTTCCGTCCGCACACTGGTGCACTTAAAAAAAATTTTCGACAATGAACACAAATCACGTGCTTCAACTCGCCGTCTTCCCTCCACAACAATGACTTTTTTCTAACCTCATCTTTATAGTGGTGCCACATTTCAAGTACGAATGTGTAATGGGGTTCCTGCTTGCTTCGTAAGCTACAACCACGGCTTCATGGCATTCTACTAACGCACCTCATCGTCTATAACGCAGTTTCAATACTTGATCTATGCTTTGATTTCAAAAACAACTCTACCATCCGAGTGCGATTTCATGTAAACAATTACCTTTGAGTAGGAGATCGTTTCAGCGTGAAAACAGGCCTCAAGTCGTCATGCGATCCGAAGTTCTTGTGCATTTCATACAGTTTCGTCTTCAAATGAGCTCGCTGTGAGAACGCTGTGCTTGTCTTTAATCGGCGAGACAGGGACTTTCGAAAGCGTACGCGCGCTCGCATTGAGCCACAGACTGGCGCGTCTTCTTTCTACGGAGTGACCACAGCGATTGACGAGGGCTCTTTTGGTGCCCGTGTCGCAGTCTCTGCCACTACTGAAAGTGCCGCAAATGACTTGGCGAGAGCAGAATGCCGGAGACTTGTTTTCGGCAGGGCGGCCTACACTGTGGCACTATCAGATTTCGGTTTTAATTAAAGGCAGTTGCAAAGAGCCTCCCTGCGTGTGGTGTTCATTAGCCGCACCGAGACATTTTACATCAGAAGAAAACGAAAGTTTGTTTGCGCAGAAAGGAGGGTGAGATTTCCCCGAATATGCCGAAACTCACAGGCTAAGAGTATTAAACCGCTTCGAAGAGATAGCAGTAGAAAAAACAATCTGCGTGCTTGAGTTGTTGAATCAGCTCATTAGAAGCTAAAGGCTAAGCTTTTATTCCTTGACTTAGAACATCTGAGTCTAGAATAAAATAACTGCGAAGGCAGCATATATTGTCCTTTTGAGAGTTCGTTTAGCAATGACGTACTGAGCACTGCCGTTGGTACATAAGTGTACTCTTTCTTAATCGATAACAACGATGCGATGGTATACTTACCAAAACTACCCACAAATGCAGTGATAGATATATAATTCGTGCGCATGCGAGAAAGCATGGTACCATAATATCCGACATGTTGAGTTGAGCGTTATTCACTGTATAGCGCCTTGGGTAAATCTGAAATAGCTGGAAAATATGCACGTGTTCCGTGGCGATTTGTGAAGTACGATATAATATTACATACTGTCCTCTACCTTAAGTATAGAAATAAAAAAATTTACAATAAAAATCAAGCTCTCTGGTGACTTTAGTTGTGGCAACTATAAATATTTTTTTCTCGAGCACAGGTCGAAACAACGTGTGCGGCCGTGACAAGACCTTGATTAACGGCCTCGCAATGGCGAAGACGAAATATGTACTTCAAAGACTACAGAGTGCAATATTGTGGGGAATGATTATGATGCCTTTGCCTTCGTATTTCAGCAGTAGTTCTTGTCTTCGTTAGCGCAAACCTATTTTTCGTGGGAAAAAGGAACTCCGCCAAACAAACAATAAAAATGAAAATTAACTATGGATCGCTATCTATAAAGCAGCGTGAGGCAATATTCTCTTGACTTGAAGGGAACATGACCCATGACATTTAATGTAATGAAAACTTAAATTATATTGCATTATTTTGATGAACAAGAAACTTAAGTGGCGACAATATTTTCATCCTCATGAAGAGTTCGCAGTAGCTTGCATACTGCCCTTATTTACACAAGAACTGGATTGGTTTGTGATTCTGAATACATATATATATATATATATATATATATATATATATATATATATATATATATATATATATATATATAGCATGCATGCATCACATGGCTGCGCCAAGTCAAAAAATCAATTTACTTATTTGATATATCTGCCTGTTTATCCTACACTTTTTTATACGCGCGAGTTTATATCGGAAGGATAGAGCTGGGACACAGACAGTGCTCGCTTAGAATTCTACAACGCTTGCAATGCGTATGTGCACTCCAGCTGACAGGTGGAAATCTTTGCAATCAAACATAAAGCAATAGATCAACGTATAAGTCTTCCCATACGAAAAAAAAAGCTGTTTCGAGGACATAAGGAAGCCCGTCACAGTGAGGAACAATAAGCTAAAACGACTTGGTTTTAGCAAGGAATCGCTGGCGGTGTATCTTTCTGCTTGTGAGCTGCTGCAAATAGCTGGACTCCCGAGGACGCTCTCGAAAAAGTGGCACTTCCGGAAGCCTCTTTTTTACATACGGCGCTTTAGGCGTCTGTTTAGATATTTATTTTGTTCGTCCACTGTCGCATAATTCTGGTAGGGCATGACACGCAAACAATATTTTCTCTCATCCCCGCTTGCACCGAATAATGCCAGTCACAAGTGTCAAACGTGGAGCTCGATAGATTTATGAAACAAGTGGTGGCAACAGGAAACATTTTGTCAAAACAGGCCTTCCTATGTATCATACCGGAAATGCGGGCTTGGTTTCGCAATACATCGTTACAAATGATTCTTTAAGCACGGAGAGCTCTGTGCTGATCACAATGAAGTTGAAGAAGTGGATGCTTGCGCTTCTGTAAGTAACAAGTTCCGCACATTGAGGCTTTGGCTCTTGCACACAGACACACAAAGGCCGTGGCAGCTGCAAATCGTTATGATGAATAATGCTGATTTCTTATACGGCCTCGGTAAGCCCTTATAAGGAAGGACTAAATCCACGTATATGGGCACCATTCTCACAAGTCCCAGCCCTGGTAAGTCAATACGTGACACCTAGACCTTGTTCCTTAAGTGGCTGCCTTTAGCTACTTTTCAAATGCGAAGCATTTTTTAGTGAACTTCGGCGACTTTGAGCGTATCTATCTATCTATCTATCTATCTATCTATCTATCTATCTATCTATCTATCTATCTATCTATCTATCTATCTATTTATCTATATATCTATCTATCTATCTATCTATCTATCTATCTATCTATCTATTTAGGCCTTATTTTTGGGTGCTCTCTTGGTCACCCCCTTTACTTGGCGTGAGCCTATATTAGCATGGGATGGTAAGATGGTTTGACGACTATGACGTGCTGGTCAAAACATGAATAATGTCACAATCGTGTCACGTGCGTCGCCAAACACTTCCCGCTAGACAGTGGCACATACCTACGGGCAGGTCTGGGCCGCTGGTACGCGGGTATGTGCCATAGGTGATTTATACTTAGTATTTACCCGGGAAGGAAGAGAACACACATAGGCAGTGTTAAAGCATGAACGTTCAGAAATACCCGACCTCGGTAGAGTGGATCCGACGAATGCAAAGAATAAATGTCAGGGTCCCAGCTGCAATCAAACCCAAGAATTCTGCGTTGTAATGAAGCATTTTACCACAATGTTATGCCAGGTGTCGGAATTACTTTGGAAATAGACGCTGATTTTCATGAAACGTCAATAGTGGTTTCAGTCTGCCTACCCAATTTTAAAAACATTACAAATGTACTCCTTTATTACAGACGTCACGTCGGGTTAACATGAATTGTGATTAGTTGTCATGCGCTGAAGTTCGTTTATGTAGCTGCGTCCAGGGCTATAGCATCCTCGGGAGCGTAGGCGCTTCATGTCAGCTTCTGGTGTTGCTAATGTTCCAGTTGGCATCATTGCGCAAGCGTAAACACCTGGTCACATAAAGATCTGCAACTCTTCAACATACACCTGTGTTTGCAACATATGTACATATATTTAGCGTCATTTCATGACGTTTTGCTCGACAGAAAATTTGCAACGTCGTCACGTTCCCTCCGCATGCTTCGCATAAACGATTCTCAGGTACGTGGCACACGCCGAATTTTATTCTGGCGGTGAGTTTTATTACAAAATACACAAGCGAACCTTTTCATAATGTACAGCTTGCCTCTTAGTTGTGTAGAGCACTTTATTTATTGTGTAAATTTGCTTAATTTCAGTCTTTTTTGAGATTGTGAAATGCTGGTGCACAGCACCACTGATTCGCAGGCAATGTTTATTCTTTACATTTTACATAAGACAACCCATTGCACAAAGTTCATACTAAAGTCCGGTTCACAAAGAGAATATTTTGATATTCAGCAGGAAAAAAACTTTTTTGTGTGTTATCTGCTGCATGCCACTACTCTTACTCTACTGCATTATAAAGGAGCTATCAGAGAGTTCATTTCAATTCACGGAGTCAAACTTTATGCCGCCGTTCACTCATCGCACACCGCATAAAGGAAGGCATTTTAGATTTTATGTGTAATCATTTGTCTCAGTGTGGCTTGCACTGTACATCAAGAAATACGGAACATTTTAGATTGACCGTGTACACGTGAACTGACGTTTTCTTGCTGAACTTGTGATTGTGCACTCGTGTGCATATAACGTGTTTGAACTGTGATGTTCTTTCACAGCGTGTATTCTACTGTATTGAACTTTGTGCCCTTACTTTTTTTTACTTGATATTCTGTCTTTTAAGCGAGAAGGAGTAGCCGATACCACAATAATTGCACCATTTCAATAATAAAGAAAGGTTTTTAGGTAGAGTCATAAAAGACATTTGCTTCGAAGCACCTTGTTGTCATTGCTTAGCCACTGAAAATTGTGCCATTCAGTTGGTCTAATTGATTGTCGCATCAAGGAAAGTTCACAAGCTTAAAATATAAGTTCTGCAGGTTCTACAGCAGCGAATATTACAAGTTAACGCTCAACATCTCACTTAAATAGTGCATTGATAGCATTGTTCTCGTCCCGCATCGGTGCACTGCCACCATTGATGACTATTATGAACCGACAGTATCTTAGGCTATCTAAAATTGTGTGATCACCTTTTTTGTATACTAGCTAACGGTCAAGTGTAATAAATCAGTATATTTATTCTTCGCTACTTCACATCAATTGCACCATTTAAAGTTTTTTTTACAGAACCCCCCTTCACATTCCCCACTTCATTACTTTGATGTTCTTTACTGAACTTCGCCATCGGTTCAATGCATTTTTGCTGTTGTATGTTTATGACAAATCACCTAGTCCCTCTGATAAGCAGAAAGTTGATAGTGACTCCGCTAACAACTTTTCCTACATCCTGTTACCAGCAGAAAGAGGAAAATGACAAAAACATTACCAGAACATGGAGAACGCAAAGCGTGCTTTGTCAAAACAATTAACTCACCAATTCGGATGACATCGGGTAGCGCTGCGCTCGTGTAGCTTCCTTTTGGGAGTGTGGTAGCTAAGGCTGCGATGAAAAATGTCAGGCGCTGCCACCGCCGCTCACTCGGGGCCACTAACCGTCCCACGTCACGTCGATGAAGCCGAGCCATGCGTCCGCCGCCGTGTCCCGCGTATCAGCGTGAAGGGCAGTTCCTCAGAAGTATCGTGCAGGTCTTCATCACCACCCTCAGCTTAGCGCCCGTTGATACACAACGATGAAAGACGAGACTCGAATATAATCAGTGAGCTTAGGATGTGTGAGAAAAGCGCTGCTAAAATGATTTTTGTTCGCTGTACCGTAGTCGAGATGCGGTGCCTGAACTTCCCAGATTGAAGAGAAATATCGGCGAGATCAAAGGACCTACCACTGCACAAAGACAGGCGTTCTGGATTAAAATCCTTCCCAAAGGTACGCGTTCACGTTTTCAACAGTTGCCTCCTGTAGGATTGAAAAGAAAGACGTGCTTATCAATTTTTTGGTTACCGTGTGCAGAAAGCTTAACGAATTCGAGCGTTGATCTCAATCCTAATAACCATGTCTTTAATGTAGAGAATGTAGTCTGCTCCAAATAAGACATGCTCAGTGATTATCTTACTTTTTAAATTAGGGAATGTACACATAGAGCTTATAATTGTTCGAAATACCAAGGAATTTGTGACTTTTCGGCTCCCTTTTTTGTTTTGCAAATTCATTTTCCCTACCTTCGTGACATCTTTTTTTTTTGGAAAGTAGAAGTATACTAGGAAAGAATTCCTGCAAGTTTCACAGACGGTGTTCTTCAAACATATAGCAGTTCTGCTTGCTCTAAAGATGCTGGAAACTCCAAAATCAAAGTTGCCTTAAATGAAGGGAAAACTTGACACACAGATACAGCGTAACATATGAATGTCCCTAGTCAACTTTGCCTCTTGTGCCTTCCTGTCATGCGGTCTTCAGTAAATCAGATTACGTGTTGTTTCTCAACGCTTTCGGCGAAACCTATAATTGCGATCACTTAATCTAACAGAAATGCACTACCGCTAACTTTCACACCACTGTATCGTGCACTCACGAGCGAAAACGTTCCACTTGTCACCGCTGGTTACTGTTACATCACGTGATTCCAATCAAACGAAGTCAAACTGTTGCAAGCTTCCTGAATTCATGTTGTTGCTGAGCGTCCTTGCAGAATGCCTTCTGAAGGAGTAACACTGTTCGGGATAGATGGACGATCCGATATGCTTGCTATCGAGAGCGAATCCAGTTGGAAGAAACAGCGAGCACGTAGCGCAACCACTCCTGTTATTTCTCCAGCTGTAATAACTGGCGACGACTGAACGACGTTTTCCCGACTTCCGACGCTCCCTTGTTTGCGCACCAACGACGTCCCGCGAATGCAGCCGCACGCCGACTAAGCGCTCCGCATCTCGTCGTTGCAGAGTGGGTGTCGCGAGCACACCTTTTTCGGGAAGAGTGAGGGACGGATGGAGAGGTGTGGAGAGGAAGAGGGTCGAGAGGTCTGCGAGTGCCACTTGGGGAGAAACCGATCTCGAAAGAGATAGGGATATGGATGGAAAGACGGATAGACAAGCAGGAAAGGTCACGGAATATCTTAATACAAAAAAAAGATCCACTAAAGGGCAATGCTAGCTATGGCATCGCTTCGCTCGCACGCGTTTGCGCGTCGCGCTTCTGCACGGTGCTTTCTGTGCCGCCACCTACAGAGTTTGCCGAAAACCTTCATTTCAGACGATGCGAAACCCGCGGATTTCAAATCACCTCTCTAGCTCTCCATCATCTGTGAGCTTCGTAGAGGGTAAGCTATCATTCAAAGGCAGCTTACGTGGCCGCCATTATCTCCACACCCTTTGTATCTGCAAAACTGTACAGGTGCCAGTCTGAGAGCCCAGTGTTCATCGCAATACGCATTTATGCGTCATCTCATCAATTTTGCAAGGAATGCACGTGAGCGTGTGTTTGGGCATAAGCGTGCACAAACGCTAACTGGAGGTGGCCGCCCTCCTTTGTCCTTAAAAAAGGGGACGGGAGTGAGCTGTGATGAAAAGAATTCCCACGGTTCTGTGTATGTGGGCACGTGTGTGCGTGTGTGCGTGTGTCTGAGCACGCACGTATCTGCTCGTGCATGTGTGAACATGTGTGTGAGTGCTTGTGCGTGTGTGTTACTTCAATGGTAGTAATAAATAGTTTGCACCAAGATGAATTGATGAAAAATTGGGAAATTGGGGGACCCTTAAACTTCGCCCTTAAGAGTTGAACCCGATAGTGAAATCCGACCCCTAGTGCGACCTTTAACCACAAAGTGCATACTTATTATTTTGTTTACACACATACACACACACAAACACACACACACACATGCACACACACACACGCACGCTCACGTACGCACACGCACACACACACACACACACACAAGCACGAACGCACAAAAACGCGTGCGCACGCAAGCGTGACGTATCTATAGTATTGCAGTGACTGTGCAGTTTGGCCACTTCCCTATGCTAGGACGGCGCTCTGCTGTAATAGAGACACGTTTTTCACAATGTCTTACATGTGGTACGTAGACACACACACACACGCGCGTGGGCGCGTGAAAGGTACATACAGGTTTTTGATCTGAAACAAGAATCACATTGCCTCTAAGATACACACCACGCGCTCGCCATTTCAGAGGCCATAAGGAGTCTCACAATGCCTCACAGAGGGCAGCGCATTATCTAGGGTTTGCTGTTCCCTTGACCAACACCTCTGAAAAGGCATGATGTGTTTTCCGCCAGATGGACATAAATGTCCATTTTTATGGTTGTTTCAAAGTTATTGTGTGTTTTAGTGGTGAGGCGATGGCTGCAATATTTTGGCGTTTGTGGACGTAGTTTGATAGCCTCCCAAATGCGTCAATAAATCGCCCAACAGGCTCGTTTTCGTCGGGACACCTGTCAAATGAAATGCAGCTAGGAGACTGTTTCCATCCACTACATGGCATTTATGTAGTGTGTTTTTTTCTTTAAGCAGCTGCAAGTAACATTATGGCTTTGTCGGAGGACACCTGCTTGCCACGCGAACGGCCCGAATTAAATTATCAATGAGACCAAAAATTTTATTCTTTATTCTATTTGCTTATTTCTTTATTGTTCTCTCACGGACGATTTTTCGCTCACAACCAACGTAGACGACGCCGACTGCGGAATTTCTGCGACACTAGCTCTCTAAAGCTATCGCGTTAAAAACCAATGGGGTATTATCTCACTTGCTGCGTCAAAAGTGGAGTAAGCTCCCATGCTTGAACAAGCTTTTATCATCACCTGCGTCCCAAAACAACCTTTCGCAATAAAACTACACGACCCATTTCACACTGTTTGCGAAGGAAAAAAGATATTGTAGCAATATTTACGGAATCAACCATATCATAATGAAAAAGAACACAGGTATGAGCATGTTGGAGGTGGGTTGATAATGAATATGGGTTATATAACGTGAACTATACCATGGTTCTAGAAACATAATTCAGTAGTTTGAGAAATACCGGAAACCCCGATAGAATATACTAAAACACTCAATACCTTTGAAAACCAATTACTCAAAAATAATGTACTCCCAGTGCGCACTTTTTCGTGACGTTTCATAGGGCAAAAATAGCTGCAGTTTGCGAAAGATTAAAAAAATAGACCCTAAGAGATAGTAATGTTTTAACCTGACAGTGTCGAAGAACTTGTTTTGCATAAATTCAAGAGTCCGTGACAATGCCGGCGCCATTGCTTCTGAGTGCGGAATTCCCGCCTTGTCCGGGCCCGAAAAATCGCGAAAGGGACAAATAAAAAAATAATAAATATCTAGGGTTCAAGTGAGATTCAAACCCTTGCCGTCTACGCGGCAAGCAGGTGTTCTGCAGTATAGCCACGTTATTGCTCGAAACTGCTTCCTGAAAAAAAGCCCTACATTTGTGTACTATAGAAGAAATAGATACTTGACACTTGATATATTACTGCATCATATGTTGCGAGGTAGAAGTATACAAAAACACCAGGCTACTAAAAGTATGAATTGCGCAACGGTAGAGTGTATTAAAAGCCCACACATTCATTTTATTTTATTGCCGTGCCCACGTGTGTGCCTGAGTATTCATTATGATTCCTTATTTTCAAGCAAGCTTTCACTTTATGGTGATGTCGAAGGGAATCCGGGCCCCTCTCTCGAGGAATTGTTCCAATCGTTAGTAATTGGCCAGCAGGCAATTAGAAAAGACATTGCTTCTTTGAAAGAGCAACTTGAATTCACAGACAAAGCTGTACAATGCTTTGAAAAGCGACTAAGCAACTTGGAATGTAGCATGGTTGAACTAAAAGCGAGAAATTGTGAACACGAGGGAGTAAATGCGGCTGTGAATGCAGAGCAAAAATAACTCAATGTTCAACAGGAAAAATTTGTCGATCTAGAAAACCGCAGTCACCGCTCGAATTCGATTGTTCTTTGAATTCCGGACGAGCCGAATGAAACTGAGGTGAAGCTACGGAACGAGGTTGTTCACGGCGTCTTTCGTGACAAAGGGATAAATTGTATATCCGTGGCGCGAATTCACCGACTTGGAAAAGCACACTTAGAAAGGTCGGTCATTGCACTCATTCAGAGTTACTCTGAAAAAGAAGCACTGCTAAAGAACGCACGCAAGGTAAAGGGAACAGGTATATCATTGCAAAATGACTATTCTGCAGACACATTGCGCAGGCGCCGACTTCTGTGGAGCAGTATACAAGACGAAAGAGCGAGCGGTAAAAAAAATTGCCCGCAGCTTCCCTCGGGGGAACACTGAGGAGGATGCGGAGCATATAATTGGTTAACGGGGTGTTAAAGTGCGACTTACTTGGGTCGATGGCTAAATTGGTTAACGTGGTTGTGAAATGGGGTGTTAAATTGCGACTTACTTGGGTCGATGGCTAAATTGGTTAAGGTGGTTGTAGGAGGGGGTGTTAAATGAGTGAACACGTACACACGTATGCGAAAGGGCGGCGCTGGTCGAAGGGACGTCGATCATTGTGTTTGTGGATTCGTTGGCATTCATTTCACGGCGACTTCGGACGTCGACGCGCCGTACAAACCAACGGACGAGCGGCAACTGAGCGAGCGAGCGCCGACCTTGAGTATATATACAGCGCGACGGCGCATGCGCTGTCAGCTGTCGAATGTTCTCGAAGGAGAAGCGCGCGCGGCACAGATGGTGGGCGACGGCGCAACGGCGCATGCGCGCGCGTCAGCTGTCGAATGTCCGAGAAGCGGTGCGGACGGCGCGGACGGCGCGGATGGCGCACTACAAGGCGCGAGTATAAGATGCTTCCGCATCTAAAAGTCAACGTCGTTCATGATCAGATTCGCATTGACGGTGCTCTCTGCTTTTGAGATGACGCACACAATATGCGGAAAGAAATTCCAAAGAAAAAGGAAAACTCTGAGACACGAACGCGACATATACAGAATAGCACTCACAGTATTGGCAGTTGCGACTGCTTTCGCTAAATGCCCAAAGTATTCTCAACAAAATAGAAAAACTGCATGATACCTTGCTGGCATACGATCCTCATGTGTGCGTTATTTGTTAAACTTGGTTGCACGACGGGGTGCGTGATGATGAAATTGTTTCCCCGAACCATCAATTGTTTAGAGAAAATAGATGTTCCCGAGGTGGCGGTGTTGCAGTCAGTGCAAAAAATAGTGTTCATGTAAGAGTACTAGATCAGATTGACAAACATGAAAGTTTATTCTTGAGTGTCACCGTTCAAAGCGTGCAATTCATATTATGTTCTGTGTATCGAGCCCCAAATGCTGATGATCAGTACATTCAGAAGTTATATAATCACATTTTCAAGTTTAAAGGAAAAACCTAATAATTACTGGTGATTTTAATCTTCCACAACTAGATTGGTTTCATTGGAGATATGGACATAGCCTGTCCTGTGACTTACTTATTGATATTCTGCTAAACATGAATCTCCACCAAGTTGTACAAGCACCTACCCATGGTGGCAATATTCTTGACTTGCTATTTGTTAGGGACGTTTTCAGCGAAGGAGTTGTTGAGATTGAGAATGGCATTTCTAATCATTAGTTGATTTCCTTCACAGTATCAAAGAGTGTGAGTAACGTACGGTTACCCCGTGAAAAAAATGGAAGTTAGAGATTATCGTAAAGCGAATGATGACTCTATTATTGATTATTTAGACTTGCACCTAATATTCTTGACAACGATGTAGAGCTCTCTTGGCAAGTGTTTACGGGCACCTATACTTATTGTATTGACAGATGTATTCATTTGAAGAGCGTTAAGAAACCCTTGTCGAATTCTCGGTTAAGCAGAGACATTATCCAGACTAGGCGCAGACTCAATAGAATGAAAAAGAAACATAAATCCAAGAGTCCAATGGTCATTGAATTAAAAAAATATTTTGCTGGCTAAAATGGAAAAGGCGCGAGATGGATTTTTTCATCATAGCCTTCCTGATTTAATTACAAACTCTCCCCAAAAGGTTTGGCGCTACCTAGGTCAGTCAAAAAAAGCCGTACAAAAAGTAAACAATAATGGTAAAATTATATAAGACAACCAGTAAATTGCAGAACATTCCAGTGATTACTTCTGGAGTGTGTTTTCTCAATTAGACTGTTATGAACTAAGCAATGCAAGACCTGTAGTGCACGAGATTACAATTTCTCGAGAAGATGTTTTGGAAATGCTTCTTAATCTTGATGTATGTAAATATGCAGGCCCTGGCGGGATACCGAATGTTTTTTACGACGTTACGCGGAACAGATTTGTGCCTTTTTAACAGAATTTTTCAAGTTATGTTTACGCTTAGAGAATATTCCATCTGACTGGCGCAAAGCCAGAGTTGTCCTAATTTATAAAAAGGGAGACTATCTTGCAGTTTCTAATTATCGACCAGTTTCTATAACAAATACTTCTAGTGAATTATTAGAACACATTGTAGCGGGTTTTATTCGCCAATATTTGAGTGATCAGAAGGTCCTCTCTCAACAACAGCATGGATTTCGAAAGGGGTTATCGGCTACAAGTCAGCTTGTGTCAGTTGTTCATGTTATCTCTGAAGTACTTGACTCATCCGGAAAAGTTGACATGCTATTTTTCGATTTCATTAAAGCCTTCGATAGGGTGCCTCACGGAAAATTAATCTACAAGCTTGACTGCATTGGTCTGCCTTCAAATTTAATATCATGGATCCAGGCATACCTACGACAGAGGCAACAGTTCGTAGAAATTAAGCAATGCTCGTCCGTTGCGTGCCATGTAACCTCGGCCGTGCCACGAGGCAGCGTACTGGGGCCACTCCTATTCCTGAACTATATAAATGATATCTCGGAAAAGCTCCGTAGTGACGTGCATGTAAATGTATTTGCGGATGACTGTGTCATATTTAAAGAAGTTGCCTCGCAGAATGATCACCAAAGCTTGCAGCAATCAGTCACAGCTATTTCAGAGTGGTGTCAACTTTGGGGAATGGAAATAAATGTACAAGAAACAGTTTTTATGCAAGTAACAAGAAACAAAGAACGCAGCATACTTTCTTACATTCTTAACGACACCATAATAACCAAGGTTGATCAGTATAAATACTTAGGCGTCACGTTTAATAACAAACTTACTTGGCCAGATCATATATCTCTTACATGCTGTTCGGCCTTGCGCAAATTGTGGTTTTTGAAAAGAAAGCTAGCAAAGCTCCGGCGAGTACAAAGCTCTTGGCATACAGCGCAATTGTGCGCTCCAAACTTGAATATGCAGTGGTTGTATGGGATCCTCACAACAAAAAAGACATCATGAATTTGGTGCGTGTGCAGAGGAAGGCTGTCAGATTTATTTTTCGAAAATACAAAAGAGAACATTCCCCCTCACTTCTAATGCTTACCAATAAAATAGGTTCACTAGAGCATCGCCGTAAACTTAGTCACCTACAGTTACTGCACAACATAATAAAAGGGGAAATTGGCCTTCAGAAGCCTTACTTTCTAGTACCCCTAAACACACGGTCGACTAGACACAGACACAGCTTTTCTCTCACGCCTATTTTCGCCAAAACCAAATCTCACATGAACAGTTTTTTTCCGCGCACCATAAAAGAATTTAACTCCTTACCTGTTCATGTCATACAATCGGAAAACTTAAGAAAAGAATCGGAAAACCACTTCTCTTAATATTTAGTATGAGTATGATTAGTGTTTAAACATTTCTTACAATTGTGTCGTGAATCTCATGCTGTGTGTAGTGCTCTCTTATTGTCTTAAGATTTTTTTTCGTTGCTATCACATGTGTATATTGTTTTGCAAAGCAAGCGTCTTGTACTGTACGTTTTTCTTGTTGCATTATTAGTCTTTTTGTGAATGCTTGTCATTGTATTATTGTATTTGCCCCTCCTGAATGAGCCAGCATGTTGGCCTGCAGTATCAATAAATAAATAAATAAATAAATACAAGGCGCTCAGACATATTTAATCAATATTAAGCGTCAAAGCATCAAACAAAGTGAGCGGTTGCATAGGTTCGCATGTTGCCTTACGGAGGCATAGTTAACCCGTCGGTGCTTGTTAAAAGAAAAGTTTCAGGACCCTTTGTATATTTGAAAGCGTACGGACATTTGACTGATTCAGCAGTGGCATTGAAGCAGCTGTGGTGGTGCGACTTTATATGCGTTGCTGTGTCAACACCTGGTTGCTTAGAGATTGTTTGCGGGGGAGGCCACAGCTGACACCGTTCCCAAGCACGGATGGATGGACACGTGTGTGAGATATCAAAGGCTTTCGCCTTAAAATTATTGTACTTGCAGAAAGAATTCTGGGATGCCTTAAAACGGCTATTGATACGTGCACCGATACTCGTTTATTTTCTGCACGGTTGAAGAATGCGCAGAGAACCAAAGCGCGTTCCGCTCTTGAAGGCAAAGCTCAAGCGTCCTCCAAGTTTTTTATCGAGCAGCTAGCTCTCGTGTAGGCATCACGCCTTATACAAAATAGCTTCTTCTGAAATCGAGTCACTTGTATAAGATTTAGCTCATTCATTCCGTAGGATGAATCACGCACTGCACGTCATGAACGACTCAGTCTGTTCTTCTACAACGTTATATGTGCGCCGCAATAAATAACCTTTCTGTTGACAAAAAACCATGCATGTTTCTGGTAGTTGGTTAGGCCAGCGATGTTTTGCTGAGAGGGCGTTGTGAAAATGTTCTTCACTCAGCTATTTTGTTTAGTGAGTTTAATGTGCGTTGGACAAAATACATTTAGGTAGAATCGAAAGTCAGACCAAGAATGGAAGCCCCAGGAAACATACTTGAAAACAATAATTTCAGTAGCGTACTTGGAGTTCCTTCAACACTGCAGTGTACATCCTAAATACAGGCTTGAAAGTGATTTACCTGTGCCGGCTGCACGTGCGATTTGTTGCGGAAAGTAAAGGTCAGTAGGCGGATTTCAAAAGAATTCTTCCTTGCAACTTAGAGACTACAGGCGGCTAAATGGTCCGCAGCTCTTGCTTGTCAACGATTATTACGGAGGGCCCTTCTCTAAATGAGCACTACGCCTGCCAACGAACGCCAGGAGTAAAGGAATACCAGTCGGTGCCGTTCACGCATGAAAGGCCTGAAAAACTATGATGAACTCTTGAAAGAAGAAACATCAAAGCGTAGCTCAGGCCTTGCCCAACCAGTGGCTTTCGGCACACAGGCTGTTGAAAGACTATCCCATTTAGACAGATATAGGAAAGGCGCCACTATATAACTGGCTTCAATAGCACGACGCCTCCGGTAGAACTTCTCTGCGAATATCGACTCCAATATCTGTGTCCGCGCTTACTTCTAATTTCTTTTTCGGGAAAACGGGAGGATCAAAAGGTTGTACGATTTTTGATAAACTTGAAGCTCTTGTGCGGGAACAAGGATATTGAAGTACCGGCACCGGGAGAGCGGGTAGAAGCGACGATGTTTGCTAAGTGTTTAATCAATATCGATTGAAAGACTCTGTTATTTATTATACCGGCGAAAAGCACCGGCATCACCTTTGATATAAACGAGTGGAAAGGTTCTTTATAACTGGTTTACACTTCTTTATCGAATACCAGTGTCGCAGCTTTTAAGAGCGTTACACGTGTTCGGCAGCATTAAAGTATGTCGAAATTATGATGAACAACATGACGGTGGCTCTGAGTAAAACTTTTAAAGTTAGTAAGAACACTAGTTATCGAGAGGTGGAGAGATAAGAGTGGCTATGTTACGTGAAGCCTGTTATAAATTGCTGCGTGTGAGGTCTAGGTAGCCGTTTTTGTCAAGAGTTTCTGCGTTATCTGAAAATTTTCTCGTTTATTCGATTGTTTGTTTCATCATTGCCTTTAAGTGCTTTGTCGCTCCTTATTTGCTAAAAGAGCTGCGAAAAGATATTATTGAATTAAAAAAAACACCCGAATAGTATTTCGCTTTTGTGATCACACACACACACAGGCACAGACACACAAACACATACGAACACGCACGTTCTCACACACGCTCGTACACACACTCACACACACGCGCTCAAACATGCATACACACACACACACACCCACACCTACACACACGATAACACACGCATTCCCACGACAAGCGCTTACACACAGTGACACACATGTGCACACAAACACACATACTCACAGACTCAAACATATACACTGACAAACATGCGCCCACACACGCACAAACTTACACACTTCAGTCAAGTACTTGGCTTCAAACGCCGCGTCTTCGGTTTAACATTTGAGAATGAAACCAGGCTTCCGCTATATTTTTTTAAAATAACGAAAAGCCCTGATAAAAATTACGCCGCACCTATTTTTGCGGAATAGGTGTCTTTCACGGACGGTCCACCTCCATCGTTTTCTTCAGTCTGGATTAGTTGTAACTCCAGAAAATTCACAATGATCTTATAATAACATGAAAAATAGGATACACTGTGTTAGAACCACTACGAAAAATCCGTATGGTGTGAGAGGATCCTGATTAGCGCAAAAAAAAAACCAAACTGTCGCACTTGGCATTAGCATGACATTCGGCAAGCATTCTCAAATCATGAACGGTAATCTACCGATAAACCCCGAGAAAACGGTGTATAACAGCATGGGAGAGGCCTTCGCCCTGCAGTGGGTGTAGTCAGGCTGCTGCGGATGATGATGCCATGCTGTGGTAGTTCTATGTGTCTATACTGCTTACGGTTTAAATAGCGATGAATGATTTTCCAAACAAGTTTTCTTCAATGGGTCGTCTGTCATTTTCGCTTCACGTTAAGGATTTTGCATGTATACCCGCCTCACCGCACTTTACTATGTGTGCGGACGACGCTAACGCTTATTTTACACCAAATCACTCAGAAATACCAGAAAAAAATGTAAATGAGTTTATGACTTCATTCTCAATCTAGCTGAAGCAGAGCAGGGTAGAGTTGAATCCTTATGGTATGTTTTAGTCAAGAATTAACGTGAAACATTCATGTTAATCATATAGTTAGGCGACTTTCAGAAACGGTAAAATGGCTGTGTAGAACTGGTTTCCTCATTCCTATTAATAAACGAAAATTTTCTGCCATGCCCTATTTTCTTCGAGGCTTTGTTACGGTATACTATTACGGTGTAAAATAAAAAATATATATATATAACAAGCCTGTTATGCTACAAAACATACAATTAGGCCTATAATAAAATACTACAGCAGAATAGACAACTTGCGCACTTCAGTGTTCTTTCATAAACATGAAATGTTAACGGCAAACCAAATATAATATTTAAACTATTTCAAAGGGTACAGAAAAACAAGTGGCATAAACAAAAAGAAAATGACTATCGCTATCCTGCTAAATGATACTTACAGCGTTTACAAAAAAAAAACAAGACAAATTATAGAAAACAAACACTGCACTACCAGCCAACACTACTAGTTAACGAGTTCCAGAATGCCTTGCAGTTTGACGTCAGTGTAGGGACATTTTGAACACAGCTTGAATAAACTTGAAGCAAGAAAAAAATAACTGATCATGACTAATCTATATTGTCTAAAAAGAGAAGGTAGAAATTAATTGGGCTTTGTCATTCATTTTTCCAAGTGTTGGGAAAGCGTGTGGTTTCATTGCGGTGTACGATGCATCTAGTCTTGTTCCTGTCTTGTTTTAGTTTTCTCCTTTTTTGTGTGTATCACTAGTGTATATGCACTATGTTAAGTGTATTATGTGTTGCTTGTTTCTGATTACTGTATTTTTTGTTCGCGCGCATGTGGCACATGACATGTCAGTTTTGTTGCTTCATGTATCTCCAAAAAAATTGTATCTGTGATGAACTACAGGTGCAGAGACCTTTTATAGATGTATTAAACGCCTTTTGCATTTGAATCAATTTTCTTGCATTGCAAGAAATGCAATAAACTGACTACTTCTACTATAGTAGTACTAAGAAAAAAAAGCCTCCCTATAAAAACCAACTGAACATCTGGCCACCTTTTGACAATATGATAGTTTACAGAAAGGTCCAATTCACAGAAATATCCCTTAAAAATGCACGGGGTGTTTCAAGCACTACTTAGTTTTTGTTATGAACAAAACATCTGCTTACTAGTAAACATTCGTTCTCCCCCTCACTTTCAAGTTTTCTGTACTCCTGAATGTGTTTCAGAGCAAGCTTGCGATCGCTGGCCGAATTCAGTGAAGTGCTGATATAGTTACCACACTTCATTGAAGAATCAAAGCAACCGTGCTGAATTCAATTCCTTTGAATTTATTTATTTATTTATTTTTATTTACAGGTTCTGCAGGCCTATACTTAGGCCCAAGCAGGAGGGGCAACAACAACAAAAAAAGTACAATGTCACAGCACTTAATTAGACAACTTATAGTGCACTTGCACAACAGTGTTACGGCACATAAACAGTGATCAGAACACTCATGCGCAGCAGAAGTCAACTAACTACATTACTCGGGCACTGCGAATACACACCATATGGATACATCATTCAGAACTAAACAAAAAAAGTTTCAAGCTGTTTTTCAATATCTTCGGACTGAAAAGCACTTATTGGCAAAGAGTTCCAGTCAGCAATAGTCCTAGGGAAAAAACTATTTTTAAAAGCAGTGGTACGGGCAAAAACTGGCGCCAATGAATATTTATGCTTATGTCTTGTTTTTCTAGAAGATAGAGGTTTCACACAGTTGGGCAGACTTGTTGTAACTTTACCGGAAAGAATTTTGTGTAGGAACGTTAACCGATTAATTTTCCTGCGAGTTTCCAGTGTTTGGATGTCGTTCAGTTGCATAAGTTGTGTTGGCGAATCATATCTTTTATATTTGCTAAATATAAATCTGACAGCCTTCCGTTGAACTTTTTCAATCAAGGCAATATCTTTTTTACATTGAGGGTCCCAAACAACCGAGGCATATTCAAGTTTTGATCGGATGCAGGTGTTATATGCCAATAATCTGGTCTCCTTCGTTGAGGATTTAAGTTTCCTCTTAAGAAACCACAGTTTCCTAAGTGCAGCCGTGCATATGCTTGTAATGTGGTCTGACCACGTAAGTGACTTTGTCAAAGTGACTCCTAGATATTTGTATTTTTCTACGTCTTTAGTGGGTTATTGCGGAGAAAATAAGTATAAAGGCTGGGAGTTCGTTTTCTTGTTATTCTCAAGAGAACTGTTTTGTCACTATTAAGTTCCATGCCCCAGTTTTGACACCACTCATCTATACTTGTAAGAGACTGTTGAAGTAATATGTGGTCATTTACACAACATATTTCTTTAAAAATAACACAATCATCCGCGAATAATCTGACGGATATGTCCTTATGTACGACATCAACTAAATCATTGACAAAAATTAAGAATAACAAGGGGCCTAACACACTACCTTGTGGCACACCAGAAGAAACATTTAGCGAAGAAGAAGAACAACCCCTGACCTCAACAAATTGAGTTCTGTTATTTAAGTACATATGAATCCATTTAACGATACCCGAAGGTAGCCCAATATTTTCGAGTTTAAACAAAAGTTTTCCATGAGGCACCTTATCAAACGCTTTGCTAAAATCTAAAAAGAACACATCAGTCTGCCCAGATATATCTAGAACCCGTGCGAATTCATGCACTGTAGACACAAGCTGTGTTACCGTAGACATATTTTTTCGGAAACCATGTTGATTAGGCGACAAAATATTATTTTCTGATAAAAATGTGTTAATGTAATTTGCAACAACATGCTCTAACATTTTACAGCAGCTACTGGTGATAGAAACAGGACGGTAGTTTGTCAAGGAATAGCGGTTACCCTTTTTAAAGATCGGCACAACACGAGCTTTACGCCAATCGGCTGGTATCTGACCATATTTGAGTGATACATTGAAAAGGGCAGTAAGGAAGTCAGTGATTTGTTCAGCATAGCGTCGTAGGAATGAATTACCAATGCCGTCAGGGCCTGACGATTTCTTAGGATTAACCTTAAGTAACATTTGTAAAACACCTTCACGAGTTATCAGAACATCATCCGTGATTATGGGCATCGGGTCTCGCAGTTCATAATACTGTGGTTCGGAAAAGACGCTCTGAAAGTATTTATTAAAATGATCAGCAATTAGTGCCGGATCTGTTATCGTGACCTCATCAACTTGTATTTCAGAAACGCCTTCTTTAGTTTGCTTAAGATAGCGCCAAAATTTATCAGGATCTGTCCTGATGAATTCAGGTAGTGTGTCGTTAAAAAATTGATGCCTAGCCTTACTAACACTCTCTAATAATTTTTCTTTAAGATCGGAAAAATGTTGCGTACTAATCTTGTGTTTTTTTCGTAACCTTTTTATCTTTCTCTTGATCTGTATAATCTCACGGTTTATCCATGGGTTATGTGAACGCCTGCGTATTCTCCTAAGCGGTACAAAGTTCTTTGTACAGAAGTCCACAATACCACGGAAGCGTTGCCAGGCTCTATCAACATCACTAACAGATGTGGGGAGATGTGTTTCTAAATAATCAATTACTGCAACATCATCCGCTCGATTGAAATCTCTTACAACACTTTCCACTGGCGTTTTCACTGATTTACAACGTCCATGCCTGTCCCAAACAAATGATATTAATCTATGGTCAGAAATACCGGTTTCAACTGTGATAGTCGCTTCGGTAAAGAGTTCCGTTGTAAATAGCAGATCAAGTATCGAACTCCCCCTTGTGGGGTGTCCTACCATTTGCTCAAGGCCTAGAGAAAACATTATGTCTAAGAGTGTGTCAGCTGAAGAAGAAGTACCATAATTTATATCATCCCAATTAATGGCTGGCAGATTGAAGTCACCCGTTAAAATAAGATTTTTGCTTCGTAGACGTAGTAGTTCATCGTACAAACCGCTCACAAAAGAATCATCAGCATTAGGACATCGATAAACCGCACAGAGAAAAAATGACATATCAGCAAATGAAAGTTTTAAAAGCAGACTCTCTCTCACTGGAAAACGCTCAGCAATAAATACATCAATGCCATACTTGATAATGACAGCTACTCCACCGCCCCGAGAACCACGATCACATCGAAAAAGTTGGTAGTTCGGCGGAACTATCTCGCTATCGCCAATGGCTTCATGTAACCAAGACTCTGTTATCACACAGACATGTGGATCGTGCGTGAGCAAAATATTTTCCAGCTTTTCAATTTTATTTGTTATACTCCGTGCATTGAAGCAAAGCAAACGAAGTTGGTGCTCCCCTAAGTGCTAGCTGGGATTCCCTACGGCACTCTCATGTGACACTTTCCTACGCGCATTAAGCGAGTCGTCCCAACAGAAAAAGGTGTGATCAATACGAAGCTTATCGTGAACAAGAGCAACCTTGCTACCGCTTTCTCTGTCTGCTTTTGCAGTTGCCCATAGCAGTTTTCTTTTACGGAGTGTGTCAGGACAGTAGTCGTTTTGAAGATAAATTTTGGTTCCCTTCAGCTTATGTGCTTGACGCAACACAGCTTGCTTTTCCGTATAATCTTGGAAAAAAAGTATAACAGGACGTCTGCTTGATACCGGCTTGCCTAATCTATGAATCCGCGCTATTGTCGTGCATTTCACCCCTAATCGATCATGAAATATGCCCTTCACTACCTTTTCACGTAGCTCTGCTTCAGATTCACTCCCAGCAGCGCTGATACCAAATACAAGAAGATTATTCCGGCGACTGTGATTCTCAAGGTCAACCAGCTTGGACTGATGAATATCAATTAACTGCTGAATGGAATCTACAGACTCCTGTATCGATTCGCTCACGCCCTTCTGAGTTTGTAGTTGCTTAACATTTGCTTCTAAATTATTCAGACGCACTCCAAAGGTGCTTATTAATGATTCTGTTGAGTCTAAACGTGCTCTAAGGCTTACAAGTTCTGCTCGAATATCAGATTGTCCCTTCAAGAGCTCATGAAACATTTCATCAACAGTTGGCCCAGGGTTTTGCTCGACATCTCCACACAACAATAACTTGCAAACAAAATAACATTCATATGCAATAATAAGACATGTCCGTGGGCACGGCACAATGAGAAGTACAATTTCGTCTCCAGACCTATGATTTGAAAGAGAAAAACTAACCTGTACAGCGAAAAAGAAGCGTTTCGTTAGCGGCATCTTTCCAGCCGCTTCGCCGTGCCCACTGAAGGTCCAACTGTGTGGCCTGTCTTTAAAAGGGCGATCCAACGATGACGTCACGGGCATGCAATGTTCCAGAGGGGGCGTATCCAGTATGTCCAAATTCGATGAAGGCAATGGACAGTAGTTAGCAGAGACAGATGTAGTCGCCGCAACTTCATTCCCGGTAGTGCAAGGTTCCGATGGCCCGGCGAGCATGAAAAACACGGCCTGTACAGCGAAAAAGAAGCGTTTCGTTAGCGGCATCTTTCCAGCCGCTTCGCCGTGCCCACTGAAGGTCCAACTGTGTGGCCTGTCTTTAAAAGGGCGATCCAACGATGACGTCACGGGCATGCAATGTTCCAGAGGGGGCGTATCCAGTATGTCCAAATTCGATGAAGGCAATGGCCAGTAGTTAGCAGAGACAGATGTAGTCGCCGCAACTTCATTCCCGGTAGTGCAAGGTTCCGATGGCCCGGCGAGCATGAAAAACACGGCCTGTACAGCGAAAAAGAAGCGTTTCGTTAGCGGCATCTTTCCAGCCGCTTCGCCGTGCCCACTCTTTCCAGCCGCTTCGCCGTGCTCACTTTTCAATTCCTTTGAATGTACACCCGCAACGATAGTGCGTGGGAGTGAAGAGAGTATTAGGCGTCAAACATTCCGCACTTTGAAACTTCTTTTCCCTTCTATACCAAGGGCCGCGTGGATAAGATTGTTAGGTTACAGTAAGCCTTAGTGTTTTATTTTTAATTGTTACGTAGCTTCTGGCTCGAACTTTCTGGGGCTTGTGCTGCAGATCACAGCTGTGATTTACAGAACGTCAACGGTGAACAAAATTGCAAGTTACTGGAAGGCTTCAACTGTTATATATCTTCCGGAACAGGCGAATGTTTGAATTATTTATCTGTTTTGTAAAAACACTGTACTAGTCTGGCTTAACGCAGCCCAAGTGCTCCGCATAAGTGCTCACATTCACCTAAATAAAGCTTGTGATTCCATCTTATATTCTAATGCTCAAAGCATGTTTTACAACATTGATCTCAGTGAAAAAAGAAACGCATAAAGAGGTATGCCTATGACGCCGCTGATTTCTTCATTGTAGTGTCTGGCCTCGAAAAAATACTGCGTGAATAATGTTGCGCTTCCCTTTCCTACATTAGAAACTGCTGCTATGGCTGGAAGGAATGAGAGAAATAATAGTTTGAGTGACAATACACAATGCTGACTGAGTAGTACATTCACCTACCGTGTTTCGTCAAAGAGATTGCACATGTCAAGTAAAAAGATTCTTGTGTGCACCCATAATACAGATGCATATGTTCTGATCGCTGTCTTCGTTCTCTTCAGAGTAACGGCACGAGGCAGCAATGGTACGTGCAAAATCCCACTTTGACAGATATGCGCCATCGATCGTCTTGTGCCTCCAGTGAGCTGAGTTGATTTTGTAAACGTGTAGTCTTTTGCAAAATGTACATTTAGTGCCTAAAGTTGTTTCTAAAGGGGGAAATAAAGATGCCCCGTTTTGTGAAAGAAAATCTACGAAAATATCCCTCTTCCACCATCATACTCGCGGCGATTCAGTAGTAAAGCGTGTACGGTGCACTCTAAAAGAGTATGAAGCTGCTTGAACGACTGGTTTCGCAACTTCCTGATATGCGCAAGAGGCTACCGATGAAATTGGGTCCACTCAAACAGCGGTAAACCAAAGGGAATTTTTTAGGAGCCTGTCGCAAAAATCCTAAAGTGGTTCACACTAATATAACATCGCAAAAATATTCATTGAGGGCATGTCAATAAACGGACTTAAGCAAAATGCGTAAGGTTCTTTTGCATAATAATTATCGTATCAAAACAGTGGCATTCCCATGTGATATATTCGAAGCAACATCCGGTGCTGGAATGTAGACATGCTGGAGAATTTAAGAGCAGTCACAAGGTCATAATGTGCCTTGAGCCAGTCAACGTTAACCGTCTTTCAGTTGTGACGACAGAAGTTGGAAGGTGGCTTAGCACGTTTTACCATGTAAGTACCAGGATATGTTTGAGGAAACACCTGATAGGGCCCGCAGTACTTTATAAGAAGCTCAGACTAAAAGCCTGAAGCAAAAACAGGCGAGATCCAAAACTGCGCGAGGAAGTCGATGGCGAAAGAGTCAGGGGGGGTTTCTGAAGTATGACACAGTATCGAACGGTGCTTTTGAGTCGGCGTCAACCACTTGCTTGAATTAAATGGCATGTTGAGTGACCGCAGACGCGACGTTAGTAGCCACCAGGGTTCTCACGGTATACGGAATACGGAAGAACCCTATGAATGGCTCTGGGGGACTTGCTGCTGTATAGCCAAAGAACAATGTACTTTCTGGAATAGCATTAGGTGCAGCCTTGTATGTGTAGGTGACGAACGGGGCTAAAAGATATCAGTATCAGTGCTTTCATGCTACATAGATGAATATGTTACCAAGAGTTTGGTATTCTGCTTCCGTTAAGATATAGCTCAGAGGATGAGAAGTGTTAATGACAAGGTGAATAATTCAGCATTCAGGTATACGTGACGCCGATTCCTCAGTAGCTCAAGATGTGCACGACGGCGAACAACAAAAACACGTAGTATTAACGAAGCAACACTTCAATAAAATTTAATCAAGAGCTTATTTCTGTTGACAAATAAAACTGGTTACACAGGCTGAATTACACTGTCCAGCAACGGCCTTCTTGGTTCTTTATTTTACACCGGTTAGAGTAAATACATGGTAAATTTTATCAGGGTTGTCTAATGCAAAAAGCATGAGGTGAATATAAGGTGCGCGTCAGTGGCGGACTCAAGAATATTAGTCTATCTGGTGTTCCTGGACGTGTACTTCAACCGAAAAGCAGACGGACTTGTAATACTCCACCACCGTTCGAACGCTGCTACCGCAGCTGGAATCGAGTCCTCGCTTTTAGGGTCATGCAGCCGACCACCTAAACCATGATGCTACCGTAATAGACCGGGGAAAACTATGATTACGACGATAATGAACAAAGACAACGATACGTCACATTTCAACAAAGTGCTCCACAATTTATAGTTCATGTAGACTCGGCAAAGAGGAAGCTGAATTTTTTGTATTCCCAACGTGCAAGCCTAGCTTTTTTGGATGAAATAAAGATTAATGTGATAAGTTATACCGAGTTCATTGCCCTGGCTTTTCTGAACACGAGCTCTTGTGTTGTTTTTTTCTTGTGCTTGGACCAAAATTTTTCAGACCCTAATTTCATTTTTCCGAAGTATTTGTCCACTCAGGTAGATATATTTAAATAAACAGTAACTAACATCTCCTATGCCGAATGCACCCTGTCAAAGTGAATTGTTTCTATGGTACAACCTCGATGGAAGACCTCTTCAGTAGTCAACTGAAGAGATTTTTTGCCAGAGTGGCTGTACAGCGATGTCAATATGCTTTGTGTCTTGATTGTCTGAGCGCTTCATTTATCTCAATGCTAAATTATAAGGTCATCATGTGAACAGAACCGCTCCATTTACAAAAACATGAATATCTCCAAGTAATGCTTCTCTCGAAGTACCGAAATCCATCATAGACAGTTATTCACAGACTGTTTCGCATCAAACTGATTCTTACAATGAACAACACCTGATGATTATCACATTTTTTTTCATAAACAGCTTCAACTATTCGCGTGGCTTTGTGGCAAGACTAGCGTTTGCACTGCTGAAGATCCAAGTGCAATTTCAACTCGTAGCCGTGATAATTATTGTTTGCTCCCCTTTTTTTTCTCTCTCGGAGAAACCCCATTTTTTGTTAAAAACTAACCAGACTACACTTAGATTTGAATTTGTGTGAAACGAGTCTCTTTTAATTGTTATCTAGTAGAAATCCGATTGGACCTCAGGAGAAGAGTAACTGCTAATTCTGTTCTAAATATTGAAGGCCGCAAACGTGGGCTGTCTTATATTTAACCTCTGCCCATCTTTTTTTCGCCACATTCGCAAACGGTGTCGTTTGCGAATGTTGCAAAATTGTACGCGTTTTCTTTCACAAAAGCATTCTGTTCCTTCAAAGATCTGCTTTCATGAGTTGGATAATAAAATGATGACAGGAAAAAAAGGCATAAAGGCAGGCACCAACTGTTAAGTGTTTTTTCTGGCAGTTTCCCACGAAATCAAGTTAATAATTTTACCGAACACTCCCTGTGCTGCCCGCGAATAGTACAAAGCACATTGAGCACGGCACGCAAGGTATGATTCTTGGAAGATTACGTTCATGTGCGTCTAATCTATGCCCGCTACAAAAATATTGAGGGCGTGGAAGGCAGTGTTCATACGAATGCAGTATACACTTCAAAAGTGTTGGGAAAGATTACCTTACGACACAGAATTAAGCGTTGTACATTAATAGTCTGTTGATGCTACCGAAAGATGGTATGTTTTTGAACAAAGAGGTTTTATGTGCCAAGGTTGTTTTGGGCCGATTGAAAAATCTAGGCAGCGCCAGTGAGCCCCAAGTACCTGTTGCTCACACAATGGCAGAATAGAAAGAAGTCTGCTATTTTTTGTGCAGTTGCCAAGGATGACTCCAATGCGAGAGATATTTTCTTTATTTTCATTTTATGTCAATTACATTGGTCTCATCACCTCCCCGAAAGAATTACCTAACGCGGTTTCAGACTACTGAAATTCACCAAGAATTCAGGTCAAGTGAGGACGTCAACATCAGTTTTCACTCTAGATGACGTCATACTGACGCAACGAACAAAGCGTGGGGACTGCTGCATGGCTGCCCCACTGCTGAGAATCTCATTCTCTTTAAACAAATTATGTCCGAAGGTCGGCGAAAACGCCCACTGGCAAGAAGAGAGAGCTGCCACAAGTTTTTATCGGTAATTAACTTCTATGCAGATGTGGCTAAGGCCTGGCACAGGGTAAACAGGATGCAAGGTGAAGCAGCACACTCTCTCCCTTTAGTAAACACTGTTGTCAACAGCCTGGAAGATCAAGCAAACTTTCCGGGTGCGCATATTTAACGAGTGCCCAGCTCTGAGCACTACTCTAACACGTTCACAAATATCAGAGAGCTATAGAAAGTCAAATACTTGAAACAAAATGTGCCAAGAATAAGGCGAATTCAACGATGCAGTCAACATAGCTGAACTGCTGCAATGAATCTGCACTAGGCTCTGACTGTGTTGTGTACCAAATGCTAAAGAGCTTACCTGACGACACGCAGAATACCCTCCCCTGCCTGTGTAGAGCTGTATGGACTTCCGCTGAGATCTCTTCTATGTGAAAAGAGGTCATTGTAATCGCAATGTCATTGATGTCGCACAGTATTGGGTCTCCCCCATTTCGTCAACATGCGATCGCCATGGCCGGATCGAACACTCGACCTTCGGGTCATTGACCGAGCGCCATACACACTGTTTCACCAAGGTGGACTAGGTCGTTTTTGTTATTCTATGGAAAGCCATATAATAACACATCCATAAGGCATTGTCAGCTTCTGTTACGGCTGATGACGATCAAGAATTGTGATTGAGCTGTTTGTAACGGGTTGGAGGCATTCGGCTACCGACTCGAATTGGGATTCACACTGTGTGACTCCTGCATGCTACATTACTTTACTACCACGTTATCAAACGAATTCACACACGATTTTTTGCCTGAAATGAGGACTCTACGGGGTATTTTAAACATGACACGTGTATAGGCACCACGCCAACAATTTCATGGCTGAGGTGACGCTTTGACCGACATATAGGCTGTATGATAACAAAAAATGGTTTGCCGTAACTGCACGGCCTCTTTGAAGCCATGCGGATTATGCTATAAACACGTAACATTGTTGTTTATTGAAATAAGTGAGCGTAAGCTGGTGACCGATTTAAGGTGGGCGATAAGCATGCCGGAAAAACGTTTCACACAACACGCTGAATTTTCTGGTTTTCCCCCCACTCAGCGTTTCCGCTGTTAAGTTTTCTCGCTGCGTTTTCCGCTTTGCAAGGATTGCTTCTTCCGCCATAACGTTTTGAGATTCATTACCGCCAGCCGCAAGCTCACGGGCTGCTGGCACTGTGCTTTATGTTTTGTAGCACTACTCTGTACTTTTTTTCGGCCCCTGGCATAGACTTCGCAGCAGGAATATATATATACATATTTTCTGGAAGAACGACGACGCTTGGTGGTAAGTGAGTTTCTGTTGGATCTCTTGTTTAAAATCTAAAGTCACATTAAGAATTTTCGTTTTATAGAGTACTTAGTGACCAAAAAGTTGGGAACGACATGAACGTGCAAGCAATCGTCTCATGAGGCTGCATATAGCTGCTAATGAACAACCTGCAGCACTACTTAGCAATTAGTTCCTAAAAATAAACTCGGTATTCTAATTATTGGAGCAGTTTGGAAACAAAATCTTGTAAAAGTACTTTGGTCGAGCAATTTTTTCCCTTTTTTATACTACACAATTGTACGCACTTTGAACTCCCCTTTTAAGCTCTATTTCTCAATTCCAGCAAATCTATTTGCACAATATCGCGAGTTCTTCAACATTAAGCCATTTTTAACAAAAAACTCATTATGCAATCACTCCATTTACATTATGGGACCTACCGGAGCTTCTTTCACTGCCTCTATTTTGGGGGCGAAGCGCCCTAAGCCGTGGGTCGTGCGTCCATGATGTATGTAGCAGTAGTAGTAGTCATCGTCGTAGAAGTAGTAGGTAGCCACCTCCACGGCCGGACTAAAAAAGTGGCACGCGGGCACCCTTTTGAATTAAGGAGGAAACCCACGCATACTAATCATCAATAGAGGGATTACAGCGACGATTACAACTTACAGCGACGAGTATTGATGACTTAATCTCTGATAAAATTTGACTTGAATTTGATGCCTATTAAAAAAAGAAGTGTAGGAGAAGGACGCGCATTGAGCACTATCTGGCCAAAAAAGGTTGACACGTTAAACTTGCTGCGCGTAACCATCTTGCTTTTAGCAAGGTTTAGCGAGGGTTGGGCCGCATCGCCATGAATTAGCGGCAGTGAAAGGCGGGAACTAGACACGAAGAGCAGGCCGTAAGACAGTGCGCGTGTGCCACTCCTCTAATTCGGCCGTGCCACCTTTCGTTTAGTCCTTATATTGTCCGCTGAATGGTGGTACACCTGTATGATGAATTTATGATGAAAAGATACGAGATGGCGGTACTTGGAGTGTTCACTAGATGGACTGACGGATGGACAGACGCACGGACGGACAGGCAGACACACAGACAGGCACACGGATGAATGGACGGACGGATGGACGCACAGACTAATGCAGGGACGGGCGCATGGACGCACAGATAGATGGAAGCACGGACGGACTTACGGGTGCTTCGCCCCACTCTTCAATATGCACTTCGTGGATGTGCTTTTGTTGTTTGTTGAGGCAGAATGCTCGCGATGTGAAACTGGGCGCTGTCCTTTGAGTGCATCATGAATTGTATGCGTGCTGTATTCCTACAACTCTCTAAAAACTAAGACAAAAATAAAAAAATCTCTGTAGCATTAGTCCAAACAAATGGCGCTCCACGGCTTTCATCTCATCGGGAAATAATTTCCGCTTAGCGGACGACCGTATATAGGCAATATAGGTATGGATGCAGTGCGCAACAAGCCTCCCCACGCCCGATCATTGACAGCCCGGATGCATTACACACTAAACGACAATGACTTGAAATAACCTCAAAAACTGGGTAAACCATTTGCCCTCTAGCGCACTACCTTTCCTGCTTTTTTTACCACCTACTATCGAGGTAAAAATTTAGTCTCATGCTAACTGAGTTTTTGAACGTAGGGAGAGTAGTAATTATTTACCACAGTGAGGTTTGGATTGAGTATAGAGAGAGTAAATTTTTACTGCCTTCACAAGGTTTTTGAGGTGATTTCCGGGAGTTATTTCCGGTGGTAAAAAATAAAAATTGACGGGTGCATTCGCCCAGAGTCGGCAAATTTATCAAATAGCAGAATTGATTGAATTTATTAAACGGCAGAATTGGTGACACATAGATCCACATACAGACCAACACGCATACAGAACAAATGCAGAATACTACACCACTCGAACAGACTGCACGCGTTGCTCGACTACACATCGACAATCCGGTATATATAGGCACGACTTTTTCACTGGCCTTGTAGTACTGGTAGGAGAGCTCTTATTTTTGCATTGATTGACAACAACGGTTTAAGGTGCAAGCTTAAACTTAGGGTGGGCTGGAGAGCACTAAATGTCACTCCAACCTTTTAATATAAGTCTACCCAATCTCACCTTTTTTATTATCCAATAATTACTTGGCACACCGGGCTCATGGCCCTACGCGTGTTAGCACTGCTGATGCACAAGTTCATAAAATATACCTAAGTACGCACAAACCATAACAGCTCAATGATTTTCATTGGGCGACGTGCACAAACACAGTTGCAGCACGTTTCATCACAACGGGCGCAGAAGAGCGGTCCACGCCTGCACACAAGCTGCTTACCGACGGCATGCTAGTTTTTGAGAAGCATGGCTATCCGATGAAACACAGCTGGCGATCACAGAACACATATTCTGTGTGAATTTCGTCGTCATTTCAGACACAAATGAACACGTGACCGCTATCTTATGGGGACGGGGCGGTGTATGCATACTTCTAACGAAAGACCACCGCCCGGGTTTTCTTCGTGCTCACCGGCAGCCGCTTGTTGGTTCCGTCCGCCCCTTATCGGCTTCGTGCTACATGTTTTAGAACAGTTCGTACATGAGGCGGGTAATTCGGGCAGCACTTTACTCATGCAGACATCGCCTACTGTGGAACAAAATATATGCGTTGCTTATTTCACCTGCCCTGGCGACACACTCCCGCTGGTCACTGGCGGCCGCGGCTCGGTGCCGACGACAGAGTGAAGCATTTTGCTTATTGCTTCTCCAGTAAGCAAGCATGAACAATGACACCAGATTGATTTTGTTACCACTGTCAGATCTTCGCGATTCGGCTCGGAAGTGAGATATCCGCGACGTGCAGGTTCGGAGGCGCTCGGAAGCGCACGGTCGCTCGATGATGTAGGAAACGCGTGATATCCATAAGCCCAACCAGACACACAGATACCGAGCTTCTTGCACCGTCTGTCTCCAAGGCCACCGCCGAGCGAAAGCCAACAATTTGCGAAAATATGCATGACAACTTTCAACAGCAGGTTTTCTTTCTTTTTTTTTGAGAGCCCCCCCCCCCCCCACCGTCATTTTTTTTGCGTTCACAGAATGCTGTTCTCGTTTGTTATGTTTATGCTGCCCCCAGTTCCAGCAAAAGTGCGTTGACTCGAGGTCGGTCCTGAGGCACGGCAATGCCAAAAAAAACAAAAAAAAACATCTGTGGTCCTCGCCTACCTTCAGGATTCACTGAGAGCGTCACAAGTGGGTATGGGGCAAAAGCCGCCGAAGCAGCTGCACCTTGCAGTCACGTGGCAATAGACTCTCAAACGCAGGTTAAAAATCACGCGATAAAAACTCCTTATGGTGTAAAGCTGGATTTTGACATGCTTTTACTACTTGCCTGAGAGGTGCTGGTAAAACTATGTCATGTACCATCTTTTACTCCTACACGAGGTAGTAATTTTAAACGCGAGAGAGTTTCCAGAGGCATAAGCCGCAAAAACCCCAAACTATGATAGTTTTTGCTTACAGTGTAGGGCTAATGAGTCAGAAGCAGTGCCAAGTAATCACCTCCATTATGCAATGATTTTCATGGTGACCGGTCAAAGCTCCTGTTTAAGGAGAAATCACTAGCGAAATTTATCACACGACGATTAGAGGTTCTAGATCCGTTGAGGCTCATCTACAGTTGCATGCAGTACGTTACATTGCATGAACGCAGTTTTGTTCGTTGAACGCTGGCATTTCATTCATTCCTAATGTTGTCACGCAGAATGCCTTCTTTACCAAAGCTGTGCCTAATGCGTTCTTGAAAGTTTTTGCTAATTTAATACATATTGTATATACTTTTCGGTAATTGGCCATATATCGTATATTTGTTTACACAATGCTAGTAATCTTTAGAAGGGACGCATTGTAAACGGCTTTTACAGTACAGTAATCTGTAGTCATTTCTACATGAAAAGATGCTGCCACTTAAAGATAGAGCAAAATAAACTATGGTGTAAATAAGACCTTGCTGTTTATTCAGGCCCGGGATCAAAAGCATATGATGCTACTTATGTTAAATTACCGACGTATTTTTTGACTGATCTGGAGCAGCTGGCGAAATCAGTTTCATATGCTAGCTAAAGCAAAAATATTTCTGAATGAATGTGTTAAATAACCAGGTCAGCAAGAAGGTTTCCCTAAAATCTTTGTAACGCCAGTTCAGAAGGTTGTATACGGTTCACTATGAATGATGCGCGCATTCGTCGCAAGTACCGCGTTGGTGTCTACCAAAATAATTTTTCTGAGTAAAAGGACAGACCACTTCCAATTGTTCTGTTTTTTACGAGTAAATCTTGATTGCATACATTATTTTGCTGAAATTTCAGTGAAGCAAGTACCCTAATGTTTGCTGAAATCAGTAGAGCAAACACAATGACAAACAGACGTCATAATAGCAGAATATAAACAATTCAAAGTGATACCTAGCTGAGAGCTAACGTAGCTCACAATTGTGAAATAAGAGTAGCCCACTGTTTGAACGGAAATGTGACCGCGTGTTTGCGCTAACGTGCGGTTTGATGTGTTCGTTTTCATGTGTTGTTGAAAAATGCCAAAGCTTACTTTTTTAGTTCCAATATGGTTTTCTATGGCATGCCCACAAACTTTTGTCTATTATTCATTAACCTGCACAGAGTGAATAAACAATACTTGTTACAGTGAAGTGCGGCAGGAAAAGCCACTACTGGTCCAGCCATTATCACCACCTGGCTCCATGTTACTGCTCTAAGTCAGCGCCGATGTAATCTCAAAGTCAAGCGCAACACGGCAATTAGAAGCACGAACCGTAATCCTCATGTGATTCTGCAACATCTCAACGTTAGTGCATAACATCTGGTGTAGTTCTTATCGATGCCTTCGCCGTATGAACGGTGTAGTAGAACACATGCAGGGATTTTTCGGCATTTATAACAAGCGTCCATAATTGACGATAAACCCGTGAGGAGTGTCTTGGTAAACAGTGTTTGCACATTTAAAAAATAATCAGAGCGCAGACACACGACACTTTCACACACGCATGCAACCACACACCCACATATCCAACCACCACACACCTAAAACACTAGTGTGTTATGTAAAAATAGTATAGAAATGTTCCTGTTTTCTAACAATACTTTGTGGTTGCCTCCCCTGAAACAGATTTTCCTGATCCTTGTCTTTTTTCCTAGAGACGTCTATAGTGGTGGAACACGACGGCGATTTCTCGTGGCAAGTATTGAAGCATAATGTCGTAGCGCACTGCTGAAAAATTGCTCATGACGTTGTCTAAAACGTTCAGGCAGCGTATATTCAGTTGGACTGCAACGTAAAGCTTGCTCAACTCCTTCGTATCTGATGAAGAATTTACCGGCTGCAGTTCACGAAGTGCTTAGAAGTGCTGCTGTACAATACTTCTCTTGTTCCAGAGCCTCTGCTTCAGCAACCAGGTGGCACTCTCATAACAAGTTTACGTCTTTGGTGACCCGGCCATCGTCACTGTGGCATCATTTACCAGGTAGTTGCGGAGGTATTAAACTTTTTCGCCTTGCTCAGAATTAGCTTGGTGTGGAAGCTCCGTTGAACTGCTTCCAGAAAGACATCCAATGACATACGCCCCCACGAAATGGCTCGATAGTCAGCCTTAAGAGACGAGGTCCAAACCTCTGGGACGCTTCTGTCCTTGGGGCAGGAGACATGTTGATCGTCGACCAAGTAGAGGTCCACTGCGCGTTCTATAAGCTCAGCTCTTCAATGCGACACCGTAGGCACGTCAAAGTCTCAAGTACCTGGTCGTCATTATGCTCCACAGACTCGTACTCTCTCTCAAGTTCGTCCACCGGAATCACGTTCTCGATTGCGGATTTGATCTTCCAAAGCACGTCATGGCTTGCGACGAGCTTGTCTATGACCTTTCTGAATACCATTTGGTCGTTGCAGTCACACCCCGAGAGCGTTGTCGCCTCACCCGTGACTCTCGTTCACTGCATTTGTCTAGCAGTGCGTTTAGCTGTCAGGCGGTTCTTGTATTGTAAGGGTCACAGCTTACTTGCTCGTAAGGTTGCTGATTTCACTCGTTGCTTCTAGGCTTTAGACACCATTTCTAGTGAAAACACGGCGTTCGATGCAACAGCAAGTTTATCAAAAAATTTAATTATTGGCTACAATAGGACACAGAACAGTACATGATGATGCCAGTGGTACACGCACTTCATGGCGCCGCTAGGGAGACAGCAGCCCACGATAAATTCTTCATCGTCGTCTGCGGATACCCGACATAGCGATATTTTGTTCCTAGCGTGCACTTGAACCACCTATTATACGAAATCTTTTCGAACTTTTTATAAACCCACTACGTGGCCTGAAGGACTCAGTACTGCATGTTGGCTTTTTATAGAGGGTGACTAGTTTTGAACTATGACGCCATGATAATTCCATGTTCTGATGCCCGATGGCAAGGTACACTTGTCCCACGCATTATTACAGTAGTATTATACGTTGTATCGTGAAGCATGTACGTGCACAGGACGGGTGTGTTAGTAAGGCATAAAAGTTAGTGACATCATTTCCAAGCAAACGAACTTATTTTCACTGTATTCACACGCAGAGGCGTGGCTCTGTGTTAGGACACCCGCATGCCACGCAAACAACCCAGGTTTGATTTTCACTCGGACTCGCAATTTAGTATATATTTTATTTGCATCTTTCTTGATTTTTAGTGACGCAATGATGGTGATTTTCCGCTCACAACCACCTACGCTGCAATCCTGTGAAACAAGCTCTGCAATGCTATAGCGTTTAAATACATTCAGTGCGACAAGCATGCCGTGCAAACGCGGCAAAATATAAATTTATTGCAAACAAGTCAATGCCGTCTTCTAGTTCTTCACACTGTTGGGGCTTGTCATTTATCTATCTATGGTCGCAACATGCTGGATGAAATTCATGTAGAAAAAAAGGCTACAAAACGTAGGAGAAATCAGGCATTGTACAGGGCGTGAAAATCAAGGATGATAAATGACAGTAATGACATTTACGTGGCCCTGCGCAAGCAGGAATTACGTTCAGCTTTCGAAAGTGCCATACGCGACATGTTCACTCGCAGCACTCACGCTTATGGACGTCTTATAAGAACCCAATCTGAGAGAATATGCAAGATACTTAAGACTGATTGAATGGAACCGGCAGCCGAGCCTTTCACCTGGTGAGGATAAATCTGTTTGGTATACTCTGGCTTGACAATGCTCGAAGGTCACGTAAGAAGAGCCGGATGCTTTACACAGGGCTGCTCTAGAATTCCTTTAATGGAATCTAGCATCGCAAGAAAGGTGGCTTGAAGTTATGAGACATATTTGTCTCATAATTTCAAAACGGTTGCGTTCATGTAAGCGAATAAACAAATGTGACATCATAGGTTTTTAGTTTAGTGTCATTTTCATTATCCTGAAGATTCAGACCATGGCGGAGATGACGTGGGTTTACCACTGCAATTGTTGATTAACCAGAGGTATGCGGCGGAAATTGCACGCCGTCCTAAATTAAACGTCACTAATCTTATAATATCACAGAAAAAAATATTTTTGCTTACTACTCTTTCGTTATCGGCCATATTTGTTGACAACAGTGCATCTTATTTCATACGTTTAATAGCACTCGTTCTTAGAGAAAGGACAAAAGAATAATCTCGGCTTTTGTCCGGAGAAGCAAGGTGAGGCCAAGATGGCGTTAGACTGTACTTTTGTCATCATCTGTCTAAGGCTGAGAAAAACTCATGTTCTGGGAATATTGCATCGTGTTTCGAGGGAAGGGAACAACGCGAACTGCAGCTTGTCACAAGTAAACACCGCGAAGTTTCTATTATAATATAATGGCATGGGCAACAAATTTGTGCAAACTTATTTTAGTGTCAAGCACATACCCGTGAGCGGGCGCCCTACGAACATTCCATGCTTTCAATAACAAAAGAAATAATGATTATCATTCTACTGTGTCTTGGGCATTTCAGCCTGTCTCACACATCAGAACTTGTGATGAAACTTTTATTCATTTATTCGGAGAGTATTGGTCTGCTCGACAAAGTTTATTTGCACCTTGAATTCACCCAATGTGAGACTTTATCAGGGCGCGTGCTGTCTTAGAGCCGAAAAACTCAGTTTTTCCTGTTATTTCTACTTTAGGTTTTATTTATTTTTTTTGTCTCTTCCTGTCTTCGCATAGTAGCAAGTCACTAATTTGTAAACGCCGGGTATAATAATTGGCAGATTTCACATATAGGTGGAATGAATTATATACCAAGCACGAAAAAGGAAGGTCTATATAACCCTTTAAAATCGGCACAATGTTACGAGGTATTGACGTAGTACACAAGAAACACAAGTGTATATGATATGCGTGCTCACATATTGAGACAAGATGCGGGTATGTTGTTTATAGTAGCGTAACGCCACCACCAATGACGTTTCGAATACCAGCACGAGCAGTGATAAGCATGTAAATTATGCCGTACATGACTTCCATGTCATAATTATCATGTCACGAACACAAATCCGCCAGACATTTCTACGTAATACATAATACATTACACCAAACTAGTTATATGTGGAGCTAGAGAAACAGCCGGGACCGCACTATGATCTTAGCATGTAGTCATGCTTACATGACGCGCAAATAATGATCATACTACTCGGGCGTGTCATTTGCCTTCGTCGTAATTCACGTCACGTAACACCAAATTTTGTATATAATAAGCTGGTGAAACGGACGTGAGTGCGCTATGAGCGTATAGCATGTAGTGATGTTTTACATCACGCGCTATGATGTTATCATGTTTGGACATGTCACTTACCTTCGTCATCCATTCACCTCACGTAATACCACATTCGGTATTTTTCAGGCTGGCGAAACAGCCTCGAGCGCATCATGAGCGTATCATGTAGTGATGCTTTACATAATAAAAATGTCATGATTGTCATGTTTGGACGTGTCATTTACCTTTCTTGTATATTCACATAACGTAATACCAAATTTGGTATATGTGAAACTAGCGAAATGGCTGCGAACGCATCATGAGCATGGCACGTAGTCATGTGTTCCATGACGCGAACGTCATGTATATTATGTTCGCACCAGTCATATACCTTCGTCATCCCTTCACGTCACGTAATACCAATTTTGGTGTAGGTGAAGTTTGCGGAACGGCCGCGAACCCATCATGAGTGTGTCATGTAGTCATATCCTCACATGACATGGATTTTATGATTATCTTCTTTGCGCCGGTCATATACCACCGTCATCTATTTACGTCCCGTAATATCAAATTTGGTATAAGCTAGTGAAACGACCGCGAGCGCACCGTCAGCATGGCGTGTAGTCATGACTTCTGTGACATGCATGTCATGACTTGAACGTTGCGGCCTGGTACTTATCTTCGCCTTGCAGTCATGTCGTGACATACCAGTTTTGCAATATATCATGTGAATGAAACCGACGCAAGAGCAGCAAGATCATGAAATGTTACTTATGATATCCATGGTATACAAGTGTTCATTTTCATGTTATGACTAGTCAGGCTGAACAGTGGAAGTGCCTCAGACAGGCTGACTGACGTTTCGATAAGGGGATCTATCTTTCTGTAAGGCGCCGTGACATTCTTGGCGTGTTAGTTCTAAAGGGGTTAGTAGTGACGTCATTTCCCGGTGGTGGCGCATGTCCCGGTTTATAATCACTGGCGATTCTCAACCGGGACACAATAGAATGATAGATAGATAGATAGATAGATAGATAGATAGATAGATAGATAGATAGATAGATAGACAACGATCAAACTGGCCGAAGTTCACTATGAATGGCTTTGCATTTAAGAGTTTTCTCTATCGCTCTTCATAGAAACGGACTGAGCGTCCTGTACAAATGAATACTCAGAGAAGATATATCCTCCCACTAAAATTCAGAGTGAGAGCTTCATTAATGAATTACAGAACATGCCTGTTGCAGGCACGTGCACATTTGAATCAAACTGTGTCTGGACCGAGGCATTCGAGCCCTCAAGAAAAAAGTAATAAAGCTTGGTTTTCGAAATACAAATTACAAAAGTAACAGAATAAAACCTTCTACCTCCGCACTCATTTGGCTGCAGAAAGTGCTTCTGTCATGAGTGGGTGACAATTCGGAGATATTTATCCTAACATGAGGGCTCCTATCGCTACTTCTACAATTGTGAATGCGTTCACGGCAGTTTCGTGTATGGGTTATAGAGGCACATTTTGCCGCATATTTCGATTTGATTAAAATGTTCATGTCGTTGGGCCTTGTCGGTCTGCCAGAACGAATGACTTGTTTTCAATTCCCAACATGGCTCAGTGAGCAGGGGGGCTGCAGGCGCGCCGTATTGTTGGCAGTCAAGACTGCTTCTAACATATTGCACTGCGCACCACCGCGTTTCCATGGCGGTGTGTAAATTGGCTCTTGCAGTATGGTATCTTATCCTTTGGAAAGCTATGCACATAGCACCTGCATGACAATGGCGTCCTTTTTTTTCAATGAAACCAAATTTATGTACCAGCGCTGATCTCAGCATTAAGTACTAACAGCTCTTTAGCTTTCCATGCTTCTGCAGCGCACTCGATAAGACATATAGCGTCCTGTACACTACGACCATTCCCTTCATGCCCATTAGTTTACCTAATGTGGAATGTCAAAAAAGGAAACAAATTTGCCAGTGTTTTAAGTGTGCATCATGAAGGTTGTGGACAAAAGAGGGGTAATATATCAAATGCTTGTTTCATCCTAAGGCACAACCTAATGACACATACAGGGAATGAAGCTGAGTGAGGCGTCAGTAGTAACATTTGTAGTATTTAACTATAGTGTGAAGTGACACAAGAAAAAAAAATTAAATTCTCAAAAAAGCATATTCCTTTCTATAGTTACTACGTGGCCTGAGAATTCCCATAATGGGACATATAGTTTACCTTTGAGGTAAAGCACTTCGCTTTCCCTTGTATTTTATTGGGGATATTACTGCGCCAAGTCTGAGTGTGTAAACCATTAAAGTGATCGACATAGCATGACATACCACGCAAGCAGGCTAAAAGCAGACTGGTTGACATTTGCTCCACCGTGAAAGCGGAGCATTTTCCTATAAATATGGAACTCGCCTGCTCGCTTAACAAGCTGGAAAGTTGGAATAGGTGCATGTAAGATCCCTTAGGTCAATGCGCGGCCTAAAAGTTTTAGCGTCTGCTTTCATCCATTAGGAAAAACCGGAGCAATGCGGCGCCATAATGTTTTCATTTCATGTCATCTCAGTTCTTTGAGCTCAGTAACCTTCCGGCTCTATATCAGCCGGCTGATGTTGGGGCTAGCCGTAGTGCTTCTATGAGAGACTGTGGTGCATAAAATGAATGGAAATATTGGGACGAAAGTGGTCGAAGCCGTACAAATACACATGCAGCGGAACGTGCGTCGTGGCAGTATTTTACGCAGCCGCATGCATGGTGCACTTCAACTCGTCAACCAGCGAAAACACTACCGCTTAGAAGGGAAGTCAGCCCGGATAAATTATTCTTAGCGGAACACATCGTCATTACTTTGTGTGTGCACAAATCGGAGGAAGAGGATTACCAAAAAAATGACATCAAATATGTGTTTGAGTTGTGACGTGATAAAAGTGGATATTTATATCATTTGCTCTCTATACCAGCGGATATACGCAGCGCGGTACAACCACCAACAAGACTATTTTGCAAGAGAAAGATAGTCTACAAAGTACACAGACTCTATTTAGAGCGAATAAAGTACAAGAGCGTGTATACTAAAGTGCACACGATCTATTTATGGTAAATAAGTTATTCGTTTTTTCTTCTTCTTCGTAAGTCTTACCTTGTGATCTCAAATGGCAGAGTAGTCTGCTTCATACCCTGAGTAACAGTCATGAATGGTTCTTTTAACCTTTTATCTTCTTTATTGTTTGATACCTACAGCGCAATGTAGAGGCCATCAGGTTGAGGCCTGCAACAACACCGCTTAACAAATCATTCCATCCTGTTTCAGTTTAACAACACTTTAAACGCCACTTGGGGAACGCCTCACGCACCTAGTGCGTGAATATGTGTACAAATTATAGTTTTCATCATTACGTGTTTTCATGAACTGATGGCAAACTTCTGACGAATCTCGCATCATTCTCTAAAACCAAACGTTCGAAACTCCATCGCTGCTTGATTTTGCCTTTTTGGTAGCGAGAAATATTACTCTGACTTTAAGCTTGAGCTTTGCATTAAATGACAACAAATATCTACATTGTTTCACATTAGGGACAACACAAAAACGATTCATGTCAAGTTATGCACAAAAACACCAATAAATATTGCTTTGTGGTGCTGCAATGTACACATTTAACTCTTGTGTCGTGAACTGCAGCAAACTACGGTGAGCCTAACTAAATTTTTGATGCATGCTTTAAAGAAAGACACCAAAACAATTTGTCCTTGTTTTCTAAAGATTATTACATACTTTTCTATGCAGTCGTCTAGAGCTTAGAGCATATAAAAATAATTAATATCACTCTTTTTGTGAAAATATACTCCTGTGCCACGAGTTGTAAATTATGACATTTTAGACTGCAGAGATAAAAAAATTGCTAAAAGCCCAACAATTCAGTGTGCTTGAAAATTCGTGGTGTCCCTGGTGATAGCAAGATCTGCCACGGCTGCTTGTGAACCGAACGAATAAGCAAGAAACGCAAGAAGCCATTGGGAGCAATCTCATTCGACCAGACAATATTTATCGAGGGGCGATAGACATAGCTCTTCGAATTCTAGTTCATGCAAGTACGTAGGCACCTGGCTGAGTTCGATATCGATAACTGCGAGGTCGTACAAGCACGGCTGCAATTAATGCTCGTGCTTCATCTTTGTCAATGGTTGTGGCGCATGAAGTCGCCAGAGATAGTACGCTACATTTCTTTACACACCGAAACTTATTTTCGGAGCAATAGCATTTAGTGCTTTACAAGAAAAAGCGCCTAATGAAACTTTTGCGGCTGCTTACCGAATGCACTTTTGGGGTAGCGTTACAAATTTTGCTTGTTAGGAAATGAAGACAGATAATGAGCGACGAAGACAACATTTATTTCTAGAATATCTTTGGTAATCTAGTTTTCTGTCAAACCAAAGTAGAAGACACCACTGCGATTCGCCTAGCCCAGCATATTATTATAGTTAATTATACGCGAGTATTCTGGCCGTTTTATGATGAATACAAAACGGTGCTTCAGACACTGAACATTCAGGAAAAAGTTATTCACGTGCGGTTTACTTACAGCTTAGTAGGAAGATAAAACACATGGAGGATGTGCGCGTGCTTTTCGTAAAAAATAAAGATGCCTTTGCCACTCCTATAAGGACAACTACCTAAAAGCACGCCAACGCCAGCTGGTTTAAAAATGTTCAAGAGGCTTGTTTGCAAGAAAGCTCCAAGTTTAACTACTTTCTGCAGCAACCTCGGCTAACACAGTGCGTTATATTTTTCATGGAACTCTACCACCTCAGGACCTCTACCTTTTTTCTTCAATTTTACAATTTTATATACTTAGTAATGCGTCCGCTGTCGTTCGAAATCATAACCTCGCCTATAGGCAACTTTGGCCAGTGCAGTTTTCCTGAATGCAACTGAATTATAACGCAATTTTTTTGTTCATTTGAAAGCAACCATAGCCTGAGCATCTTTTTAAGTACGCTGCATTATTATCCGTCCTGTTACACTTTGACGAAAACAAGAAGAAATTCGAGTCAGCGTATCGTGAAGCGCATCGTGAAGCGTACTTCAGCCTGGTTCAGTGGAGTGCCTCGTTATTTTAATGTCATGTGTTGGCTGCGAGGACAGCCACAAAGTCATACTAACAAGCTCCTTATGTAGCTTTATTAGCACATAACTAACCGAATGCAGAGCCCGAGGGGGCAAGATTTTATCAATAAAACTCGTAAAAGTTTGGTCATAAACGCGTTGAAGTTCAGTCAAAAAGGAGTACGGCTGTTTGCGTGAAGTCAGATGGCTTGAACGTATGAGATTCACGTGAAGATTCGCGTGTGAAACTGTGAAACGACTGCGCAGAACCAAAGCAGAGTTATTATTGATTGATATAAATACTTAAGCATTTTTATTATCCTCAACAAGAACTACTATCAAAGTATAACAGAATTACATCTACCACAAAAATACTTTGTTGTATTCAAAAATTTCATATAAGTATTCACTACTAACATTGTAGTTATGGTAAAGCTAATGAACTTTGTTATGACCGATAATTTGTTATATTGTAATTTATTTTATTGAGGTTTGAGTGTATTGCCCAATTTATCTAAATGCTGTAACGCGTGTGATGCCGCTCTGTGTTTCTTGATCAATCGAATGCCCATATTCACCTAAACGTGAAAGACATACCACAAGGAATATCACCCCCAGTGAAACAACGCTACAAATGAAGCGTTCATCATGAACCAACTATTAGATTCTTTTTCTGTGAGTTAGTACCAAGACATTTGTATATTTCGGTTGAACATCAGTTCACAAAGCTTGAAATGAGATGAAAATGTTGTGTCTACATGTCGGCATATATTGTTATTTTTTCTACGTTACGACTATGTCGTCTTTAATAATGTACACTTTGTCGTCTTTCATGTCTTACACTTTCTCGGATTCCTGGCCTCCTAGGGTAAAGAAAAAGATTATGGGCCCAGACGTGCAGTTTAATGACCCACTACTCACCTTCCATGAAATTACCTCCCACTACCGACACAACAGAAGCCGATACCCTTTACCCCATTCAAAACTCGAACGCGCGCAAGAAGTAGCCTTTAGAATGTTACAAACGAGATCGTACCCATCACGGGGCCGACTCAGCCATTACAACTCAGACATAAATTCACAGTGCCCAGATTGCACAGAAGTGTACTGTTCACTCGCGCACATGCTCTGGCAATGTCCCGCGTTACCTCAGGGACCTCTCACCAGTGAGTCCGACTGGGAGGAGGCACTCAGGAGCCCCAATCTCCGAAACCAACTTAAGGCAGTCCAGAGGGCCCAAGAACTGGCGGAACGCCACCACGTTCCCGCCCCGACTCGGGCGTCGCCTACGGTAGCGGCTGCTAGGATGTCCCACGTGGGCACCCTGGTGGCTTAAACTCCTCAGGACCATATATTAAAGTTCTTGACTGACTGACTAACCACGACATTCGCGTCTGTTCAAAGTTATCACTGCTGTTTTGTTCTGTGTGGGCAAGGTTCAATGATCGGTGTACGTTAGGCACCTGGCCGATGGATTAAAAATGAGCGGTGAGAGTAACGATTTGCGTAATGCCGCATTACGAAGTGCGCTAGTGTGTAACACACACGCGCACGCACGCACACATGCACACATACGCTCAGTCACACACACACACGAATATAATTCTGCGCTAGTGTGCTCTTATTATTCTTTAGGCAGCACCAACGTAGCCTGGACAACAAGAAAATCATAAAACTTTTGTGCAGAGCTACGGGCTTATTACCAAACATTAACTAATTTTCCCTAAAGGTGCATAATCATCTTATCTAAGTAGTGACATATTTTCGCGTGTTTATCTATATTTGTCGGCGTTTTCTAAAAAATAACCTCAGGATATGCTTCTCTGTTGCTTGGAATAAACTCGACAGATCAATATCGGATTGTGATAGTTGTCACAATAATTTTTTACTGCAATTACCAACCAACTTCCATGGTTTCCATGTTTCTTATGCATGTTTCGCCCAATACAATCACTGAGCATTTTATTTAGGGCAAATCAATGATGTAATCGCGTTTACAGTGTGCATAAATATTTCAGTGTCAGTACCCAGGCTTTCGAAATTGGTCGTGTTTCGTGCAGCGTCTTCAACAATGAAGTTTGGCCTAACTCTGAAGACTGTTATGTTACAATGTAAGGCTGACGAAAACTGTTTGCAGGCATTGCTATCTGTCATCCATTATCTTTGCATCGCTCGTAACGTAACAAGACTCATTAAGCATCAGATACGGCATTCTTGATAATAATAGTCACGTCGCACTCTAAAAAAAGCTGGCGGTTAGACCAAGGTATTTGACTTGTACGAAGACCTTATTCTTGCTATGAGGTTTTGGAACTGAGGTTCTCATTGAGCACGATTTTCGTATTTTACGGAGCAAAAATACAGGCAATTGATTGACCAATCTCTGTATTATGATTTTTTCAGTGTAAGCAAATTATTAATACAACTCAAGTTTCGAAACATTGCCGTGGCACAGCTGAAATTATTATGCCCAATCTACAGTTGTTTTTTCCCAGAGTTTTTAACAAGGCTACAAAATAGGTGGCACGTTATATTCACGTTTAAAAGTAGCAGCGTAAACTATTCAGACCCAGTACTGCTGTACATTTTGCAAATGTTGAACGCCACCCCCGTGAACAGGATATTCGCAGTCAAGTACAAAAGAATCGGTGCTTCGAGAAGAAGGATAGCACGTAACTCCGACAAATAGCTTGATCGAATGGTGAAAGAAGAGATCAGAGCTTCTGGAGGTAACTGAAGCTATACTGGGACAAGCTCCGTATAAGTCATTATTTAAAGTGTCACCTTCTGAGTGTTTTGCAGAGAGATATGTTAATGAAGAATAGCTCGTTTGCTTTATTATCAAAGCTACGGCTGTTCGAATGGAGTTCAATTAAAGCGCACGCCAACCAATAATCACTTCCCAATCATTATCTTTTCCGCGAGGTCAAGTGGAAGCAAACAGAGCGTGAAATTACTCAGGCTTGTGTTCCAAATGAGAACTCGGTGCTTGCACACAATGAGGCTCTGCAAATGGGAGTCCTCTACTTGCAGATTAGGACGACAAAGAACGTGTTCATTAGCAAAAAGGCTTCATGAGAGATGGAAATAACAAAGGAGGCCTGACCAACTTGCAGTAGATGGTAAGGACACACAATGGCAGAAATCGTACTCCCGGTTGAGTGGTGATAGTGTTTATTTGGTATGCTTCAGGAAAGTTAACACGTAACGCTATAATTTGTACTGCGCAATAATGTGACAGTGTGATTACTAGCTCATTTCTAGCAGAGGAACAAAGACTTCTCACGTGCTGTTCTCATTACTTTACCAAGTCAACCCGGAGTGTGGAGCGTTTAAAGACTGCGAGAGACCTGGCGTACTGGTCATGTATTACAGATCAATAAATACTGATATAGGCGTCCGTGCAAAGGGGCATGACACCCCACAGATTATTAGGCAGCTAAGCACAAACGTCCCCCTCACCAAGTCTGTCACAATGGTTTATTACAAGCAATTAATTTTTAGCACAAATTAGTGCTGATATCTGTCAGAAAAATATTTATTGGTTTTTGCAGTCCTTGTGTCCCAATTTTTATTTTCAGTGGTGGTGGTATTTGCTCAATTTGTTTGGAGATTACCATATGCTTTGGCAGTGCCCTTCGTTACGGGGCCTAAGTCAGCTCACAGAAGAAGATTAGGACTCTGCCTTACGAAGTTCAGAGTTGCTACTGCAACTACGGGCTGTCCAGAGAGCCCACGATGCGGCAGTGAGGCTAGGCCTCCCTGTTGTTACGTGGGAGCGGCCCGCGACGTTGCTCTAAAGGAGTAGCGTTTTTCAGGACCCAATAAAGTTTGTTGTCGGCATGTCTGTCGATACCGGCTGGGAGTTCTTGCACCTGAAGAAGGAGGGGTTTGGTTTTCACTTAGTATATAATAGATTTACCGTAACGTGTACTCTGATGCACTGGGACATAGATACGTTAGAAAGCAGTCTTTGTAATACCGACAAACACCAAGAAATTTCGAGCGGTCCAGTGTATAAGCAAAACTGTGCACTATCAACACGACAGCGATAAACAGCTCGTTTACCAGCGATTTCTGTTTCAGCGTTGGTGACGGCGTCATTGATTCTGTGGAAAAAATCATCTCGTGCGTGACCGAAAAATCGAGAAAGATGCAAATAAAAAGACTAATAAAATATCTGATCACGCTTTCTTATTCCCAAAGATGAATGAATGAATGAATGAATAAATGAATGAATGAATGAATGAATGAATGGGTGGGTGGGTGGGTGGGTGGGTAAGTGGGTGGGTGGGTGGGTAAGTGGGTGGGTGGGTGGATTGATTGATTGATGGATGGATGAATGGATGGATGGATGGATGGATGGATGGATGGATGGATGGATGGATGGATGGATGGATGGATGGATGGATGGATGCATGGATGGATGGATGGATGGATGAATGGATGGATGGATGGATGGATGGATGGATGGATGGATGGATGGATGGATGGATGGATGGATGGATGGATGGATGGATGGATGGATGGATATAAGACGGGGCGATGGCTCACGCCACTTAGCCATAAAGTTGAGTACTATCAGCACGCGTTTAAGGATTAAATTTCACTCGCGCCTTGATTCTAGCCACTAATCAGTTAGCGTCCTTCTGTGTATTTCTACCCGTTGGAAGTCTCTTTGCCCTCACTGTTCCTACACCCCTCTGATTTGAAAAATTCCCACCGTTATCTTGAACTACAGGGTAGAGCCGTTTACAGAACATTATCAAATGTTCAGCCGTTTTCTCCCCCTCTCCATAAGCACTACATACTGTGTCTGCGCCTTTGTATTTGGCTCAGTACGTCTTGGTCCGCAATACTGCCATTCTGGCTTCGAACAGCAGAGAATTACCCCGAGAATTATTGTAGATATTTTCTTTTGAAATTTACTGCTTGAAAGTTCGGTAGGTCGGCAGTGATGATTTCGTAAGTATTCCGATCTTTCACATGTCCCTCTCCGTTTCCTTCAGGACATATACACACAGCGCCATCTACTGAGCAAGCCACAAACTAGTGGTAGCTACATACTACATACGGGGCAGGGAACGACCCAAAGCTTGAGGAGCTTCGCCCATAAAAATCTACGTCTGAGTAAAAATCGAACCCGGTCGTTTCGTTAAAAAGCGGGTATTCCACCACAATGCCACGAGTCTGCTCGAGAATACAGTGAAAATCACTTTCTGTGCTAGAAAATGCAGTGAAAGTAACTTGCATGCCTTACAAACGCACGTGTCCTGTATAAATGCTTCATAATGCAACATGTTATATCGCAAATATGATGCGTGGCACGCTTGTAACACGAATCACATCTCGGAACATGTGATTATCATGACTTGGTGGTTTAAAGTGATTCACCTACTACAAAAGGCACAGAAGTTACTGCGCTTTTTCCTTTGACACCACGTAGTGGGTGCATGAGAATCTCGAAAAGATCCCAAGCGCAACCGTAGTTCACAGCCAGACATACCCTTATAGAGAGGAAGAAAACACAACTTTATTATTACCCTTAAAGAGAACGCAGCCGTATGCGAAAGTTTTACTGACACAAGCCACTTTTAACTCATTACGCACTAGAGACTGAATATCGCTCTCGCATTCAACACTTGAAGGCCTAGCATAAGGTCCCCAACTTTTTAATTCAAAAGTTTTATGACTATTTTATTCAGCAATGCTTCACAAGCTTAACAAGCCATTTCACGCTTGCCCTGCGATCTGCTTGAAACTCTTTTAGAAGTTATAGCGGCATTTGGCCACCCTTGCTTTTTGCTCCACTACAGCCCACCTGTTCTTTTGTTGATAATTATTGCACTTTAAAATTTGGAAAAGCGCTGCTTTATACAAACACACAAAAGTCGAGAAGCACGTTTTGAGACGAAATATTTGTAATAATTATCACCATGATCCTGATTACGCCCAATACAGGGCATATTTGCTTGATATTATGCTAAACTTCGATGTGCAACAAGTGGTAACAGAGCCTACGAGAGTTTGTGATGCATCCTCTTCAATCCTGGATCTTGTTTTTGTTGCTAGGTCTACTGAAGAATTTTCAGTGCCTTTGAATCCCGGTATTTCCGATCACTCTATGGTGCTGTTATCATATAACATTGAAAAACCCTCTAATGCGCCCCCCTAAATCGCTTTTGTTAAAGACTTTTCTCGTGCCAAGGATGAGAGCATTTTGGATCATCTTGAGTTGGTGTTTAACAATTTTCAAAGTTCGGATGTTGAAAAACTGTGGGTTCAATTTAAACAGATCTGCACCTATTGTCTCGATAATTTTATAACTAACAAAGCTAAGAAAATAAAAAAGTCGAATCCCTGCATAACGAGAGACGTCTTGCACTTAAAAAGAAAGCTTAAGCGCCTTCAAAAAAGAAGAGCATCTACAAACGTTGTTTATGCTGCTCGAATTGCGCTTAGTGAAACATTGGGACGTTATAAATGGCATTATTTTCATTATATCTTACCAACGTTTCTAAAGGAAACCTCTAAGAAGTTCTGGGATTTCTTAAATGAAAAAAAGGTCTGTTAACGAGATTCAAATTGATGGTGTTTTAATTCATGACAAGGATGCCATTGCAGAATATTTCAATATGTATTTTCACAGTGTTTTTTCCGTTTCTTCAGAAAAAGTTATTCTTGACCCTGTATGTTGCTCAGACCACGAAGATATTGTATCGCTACCAGGTATTGTAGCTATGCTACTTGACCTGAAGACAAAATCATCATCTGGTCCTGATGGCCTTCCAAATGCATTCCTTCGTCGATATTCAGAAGCACTCGCCCCGTTCCTCGCATACATTTTCCGTGCATCTTTGTCATCTTCAGATCTACCGATTGACTGGCGAACGGTGCGTGTCGTGCCTGTACACAAGAAAGGGGACATTGCACTGATTACAAACTATCGTCCGATATCGCTCACTTCTTCCTGCTGTAAGATTCCTGAACATATTGTTGCAAATTACATAAATAAATTTTAACAGTCAACAACATTCTTTCTTCATCTCAGCATGGATTCAGGAAGGGTTTTTCTACAGTCACACAACTAACCCATGTGATTCACAGTTTTGCAAGTGTCCTTGACAAACCTCGTCAAACTGACGTAATGTTTTTGGATTTTCAGAAAGCGTTCGACCTTGTTTCACATGAAAAGTTACTTTTCAAACTAAAATACATTGGCCTCCCCTCTTTCATCATTTATTGGATTTCACCCTACTTAAGCAATCGCACCCAATCCGTTTCTACTGATGGTCACCACTCGCGTATTTTGCCAGTTACTTCGGGGGTACCACAAGGTAGTGTACTGGGACCACTCCTGTTCTTGATTTCTATTAATGGCATCGTTAATGTTACACCAGAGCCAGTTCAAATTCGCCTATTTGCAGATGACTGCATATTGTATCATGAGGTTGTCTGTCGAGTAGATCAGGAACTTTTGAATACTAACCTCCATAACGTTCATTCATGGTGTAAACAATGGGACATGAAGCTTAATGAAACAAAAACAGTATACATGCATATAACAAAGAAAATACATAAACGGCAGTTTTCCTACAGTCTTCCATCTAATCCTCTAGTTCAGGTAAATGAATACAAATATTTGGGGGTGACCATTACTAACAACCTCTGTTGCAATTCTCTTATCGCTAACATTTGTGCTTCCTCTTTTCGCAAGCTTTGTATTCTGCGACACCAACTTAAACAGGCGCCCCCCGAAACCAAGCTTCATGCATATACAATGGTAATTAGGCCTAAGTTAGAATACGCTTGCACCGTCTGGGATCCTCATACGAATCACAATACTAACGCACTTGAAATGGTTCAGCGTAAAGCTGTTAGATTTATTTTTTTAAATTCCGTTCCACCGATTCACCAACAGCGCTCATGCAAACTTATGGAATACAAACATTGAAATTAAGACGTAAAATACTCAGGCTCAATTTTCTTTTTCTTCTGAAGAATAACAAACTCTCCTTTCATCCTGCGCTATATCTACGCCCGTTATCAACGAGACTAACCAGACATCATCATCCTCAATCTTTAATTCCATATCATACAAGAACTAACACCTTCAAATTTTCTTTTTTTCCTCGCACTATTAACGAATGGAACCGTCACCCCCGGAAGCTTTTCAGGCCTGCGCGTCACGTGACGTGACGTCTACGACGTCACATCGCGCCGGCCGCCCTTCGCTGGGTGGCTGCGCCAGCCGCGCGCGCCCTTCACGCCTACTGACTCAGGCGAGGTTCCTTGACACCATGTCCGCACGATTTATCAAGGTATCGATTGATTGTATGGTTTAACGCGCCGACGCAACGCAGGCGATGAAGCGCGCCGTAGGGGAGGGCTCAGGATTAAGTTTTACTACCTGGGAATCTTTATTGTGTGCTGAAATCTGGTACACACGGGCGTTTTTGCTTTTCACCGTATCAGAAATACGGCCACCGCAGCCGGGTATAGAAACCACGCCCTAGTGCTCAGCAGCGCAACGCCTTAGCCACTGAGCCACCGCGGCGGGGGAAATTATCAAGGTATCGAGAAATAATGAATATCGTGAATGGAATAATCCATATTTATTTATCACAGCCAGACGCCAACTGTACAAATATCACAGTGCGCATTGTTCTCGGTCCAGGCAGCCGACAGGCAACACAAGATGTTGCCCTTAATGCTGAAATAATGCCAAAAGTACAAAACACAATATCTTGCCACATAAAACTCAGAAAACAAAACAGATTGTAACAGCAAAAACACCCCCGAGCTTTGGAACAGAAAAAAACACACTTTCAGTTAAATTGTAGATTAGAGGAAAACATACCATTCGTTTATCATAGTAGCAGTAGCAACACAAGGTATCAGGTTCAAACACTTGCCAAAAAATACAACACATAAGAACACTGGTGACTAAATTGTTTTCCACAGCATGATAAATGACAGAAAGAAAAGTAATTGTAGGGCCACAGGTAGGTGCATGTCCTAGGAAAAAAATCAAACAAAAATCTAAGAAAAAACAAATCACAGTGCACAACATGTCTGTACACAGAGTGCACAAGGAAAGTGTACACAGCTCAGGTACCAAAACGGACTGTACAACTGCTACAGTAGGCACCGAGGCAGTTCGAGTTAAAAAAAAGAAAAAGGAGTAAAGCACTTTTAAAAGCTAACTTGTAAAGAGATACACAACTGGAAACAAGGCTCATTTTACATAAGGCAGAAGCATACCAAGGAAATCAAGTCATGACTATGCAATCAAATACACTCAGTGCAGTTTCACAGAAATAAATGTGAAGAGAAAGACGCGACGCTTGGAATATTACTTTCCAAGAAAAATTCAGGCCTTTCTATTTTTCGCCTTCTGATCTTTTTCAATGCGTAAAATGATCGTTCCTTTGCTTGCACAAGTTTGTGGGCGGCAGCGGCAGCAGTGACACAGATCCACACATCGTGGACTAAGCGCATCCTGTATTCATTGCAGAATCCAGCAGTGAAGGAACAACCAAGATATCTTTTAGATGCGGAAGCATCTTATACTCGCGCCTTGTAGTGCGCCGTCCGCGCCGTCCGCACCGCTTCTCGAACATTCGACAGCTGACGCGCGCGCATGCGCCGTCGCGCCGTCGCCCACCATCTGTGCCGCGCGCGCTTCTCCTTCGAGAACATTCGACAGCTGACAGCGCATGCGCCGTCGCGCTGTATATATACTCAAGGTCGGCGCTCGCTCGCTCAGTTGCCGCTCGTCCGTTGGTTTGTACGGCGCGTCGACGTCCGAAATCGCCGTGAAATGAATGCCAACGAATCCACAAACACAATGATCGACGTCCCTTCGACCAGCGCCGCCCTTTCGCATACGTGTGTACGTGTTCACTCATTTAACACCCCCTCCTACAACCACGTTAACCAATTTAGCCATCGACCCAAGTAAGTCGCAATTTAACACCCCATTTCACAACCACGTTAACCATTTTAGCCATCGACCCAAGTAAGTCGCACTTTAACACCCCGTTAACCAATTATATGCTCCGCATCCTCCTCAGTGTTCCCCCGAGGGAAGCTGCGGGCAATTTTTTTATCGAGCGCCGACAGCTGTCACCGCGGTCAAGCCTGGAAGTACAGACACGCATCCTGTATTCATTGCAGGTTTGTGATACAATTTTAATCCTCGATACCATAGCATTAATTCCGTTGTCCCACTGCTGCTGCTGCCCCTCAAGCTATTGTACTTGTATGGGTTTCGCCTTCTGGAAGCTTCGTTGCTATGTCTGCTGTCGCTAGATGCTCATCTTGCGAGGTACAGTTAGAAGAAAAAGATCTAGTTGTGACATGTGCTGAATGTAGCATGATTTTTCATGTTGGAAAGTGCAGTGGAATCAGTGACCGATCTTTTCGGTCAATGAAAGACTCAACTAGAAAAACCCAAAAATGCGGTGGCTGCCGGGTTGAGACACTAACTGCGTCTGGCCCATTGCAGGCACAGCTGGCAGAAATCAGCAAGAAGCTGTCGCAAATCTCTGTGCTAGAGACAAAATTAGACAGACAAATGGGCTTGCAGGATACAGTGCGGCACATCGAAACATCTGTTCAGCACTTGTCTGTTACCTATGATGAACTAAAAGATACTCTCATTCGGCAAGAGAAGGACATTTCTGATTTGCGTCGCCGAGTCGAAACTGTAGAGAAGTCACCGGAAGTTACGCCAATTATGGTGTTGAAACGACAAGTGAGCGAATTAGAGCAGTACAGTAGAAAACAGAATATCGAAATTCACGGCAACCCGCAGGGCGCGCGTTCGAATCCCGGCTGCGGCGGCTGCATTTCCGATGGAGGCGGAATTGTTGTAGGCCCGTGTGCTCAGATTTGAGTGCACGTTAAAGAACCCCAGGTGGTCGAAATTTCCGGAGCCCTCCGCTACGGCGTCTCTCATAATCATATGGTGGTTTTGGGACGTTAAACCCCATATATCAATCAATCAATCGAAATTCACGGCATTACTCCTCGCGAGAATGAAAGCCTCTTTGAAGAAGTTAATAAAATAGCGCGTTGTCTTGAGATCCCTGAACTATCTGAGAATGACATTGATGGGCTGCACCGCCTCCCGACCAAAGAAGGCAAGCCTCCAGTCACTATCTTCCGATTTGCATCGAGAGCAGTAAGGGCAAAATGGTTCGCAAAACGAAAGCAAATAATGAACAGGCTTCCGGGAGTGAAATTCTTTGACAACTTGACTGCAGCCAACAAACAACTGCTCTGGATGGTGAAGCGAAAAGCAAAAGAAAAAGATTATCAGTTCGTTTGGACTTCAGAGGGCAGAATCTTTGTGAGCAAGCAGCCTGACATGCGCGCAATCAAATCTCAATCGAGGATGATCTGGCCAAAATTACGTAACACCCCCTGATTAGAAATTCTCTTGATTCTAGTAACAATGGCTACTCATTTAACTTCTGAGCATTTCAATAGCTTAGTACAAGTTGAGGATTGCTTCCGTAAGAAACACGCTTCACTTTTTCACATGAACGCAAGAAGCCTCAGAAATAAACATGTAGAAACCGAGGCATACTTATCTCAGTTAGATTGTTGTTTTGATTTTTTAGCTTTCTCTGAAACTTGGTACTCAGATGACGCAGAAGTGCACAATTTTGTCGATTATAAGCATGTTTCTGTTTACCGTACCGGGAGGCGTGGTGGGGGCGTGTCCCTTTATGTTCACCAACGTAATCACTGCTACACTCTGAGGGAGTTTACTTGCATGTGCGATGATTTCGAAACGGTTGCTATTGTGTGCCGCAACTTTCTTATAGCTGTTGTTTACCGCCTGCCTCAGGTGGCACTCTCAAACTTTCTTGACTATGTCGAGACGCTACTACATTATGTCAATGCTAATAAATGAAACGTCATTATGGTTGGCGATTTTAATGTAAATCAGTTTACCGATAATCAAGCAAAATTTCAGTTACTTGAAGTTATGCTTGCGAATAACTGCGATAACCTAATTCACCAGGCCACCAGGGTTACTTCACAGTGTGATACGCTCATTGACTTATGCTTTACAAATGTACCAAAGGCTGAAACTTGCTCTGGTGTCCTGGGTTCAGATATCAGTGACCATTTATCCATATTTGCAATTTTTCCAACGCATAATTATTCCAGTGCAGAAAAGTTCACTACGAGACGCATAAATCAGCGCAGCATCACTTTATTTCAGTCTCTAGTCGTCAGCACAAACTGGGAAGACGTGTACTCCGAGCGAAATCCATCTAGATCATATGAAATATTTGTGTCAAAATTACAGCACAGTTATAATACTGCTTTTCCTTTAACAACAATAGTGAAGCACAGAAAGGCCCGGAAGGCATGGATCACGAGCGACCTTTATTATCGTATTAAACAAAAAGAAAAATTATTTGCTATTTTTCTAAAAACACGCAATCTTCAAATATTACAGGAATTTAAGAAGTTTAGAAATAGGTTAAATGTCGACTTAAGGAAGGCCAAACTTGCCTTTTTTGAACGCAAGTTTGAAAGCGTCGCCCAAAACAGTCGTAAGACATGGAAGGTCTTTCGTGAATTGACAAGTACCCCTTCATCAGGAGTACCAGCGTAATTAAAAGTCGATGGCGTGAGGTATTCTGGATATTCTTTAGCAAACTTGTTAAACAATTATTTTATCAATGTTGTAGCTGCTGAACCCCTCCATACTGTGCACCCAGAACGAAGTTATATGACGTACGTGCATTGTGCTGTGAAAGACACTTTATTTATTTGTCCTACTTCAGAAGATGAAATCATGTCTATTCTAGGTTCTCTTGATAACAAATCAGCTGCCGGAGAAGACGGCATAAAAGCTTCACCAGTTAAGGCCGTGGCACATGACATTGCAAAGCCATTAATGCACATTTTTAGAAAGATATCATCTGGTATATATCCTGATAGGCTAAAAATTGCTCGTGTGACTTTACTTCATAAAGGCGGCAAGTGTAATGAGTTGGGTAATTATAGACCAATATCTGTACTATCAATATTTGCTAAAGTTGCAGAGAAAGTCTTATGCACGCGATTTAATAAATTTATGTCAGCGAAAAATGTTATTGTAGAGCAACAGTTCGGATTTCAAAAGGGAAAGTCTAGAGAAAAGGCACTTGTACGAATAAAAGATAAAATATTTCAAAATATTGAAAACAGGTTATTTATAGTCGCTATATATCTAATTTCCAAAAAGCATTCGACTCCATCAAACACGAAATTTTATTCCGTAAACTTGAAGCATACGGCTTTAGAGGTAAAGCACAAAATCTTATCCGTAGTTATTTGCACAATCGACTACAGTGCATTTGTCTCCAGGATGCTCAATCTGAAGAAACTGTAATCAAATATGGTGTGCCCCAAGGCTCTGTACTGGGCCCTCTACTATTTATAACATATGTGAATGATATTGTTAATATCCTTTTTACTGGGGAGGTATTAATGTATGCTTACGATACGAGTGTTTTCTTTTCTGGGAATGATTTGAAGGAGCTAGAGGCGATGTCAAACAACTGGTTGAAAGAGCTTAATTTCTGGGTATCTTCTAATGAACTAAAAATAAATGTTAAAAAGACAAAGTTCATGCTTTTCTATCCTAAAAATAAAGAAGTATATTACATTATGAAAGTATACTACCGCGATTCGCAACTAGATCTAGTTCGCAATCATTCTTTTCTAGGCGTTTCTTTTCAATCAAATTTAACTTGGTCAATACACGTGAACAATGTAAGGATGAAGGTAGTGAAGTCTATAGGCATGTTAAACCGTTTACGTAACTTTTTAACAACTAACTTAAAGAAGGAATTGTATTTTTCTATAGTACATTCTCATTTTAGTTACTGCTCGTTAGTGTGGGGAACAGGAATTAAGACTGATAATGAAAAGCTTTTTTCTTTACAGAGGAAAGCAGTTCGGGGTATAATGTAGATGCGTCAGCGCTCATGTTAAAGTACAGAATTCCACAATACTGCCTTGTTTACAAAATAAAATTGTCGGTGTACATATATTGCGAAGTATCGGGAGACTGGGGTTCATTTAGCCGTTGCTATTTAAGCAGGAACACTGGCCACGACCTTCGTAAAACACACATAGTTGTGGAAAGAACACGCACAAACTATGGAATGCAAACAATAGACTTCCAAATTATGAAGTTATGTAATGAGCATCCTGCAATAATTGAACTAGCACGATCGTGCACCAACTCAAAAAAATTCAAAATGAAAATTCGGTCCTTCTTTAACACTTAGGATAAATGCACTCTCAGCACGGTAGGGTGAGCTACAGTCTCTCATACTATTTGTATGTATATATATATATATATATATATATATATATATATATATATATATATATATATATGTTTATGTGTCCTCAGCAATGAATACTATTGTTATAAGGGTTATTTCTATTGCTCTTTTTATTTGTACGTATATATTTTTGTGTATGTGTCTATGTTATGTGTGCTCAGCAATGATTTCTAATGTTACAATAGTGATTTCTTTTGTTCCTTTTTTTATTTGTACGTATATATTTTATGTATGTATATATGTTTATGTGTGCGCTTTGCAATAATTTATATTGTTTCTATTGCTACTGTTACGCCCAGCGCGAGCAGGACCATGTCAGGGGGCTAACCACCTCCTTTTGTCCTGACCGCGAGCAATGCTTTTTGTACTGTCCGAAAAATGAATAAATGAATGAAAAAGTTGTTGAGCATTATATTTGCTGCACAGTTTGCAACTAATGTGATGAGGAGCTCGTAGGTGTGCCCGTTTTCACACGTATCTATGTCCTCAAGCCTTGGCAGGGAGTCCAGTGTAAGTTGCCAAACGACATTCTTTTGGTTCGGCCCATGGAGAAACTGGGTAGACGTACTTTCCGTCGTGAGCTTTCTAACTACAACCTCTGTGTACATAACTACTGCGGTTACAAGAGCAGGAGGAAATTTGAGGCCACCCCGATCCAGTTGTGCGATTAAAGAATGGGTGTCCTTTCCTGTTTCGGCCGTACTTCCGGTAACGACCAACTGCCTCTGGCAGCTTTCACACTTGAGAACTTTTATTACAGCGTGTGCACAATACCCACCAACATAACCAATCACCGGCGTTTGTGCTCTGAGCTCATCAAGATCAGCATCACTAACATGAACACTAAAAGAAGTGCCCACATCCCTGACACTGTCCGTCCCTTCGATGCCTCTGAGATCGTCGTTGCTCATCCTTGGAAGGGCATTTTGAAGGTGAATCCTTCCCTCGGTTTCGCAAAGCTGGCGAACAGATATGTGATGCTGCCCACCAGCCATCTGCCTGTACTGTCCAAAGCGAGTGTCGAGGGGATCCGTCTGGACTTTCCCTAGCAGAATGTACTTAAAGTGAAGCTCACTAACGCAGTACTTCACCAATGCCAAAAGGGATTGAGCAGAGAGCCTCAAGGCACTCAACATCTCATGGGTAAGTACTCCGGTGTCGTGCCTATAAAATTCCCACACATCGAGCAATGTGATAAAAGCGCTTAGAAAGCTTGCCTTTGGGTCATCTGTGTGGTTTTACATGGGCTCTTCGTAAACATTACGGTGATGGAAGCCCTTACTAGGTGTCTTTACATTGACAATGCTCCACCAACGAAGAAATATTTTAAGGAACTCGGCAGTTGCTGTAGCATGTTGAAAATCAGTATGACCCTTGCGAGCGGCCAGGGCTTCGGCTACGTGCGGATTAAAAACCTGCAGTACGAGTTTCACGTCCTGTCGTTCAAACCTGCTTGGATTTAGAGCTTTTGACGTCAAGCCATACCCAGACTTCAGAAGCAGGGGTGACTCCTCTTTATGCAAATCTCTCAAATGCCTTAATGAAGCAGTCATCTTGCATTCGGGGTGAACTTCATTGTTCGAAAGCTCGAGGCGTGGGTAGAAAAAGCAAGTTCCAGCAATTTTCTGGTCGAGCCAGTTATTTCTTATGCATTTAAATAGATGTACAGCATCCACCACGTAAAATAACGGCCGATCTGAGTCCGCCGGATGCGGGTAAACAGGGCTTAGCTTTGGTTCTGGCAGAAACATCTTCATTGCCTTCCTGTTCAGCGAGTTATTGTCACAGACAACGGCTATGACCCTGTATCCAATTTCTTCTAAGCGCAAGGTCACCTACTTCAGCATACAATGAAGATCTTCACCCTGTGAGGTTTTTACTGGAAGAATGTGCGCCACCTCCTTGAATGCGCTCAGCAAACTTTGTATGATAAACACGTGCACCGATGTGGCCACTTTGTTGGAGTTAACTGCTGCACCACATATGTTCCCACCTTTGTAATCTAAACAAGGTTTGATATGAATCTCGTCAAGCATCAGCGTCACAGTGTGTTCATGTGGCTGCAGATGTTTGAATCTCTGAGACACATACTGAAGGAAAGTGTTGTCAGAAGAATCAACTTGTGGGCACATTTGAATAGACGAGCACACATTTCTAATAGTGCTTGGGTGGGGCAAAGTTAGTGTACCTGTGCTTCTCAGGAACTTGTAGGCATGTGGTGATATTGTACGCAAGATGCATGCAAAGACCATCACCTGTGCGCTATACTGAATTCGCTCTGCAGAAAAGAGTAGTAGCTGCTCCTTCATAAAGTTCACCGTCTCTTTCTTGCCTTCATCAATGCTGGCTTCCAATTTGTCCAGAAGGGAATGTATTGCTTGAGCCAGGTGGCGGTAAGTGCAGCGCTCCTCAGACAGCATCGACAGGTTGTTCAAAATTTCCAACAAGGAACTTACTTTTTGAACTGAGTCTGGTACAACAGCGCTACCAAGGTTCTTGATTGGTGAACCTTGATAGCAGGCAAAGACTTCAAGGTTTGCAAACACGGTCAATGACGCATTCAAACAAGGTTCACGATAGTTGATAATGTTCAAAAACCTGGAGCACTCTTCTTTATGAATCACAGTCCACTTCGGAGACACTGACACTCCTTGCAGGCGAGCCCTTAGTTCTTCGAGGGACGAAAACCGGTCTCGTTCTTGCTCCGCTTCTTATGACGCCAGCGACTCTTCTACAGCACGGGCGAGTTGGGAAGCTTCTTGTCGGCTTCTCTTGTCGTCAGGGGTTTCTCTCGTGCTCTGGTCTTGTACTGATAGGTAGGACGGACAGCCGGGAAGTACCGTTGGGACAGATCCAGGACGCAACCGTGGTACCGGGAGTGCAACTTCAATAACTCTCCCTGTCCTTGGATCCGTGTACGAGGTCGTCTTCTCGATGCATGAAGCGTCGAAATGATCCGCGCACACCTGCACAAACGTTTCAAGAACATCTGAGACGCCATTTCTCAAAAGAAAAAAATGCGCTCCCGTTTGCATGACCGTGTTTACAATCCGTGTAGCTGAAACAAAGTCTACCCACGTTTCGCAAGCATATAAATAAGATCGCTGCGCTAAGCGGTACAAGCAACATGAAAGGAAACACGGGAGCGTGATGTCACCGCACTCCACGAAGCGCTTCCACCGAGAGCTTGCAAGAATGGACGACACCACGGCACTGTTAGTGAACAAAGCGCAGCTGACCATCCTTGCTGCAAACGTGCCTTTCTGGGCGATTCTCATCAACTGCTGGCGTCAGCGCTTCGCGAGGCCCGGCGGCCGCACGCTAAAGTATTTCCCATCATAGGTGATTTCTACCCGAACAAGCAACGACAAGCTAAGAACAAGAGCATCTCAAATTCTTACCTTGTGCACGAAGTCCTTCCTAGGAATGGCGTGTAGCCATTGTTTGAGAGTGTCGGCGTCTTTAGGGAAGGAAAACACTTGTCTCTTCTTTCCTGTTTTGTAGTTGCCGGCGCATTCGGGTACACAACACTTATTCGGCATTGTCGCATCACTCCAGCATCACGCACGGAAACGAAATTGCCGCAAAACAACAACGGAAAGCAACAAACGTGAAATACCGTCAACACCACGCCGCCGAAGTGACCCGCGCCGCCCGCGCTGCGCTCGCTGCCGCTGCGGCTTCCCCGAGAGTCGGCCGGGCGGAACTGACGTCAGATTGCTGGGCGCAGGCCTGAAAAGACTTTCAGGGGGTGACGATGGAACTCACTGCCATTATCATTGATTGATTGAGTTGAGTCAATTGACCTGATTGATTTCTCATAACCTAACATTGAAATTGAAATGTAAGCGTTTATTTTGTTTGTTTTTCGCCTTTTGAAATGCTGTGTTTTTGTTTTGCAATTTACCCCTCTTGTCTGGGCCCATGTTGGCCTGCAGTATGTTGTAAATAAAAAAAAAATAAAAAATATACCTCTCACACGTTTCGTCAATCAGCTCGGTCCTGTGATTGCTGCTGCCACAATATACCCGCACCGTTGTGAATGTCATAAGCTCTTCTAACTTTCAGTTTCACCCTCGTGCGTGTGCCTTGCCTTTGCATATCAAGTATTCTTATTAGCCAACGGCAATCTTGCTTCCGAGCTACGTGCTCTGCCTAGGTAATTATGAATATGACTTCGCACGAACAGCGCTCACTTACAAGAACCGGGTGGCATGATGCCTAAACTGAAGGTCTGTACAACCAAAACCAAGCCGGAGATTGGTTTTAAAATAAAACAAGAAATAAATGGAAATGCTCTCTTAGCAAGCGGTTAACGCTGAGCTACGCCGGTGGTTCCATTTAAACTTTTAAATGCGAAACATTTCTTAGCGAACTTCGGGGACTTTGAGCGTATCGATCTATCTATCTATCTATCTATCAATCTATCTATCTATCTATCTATCCATCTATCTATCTATATATCTATCTATCTAGCCACTTACGACATTTAGCTCTCCTGGCCACTTTGATAATGGTATCGATATCAAACTTGGTGTGACATAACATGACTGTTTGATTGATATGTGGGGTTTAACGTCCCAAAACCACTATATGATTATGAGAGACGCCGTAGTGGAGGGCTCCGGAAATTTAGACCTCCTGGGGTTCTTTAACGTGCACCCAAATCTGAGCACACGGGCCTACAACATTTCCGCCGCCATCGGAAATGCAGCCGCCGCAGCCGGGATTCGAACCCGCGCCCTGCGGGTCAGCAGCCTAACATGACTGTAAAAAGAACATGTTTGACTAGTCATAACATGAAAATCTTGACATGTTTGTCATAGATGTCATGATTTGCACTTTATGGTCCTGCAGTTCTTGCAGTGGTATCATTCACATTGCATGTTGCAAAACTGGTATGGTATGATATCATTGCATGGCAAACACAAGCGACAGACCTTAACAAGAAAATTATGACATGCGTGTCATGTAACAACATGACTACATCCACGCTCATGATGCACTAACAGCCGTTTTGCTAGTGTCACATATACCAAATATGGTATTACGGGACGTGAAATGATGACGAAGGCATGTGGCTGGTGCAAACATGATAATAATGAGATGCGTGCCATGTAACAACATGACTACATGCCACATTCATGATGCGCTGGCAGTCGTTTCGTTAGCTTCGCTTATACCAAATTTGGTATTGCGGGACGTAAATGGATGACAAAGGTACAATACAGATGCAAACATGATAAACATTAGATGCGTGTCATGTAACAACATGCCTACATGCTTAACTCATGATGCGCTCCTGAGTAAAATGTCAAATATGGTATTACGTCACGCCAATGGATGACGAAGGTATGTGACGGTATGGTGCAAACATGATCATCATGAGATGTGTGTGATGTGAGAACATGACTACATGCCACAGTCAAGGCGACAATACATTTTGACGTGAAGCGGTGTGTGTGCTCGTAGGCGTTCATTTCATGGCGTCTACCAGCGTTGCCTCTCCAGGCGCCGTTCCTGATCTACTCTCAGGCGCGCGCCGCGCTGCGTTGCTTTGACGCATGCGCATTTGAGTGAGTCCGGCGTCTCTCCATCAAGAAAAGAGAGAGACGCAGTGGTGCCTGGGTAAGGTGGTGGTGAAAACATATTTATTTATTTATTTCCATGAAATTTTCTGCGGAGAAGCTCCGAAAAGTCGGACATACTTGGCTTGCAGTGGGGGGGGGGGGCCCTTAGTCCAGGGCTCCGCTTGCAGCAGCCGCTCTGCGGGCCCGGTTGATCAAACTCAACTGATCTTCCAGGTTCTCGCTGGCCAGCAGCTCCTCCCATCGCTCCGCTGTTGGATTTTGTACTGGTTGTAAGGCTGTAATGGCCTGACACTCCCACGTGACGTGGTACAGAGTGGCTTTAGCTGAACACCATGGGCAGAGAGGAGAGTATGCCGAGGGGTGCATTTTACTCAGGATGTGCAAATTTGGAAACGTGCCGGTTTGAATCTGCCTCCAGCTGACCGATTCCTCTTTATTTAGTGTTCGGTGTGGTAGCGAATAAGCTTTCCTAAGTCCTCTGTAATGGTTTAGGATGGCCGAATAGTCGCAAGGGACCGGAACGAGTTCCTCAGGGGCGGAGTTGGAAGGTGCTCGGCTCGCATACCCTCGAGCTACCCTATCCGCTGCCTGATTCCCCTCCAGTCCCATGTGGCCCGGAGTCCATATAATACGATGCCAAATTCTGAGTGGATGTGTAATGGAATGCTCGCCAGTGTCTGTAACGCTCATGATGACGCTGAGAGCGGGTTGGCTGATGCGCCCCTGTAGGTAGTTGCGGCAAGCTGCTTGAGAGTCCGTGAGAACCGTCAGCGACCTTCGTTGTCTGTAGCCGAGGGCGAGAGCGAGCGCGATGGCAGTTTGTTCAGCATCGGTGATGTTGCGGCACCGCACGGAAGCGCTGGTACGTTCTGTGAGTGTGTGGTCCACGACTGTGGCTACAGCCTTATTGTTTGCATGGTCGTAGTTGGCGGCGTCAACATAGTACGTAGTGTTTTTGTGTGCATAAGTTCGCTCGAGGGCTTCCACTCTGGCTTCCCTCCGGCCCTGATGTAGTCGGAAATCCATATTGCGGGGGATGGGAGCTACTTTATAAGTGGCACGAAGTTGGTCCGGAATGGGCTTGCGACGAGCTGCGTCGTGAAACTGGCTGATGTAGCCGAGGCGTAGGAGCAGGTCACGGCCTGTAGGTGTTTGCTTGAGCCGTTGCAGTTGTGTGGCGAGTTGCGCTTCACAAAGTTCTTCAAAGGTGTTGTGTAGGCCCAATGCGAGGAGCTTGCTAGAAGGAGTACCCGGTGGTAGCTTGAGTGCCGCTTTGTAGGCCTTGCGGAGCATTGCGTCTACTTGGCCCTGTTCGCTCTTGGTGAGGCGTTGGTAGGGCAAACTATATGTCACCCTACTGACCACGAGGCTACGTATGAGTTTCAGGGTGTCCTCCTCGCGCATGCCATGGCGACGAGTGGCTACCCGAGATATCATTCGGGCCACTTGCAGTGTAGTGGTGCGAAGAAGGGAAAGTGTGTGATTCGCATGGCGGTTCGACTGAACCCACATGCCTAATATTCGAATGGTCGATTTCTCTGGGATTTGGTTGCCAGCAAGGACAACCTGGAGGCGGGAGCCTTGGTTGTTCTGCGTCGATGGTGGGAGCTTGCGTCGATAAATTCGTAGAAGCTCAGATTTTTCTGTTGCACAGGCCAGGCCTCGTGCCTGCGCGTATTGTTCGACGCATGTGGCTGTCTGCTGCAGGTTATATTCTTTTTCTCCAAGGGACCCCCGCGTGGCCCAGACGGTGATATCGTCCGCATACATTGCGTGATGGATGCCATCGATGCGGTGGAGTTCATGTGCCAGGCCAACCATAGCTACATTAAAGAGTAGCGGGGAAATCACTGAGCCCTGCGGGGTGCCCTTGTTCGGAACCTTGATAACATCTGATCGGATGGAGCCGAGACCGACTGTGGCAGTGCGGTCTGTCAAGAAGGCGTGAACATAACTGTAGACGCGCTGCCCACAATGAAGGGCCTCGAGGCCCTCAAGTATGGCCTGGTGGCTCACGTTATCAAATGCGCCCTTAATGTCTAAAGTCAAGATAATGTTTTCTCCTTGCTGGGGGGCGTTATCAATGACTTCTTTTAATTGTAGCAGTACTTCTTGCGTTGAAAGATGTGCCCGGAACCCGTACATTGAGTGCGGGAAAAGGTCATTGTCTTCGAGGTAATCTTGCACGCGATTAGTGATGACGCGCTCGAAGAGTTTACCAAGGCAGGAAGTGAGAGATATTGGTCGGAGGTTTTCGATCTGAAGTTTTTTGCCCGGCTTCGTTATCATTATGACCTCCGCGTGCTTCCATTCAGAAAGAAGCGTGCCACGTTGCCAATGATCATTGAAAAACGCCGTGATTTCTTGTACGGCGTTGTCGTTGAGGTTCCTGATAAGGGAGTACGTGATTCCGTCTGCCCCAGCAGCTGTGTTGCGATTGCTGCTGCGAATGGCTGCGTAAACTGTGTCCACCGTTATTGGTCGGTCGAGAGTGTCATTGGCACGTCCACGATACGCAGCTTGAGATGCGTGTGGGTAGAAATCGCCAAAGCATTTTCGCCGGACTTGATCCAGCAGCTCATCGTCAGTACCCTCAAAGGCGTGTATGAGGCGCATGACTGACTTATTCGTCTCATTTTTTGTGCGAGTGGGGTCCATCAAAGCGCGCAAAATGTGCCACGTGCGGGCCGTGCCCAATGAGCCTCGAAGAGAATCGCTAAACTGGGCCCAATTGAGTCGCGCCAGTTCTGTAGCGTACTGCTCTGTCTGAGTGGTGAGTGTGGCGATCCTTAGCTTGAGGCGTCGGTTATGTTTTTGCGTCCTCCATCTGCGAATGAGGCTCCTTCGGGCTTCCCACATATGTAGCAGATGGCCGTCCACTTTCGGCAGTGCAGGTGTTCTGGTAATGGTGGTGGTCCAACGCTCTCGAATTTCTTTAAGTTGGGTGCACCAGTCGGTGAGGCTTGTGAGGCTGTCGAGTGAATATTCGCTCTCACGACGAAAGGCGTCCCAGTTTGTGATGCGTGCTTCTCCAATAGACCGACGCGCTGCGCTCTCTGTAACTTTTGTGCGGAGAATGAAGTGGTTGCTGCCCAAGGATTCCTGCAGGTTGTCCCAGTTATAGTTTGCACGGCCACGGGCGAAGGTGAGATCGGGGCAAGTGTCCCTGCACACACTGTTGCCGATCCGGGTAGGGAACGCGGGATCCGTAAGCAGTTCAAGCTGAAATTTTTCAGTGGCAGCCGCAAGCTGTTTGCCTTTGACATCCGAATGGTTGTAACCCCAGCGTTCGTCGAGAGCGTTGAAGTCGCCGAGCAGTAAGAGTTCTTTTCCCTGGGCCAATCGGCAGGCACCTTGGACGAGGGCATGGAAATCAGTGGTTTTTTGCTTTGGGGCGCTATATACGTTGACAATGATGATACTTCGCTTTTCTCTTTTCTTTTTTTGCCTGAGAACTAGCTCCACAATCACATGTTCTATGTTGTTGTCTGGGATATTGTCTAAGCTAACTGCGGTTAGCGCTTTGTCAATCAGGATGCCCGCTTTGCCCTTTGTTTGACTATTATAGGACTCATAACCTGAAAATATGGGTGGCGTTCCGGGCTCCTGAAGCGCTATGACATCTGGCCGAGCAAGGTGTGTGTTAATGTACTGTTGGAGGAGGCTCCGCTTTCTGCGGAAGCCGCGGCAGTTCCATTGCCAGACTTCTAAATGTTCGCCAATGAGTGGGGCTGTGCTGCCCATGGTTAATTCGTTGAGTAAAAAGGCGGGGGTATCGGAATCTCAGCTTGCGACGCCGATGTAGGAGTGAGGGTGAGGGCGCTGGGTGTCAATGCGGGAGTAGTGAGGATTTCGGATGCATGTGATTCCAATCCTAGTCTATGGTAACCTTGATCTGTCGTGGCGTGCGAGCTACGAGTGGCCCTCTTCCTGCGTATGTTTTTGCCTGTTTCAACAATTTGCGCCTCGAAGCGTGTCTCGAGAGAGTCGAGGCGTTCTCCGAACTGCGTGAATACGGCACTGAATTGTTGCGATAGCTGCTGCGCGAGCGTTGAGAACATTTCGCGTAACTCTTCGCATGTGACTGTGGTGCCCGACGCAGCAGGAATTGATAGCGCCGTTTTAGGGGTCTTCTGTCTCTTGAAGGAGGTTGGGGGTTTTTTTTCGGGGGAGTCGGGCGACGATCCAAGACGCGCCATTAGGGCATGAAGTTGAGAGCTGTCCTTTGCTTGACGTGCCCTGACGGCCGCCAGCTCCTGTTTGAGTTTTATGTTTTCCGCGAGAAGGTGTTCGTATGCGGTGGAAAGGGTATTGAGTGGAGCGATGGGAGGACCTACATTTGCTGACCAGCTCACCTTATTATCGCCACCGGCTGATGGAGTGGGATTGGGCTTCTCATTATGCTTGCTGGAGGCGTGCTGGGACTGTTGACAGGTGGGTTGCTGCTGCTGCTGCCCCTTGGTTATCTGGTTCTTCGGATGCTGTCGCTGCTGTGGCTGCTGCTGTTGGCCAGGTTCCACAGAAGGTAGGGGCGGGAAGGACTGTGACCTCGAGCGTGAGCGGGAGTGGCTGTTGAGGTCTCGTTTTCCTTGCTGAACCACCTACGTTTGGGAGTGGGTGGGTAACGATGTGGGTTGCGGCCCCTGGCTGGTGCTGCTGGTTGAGGATGTGGCCGTGGGCGCGGGGCCTTCAGTCTCTGAGAGCACTCTTTCGCGCCCGTTAAGTGGGCATCTCCACACAAGTGACATTTGGGAGCACAGGGGTGACCGTCAACGGGGTTGAGGATACCACACTGCCGACACACGAGAGTGTTTGGCGTGGGGCATACGTCTGAGCGGTGCCCCGGTTGTAAGCAGACTTGGCAGGCTTGTCGCGTCGGCTTGTACGGATGGCAGGCCACCTCCCCACTGTAATACAGTACATATCGGGGCAGAAGGGGGCCTTCAAAAGTGATCACGGCAGATTTGGTAGAACCAAGCATTCGTGCACTGTGCACTGTCACTCCCTGCGTGCGCACGCGGAGGTTGGCGGTGAGTTCTTCCGGAGTTGTGCCAGGGTCTATCCCATGAATAACTCCCCGCAAGGTGCCCTCAGGGGCCGCCACATAGGTATTGAATTCGTGGGTCTTCCTCTCAAGCGTGAGGGTGGTGATCCGACGAAGAATTTCGGCCGTCTCAACATGTGGCGTGCTGGCAATGATGATCTTCGACCCGGGGTGAGTACGTATAATGAAATGATCACCAGTACAATGTTGTGAATTGCCCGCCAGTGCTACGGCTCGGGAGATTTGATGCGTAGTGAAGTTCCGAATGGCCAGGCCCTTTTTCGGGCGCATGATGATCTTTATGTCCGTGCGTGGAAGCGGCGGCAGCTTCCGTCGTAGCTGGCGCGGCTTCGTTACGGGTTGTGGTGTTCGCGCCGGTGCGACGCCGGCCGCGTCTGCCTGCGCAGCAGGAGCGCTCGCAGCCGCAGCTGCTCCGGCGTTGACGTGGCTGGGCTGCTTGCAGGACCGGCCGGCTGCATCAATTCCGCTCGAGCTTTGTCGAATTTTTTCTGACGTTGACGCTGGCGACGGGAAATCGCCAGTTTCCAGTTGGCGTCGGTGTCGCTCGCCGGTCCCAGCGATGCAGACGATGTAGGATGGTGCACGGCAACTTCATCTTCGCTTGCCGAGGTGAGCTCGTCGAGGTCGAGAGATTCCATGTTAACATGGGTGTCATTGGGGCCTGATGCAGGTTGAACGCATCCGGTAGTAGTCACGTCAGCAGTTGGCGTAGTGCTAGCGTCCATATTGTTGTGGAAGGGGTCCCGCCGTTAGGCCTAGTCACCCGTACTCACACAGGCGAGCTGGGTCGACGCTTAGGCCAAGCGGCCCAGCGCTCACATGGGTTCTTCTGAAGGCGATAGAAAAAAATGGAGAAGCTCTACAGCCTCGGGAAAGGTGTGCGGTTCCCCGGACAGTTAAAACTTGATGATCCGACACAGTGCCGGCGACGATATCGAAGTAATCCGGTCAACGAGAGCACATGTTCGGCGGAGCGCATGCGACGCGCGTCCGCTCGCTCCGGCGTCCAAGCGCGTATCTGGTGCCTGGGTAACGCATCGGCTCGAAATGGAACATGTCGCATTTCGCGCCGGTTGCCGTCGGGCCCAAGGAGGATTAAAGAAAAATTGCTGGAGTGGAAGCTGCTGCATTGCCTTGCCAGCAGAAGTGAAGCCAGCTTTTGCCTTTGCCAAGATGGCGGAAACATGCTCTTTTCTGATAGTGCCCACTTGAAGATCAAGTGGCTTTGATATGTTATGTAAATGCTTCGTTAGTTCTATATTAAAAAATAGTTGTTCCCGACGAAATAACATACAGAAACGAGTATGGATGACTGAATCTTCAAAAAACTTTGCCTCCCATTAGAGGCTCACTAAGGAAAACTAGTAACTCTAAGACGCACTTGGAGCACTATGTGACCCGAAAAAGTTCCCACAGTAAACTTGGGTGTGCGAGGTTAACGCCCCGCTTTAATGCCCCTGATAAGATTGCCGCTACAGCCGCCATCTTGCCAGAGGAACGGCTTCACTTCTGCGCAGCCATTTCCACTCCAGCAATTTTTTTTAAATCCTCCTTGGTCGTGCCGCGCCGACGGACGCTGGTCGTGCCCGTCGCCTCTGGCGCGAGGCTACGAAGTGCTCGCGTTTGCTAACGTAGCATCGCTGTGCCCAGCGTACATGCGCGTCAACGCTACAATGGAGTATATTGGGCGCTTTATGATGTGCACGCTGCCGTTTTGCTGTCTCCACATATACCAAGTATGGGGTTATGACGTCAATGGATGACGAAAGTAAATGACTGGTGCAAACATGATAATCCTTACACGCGCGTGATGTAATAACATGACAACATACCACGCTCACAGCATGCTCGCAGCCCTTTTGCTAGCTTCGCATATAGTAACTTTGGTATCACGTTAAGTGAATAGATGACGAAGGTAAATGACACATCCAAACATAACAATCATGACTAGGAAGACATGTGCGGCATCATTTACCTCTACCTCGTAACCTCGTGCTGGTTTTAAAGTGACATATCAACATTTCTAAGCCGTGCATCGCATATCATCGATTCCCACTGTACTTGGGATCTGCCAATTTTTGAATCCTTCTTCACAGGATGACGATTCGCTTATCCTATGAGTCCATTCACGAGTCATGGATGTTAAATAAAAAATATCCTGCTTATAATATTCCACTTCTAAAATTTGCTGATTGCCGCAAGGTTGAAAGACCCTGGCTTTCGTAAGCACGCGCACACACGGTCTATGTAAAGCTTTTTAATTTCCACCACGGCGAGCCATTTCATCCCCTGCCTGGTCTTGGTATTGGCTGGTTCTAATAAATCGCGATTGTGTTTACGTACTTTACTTCCCTATGGTTCGATAAGTCGAATCGCGTAGGACCGCAATCACCCTACCCTTTCGTCCTTGCTATACGGCGTAGTATTGAGTCTATTCTGAGCTGATTGATGAAAGTTTTCACAGAGCCAACACCAGGCCGTGAAGCATATTTTAATTCCGCAACTTCTTATAATACACTTAAGGCATTAGTTTGTTCTTTTTGCTCCGATTTTGTGTTCTTGCAAGCGACGAAGGGGACTTATTCATGCATGGTGGTAAAGAACGTGTCGATGAGTCAGTGGAGCTTCAAGCCAATGGCACGACATTAAAGATCGCTCTTTTTTTCTTTTTTTTTGCGGAGCTTAATATTTGTAGGGACTAGACCCGGCGCGGTGGTCTAGTGTTTATGGAACTCGGCTGCTGGCCCGTAGGTCGCGAGATAGAACTCCGGCTGCGGAGGCTGCATTTTCAATGGAGACGGAAATGCTTTAGGCCCGTGTTCTCGAATTCGGATGCAAGATAAGAACACTATAGTGGTCGAAAACTTCCGGTGGCCTCCACTACGGCGTCTCTCATAATCGTATGGGGTATTTAAGACATTAAGCCCCACACATCAATCAACATCAAACATTACTTGCACACACTATCACTGCGCGACATTCACGTGCAGCCCTCTCTTATTCTTACACAAGCATAGCTCGAGAAAACGCTGAAATGTACGATCAAAAAATGGCAGCCTGTCTAACACGCATTATTGTGGTTTTTCTTCTTTCTTTTTTTCTACACGACGTGTGGTATTACGCTCCATATTAGCCTATGTATTCGAAAGAGTAATGATGAATAACTGCTCATAAAAATGCTTGAGCAATACTTAAATTTATATTAATAAAAAAGACAGTAAGGCGTAGGATATTAGCTAGGATGCCCGCCTTCTTTCTATGAATGTGGGAGGAAAATTACATATGAGAATTTTATGACGGCGCGCTGGAAACCCGTGACTTCAAGTGCCCAGACGCTATCAATACTGCGTCAAGACAGGCGCCTCTGATCTCCTTCTTTGAGTCAGAGAAAGTCGATGGCGTTCCTAGCCGTTAGCGCGTCTAAAGGCAAAATAAATAAATTTCCACGCGGCCGTATTTTGGCTGACTGCGATGTTTCCGGCATTCTACGCAGCCCCGAAGAAATGACACGCATTAGCACATCACACGGCGAGGACGCTGCGCCTTTACTATGCTAACGTCTGTTCGCAAATTTTGGCACCGTATCAGAACTAATAGAAAAGTACGGCTCGCTTCAACGCTAAGTTGTGCGTAAGGTTCATCGCAGGTGCCTCAATTCCATCCAAGCATCTTTCTTTGTTTGGTTGTTGCATAGTCTTGAAACTTTGAAGCACTGTGGTCGTTTGTAAAGGGCGAAGTCTCAAGTTGAATCAATTTCAATAATGCCTGGTCACTTTGTTGTTTCGTTTTCAATCTTTTTTTTTCATTTTGCGTAAGACACTGACTGACAAAAAGCGACTTTCATGCATATTCTTTATATTGTTGTCCATGCTTTATTGTTATTTACCTCATAATAATATGTTTACTTCTTTTTTAGTTTATATTCCTTGCTTGCCAGTTCTAGTTCATAAACTTTTTAATTAGCTCTAAACTTGTCGTTTGTCGGACTCCCTAAACACATAAAAAAATTGCCAGATCCCACGAACAGTGGGAATCCATTATATGCGAAGCATGAATGAGGAAGGTTGATATGTCACTTTAAAATTACCACTACGTTACGAGGTGGAGGTTAATTATACCGTACATGACTCCCGTGTCGTGATTATCATGTTTGGATGTGTTGTTTATCATCGTCATCTGTTCATGTCACGTGATGCCGAATCTAGTATATATGGAGCTAGCGAAAGGCCGCGCGCACGCTAAGGACGTGGTATGTTGTCATGTTCTTACATTACACGTGTGTCATGTTTATCATGTTTACACCAGTCATGTGCCTTCGTCATCTATTGACGTCACGTAACACCAAATTTGGTATATGTCGAGTTAGCGAAATGGCCGCAAGTGGATCACGAAGGGCCCAAAATGCTGCAACGTAACGTTGACGCGCGCGCATCCTGGACACAGCGTTAGCGAAACCCGATCACTCTATAGTCCGACGTTAGGCGTGACCAGCACGCCCAGGGTCCATCGGCGCGTTCCGCCGGCAACCGGTGCAAAAGGCGACATGCTGCCTTTCGCGCCGATGCGTTGCACTGCGTCTGCCTCTTTTCGTGACAGAGGGACGCCGGACGCGCTGAGGCGCGCATGCGTCAGAGCAACGCAGCGCGACACGCACCTGCGAGCGGCGCCTAGTGTAGCAACGCCGGCGTGACGCAACGAAAAGAACGCCGCCACACACGCGCGCCGGGTCACGTCGAAGTGTATTAGCGCCTTGACAGGGGCATGTAGTCATGTTCTCGCATGACACGCATCTTATTATTATTATGCTTGTACCATTCAACTACTTTTCGCTATCCATTGACTTCACGTAATACCTAATATGACACATGAGAAGCTAGCGAAACGGCCGCGAGCTCATCATCAGTGTGGCATGTATTCATGTAGTTACATGGCACGCATGTTGTGATTATCGTGTTTGGATGTGCTATTTTCCTATGTCATCCATTCGCGTCACCTAATATCAAATTTGGTACATCTTAAACGGCCGCAAGCGCATCATGAGCGTAGCATGTAGTCATGAATTTATATGACACGCATCTCATGTGTATCATGTTTGCACCAGTCATATACCTCATTCATACCATCACATACCGTAATACCGTAATACCTAATTTCCTGCAGGTCGCGGGATCAAATCCCGGCTGTGGCGGCTGCATTTCCGATGAAGGCGGAATTGTTGTAGGCCCGTGTACTCAGATTTGGGTGCACGTTAAATAACTCCAGATGGTCAAAATTTCCGGAGCCCTCCACTACAGCGTCTCTCATAATCATATAGTGGTTTTGGGATGTTAAACCTCACAAATCAATCAATCAATCAATACCTAATTTGGTATATGTGACGCTAGCGAAGTGCTCACGAGCGCATCATGATTGTATCATGTAGTCATGCGGTTACATGACACGCATTTCTTGATTTTCAGGTTAGGGTCTGTGGCTTTTGTTCGCCATGCAATAATCTCATACCATACCAGTTTTGCAACATGTCATGTGAACGAAACCACCGCAAGAACAGCAAGACCATGAAATATATATCATGACATTATTGACATGTCATGATTTTCATGTTATCACTAGTCAAATACGCTTGTCGTAGAGTCATGGTATGCCATACCAAGTTTGGTATCGATAACATTATCCAAAAGGCAAGGAGAGCTAAAAGTCCTAGGCGAATAGATAGACAGACAGACAGATAGATAGATAGATAGATAGATAGATAGATAGATAGATAGATATATAGATAGATAGATGGATAGATAGATAGATAGATAGATAGATATGCTCAAAGTCACCGAAGTTCGCTAATAAATGATTCGCATTTAAAACTACATGGCGAAGTTTAAGTCAGGATCACGATGTGATTATGATTATTTAATTATGTGATAGACTTCAAAGCGACATTGAACAGCTTGTCCTAGTGACGTGCAGCTTCATATGAGCTGAAAGTTTTGATAGAGTTCTGCGTATAATTGGAATAATGAATCATGTGTTTCAGAAGGCTCCAATCAAAAATTAGGTTATTAGCCTTTCGAACGCTACGAGCGCGCGACGAGAGTGGACGTGCGTCGCATTGGCTCCCGCTCTTTTTGTGAGGACTGGTGAAACCCCTCTTCAAATTTAATAAAGATTGACCCTATGTTTTCGTAACATCATTCTGCACCAGAAGGCACCTCTCTCATCCAGGTAGGCCAATTTTGCGGAATTATATGTCCACTTGTTGACCTGACCTCGTGGGAGCTACGCTCGGCCGACCGGGCGTTGCACCTAACGCCGACTGCGTGTAAACTTCTCCACGACCACAGCCACAGATGGCGGCCACTGCTCTCTGTGGATATGATCCCACGACGTTGGCGTGGAAAGAGATTTCTACCCCAGTGCCCGAAAACTGCGCTCGACCAACGGATATCGTGGATGAGGGACTGTTCGCCGTGGTGGCCCTCCGCAAGCGTCGTCAGCAACCCTAAGTTACGAAGGGCTCGGCTACCAATAAGGCCACGTCCGCGAACATTCCACCCGAGAAGAAGACATCCCGTGTATCGTGGCGGCCTACCGCTATGCCCCGTATTGCAGCAGAAGACTTCACCATCGTGCTGAAGCGTCGTGTCATGGTGGATCTCAAAGCTATTTTCAACCAAGTGACTTGAGCGCCAAGCTCGCCTTGTACTTGAACGCAACCAATAGTGACTCTATCAGTGTGTGACCCATGTAGGAGCAAAATATCATTGTTGTCTCAACCAAAGACATCAACTCTGCAAACCTTCTCTCACAAGAATTCTCGCTCGAAACATTCACAAGACCCCCTGCCAATGATCGGCCTCGCCAAGATCAGTGGGGAAGTGGGCCGTGGCGTCATTACGCTGCACGAGCAGCAGACTTCCGCCTCCTTGAAAACAAAGATCCATAGGCGTGGTGGAAGCATCGCTTTTAGCAGAAAGTTGGCAATACTTCGACGGCTCTTTTTTCCAGGGCCGCCACGTGCCACGTTTCGTGCACTAAACAGCGTCGTGACACCAGTACGCGAATATATTTAAACGCACCATTCCAGCCTGCTACCAGTTTGGGATGGTGGGTCACCGGGTATAGCTGTGTTCCAGACGGACGACGAATGATGTGGTCATTGTGGTCAAGTTGCGGGTGCTTCTGAGAAGGAGATTGCACCGCATGAATGCACGCCATCGTGCCTTGTGTGCGGCGAGGTACACTTCCCCGGATCCCATGCCTGCAAAGCAAGGTTTCGCCGCCTGCAGCAGCCGGGCGGGCATCATGGCAGTCGCGGCTCGTCGAAGCAGTTGTTAACGCCCAAGACATCTGGCGTCGTACCAGACGCACGTCAGCCGGGAGCTACCAACTAAGCCACGGAGAACCCTGCTACTGGAGGGACCCGTCAATAAGCACGACCTCCACTTAAGACACCGTCACAGCAAACGTCATCCAAGACACCTGACCAGGGTGCCCCCGTGCTCCAAGCTTGGGACTTTCCACCTTTGACTGATGCCAGCGCCCGTAAGCAGCCGAACAAAAAAACAGCTTCTCAGGTAGACAACAAAGTGAGGGCTGCCTCTTCCTCCTCTTGCTGTTCCTGGCCCGCCTCCTCCCCAAATTCCTCAAGCTCAAACAAGACCTTGCTGTGCTGCGGGCACAGAACGCGCAGCTTCAAGCCTAAATTGCTGCCTTGGAGACAGGTAGTCCACCAGTCCTCCCCGTGTCACTCCCCACCAATATTACCATTCTTGCTCCAGAGCCGATGGCCATGTGCACCATTCCGTCCATCTCAGAGCCTTCTAACGCTAAAGAACGTTTTCAGGCTATTAAAAGAACTATGACTGCTATAAGGACACAACTCACCACCGTCAGCAAAAGCCTGGAAACTTTTTCCAATATTGTTACCCAACAGGTGACGAGTAACAATAATACTTGGCTCCATGGCGTAAACTCTCTAAACCCAAGGGCTAATCCTCTGAAGGAAGTTAATCGTCCCTTTAAATTTTCACACGCAATCAGCCTCGCTGAAACCTCCGAAGACTCCGAGCTCCTACTTGCACAGGGCGCGGAAGTAGGAGCAGAGTCCCTCCTAGCCTCCACAAGTTCTCCATATAGCGACCAAACTGCTCCACGTCACCACATAGAAAACCTCAGTTATTCGCTTTAACTCAACGGAACTGTAGCGGCTTCAAAGATAGAGCCACACAGGCCCACTTTCATCTCTATCTCGAAACATTTGAGCACCTGAGCACCGTCATTGCCCTTGAAGAGCCCGGCAATGCCGTGCGCCCCTCAGGTTATAACACTTTTCAACGTGACCCATTCATCTGCCTTCTTGTACATAAAACCTTAACTATTCAAGGGGTTGATTGATTGATTGATATGTGGGGTTTAACGTCCCAAAACCACTATATTGTTACGGGAGGGAGACTGACTCAGAGGGGTAGTCACCGGTCACCGATGTCTTTACAGCCGGTTAGGCGAGCAGCGCCAGCCACACAGATTAGCTCGTGCCAGTCTATCTGCTTCGTCTTCTTCAGCTCCATGCACTGGCACGTAGCATGACCCCCGGCGGCGGAGGCACCGTCCCAGTGCTTTAAAGGTCGTTATCTGACGCATTATTGTAGGGCTTGATCCGCGAGACGTGTACGATATCACTGGGCCGCATAGTAGATGATGATGGACAGATGGGGCTGATCTCGTAGGTGACAGGTGTTACTTGACGCAATATACGGTAGGGTCCCGTGTAATGAGACAGAAGTTTTTCGAATAGGCCCAGCCGACGATGAGGGGAGCGGAGTAAAACGAGGGTACCGGGAGCGAAATGTACGTCTCCATGTTCCGCATCATACCGACGGCATTGGTTGGTTTGCGACGCCATCAGCCGAGCGTGAGCGAGCTGACGGGCATGATCGGCTCGCGCAATCGCGTCGCGGGCATACTCGCTGGTGGACGAGGTGTGAGCTGAGATGACTGTGTCCAGTGGTAAAGTCGGGTCTCTTCCGTACAATAAGTGGAACGGCGAAAAGCCCGCTCTGTCGTGACGGGATGAATTATACGCGAAAGCTGCGTAGGGTAAGGCAAGGTCCCAGTCTCGGCGGTCGGGTGACACGTACATAGCGAGCATATTTGTTAAAGTGCGGTTAAATCGTTCCGTGAGGCCGTTTGTTTGAGGGTGGTAAGCGGTTGTCAGTGTGTGCTGCGTGGATCAAGAACGCAGAATGTCGGCGATGACTTGAGATAGAAATGTACGGCCACGGTCTGTGAGAAGCTGTCTCGGGGCACCGTGAATCAATATAACGTCCCGTAACAAGAAGTCAGCGACGTCGGTTGCACAGCTGGTCGGTAGAGCTCGCGTAATAGCGTAGCGTGTAGCGTAGTCTGTCATAACGGCTATCCATTTGTTTCCCAATGTTGATGTGGGAAAAGGATCAAGCAGGTCTAACCCAACACGGTAAAATGGTTCCGCGGGTATGTCAATTGGTTGAAGATGACCAGCGGGTCGCAGCGACGGTGTCTTACGACGTTGGCATAGGTCACATGTGGCGACGTATCGGCGTACCGAACGAGCAAGGCCTGGCCAGAAAAAACGGCGCCGGACGCGCTCGCACGTGCGGGATACGCCGAGGTGTCCAGCCGTGGGAGCGTCGTGAAGTTCGGTGAGAACACAGTGGCGCAAATGCTTAGGCACAACAATGAGAAGGTCGGGCCCGTCTGGTCGGAAACTGCGACGGTATAGCACACCCTTTTGGATGACAAAGTAGCGGACGGAAGCATCATTTGTGGAGGATTCTATACGGCTGATGATGTCAAGCAGCTCTGGATCACGCTTCTGTTCTTCCCCAATATTAAGGAAGTCGGAGGACACTGACAAGATAGAGTTCTCCGTGGGCTCGTCAGTGTCCTCGGGATCGTCGACAGGGTACCGGGATAGGCAATCGGCATCACGGTGTAGGTGGCCAGATTTGTAGACCACCGAATAGGAAAACTCTTGCAGGCGCAAAGCCCAGCGACCAAGGCGGCCTGATGGATCTTTCAGAGAGTTCAGCCAGCAGAGTGCGTGGTGGTCGGTAACTACCGAAAATGGGCGTCCGTATAGATAAGGGCGAAATTTCGCCACCGCCCATACAAGAGCCAAGCACTCACGCTCTGTTATCAAATAGTTACGTTCAGGGGCGGATAAGAGACGGCTGGCATATGCAATAACGCAATCATGGCCATGTTGTTTCTGAGCCAGCACTGCACCAATGCCATGCCCACTTGCATCTGTACGGATTTCCGTAGGGGCAGCAGGGTTGAAGTGTGCCAGAATCGGAGGGGCAGTGAGAAGAGCGACGAGGGTCGAGAACGCAGAAGCCTCTTCGGAGCCCCATGAAAACGGGACTTCTTTCTTGGGGAGCTGCGTAAGCGGCCTCGCTATGTGCGCGAAATTTTTCACGAAGCGTCGGAAGTAGGAGCATAATCCGATAAAGCTGCGTACATCCTTCGCAGATCGTGGTACAGGAAAGTTTTTGACGGCGCTGATTTTTGCCGGGTCTGGTTGTACACCGTTGGCGTCTACTAAATGGCCAAGCACTGTGATTTGATGGCGTCTAAAGTGACACTTGGACGAGTTGAGCTGCAGGCCAGCGCGACGGAAGATTCCCAGGATAGCTGAGAGGCGCTCTATGTGAGTTTCAAAAGTTGGTGAAAAGACAATGACGCCGTCCAAGTAGCACAAACAGGTGGACCATTTGAATCCTCTGAGCAGGGAGTCCATCATTCGTTCGAAGGTGGCTGGAGCGTTACAAAAGCCGAAGGGCATGACCTTGAATTGATATAGGCCATCGGTGGTGATGAATGCCGTTTTTTCACGGTTCATTTCATCTACCTCTATCTGCCAGTAGCCGGAACGAAGGTCAATGGAGGAAAAATAGTGGGACCCGTAGAGGCAATCAAGCGCATCATCTATTCGTGGCAGAGGGTACACGTCTTTTTTGGTAATTTTGTTTAGGTGTCGATAATCCACACAGAAACGCCTTGCACCGTCTTTATTGCGGACTAGCACTACAGGAGAAGCCCAAGGACTGCAAGATGGCTCAATGATGTCCTTGGCGAGCATTTTGTCGACCTCACTTTGGATGATGTGACGCTCGGCTGCCGACACCCGATATGGACGCCTATGAATAGGATGCTCATTACCAGTGTTTATGCGGTGGCTCATACCGGTAGCTTTCCCCAACGGACGGCCGCTGATGTCAAAAACGTCGATGTAGGACAGCAGAACCCGGTGGAGCTCATCAGTCTGCTGCGGCGTTAAGTTGGAAGCGATCATCGAAGTAATAGCGCTGTCGGAGCAAGTGGAAGACTGATGTTGAGCGTGGGGGTCAGAAGGGGCGGCCATCACGAAAACATCTACCGCATTGTCTTCTAAGGTGCAGAGCAACGCCAAAGAGTTCCCTTGTGGCAAAACTTGAGGTGTCAAGCTAAAGTTGACAACTGGGAGGCATGTAGAATTTCCTGCGACGGACAGAATGGTGTGCGGTAATGTAATGCCACGGCTTAAGAGAACATCGGTGATAGGGGTCAGAAAATAGTCACCGTCGGGGACTGGTGGCATTGAGACGAGCTCTATGTAGGTCAGTGTCTGTGGAGGGAGGCGCGCGTGTCCCGTTGTGCAGAGGCGACTCGGCCGTTGTATAAGAGGTTCTGTTGCGGGAAAGTGTTGACGGAACGTACTGGTCGAACAGTCTATGAGGGCAGAATGCGCGGACAGGAAGTCGAGGCCTAAGATTACGTCGTGGGGGCATTTGTCAAGGACAGTGAAGAGAACAACTGTGTGTCGATCCGCAATGCTCACACGAGCGGAGCACATTCCAACGATAGATGCTATTCCACCATCCGCGACCCGGACGAACTGAGTGGTCGCAGGTGTGAGAACCTTCTGGAGCTTGCGGCGAAAATCACTCGTCATCGCGGAAAATTGGGCGCCGGTGTCGACAAGAGCAGTGACATGTACGCCGTCTACTTGTACGTCTATGAGGTTCCGTTTTGTCGGTCTCGTCAAAAGAGGATTTTCGGTCAGTCCAAGCGGTGCAGCGCCACCTCCGGGGGCTGCAACGCTTAGTTTTCCGTCGGAGAACCTCGTGGGAAGGCGGGGGAAGATGGTCGGCGGGGCTGTGGAGAACGAGACTGGCGACGTTGGGGGTGGAGAGCGGGAGTAGCGGTGTTCAGAAGCAGGTTCCTGGGCAAAATGGTCGCGGCTGGTCTCATGGCGATAGGCAGGACGGGCATAGAAGGGACAAGAGGACGGTTGTGCAGGAGGACCCCAGCAACTTCTGCAATGACGAGAAATGTGCCCGATTCTGTGACACGAGAAGCATATCGGCTTGTCATCTTGTGTTCGCCATGCGGACGGATTACGGAACGTTGAGGGAGAGCTGGTCTGGAAGGGACGTGCAGGCGTGTATCGGGGCTGGTAGTCGGTGCGGGGAGGCGGTGAGATAGAGTGAATTTCCAAGCTGGCGATTTCCTGCCGGACGACTGCTTGAATGAGAGGCGACGTAATTGGCGGAGAGGGGTCAGGGTACGTTGGTCCGACCTTAGCTGGAGCAGCCGCTTCAAGCTCCCGCCTGACGATTTGCGTCAAGTTGTCACAGGTGTCTGGTGGATGATATGTGTCGATACACGAGGACGTCGCAGTGGTGTTCGGGAGGCGCTGGAACTGATGGGAGATGCGTCTGCTTTTAGCTTGTTGGAACCGGTGGCATTCTTGAATAATCGCATCAACAGAAGTCACATTGTTGAATACCAACAAGTTGAACGCATTGTCGGCGATACCCTTTAGGATATGGGCAACTTTTTCAGGTTCAGACATATTTTCGTCAGCTTGGCGGCATAGTGAAAGGACAGCCTGAATATAACCAATGTAGGGCTCCGTGGAAGATTGTGCGCGAGTCGACAACTCATTTTTCGCAGCTTCACGACGACCAGAGATGTTGCCAAAAAGCTCACGGATCTTTGCCTTGAAGCTGTCCCAGCTTGTTATGTCATGTTCGTGGTTATCAAACCAAACACGAGGCGTTCCGTCGAGATAAAGGATGACGTTTGCGAGCATAAGGGTGGGATCCCACCTGTAAGTGGCGCTCACGCGTTCGTAGAGGCGTAGCCACTGGTCGACGTCGGAACCCTCGCTGCCCGAGAACACGCCGGGGTCTTTGAGCGTGGGAAGCGTCACGAAAGTTGTTGCGGGCGCTGGGTTGACAGGTCGGGCAGAAGGGGGAACGACCGGAGAGGAGGTAGCCGAGTCTTGAGTGGTCATGTTGTTAGCCGCGAGGGAGCGTCCGCTTCGGAGTTCCGTGGCGAGGACGGGGATCGCACAACTCCACCAAATATGTTACGGGAAGGAGACTGACTCAGAGGGGTAGTCACCGATCACCGATGTATTTACAGCCGGTTAGGCGAGCAGCGCCAGCCACACAGATTAGCTCGTGCCAGTCTATCTGCTTCGTCTTCTTCAGCTCCATGCACTGGCACGTAGCAATATGATTATGAGAGACGCCGTAGTGGAGGGCTCCGGAAATTTAGACCACCTGGGGTTCTTTAACGTGCACCGAAATCTGAGTACGCGGGCCTACAACATTTCCGCCTCCATCGGAAAGGCAGCCGCCGCAGCCGGGATTTGAACCCGCGCCCTGCGGGTCAGCAGCCGAGTACCTTAGCCACTAGACCACCGCGGCGGGGCTATTCAAGGGGTCGACCTCGAAAGTTCAATACTGTACTCGTACACTATGTTTAGGGTTTTTTCCCTGCGCAGAACCGACCCCCAGTGCACATCCTCAATATTTATTGCAAACCTAAACTCAAAAACATCACAATCGCTGACTTCTTCGACAGGGCACTGAAGGTCACTGGGCATGACTCCCTTTTAATAGTGGGTGGCTTCAACGCCCCTAGCAAACTTTAGGGCTATCGCAAGGAATAGGTGCGTGAAAGGTAACTTGCGCAGCTAACTTCCACGCTGGTCATATGAATCTTCAGACAGACCCCGCGCAACCATTTAGTGTAGGTAGCTCTGTCAGCCAGGACACCTTCCCCGACCTAACATTCACGAAAAACATCAGACACGCAGACTGGTTCAATATCGAGGGAACCCTCGAGAGTGACCACTGCATTCTCAACACTACATTTTCTACACGAACCCTACAACGCCCCGTCGCACATGCTCACCTACCAAGCTGGGAAGCTTTCCGGCAGCTCTTATCTGCCTCTCCTATCATGGAGATCGGTTATTGCCAGTGGTTATTGCTTTGTATTTTTCTTGATAGCTTACTGCCACGTTATAGAGAACTAAGCGTTGATTACATATGGAATTCCTTCAAACAACAGGTCTATCAATTAATCAACAAACATATACCGTTGCGGCGCGTTTATAGTAACACTAATGCTCCCTGGTTTACCCGTTATTTGAAACGATTGTCTAAGAAGAAAGCCAGGCTCTATCGTACTGCCAAGAAATCTACTGGGCCGCAACGCTGGTCAGCCTACAAATTAGCAGCCGCATCTTACACCAAGGTCCTTCTAACAGCAAAACGTACCTTTTTTCAGTCAACTCTACCGTTATTGTTAAAGACAAATCCTAAGCGTTTCTGGAGCATAATGAAGCCTAAAAACGACACCACAATAAGCCTGGTTGATAATCGCGGTGTACCAGTTTCTAGCCATCTGTGCGCATCGCTGTTAAATAATAGCTTCGCCAGGTCTTTTTGTAACCCGGTTGTAGATAATTTTCCAGATCTTCAGTGCGTAAATTTTTTCCCAATGGACCCTATAGTTTTCGATCCAACTGGAATTTCTGGCGTCATCAGCAGCCTGAAACTGTCTTCTTCATGTGGCCCTGACGGTATTAATTAAAAATTTCTGAAGAATACTAAAGAGTATATGTCGATTATATTATATTGCCTTTACACTAAAGGTTTCGATGACGGTTACTTGCCTAAAGATTGGAAAACAGGCCGGTTGGTACCCCTTCACAAATCGGGCGACGCACATAACCCCTCGAATTACCGACCCATCTCACTTACTTCAGTTCCATGCAAAATTCTTGAGCACATAATTTTTTCCAATCTTGTTAAGCATTTAGAATCAAATAAGTTCTTGCATTACTCGCAGCACGGTTTCCGGAAATTATTTTCGTGTGAAACACAACTAATCACGTTTACTAACGATCTGCATGTATTTCTTGATTCAGGTTTTGTGACTGACTGTATATTTCTAGATTTTTCAAAAGCATTCGATAAAGTAAATCACCAGCTACTATTACATAAACTCAGCCATTTGAAAATTGATCCACAAGTACTACAGTTTATCCGAATCTTTCTTGCTAACCGCACGCAGTTTGTATCCATTAACGAAACTGACTCTCCCGAGGTGGCGGTACATTCAGGAGTACCTCAGGGTTCTGTGCTGGGGCCTTTACTGTTTCTAATATACATTAACGACCTGCCTTCTAACATTTGTTCTCCAGTTTGTCTTTTTGCTGATGACTGTGTGCTTTACCGTAAAATTACTAACGATACTGATATTGCCTGTCTACAATCCGACCTTAACAACATTATTTCCTGGTGTAACCTCTGGCACATGGATCTTAACGTTTCTAAATGTAAATCAATGAGAATTTCGCGTAACAAACTACCTAGCCCTGATTACTTTCTTAAAGATACCTTACTAGAGTCAGTTGAATCTTACAAATATCTCGGTGTGCACATAACCAATAACCTATCCTGGGCGCGCCAAATTGAATATGTAACATCTAATGCAAACCGCATGCTAGGCTACTTGAAAAGAAATTTCTCGCTGTCCCCGTCTTCCTTAAAAAAGCAGCTATATATAACCTACGTGCGCCCTAGGCTTGAATATGCTTCCTCAGTTTGGGACCCTGGCTATGTAACACTATCTAATAAAATTGAAGCTGCGCAAAACCGCTCCGCGAGGTTCATACTTTCTAACTATCACCGCACTTCCAGTGTTACTAACATGAAATCCAGCCTTGACCTTGCTCCTCTTGCTACTCGCCGGAAACTTGCTCGCCTTTGTGTGCTGCGTGAAGCGTATCACCATAACCCCATACTTAAATCACGTTGGCTCAATCCTCCTTTTTTCCTATCTAAACGCCTCGACCATCATTACAATGTTCATATTCCGCGCCAAATTACCGTAACATACTCCCATTCTTTTTTACCAAAAACATGCCATGATTGGAACAACCTGCCTGCGTCACTAGTCACGATTACTAATCATGAACGCTTTCGGGCGGCACTAGAAAATTTTATGCATTGATGTGCTCAACGCGTTTTCTTTTTCCCTGGTTTTGTTTGCTGCTGTTCGGTTACCGTTCATTTATGTATCGCAAATACGTTGTGCCATGTTGTAATTTTTTTTTCTTTTTTTCTATTTTTTTCTTTTTTTTTTCGCGGTGCTTCCTTGTTTGATTTTGATTTTTTGATTCCTTGTTTGATTAGTCGCGGTGCTTCCTGTTGTCGCGGTGCTTCATTTACACGTTGTTCTCGAGTGTTGTACGCATGTACTGAATGTGATTTGTTTTTCATGTTTCAATTGTATTTTTTTTCTTCTAAACCCACTCCCCTCTATAATGCTGTATGCCCTGAGGGTACAATAAATAAATAAATAAATAAATAAGTGGGATCACTCTGTGCTCGAAACACTAATAAAACACAAAACCAAAATACAACTCACGGATACTCATTCGTATGTAGATAACCATCTCCTCCATTTTGGGGAGGCCCGTTGCAGCCTCACAAATATATATGGCACCGACAAAATCACAACTGCAAACTCCGCATGTGGATACTGGATCTCACCCAGAACGTGACCGAGTACCCAGCCCAGCTCGCCTACTCAAATTGAGTAGATCACTGTAACACTGCCAGCAGGCAAATGTCCAGTCGCAATACATAGAAACTCCTCTGCAGTTTGATTGGTCCCACTTACACGTGAGGCGAAACGCAAAAACAACTGCACCGAGCCTTTCACAACTTCCACGGATCCACAACACAACTAGCCCTCTCACTACGGGACCGATATCTTTGCATTTAGCAGGACACGTGAGGCTCCACGTATCGCTATGCAAGCAGAGAAAACTCGGCCCTGGTTGCTCCTTTCCAGTTACACGATCTTCGTGCCGCTCTAGCCAAAATGAGGAAAGGTACGGCTTCCCGACGAAACGAATTGCCGTTAAAATCCTGGCAAATCTTCTCGATGCAGCGCACCAGTCCCTTCTCGGCAAATAATGCGATCTGGCTCGGAAAAACATCCCTCCCACTTCACTGGAAAACGTCTCTAGTAACCTTTATTCTAAAGCCAGGAAAATTAATCAACACTGAAAATCTCAGACCTATTTCTCTTCTTGTGCGGGTAAGCTAATGGAAACTATGATGAGGGATCGTGTCTCTCCCTTCTAGAAAGAGCTCCACATTTTCGCCGATCCTATGTATTGCTTCAGGCCCAAGAATTCTTTGCACGACATACTCGTACAACTACTCCACGAAGTACTTAATCCCGTAAAACACCCCCACAATCACAAGATCATTCTAGCGCTTGACCTTAAGGAAGCCTTCGATGACGTCAAGAACGAAATCATTCTAGCTCACCTAGGTGCCACCACTGCGGCGAGAACACCTTCAACTACATCCGAAACTCTCTTAATGACAGAGCTGCGTACATTTGTATTCGAAATCAGAAATACGGCTCATATCCCCTGGGCAAGTGAAGCACACCAAAGGGCACTGTGTTGTCGCCTCTGCTGTTCAACTTGGCTATGGTGCAGCTCCCGGCCCACTTGGCTGCTGTCGACGGGGTAAAGCATGTGCTTTATGCCGACGACATCACTCTGTGGGCTACAAAAGGATGCCTGGGTAGCATGGAGGACCGCCTGACAACCGCAACTCATATAGTGAACGAATACGTGACGTATTGCGACCTCCAGTGTTCCCCACAGAAGTCTGAATTCGTGCACCTTCGGCCGTCCGTGAAGTGCACTTTGTCCATTAACCTTTCCCTGCATAGTGTACCTACTAATGAGGCACAGGAGATCTTCCTGTCCTTGGACTCCACATTCACAAACACCGCAGAGTCGAGACAACACTTCACAAGCTGTGTAATTTTAGAGAACAGGTAAGCCACATCGTCCGCCGAGTCTCCAAAAAGCGAGGAAGTCTCGAAAGCAAGGATGCGCTTCGTCTCACACATGCTTTTGTCACTGATCGCATCTAGTATGCGACTCCATACCTGCACTTACGGAAGCACGATGAAGGTTTCTTGGGGGTCATTCTTTGCAAAATTGTCAAGAGAGCCCCAGATCTTTTTATCACTACTTCCAATGCAAAACTTCTTGCTTTGGGAGTGGTAAACGCCTATTAGGAGTTCGCGGGAGGCTCACCTAACAAATAAATACACGCGCCTGGCGCAGACCCCGTCAGGCAGACGACTCTTAGATCGCCTACACATTCGGCATGAATTCCACACAGGGGAGCTGGTACGAGTGCCTGAACATTGGAAATACGCGATTCATGTTATACCCCTCCCCATCAATATGTCACGTGAGTCGCACGCTGGTCGTCGAGAGGCGTAGGATCGTGCTCTCCGGTGCCAATTCGGCTCTAAACAAAACGTATTTTACACGGACACCGCTGGCCCTTACCGTGGAGCTTGGTATACGGCTGCCGTGGTCCACCAACACAGCCAGGTGGATGATCTGTTATTCCGCGCAAGCAATGCTACCCATGCAGAAGAGGTGGCCATAGCTGTGGCTAGATCACACGACAGTTGTAAAATTGTATTATCAGACTCCAAAGGAGCTTGCCGAAATTTTCAACTGGTATGAATCACACCCCTAGCTGCCAAAATTCTCAAATCTTGCCCGCGCGTAGGTTACCCCTTTCCCCATTCAGTAATCTGGACTCCTGGCCATCAGGGCCTCGCAGGCAATGAGGTGGCACACGCTGCTGCCCGCGCACTCGTTTTCTCGGGCCACTGCCTCGCCCACCAATGACCCCTGTGTTCTAGAAGAGAACTTTCCTCTTCTAACTTATAGAGAGATGATTACCCATTACCGGAACTCCCACCGCCGTTTTCCTCCGCCCTGCAAACGACTCAGGAAGGCGGAGGAGAGAATTCTTCACCGGCTATTTACCGATACTTTACTGTAGCCGGCAGTGCTTAAACGCTTTGACTCTTCCTTTTCCAGCCTCTGCCAGTGCTGTGAGGATGTAGCTGACACCTGCCACATGGTATGGGCATGCCAGCTTAATCCTTCTTTACGTCCGAATCCCACTAGAACCACTAGAAGCTGGTCTCCCTGACAACCTCTGTTTTTAAAAAATGTTTACTACTTCTACTACTGCTAATACTATTACTAATGGCCTTCGGCAAAGCTCCTAAAGAAAGAAGGCATTACGTTTGCTTACAAGCCGGCCATTGCAATAAGTCCCCTTCTGCAGTAAACTAAGGAGCGTTCACCGAGATGAACAGAGATATGGCGCCAGGTAGCATATACAGGATCTCTAATCACCGTGATATATGGACGCCACCTGGCAATGATTCCAAGAAACAAAGTGTTTTTAGAATGCAGAAACATGGTTAGGTGGCAGAATGATGTCGATTTACATAAAGTTCCTGAATGTCGGTGGGAAGCGCAGAAAACAACTACGTTTCCGCTCATAGAGTCACGTCGAAGGCGCAGCGTAAGAAGTATTGCCGTCTTTGCAAAGACATATCTATTCATTTTAAAAATATAGAAACACACTACATCTAACTTACGTTTTGATGTGTACCTAAAATTGCGTAATACTTGCTTTTCGCCTGCCGATGGTCACACATATGAATGCAGAAAGCCGATGAAGATGGCTGAACATTGACAAGATGCCTAAAATTTTGCCCGTTGACTGAATATTGTCACTGACAGAAAATTTTGAATTATCGCGTTCAAGCATCGTCCACTGCAAGGCCTGCGAATGACCTGAATGTCACCCTTGTTAAATGCCATTGTGAGGAACATGTCAATCAGTGATTGTTAAAGTACTCTGTGGAAATAGAGGAGTTGTCAAGTGAACCATCGCATGTAATCATGTGGCGCCGATGAAGTTCCTTTCAGAAGTATTCCTAGAAACGCTACCTTCTTTGAAATAGCTCTACAGCACGCGCCTGCCTCACCTAGTTCTGACACCATGTTCACCGTTTAAGCTCGACCCGAACAAAATCACAGCCGGGCTTTTCGGGAAACATGACGCCCGTCTCATTTCACTCTAGTTTGGCCATGATATCCAAGAATAACTCCGCCGTACTATTCAATATTGTGGGGTGCGAACCGTAGCCCACATTCTGTGTTTGATCAGCTCTTCTGGCTGTTACACCACTACCTCAGAATATGCCTTTACTGTTATCAACAACTACGACAAATACTTCTTTCATCAGTGATTATGGGCATTTGTCGTCGGAATCGCCCCCTACCACGAAGCGCAAACATTAGTGCGTCCTCTAATTGGTCTCTAAGTAGGTCACCCTTTTCCCCGCGCACTAATATAGACTCTTTGTCATTAAAGCCTCGCAGGCAACGAGCCGGTGCACACTGCCACTCACGCACCCATTCCATGGGTCACTGCCTCGCCCACCATTGAGCCCTGTAATTTATAAGAGAGCCACGTCTCTCTAGACCTTAAGAGAAATAATTACCAATTATCGGGACTCCCGCCACCGCTTTCCTGCAGCCTGGAAAAGACTCAAGCAGGTGCACGAGAGATATATTCTCCCTCTATTCATCAATACGCTATAGCTACTGGGAGGGCTTGGGCATTTCAACACTACTTTTTTCGGCATCTGCCAATACTGTGCGGAGGTGGCTGACACATGATATGGACATGTCAGCTCGATCTTTGTTTGCCCCCGAACCCCTATTCAACCTGACAGGACTGGGGACGGCCCTGTTCAGCTTACAGGACCTACCTGTTTAACAAACCATGGTCCGGTGTGCCAGAACAGTGGCCGCAACCAGTGGCGTGCCTGACTAGTCACTCCACCTTGTACTGGAAAGAAGCTGACCCACTCTAGGGTCTGATTTTTCTTGCAACTTCTTTTTTTAATGAATTTTTGTCACCATCATCACGTTAAACAATGATATAGCTTCCAAACACGAATAGTATATGAATATATACTTATATGAATATACAATAAACATTCTACCACTTTTGTAAGAATTTGTTTTACTTTCGTGTTAAACAGTTTCCTAGGATTGAGAGATCAACCCTCTTTTATGCATCGGTCTTGTTGATGCCACGGTCACCAAAAGTGAATTTTCGGATTTGGTGAGATATTCAAGGGCTTCACCCTAAACTTGCATTGATGGTAGGAGATGTACTCACACTGATAAAGCCAAATCAGAGTGCTTACATTTCCGTTTGGTTACTATCCATACAAGAAAGGAAAGAGACAAGAATAAATGAACGAAGTTGTGAAAATATTCCAAGACTCGCGAAAACTGTATTGTACATTTTGCAAGTTTAAGACAATGCCGAGAAGCTTTCAAAATCACACACACATTGGTGAGATCTCAGTCACTGCCAACGCGTCTCTTTCTTTTGAGCGCTGACTAAATAAAGTACTCGTCACATATAATGAATTAGCGTAACATATACCAAACTAAATACCGAACTAAATGACTACATGAAATATTGTCACATATACCAAAATTAGCATTACAGTACGCGAATAAATGAAAAATGATTTGACTCGTGCAAACATGATAATCATGAGATGCATGTCGTGTAACAACATGACTACATGCCACACTTATAATGCGCTCGCGGCCGTTTCGATAGCTTCACATATGTCAATATTGGTATTACGTGACACCAATGAATGACGAAGGTATGTGACTGGTGCAAACATGTTAATCATGAGATACGTGTCGTGTAAGAACATGACCACTTGCCACACTCAAGGCGCCAATTCATTTCGATGTGACGCGGTGCGCATGCTCGCCGGCGTTCATTTCGTCACGTCACGCCGGCGTTGTCAAGCCAGGCACCAGTCCTGCCAAATACTCACAGGCGCGCGCTGCGCTGCGTTGCTTTGACGCATGCGCGTTTCAACGCGTCCGGCGTTCCTTCTTCATGAAAAGAGGGAGACGCGGTGTTGTCTGGGTAACGCATCGGCGCGAAATGCAGCATGTCGCATTTCACGCCAATGATAATCCTGACACGCATGTCATGTAAGAACATGACAACATACCACGCTCACAGCGTGCTTGCGGCCGTTTCGCCAGCTCTATGTATCATAATTTTGGTGTCACGTGACGCGAATAGATGAAGAAGATAAACGACACACCCAAACATGATAATTATGAGACGGAAATCATGTATGGTATCACTTACCTCCACCTCGTAACGTTCTGCTGATTTTAAAGTGTCATATAACATTTCTCATTCGTGCTTCGCATAAAATCGATTTCCAGTGTACGTGGGATCTGACAATTATTTTACGGTAGCCTATATCGCCCTAGAAATCTTTAACTTTTTGTTGCATCAGCATACCAACAGAGAAAACTAGTTGGATCTACCTTTCTCTCGTAGAACACCCGTCAAAGGTTAGCTTCAGATGAGCTTCACTTTTACAAGTTCGAGAAGAAGTTACTTGAACCATGTATGGCCTTGCTGAGGCCACAGCTGGAGAGAAAGTTGCTCTAAAGTGAATCTCATCAATACAGAATCACTCAGCAGCAAAACAGTGCTCAGTCTTTAAACGCCGATAGGCGTAACAGAAATTCCGCTATAATTTGAAAAGAACAAATAAAAAACTAAAAACCTGGCTTGAAGTTTTTTTTGCAAAATTCAAACACTGTATATCTCACTATCCAACCCCTTAGGACAAGGCTCACATCTTACGTTCTCTACGTATGTCTATGCAACGAAAGCGTCGCCAATATATATATATATATATATATATATATATATATATATATATATATATATATATATATATATATATATATATATATATATGACGTATCAAGTGATGGTTAGTAGAGGTAGAGAAGGAAGAAGTGCAGAGTAGAATAAACATAAAGTATGAGCCAAGCCACGTCACCCAGTCATCATAGCGTCACACAAGTCGAGAGGATGAAGACCTCCTTGCCCCTTCATCAGTCGCTCATCATCGACGCAGTTCCCCAAAAGACGCCCTGACTGTACATTGACTACTGAATCATCGCCTAGGAGGACAACGACCAGCACCATGACAGAACCATCGGCTGACCTCGACATCCCCAAGTACACCGGATCAGCGGACGACGGACCCGTGCAGGACTGGTTCAACCTGTTCGAACTCCACGCTACCGCTGCATCCTGGTCGGAACGGGAGATAATCATCAACTTCACCGACTACATCTCCGGTGAGGCATTCAAGTTTTACCTGACACACATATTCGAAAACGACGAATCATGGCAAAAGACCAGGGAAGAGATGATTACACGTTTCAAAGAATACGATGAAGACCTGTTCATACCTCATCAGCGGAAGGCTTTTCAACTGACCCATCACCGTTACGCGAAGTCTTCCCGCAGTAAGCCTATTTTCCAAACGAGATCTCAGAGAAAATATACCACCATTGTACCATCATATGACTCTTCCGAAAAAACGTCACGCATTCGAACACCGACTGGTAACGTGCACGTCGCATTAGACAAGGTAAAGCGTCCGTATACCAAAAGAAATCTAGAAAATTTCTCCAAAAAACTGAACCTAAACCTGCCTTTCCCATGTGCAATGAAATCGGCATTTTCAACGTGTTCACTGCACCACAACACTTCAGATTTTACAGAACCACCCAAATGCCTTGATGCATCGTGTCACACACAAGGCCCAAACGGTTTCGAGCGTGTGACAGAATTTACGTGTGACGAGCTGGTGAATCCTCGCAATACCAGCCCCCACCCTGACGTTCGCGACCAGGGTCGTTCGACAGACACTGTCAGCCTAACTACGCTGCAAAAAGAAAAACATACGCCATCAGAACCACCTGAAGCCGTGTCTGTTGTGCTCTCATCGTCAAGTGACAACACACATGTGAGTCAAAGCACTGCAGGAATTTTGAATCCACCAACGCCGGTGCATTGTCAACTGACAGAAGCATTTACAATCAAGGATGACTCACAACCATCCTGGGAGCGTTCTCATCAGCCTGTCACGCTGCTTTCATCGCAGGACAAGCCTAGCAGTACAGTGTCGACTACCGACAATCTACTGATCACATCACCATCTAAAGAAAAACAGACTCATGTTCGTGAAAGAGGCCCATCTGACGAACTTTCACAAGAAGACGAGCAATTTCAACAAAGGCAAATCCACGAACTCCAAGAACTGCAACGGCTACTCGAACAAGAACAACGATCAAGTGAAGCCTCCTCACGAGTGCACTTGTGGCTGAAAGGTCATCAGAGACAACATCAATTAAAGAAGCAAAGACGAAGTCGATGCCTAAGCCATCTTCGCAGAAAGCAACCTCGACAAAATTTCCTGCACCAGTTCTCAAAGCCATGTCTGCAATCCAACAAATTGAGAGAACGCCACAGAAAGTTACGAAAGAGACATGAAGCTACTACGTATACAACGGAGAAAAAAAGACATCGTCCCATCATCCTCGGTTCTCACGCGCGCCGACTTGAAGCAAAGCATCTATTGCCACGACGACGCTGGATCCGATGCCAAATACATCCGTCAAATCAATGCTACACAGATTTCAAGCCTTGTTCGTTCTTCACAAGACCTCAAGTGATGTCATCATCAGAGCAGATGTGCAGGGCGGGGTTATGCTATCCTGGGCGCAACACCCAGCCTCGTCCACCAGAGTTACCCTGTATTTGACCGGACAGCTGCCCTCTGCTGTGAATGTGAAGCTTTTGTGCAAGATAAGAAACTGCTTTATGAAATCGAACTACCGTGCATTTTGACATTCTTCACTTTATGCTTTTTGTTGTTTTGTTGATTGTAACGTGCTCATTCTTTCAGGGGGAGGGGGAATCGTGTGACGTATCAAGTGATGGTTGGTAGAGGTAGAGAAGGAAGAAGTGCAGAGTAGAATAAACATAGAGTATGAGCCAAGCCACGTCACCCAGTCATCATAGCGTCATATATATATATATATATATATATATATATATATATTAAAAAGTCAGCGTCGAGCTACGCTTACCTTTGCTTTCTTTGTCTTTTTGGCATCTTGTTCGCACATCCTCGCGCTCTAGTATACTACATCATAAGAGGTCGCACGACACTCCGTACTTATGGACGCTGTTGGTATTCACAATTTCTCTGATAGGGGTATTCTTAGAGTCAAAAGTGGCTGGGGTCATGGGTGTAGAGGGGTGGGGGTGCGGAATTTTTACTTCAGCCTTTCTTGTGTGCGCGTATACACAAAAGTGTAGCACCTCCTACTACCCTTATATAATCCGCGATACGCTCCAGACGTGTGAGTATTCCTTAAACCTTATCATATTATCGTAAAGTTACAGGCACTTGCCTCCTGAATCGTGCATGGCAATTTCGCTTCACCATACCACCCGTCAGAACTATGCGATGGATCTTTATCACGTAAAAAGTAAACGCTGCAAATCTATAACCGTGTAGTCGGTGAAACTACCGTCTTTACTGCTTCCAGGATAGAGAGTATGTTCGCTCAATTTACCGAGGCCGCACCCCACTGCCCAAGAAGCCTGTCGTGCTGGAACATCTCAAACTTTGACTTTGTTTGCAAGAAAACGTTTCCTACGCCAGTGGTTATGTCGTTGGTGCCGCTTTCAAAATGATGCGCGCTCGGCTTGCAACATCGTAGAGTTCTCGCTAAAGTAAGAAAAGGTCCTCCGCATAACATGGTCCTTTTTCCTGGATACGAAAGAGCGTGTCATCTTCTCTGATTGTGAATGCTGGTTCTTGAAGGAGCAGCCGCTGTCAGGGTGACACCGACACTCAGAAGGCTGAGACGGTGGGCTGCATTTTATAGGCATTACGTGAATCTGCGCTGATTGTCAGACCTCTTCAGAAACATTTATTGTCACAGATGTCAATAAAATTTAAACAGAACATTTTTTTCTTATACATACAAGAACGATGATGACAAAACAGAGCTATCATACATTCTCTTTCATTGCTCCTATTTACTTCAAAATCTGAACATATATATTAATATTGATTCAGCTGCAACGCATATTGCTGCAAAGACAACAGTACTTGAGACAGGAATACAAATGGCCACGTTGACGAACGCACATCTTGCAAGCCCCGCAATAGTGTTCAAGAAGCCTTGCACATCTTGCATTGTGACAAGGCGGAATACTGTTATCCGAAGAGAACAGATTTTTGTTGACGTACTTACCCTTCTAAAAAGGCACAATCGTTCCCAACTTTTTCCGAGTATGGTTCGGTATTTTGTCAATTTATTTTCTCCACCTATACGTCGCTGGAAATGGCATCACATCTTCTGTGGCTATTGTAAATACCTAATTTTCAGGGCATACACAACCATCTAAGTTGTGCAAAATACTGAGGAGCACAAGGTTTTGATCTCACGAATTTTCTTCTTTTTCTCAGGGACGAAATCAACGGATGGACGTGTCTCTTTATTTGCATAAAATATTCACAGATGGATGGAGAAAAGCTTGTATTCATGCAGGCCGTATGGGTATACTCCTCGTTGGGTGGGGCCTTTAGTTCAGGGTGCCGTTGGCTCGCGCCACTTCCCATGGCCGCTGGATTACCTGAGGTCGCTCTTGCGGCTATGAGCTGGTCAGCGAAGTCTCTAGGAGGAATGTGACGGTGAAGGAGTGTGGCGGTGGCCCAGTGGTTATCAACATTCTAAGGTGCAGTGCTATACCGTGGGCTTCACTCCATATTAGTGCCGCATGTGGGATAATATGTGGGGTGGAGGACATACATGATGTAAAGGCAGGAGAATGAACTAGTATGAAGCTGCCGCCGAGCAACAGCGTGCTCTCAGTTGAGGTAATTGTGTAGTGGTGGGAAGTGCATACGGCTTTATGGGTAGTACTGAATTTTGTCAGTGACGTTTATTGCTTCGTTTGATGCATCGATCGCCAGTGTTGGACAGCTCTTGCGATGGCGCCCGGTTTGTAAGCTTTCAAGCTACCGCATTAGCGCATTCATTGCCATAGAGAGGGGCATGTTCAGCTGTCCAAGCGATGCGCACCCTATGTGAAAAAGTGGGGTGTGCAGTTGTCAGGTTACGGTGTGTGTTGGGTGTGACCAATACATGTGCAATATTCCGAAAGGCAGTTTTTGAATCAGTAAACACTGTGATTTGTTCAAAGGTTAAAGTTGAAAGGTTATTGGAGATGGAAAGCTTTTCTTAGTGTTGTGATAATTCTGTTGAATATTCGAGAACATCTTGTTTTATAGAAGTTCCCTGAAAACTTAAACTGAAGACATAGCGGAATAGGTACATCATGCCATGCAAGTCTCTTTAGCACCATTATACTGAATATTGCACTCGCCAGTTTAATCAGGGCTTCATTTATTCGGTCTTGGCTCTAGGCACGTATGGAGAAAAATGCAATTTACCAATTTTTCGGCACTGCACTTGCATTGTGTTCGCACATGCGAAGATTGCGGTGTCACTGGAGTGTAGGTTCTCAAATGGAATATGATGTAGTTGCTGTGCAAGTCACGAATGAATGCTCGAGAAACATCCGGGGCCATTTTGGAACAGTTGTCGCTTATACTTAAGTGATTAGAAAACGGAAAATAAATCATCACAGAAGCGATTGACGTAGACCAGGTAAGAAGAGTTTCCTCGCAATTTGCAGATTTGAAATCACTCACTTCTGTGTCGTGAGAGAGACGAGTGAATCTCATTGATGTGAGGGAACTCCCAGTTATATTTGCGAAAGAGTTCTGCCTAACGTTATTGTTTAAAGCAGTATCTTTTTATATATTTACCTTCTGCACTATTCACCATTTACAGGCTGCATAATTATAAAAATACACAGCAAATCACATTTATCGAAAGGAAATGCTAGCCGTACACACTCATTTTGACCTGTCAAGATTTCCTTGCACTTTAATTTTTTTTCCAGTTTGCCCTACGTCATCAGTGTGCTTTAGAAAAAAACTGTATAGGTGTATTTTCTGAAAAATAATTGAGCGATTTATGATATACAGATAGCATTCAATTTTTTCATTATATTTAGATTATTAATTACCAGAAAATTACATTACAGAAGCCTAACAAAAGCCAGCCAGCGACAATTATCACACAGCGCTGAAACAGCGAAGCTGATACCGCTCCTCAATCACGCAACACCACTACTGCGTTTTCTTGTCATTCCTTCTCCTCCGCTTAGCTTCAACCACTATTGCACGAACATCACGTTTGCCTCTGTGTCAGCAGGAACGGGCCTGCTGGTGCAGAGCCAACTGCGAATCCTTACTCTTTGTTGTAAAGCGTCACTTTCCCGATTCGTGTCGTGCCAACTGATTGGTTCAACCATGTAGCTGCATCCTCGTCACTGTTGGCATAGTGCAGTTTTCTTCTTACTGCAGACCTTCACTCTCATGACAGTGCAACGCCACATGACCAGCGCTACTTCACTGGACAGAGATTCCTCCACTATGACTAGCTACGCTGTTAAAAGCATGTTTCGTTTGTCATGCCGTCAGATTAATATTGTCGTGCTCGCACTTAGTGACGTTGTGTTTTTTTTTCATTGAAATATAAAATAAATGAATGAGTTTTTGTCACCATTGTTTGGTGATGCCTACCCCTTTTCACTTGATAGTCACAAATAAAGAATAGAAAAAAACAAAGTAGCATATATACATATATACAGTCCTTCCGGCATAGGTGAGTGCAAAAGATATGGGCAGAACAAACACGTAGTCGCCCCGCTCACTTCTATTGTCCACTCAGTAGTGGTCACAAATTTTCGTTTCATCGAAGAAGTGTTGCAGCACCTTCATTGCTTCGCCATTTGTTTTAGATGGCCATGGGCCTAGTATTTTACCCAAGGCAAATGCCCGCTCGGGATCTAACGTATGGAGTTCCTGTTCGAGTCACCTTTGGTGTGTGTTGTGTTTCGGACGTATTGTTTTCGCAGCCCCTCAAGGTGCCCACGCAATGAAATATCTGAAGTTCTACAATTAAAGATTATACCGCGGCTGTTACATAACTAAACGGGATTGGGATACTAAAACTGTATGGTATAACGTGAGTGATAGGTCATGATAGTAACACGCCTAACACATACACATACTTGTCACTTACTCAATAATAAACAAAAACACCCACGCTGACTACGAGGGCATTAGCTACATGTGCATGGGAAAAAAATGGAAATATAAAGGTTGAAAATATAAACAAGGACAAAAATAAACAAATAAAGAAAGAAACGGTAAATGAGTGTACTAAACCACCGAAGTGGTGAAAGAGTTTAACCGGCTGATTCTGAAGACTAACCTGCTAGCTTGTTCCTTGTTTCTGGGCCTCAGCTAAGAGATGTAGGTTGTTTCTAGGTTGCTTCTAGGTCATTTCTAAGGTTTTATCCAGATGATCCTGGGTTTTTTATACGTTGATTCTCAGCGCAGAGATGCTACAGTTATACCACGCACATTTCCTGGCACGAAACGGACCAGTCGTCATTGGCGTTGGCCTTGCATACCTTCAAGCTCTTATCAGGGCTGTAGTTGCCTTTCAGATTTCTTAGTGTTATCTCACTGTAGTTACTCAGGTTCTTCGGCTCACCACCGCCACTTCCTAACAATTTTTTTTAGGATTGTTTGTTTGGTTGTAGCCTGGGTACTATAAGACATACCCACTCGAGGAGATGGGCCAAGAAGACATATGGTGTTTTATGAATGATGAGTACGGTATATTGCTTTCCAACAAAAATTTCGTGAAAGAAAGAAAACATTGCAAAACTTAACAGTTGAATTCCTTCCTTCTAGTGGAACTTGTGTGCAGTATGATCTGACTCGTTTCTGTGGCACTTACTCGTTTACGTATATTATAGCTTTCTGATAAGTTAGCAAAAAATTACTGTGAGACATAACTGTTTATTGGGCGAGGTGTTAGCTTCCTACTATTTAGGTTAAAAGGGCTGAGTAGGGGATTCACCCTATATTGGTGGCGTATAACCATTCGTGATGGGGATAAAACTTTGATACAATTTGTGCATAGATTAATTAGCTAAACAGCTTCGCGGTTAATGAATAAATAAGTATATTTATTGTGCTGTCCAAATTACTGGAAAAAACATTTTTGGGTGTCCTGCAGCTTGATGACCTAGCCTCAGGTCTGAATATGTATTTGACTGTGATTCATAATCGTTAATAAAACTTCGAGGGTAATGCCTTTAAGACACCTAATCTCAACAATGGGGTCGGACAAGTTGAATTATTGGCCTTTCTATATTGTGAAATCTTTTGTTCGAACTTGTTCTATAAGAAACCTCCAAGCAGCGGACAGTATATACTGAATCAAAAAAAGGCAGTTCGGTAAGGCATTAGAAACGCTGTTCGGATTGTTTTAGCTCCTGAATATGAGAAGAGCAGAGCATTGTGCCCACGCACTTTGCACATGTTTTTTTTTCACCATTGCGTGCCTATCCGATGGTGGGGTGAGCGTGGACAAACTTGTGTGTGTTAAGCGTGTAACTAATGGTCGGTTGCATGCTGCCTTCTTGGAGAGCTGGGGACGCAACAGCGAACATGCACAGCGCATATTGAATGCGAAGCATTTCTTGGCGTACTTCGGTGACTTTGAGCGTATCTATCTATCTATCTATCTATCCATCTATCTATCTATCTATCTATCTATCTAGCCGCTTACGACTTCCAGCTGTCCTGGCCGTTTTGATAATGGTATCAATACCAAACTTGGTATGACATAACATGGCTGTATATTAGTCGTAACATAAAAATCACGATATGAATGTCATGAATGTCATGCTTTACATTTCTAGGTCCTGCAAGTCTTGCAGCTGTTTCGTTCACATAGCACGTTATGAAACTGGTTTGGTATGACATGACTGTAAACGAACACAAGCGACAGACCCTAAAATGAAAATCTTGCCATGCGTGTCATGTAACAACATGACTACATGTCATACTCATGATGTGCTCGCGGCCATTTCGCTAGCTCCACATGTCCCAAATTTATTATAACGGAACGTGAGTGGATGACGAGGTATGTGACTGGTACAAGTATGGTAATCATGAGATGCGTGTCATGTGAAACATGGCTACATGCTACGCTCATGATGCGCTCGCGGCCGTTTCGCTAGCTTCACAAGTACCAAATTCTGCATTACGTGACGCGAACGGAAGACATAGGCAAATGACACGTCCAAACATGATGATCATAACATGCGTGTCATGCAACAACATGACTACGTCCCACACCGGTGATGCATTCGTGACCGATTCGCTAGCGTTACATATGCCAAATTTGTTATAACATCACATCTGTGGATGACGAAGGCACGTGACTGGCACAAACATGATAATCATAAGATGCGCATAATGTAAGAAAATGAATAAATGCCACATTCAAGGCGCCTATACACTTCGACGTGACCCGGTGCGCATACGCGCCGGCATTCGTTTCATTGCGTCACGCCGGCAATGCCACGCCAAGCGCGATATCCGCCTAGTAGAGTTCAGTGGATCTGCCCACTGACCTCCATTGTGGATCTGCCTGCCATATACTCGCAGGCGGCGCTGCGTTGCTGTGACGCATGCGTGTTTGAGTGCACATGGCGTCCCTCCGTCACGCCAATTATATCACGCCAATTGCCGCCGGGCTGCACCGACGGACGCTGGTCGCGCCAGTGACGTTTCGCTAGCGTGGCGTCGCAGCGCCCACCTTGCGTGCGCGTCTATGTTGCGTCGGATTATATCGGACCCTCCATGACGCACTCGCCGCCGTTTCGCTAGCTCCACATGTACCACATTTGGTACCACAAGAAGTGAATAGGCGACGAAGGTAAATGACACGTGCAAACCTGATAATCATATTATGCATTTCATGTAAAACATGACTACATGCTACGCTCATAGCGTTCTCGCAGCCGTTTCACTAGCTTCATATATACCAAAGTTGGTATCAGGTGACGTGAATAGATGACGAAGGTAAACGACACATCCAAACACAATAATCATTACATGTAAGTCATGTACGGCATAACTTACCTCCATCTCGTAACTTTGTCCTGCTTTTAAACAGACCTATCAATTTTTCTCATTCGTGCTTCGCATATCATCGATTCCCACTGTACGTGGGTTCTGCGATTCTTTTGTTATTACACATTTAGTTGGCCACGTAATCAAGTAGGGGACGTGACATTTAACATCTCTTCAAATGGGTTTGCAAACCTCGCCAACTATCGCTAGTGTCCACCAACTCACTACATTCCCATTGTAGGGTTTATAAAATGAATATGAATAGCACCGGCAGTGAATAATGCTGTCGGCTGGAGAGTAAAGCCCTTTGTCCTGATTTTGAAGTGACCTATCCACCTTCCTCATTCATGCTTCGCATATCATCAATTCCCACTGTACGTGGGTTCTGCAACTTTTTTTTATTATTATACATTTAGAAATAAAGCGACAATATAATTATTTCTTCTTCTTGCGTGCATTAAGTTACGGCAATTTGTTATGTTCGATTAACTGGCCGCTTTATCTTCTTCATGCGTCCTGCCAAATATTTTTAAACTTGGCTATTTGCAGTTTATTTCAATTTGTACCTCTAGAACTACTCGAATAATATTTGCAATTTAAAAGAGTGCATGGCCCATGGTTCTTTATTTTATCCGTGAATATTTTCCCAACCTACGTTCTGTTTTTTTTGCGTTCCAGTAAAACATTTATTGCGAGTTTCCGCCTAATTCTTCTGTTTTCGGTTCTTTGTGATGCAAAATATCGCAATACATTGGCCTCGCTTGAACTCTTCACGACTATTTTTAGCCTTAATGAATGAAAGAGCCTTTCGAACACATAAACAAACTTTAGGAGAACATGTGCACTCAAGCTTCGTTGTCAAAAGTAGAATGGGATAGCGCTATCGGGGCCCATTTTGTTCTTCCGTACCAAGTGTCTCCTAGTGACGAAAGCCGTGCTTCTGGTATCGTGAAACAATAATTTACTTAGAGAAAAAAAAATTGTTTTCGCTGTAAAGTTCTTTTAGTTTCTTCACCTTTTTTGTCTGTGTGAATAACGAAAGCACAGAATGGTGGTCGTTCACTCATTATCACGTGACCCGCATGGCGCTACTTTAACTTCCTCCACTTCGTCCTTGCGAAAGCGCTGCACCAACGCTCCTCAAGAAGGCGATATAGAAGGGGATTTAACGCGTGGCACTTGCCTTTTGGTATCTTCAGGCGGCTGCATAAGGGACCGCTACATTTTTAAAATGTGTTTTTGTCTTCGTTGCAGTTTCAAAGAAGGAATTCCGGGTGATAAGTGTGTCACCAACCTATCATTCTGCTTCTACCTTTTCGACATAGACGCACGATTAAGACAGATTACCGAATTGTGGGTATGGGTCATCGTGATTCAGGAAGAAGAATACAATGGCAACGGTCACAAGCACCGACTAGCGCACCAGCAAACGAGTTGTGGTACGTTTCGTTCGTTATGAGAGCTCTTTTTTTTCTAAGCGCCTGCAAGCTTATAAAGGTCATTGTTCGTTGCAGGTGAACCCTTCCACTTGGTCGCTGCTGTTATAAAAAGCTGACGAGACCGCTACGTTCTTCTGATACGGACGGCGAGGTACAAGGTAAAATTTAGCGTGATCATTCCGTGAGGATGTAAGACTTGACACAGTGCTATTGAAGATCGGCACCAGGAGAACCTTCCAAAGACTACCAATTACAAATATATGTCATTTGGTGCCCTCGCACTAGCAATATTGTGCTGGCTCTCAAGGAACTTGTGATTTGCTGGAACGGTTGAACGGCCAGGTGTACACGTTGTGGAAAGTTTTCAGAGTTATCAAAGACAATGAACGGCAAGCAGCTCACAGCACCACAGTGTCACTCGTCTGACGTAAATTCAACGCAAGACGCAGGATATTTGGAGGAGCTTCACTCTGTTGCAAGCACTATGTGGAATGACTTCTTCCCTGTCCTAGAGAGCTCCATCAAGAAAGATGTGACGCTACATGAAAAGGTGAAAGAAAGTAATGTCACGGATGAGCCAAGCATCACAGTCCCGGATAATCAGGAAAACTCAAACTTGGGAGATGCCTCCTGTGGGGTTTCCATCGTATATAAAAATTTAGGACCATCTCCCACATATACTCTTAGCTCCAGTGCAGCAGGCAGAAGTGATCCGCTTTCAGACTTGGATGGTAGTTCAGCGACTTCCGAAAGCGAACAGATGTCCAGCATTTCAATAGACCACAATGTTCTCGGCTCGCACGAAAAACACGAAAGCGAAAAGTCTGTGCTGAATTCTCCCGGAAGGTTCAAGTGGTCAACACTCGATTCATGTCCCAACTACCAAAGGAAAAGCACCGATTACCACCACGATCGTCCACTACTGTTCCTTCAGGTCCACGTAGCAGCGCTGCAAGCTCTGTTGCCAATCCCATCAGCACCAAAGCGCTGAATCTTTTCCATCGACCTAATGACAACATATTCCAGGAAGCTTCGGGGGAGCGTGTCTCCTGTCAGACCAAAGAACCCAACACATTTCAGCACAGTGCCGATAAATTCCAGAAGTCTGCGGAATGCAGAGGCCCTGAGAGTAGCTTACCAGAGGAAACGTTTCTTCACCTTGACTCGTGCGTCTATTTGGACGCAAGTCAAGGCCCGTTAGAAGGTACTCTGGAGGGAATACGGAATGTTATGCTTTTCCTCGAATCTTTCCCTAGAACGTCGAAGTATTCTAGCAAAGACCCGACGGGAAAAGCTGGCGAAATTCATGAAACGAAGCGAGCTGTGGCAGTTGCGTTGGAGCCGGCGAAAGATATGAAGGTCACTAACACTCAAAAAGCCGACTTGCATGAACACGCTACAGATCATTCACATTCAAATTCAACTCAGCCTCAACGTGTGGTTCCTGTCGAACACCATGCGGAGGCACTGAGGCCGGGCAAAGCAGGAGCGACTGTACCGGCTCCAGCTCCAGTTGCGCATCCTCCACAAGAACCCATAGCCGCCTCCCACCATGACGCCTCCGAAAGCGCTGCGAAGTCGGCGGGACAGCAATCTCTCTGCCAGCGTCTACTGCAATGTCTTAAGTCTGCCGTAGCACCAGGACACAGGAAGCCTATAGTCGCAGTGATGACGATCTTTTTACTGGTGGTAGTGGTGACTGTAACCTGGAACTTCGACTACATCTTTCCGTCACCCTCGTCCGATAGCAAAGACACTGCGGGACCCTTCAAAGGCAGTACGAATGAGACTGAACCTAATGAAGTCACAGGTGTTCCTCTGGGGCCTTTGGGAATATTATTCACTGATGTTTCAATATTAGACATTAATGAGGAGATATGAGCGATTCAAGTGATATTTACTGAAATGTCAAGCTGTATTCATTGTGCTTAATTACGCATTGTTCATGCTTGGAACCACCAAGTATAAAACTCTTAATTACATTTACGTTTTCGAACTTTCTCGCTTTTATTCCTAAATGCTACGTGCCAATATTTCCCTATTCAGCAATGGCTATCGTAAGTTTTGCAATAGATGTCTTTCTTGCAATGTGATACACGTTTCTCTATGCGCTGTGCTTTACTGCCTGTTCCACTAATCATTAAAATTCTGAACCTGTCACCTTCAAAGACAATAGACGTTAGGCGAATCATGTGAATGAATGGCAAATGTGAATGAATGACGAATGTGAGATAATTGTTTTCTTCGGCAAAATGTAATGAAGTAACACTAGATATATGCATAAATCTTGCGCGAACACACGTGCATTGAACAGTCGCGTATAATTTATATAACCAGTTGTTTACTACAGCCGATGACACTGAGCTACACTACGACCTGAAACCTGTGGGAGGCCTGTTTTAAAAAGGTTCATATGTAAGATTTATCAATTAAGATAGCCAGAACCACAACCACAGTTAAGATTTGACCAGCAGTACGCCTGTGTACGGTCTTTTTCCAAACAGGTGTCGAGACCTGCCGTGGTTTTGTGGTAGAACACTTGATCTCAATTCAGAATGCTTGAGTTAGATTCCTTCTGAACCTCCAATTTTTGTTACTCGAATTCATCGAGTGGCCTCTGTCAATTTCACCTTTTTCAGAATGTCTGACATTTATCTTGCAGTAAAGAACTGCGAAAAGAAAGAGGTTTATTTCAAATTAAATTTGAATATTTAAGGTCGAATGGTGGACGACATCGAATCGACGAATGTTTGAATTGGCAGCGCGAGGACGATGAATAACACGCATGAGGAGAAGGGCGCGAGACAACGATAACTAGATGTGTGTTGAAAAAATGGAGGAAGCGATGAAGTTGGTGGTGTTGGCCACCTCGTTTTCTTTCGTGTTAAGCCTTACTTTTCTTCCCCACCCATTTACATACTAAACAATACTATACTACATTGCACTATGCTATTTTATACTATACTATACAAAACAATGCTATGGTTTACCCACTCACAGCCTTGTTTGCCTCCTGCTTCCTATGAATTTCTCTATCCTCTCTGTACTATATTATGCATGGTTAGAGTAAGCACGAACAAGCATTTTCTAGAATGTATGAAAAATTATCCATTATTCATTCCCTATGGATTTATTTTAAGATGTATCGGTGATGCATTTACAGGGTCAGGCCAAATTAATCCAAAAAATCTTTATTTCTATTGTTTGTCGATTCTACTAGCTAAGTACTAGCAAGTTAGCTATTTACTTGTTCTAGATTGGTTATATCTTGTCTCCCCAAACTGTTTAGGTCAAGCCAAAGTTATGCAAGCAATTTCAACGAAGTGTTGAATATTGATTGACTATTTATTTGATATTGATAGGATACTGTGCAGGTAATAATTGCTTATATATTTTGTATTTTAGGCCTTGACTGTGTATTTTCGTCATACTAAGCACACTCTAAGAGGTTCTAGTATTTTATGGCTCTCAATCGATTATCAATTGCAGTAGGATTGACAGACGGGCTAGTTGGTTCAAATTCATAATGGAATAATTGGAAGCGCAAACCAACGGGACAAAAAGAGAAGAGACAAACAAGCGCAGACAAACAAACTGTGCTTCTTTGTCTCTTCTCTTGTTGTCCGGTTGGTTTGCGCTTCCAATTATTCCATTATCAATTATCAATAAGCTATTTATACCTTATCGATTGGCCTTTCCAATGCCGTTATGGCTACTGTAGCAGCTGCTTCGAACATACGCGCTTGCAGTGATACATGCCTGTCAAAGCGACATCTAGTTTTTTTTTTTTAGCGACGTATGGGCTAACGGCCAGCAGTAAAAGCTCAGCCGTTCAACATAGGAGCCATTATATTCACGAGCCCTTCCTGTCATAATGACAAGCGAAGCTAGGCGGGGGCGTGCTTGGTGAACAAATTTTAGCAGTAGAATTGTTTAGTACGACCGCTATTTCATGAAGAGCAAACAAACAAAAACTATCAAAAACATGTGTGTGTTTTTCTCGCCCGCTTCTTCGTCGTATCTTTATTCGGCCTCAGAACACGTACGTAAGTTGTCTAGTGTGGGATGCAACATTACGATTATGACTGAGTTAGCGAGTACATGTTTAGTGAGAAAAAGCGATAGGAAAAAAGGAAACAGAGAACTTAAGGGAAGAAAAGCTGAAAAATACCGAAAAACAGACCCAAAAATGATAAAAATATCAGCAAGGAGAGAGAAGAATCAAATAAAGAGATATAAAATGAAGAGAGAGAGAGAAACAAATGAAACAAAAAGTAAGCAAGAAATGGAGAAAGAAGGGAAATAACAGAAGGTAGAAAGCGCGATAAAAAAAAAACAGATATACTTGTTTATAGGCAGAAATCTGTTATTAGGCCTACATTTGATCTTTCCAGTAAGAGAGAAAAGCCTGTTTAGCTTGTTAACATAATTAGTGTTAATATTTTCATAGTTATGTTAAAAGCTTTTCTGCCCACCAAATCCTTCGACGCACACAAGTAATGATGACACTAGCCACGCAACCACCAGAAACCCACTACGTGCTCGTGTCAATATATATATATATATATATATATATATATATATATATATATATATATATATATATATATATATATATATATATATATAGTTGCAGCAAGGAAAGGAAGTAACGACGCTGGCGCCGGTACACACCTTGGTTTTTTGAATGTTTGTATGTTTGTCGCCGTATCGGCAGGGCTGGTGGACCAGCCGTTATCAAAATAATATATATATATATATATATATATATATATATATATATATATATATATATATATATATATATATATATAAGGAAAAGAAGTGTATACCTAAGAGCTCGTTTTTCCGTGTTTTCCGTGCTCACGGCTGGTTATTTTTTGATCCACTTTTCTTTCTTCTTATTTACATTCCATTGGTTCTAATAACTTCCCCTGTACATTCCTTGGCATTACTGTCTGTTAGATCTCATATATATATATATATATATATATATATATATATATATATATATATATATATGTTATTTATTCACACATATGCAAAGTGCTCGTTTGATGGCACATTTATAAAATAATACGTTCAGCTTAGAGGTGAAGCGAGTGACGCAGTGATGTAGGCAGATTTTTTTTTCAGGTGTGCGGAGAGGGGTTGGGGGGGGGGGGGGGTCCGCTTGTTTCAATTTGAGGCCGGGCAAGCAAATATGGTCATCATATTGGGCTCCCGATGCCCGGCCTAAAAAAATTCCGTATGACACTGCCTGGCTACGCAAGTGAAGTGATGCGAAAATGATTTCTTCACTTAGTGGTCTATACACTTTACAGCACTAAAAAATGCGGCCGAAGGCCCTAACACCCAGCCGTTAACGTTACATAAAGCCAATGATAGACAAGTACTTGTATGAAGGCAGCTGCAACTCCGCCCCAATGTTTTTCGAACTAGGTATTGTTGCGGAAAGGAACGTTTAACAGCAAAAGCACACTGGCGCTGCAGTGGTGACAGAGGCAGCAAGAGGGTATGCAGGCGGTAATAATAGAGGTAATTTAGTCCGATACGGCTATCAATGAATACGGTAAATAAGCAAGAGCAAATCATTTCTCTTTTGATAGCGCAACCACTCAACAATGTCTTTGGAGGAAAAACAATGATCCAGCTGTTCGAGAACTCAACAATTTTCACAAGCTGTGAACAAGCCTAAAGTTGGGGTTGAAAACGCCCCAACCGATGTTAGACTGTAATTGCTCACACTGTAAGCGCATTAAATGTAGCTGGAAATGCCAATCACCTGCAAGCTGATGCATGCCCAGTCTTTTGTCCAACGAGCGAACAGGTTTGCAGAGAGCTGAAGACGTGTTTACGTTGTGTTTGTTCCATCCAGCAGCAAAATCCACAACATTGCGCTCTTTCACGATCAATATACACTAACCTTCATCACGAATAAGTAGAAACGCAAATCTGTGACACACATGTACGATGAGAACATAGCACACAAGCTTGCATGTTCATGTGCTCGCCGGCCACAAACCATATGGATAAGAGTAGTGCGAACGCAAAACTAGTTTTGCCGCAAGAAAACGTCAAGCAGTGGCAGCTCAGGCGTCAGTGCAATGCTTTCAGTGTGTTCTCAAAGTATAATTTATAAAAAGTTGAGTTCAATTTTTATTTAGTGCTAGAAAACATGAACATTGAATAATGATCACTTTGTAAATTACATAGCTTGTTATACTAGAGCCACACTTGTCGTGCGGGCGCAGATGGCACAGATTTGTCCTTCTGCCCTCAAACTACACGTTTTACGGCTGATGAAAGGCGCGTCCTGGTCTTCTGCTTTTTTTGGTTTTTTGCTCTGATCTATATATGTATATATATATATATATTAAAAAAATATATATATATATATATTTATTATATATATATACATATGCATATATATATATATATATATATATATATATATATATATATATATATATATAAGGGGAAGGGGCTCCTTTTGCACGTGTTTTGGCGTTTGGACCGCTTTGATGTGCCAACACTCCATGTTGCTGCTGCGTGTGTTAGGCAATTGTGGTAGCTGTATTCTCAGGCCTTCTGTGTTCAGCCAGCGCTGCTATTTTATTATCTACTGATACTAAAATAAATCACTGTTTTGGTTTAGTGAAGTTTGGCACACACAACAAATAATAACCTGGCCCATGAATGTCTATGTGGGTGGCATACATATTTGTTTGCGGTGTCCTTCAGGAGAGCAACCGTTGCGTGACGAGAGCATTTACAGTGTTTCCTCTTTCTGCTGCTCCCTTACAAACTTAAGACCAACGGGGAAGTGCTCCCCCTTTTCGAACATGTCGGCCATCTTGTTTCCCTTGGTTCTTTCGGGGAATAACAGTTGGGCAAAAAGACTAAAAGCAGCCATTGCTCCCATTTCAGCTGTTTTCGGCTTCGAGTGTACGTACTGCTAGATAAATGAGCTTCATTGAATGGGGCTTGACTACAACTGTTTTAATCCTACGTGACGGCTGTGTGATAGAACTACGTATGTGCTGTTCATAAAATTTGATAGCCAGCGCTTCAACCCAACTGGTGTTTCACGAACATTACGGTCCACTTGAAATTCATTTACGAGACATAGCGCGGCTCTGTGTTAGAATGCTTAATCGACACGCGGAATGGTTGAGTCAATTGCTGCTGGGACCATAGTATTTATTCCGTGCGCTCGTTGGGCCAACGCTGCCGATGTCAGCTTTTAGGGGCGAAGTTACTTTGGGCTGATCTAGTTCGCGATGATCGCACCCCACAAAACACAACCCGTAACTGACTGAATATCTGCACGACGAAAAACGCAAACTCACATGTAAACAACCAACTTTGTGTGTAATCAGCTATGCAACAGCACTATACATAACCGCTTGTGGCATCTGTCTGTCCGTCCGACCACCAATCGATATGTCAGTTCGCCTATCTGTCCAGCTGTTCACCCATATACCTCCTACCATTCGTACATACGTCCGCCTGTCCATCAGTCCGTGCGTACATCCGCCGGTCCGTCCGTCCGTGCGTGGGCTCGTTCATACATCGGTCCTTTATACTAATCGGCGACTTCAACGTAGACATTATGACCTTAGGGCCTATAGCTCCACCATCTCGTTGTCATTCAGTTCGTGGAGATGCACTAATCTTTTTCTTCACACTCTTGCACTAGTATTATCAATGTCTGCTCGTGCCGTTCCTTGGATTATATAAACTCTCAATCACTTTCTGTGCATTGCGCTTAAGTGCAGTTATCTCAATTCGACTTGAAAGCTGTATCGTAGGTGTACATATTTAATGTTTATAAAATTTGATAACAATCACTGCATCTCCAATAGACACTTCACGAAGATTACGGTCTATTTTAAAAGCAGTTGAGAGACCTGCCATGGCTTTGTGGTAAAATACTTGGTCACCACGCAGAATGCTTAAGTTCTATTGCTGCTGTGACCCCGACATTGTTTCTTTACATTCGTCGGGTCTACACACAGCCGATGTCAGCTTCTTCCTAACGCTCACGCTTTGAAATTACCCATGTACGTTTTTACCACTCTTGCGTAGATATGAAGTGTCAATTATATGTGCACATACCCGCATACACCCCCGCAGGTATTTGCTATTGTCTCGCGGAGTGTTTTTGATGGCATACGCGACAGAATTGGGACAATATTCATCTCATGACCAGGGAGTCATATTCGTCGAATCATCTTACCTTCTCATTCTACTTTCTGTTCACCCCAAGGTAAAATGGTGATCACGAGAGCTCCAAAACGTAGGCGGCTGGCTAGATAGAAAGATCTATACGTATACAGACGACAAACATGCATGCAGTACGCAAAGAAACGCTTCGCATTTAATGAATAATCGTGTGATCTTCTGATCCTTGCAGTTGCTGATCTTGGCGCAGACTCACCAAATGTTTCCTTTTCGAACATGCTCTGGCAACGCCCCAGGTTACTTCAATGACCTATCACCAGAGGGCTTCGCTGGGAAGAAACACTCAGGAGTTCAGAACACCACCCTCAATCAAAGGGTGTCCTGAGGGCCGATAAATATGCTGAATGCCACCTCGTTGCCACTCCGACTCAAGCGTCTGTTGCGGTAGTGGCTGCGTGGACTCCCGGAGGCTTAAACACTTCAGGAGCTCTCAGTGAACGACTGATGAATTCACTGATTAGTCTCTTCTGTGCAGCCTTCTCGAAGAATGCGCTGATTATAATGGGCGAGATAATAAGAAAAGTATACTAGTCCGAAGAGCCACAAATCTTTATACCATGTGAAGCCACGTACTTAAGGCTCCGGGCATAAATAAAGAGAAACCTCTGAACTTGAGCGTTTAACCAAGCTCAATGTGTAAATATTAAATGAGCAGTCGAGCACGCTCTGCAGGCACGTGGAATACGATCTATCTTCATTCATTTCGCAACATTGGCGCGAGTCGACGACGTGCAGGAGTCGATAAATGTAACCATCCCATAGCGTCGTTTCGCTCGTGCAATGCGTCTATAAATGCTTCTTAAGCACAACGTGCAGGAAAAGTCGCGTCTTCTACGTAAGCGCACTCATATACATAGGTATGTCCAAAATAATTCGGGGCTTCCATGTAAACATTGTGGGGTTTGTTTGCTACGCTGTGAAAGATTATCGTACATTCAGAGAAAACATTTTTGTGTGGAGAAATGGCGTTTGTTAGGTTAGGTTAGGTTAGGTTAATTTGGTTTTTATGGCGCAAAAGCAGCTAAGGCTATGCTGCGCCAGACACAAGACTTTCATGAATTGACACTGAAAAGATGAAATTTTAAAGCTTATTTAACAGATTACATTCTTTCAGAAAGTTTAGCAAGTCAGGCAGAAGTACTAGATGGTCATCTCCTAGGAACAAAGCGGGGTGCAAAAGTACGTGTTGTTTGTATAGGTTGCTGAAATGTTTTTGTCTCTGTGTTTCAATGGTAGGACATTTGATTAGGATGTGCATAAGTGTTAACACTTCCTGGCATTTTTCACACGTTGGTTGTTCTTCCTTTGCGAGTAAGAAGTTGTGTGTCAAGTGTGTTTGTCCAATGCAAAGTCGGCATAATACAACTTCAATAAACCTTGCTGGTGACAGCAGGTCTTCAATTCCCAGAGTGTGGGTTTCACCAGGTGGAGCTTATTGTTCGTGCAGGTGTCCCACTGCTGTTGCCGTTTTGCTAGTAGAGCCAGGCGAATTGTTCTCTAAATATCTTTAAGGGGAATTTCAACTTTTGTTACTGTTTTATGGGCTGTCTGGGAAGCACACCCAAGAAGCTGCAGTATTGAATAACCTGAGAAGGTTGAAGGGGCTACAAGCCCAACCACTGCCTCTTCTGAATGGTGAGAGAAACACCCTGAAAGATCAGGCAGACGTACTGGGAGAGCATTTGGAACGTATCTCCAGCTCTATGAACTATTCAGTCATTCTAAATATACAAAGACAAAGAAGAACGCAAAGCACTAGATAATAAATGCCATCAAAAAGAACCTTATAATCGTCTTTTTTTATTTCAAAGTTCATAGTTCCCCTTTTTCCTGTCAGATTTTTGCTTCTGGTTCTGACAGAATTGTATATCCAATACCCGCCCCAATGGTCTAGTGGCTCACGTACTCGGCTGCTGACTCGCAAGTTGCGGGATCAAATCCCAGCTGCGGCGGCTGCAATTTCGATTGAGGCGGAAATATTGTAGGCCCGTGGGCTGAAATTTGGGTGCACATTAAAGAGCCCCAGGTGGTCGTAATTTCTGGAGCCCTCTACTACGGCGTCTCTCATAATCATATAGTGGTTTTGGGACGTTAAACCCTACATATCAATCAAAGAACTGTATATGCCATCATTTAGCACCGGCACTCCGACACACAAAGTATGGCTCTTGCAGTTTATAATACCATTCGGGCTGATAGCCACACTTCAGTCACGTGGAAAGAAGCAATAGTACTTCCCATATTAAAGCAGCGCGAATACCTCCCTTGGTAACAAGCTATCGCCCTATTGCACTAACTAGCTGCCTCTGCAAGGTGTATGAAAAATAAATTATAAACAGCCGCCTTTTGTGTCATCTTCATTCTAACAATCTTCTAGAGCAGCATGAGTATGGTTTGGGGGAATGCAGGGCAACAACTGACCACCTTGTGTTTGTAGAGGCCTACATTCGTAATGCATTTGTTCATAAACAATACTTCCTGTCCGTTGTTTCTTGGCATCAAAAAAGCGTACGATACGATGTAGAGCTATGAAGTTCTCCGTGATCTGTTCGCAATGGGTGTTGGCGGGAACATGCTGAAAGTTTTTGAGAGTTACTAAACGAACCGCACGTTCTATGTCAGGATTGGTAGCTTGCTTTCAAGAGCACTAATTAAATAAACTTGGGTAGTATGGGATAGCTTAATTAGCTGTATTCTATTTATTGTAAAATGACTTCTTTTTGATCCTCAATTCTAAAAGACATGTTCTACTCCGTGTGTGTCGATTACGTGCAAGTAGGATCCAGATCTTGTAACCTAACTATCTATGACTGACGCGTGCAAGGTAGCCTACTCATAAAATCAAAAGGACCTGATGATAATGGGTTCAAACATAATGCACAGAAAAGATTCATTGCCCTAATACTAGGAAAGAGGCCTGGTCTAAAATCCAGCTATTGAACTTCATAGGGCGTTGTATACAGAGCAAAACCTTCTAGGTGTTATGCTTGCATCTAACCTACATTTTTATTCCCCACATAAAACATCTTAAGGCTAGTTACCTGTAAACAATGAATATCTTAAAGATCTTGTCACACCTCATGATGTAGGGACAGATAATGCGTGGTAAAGCTTTACAGATACCTTGTTTGATCACGGCAGGACTACGGTGCTGTAGTTTATCAATCAGCTACACAGAGTGCTTCGAAGATGTTGGATTCTATCCATAACTTAGGCATACGTCTCGTCACCGGTGCTTTCAGAAGAAGCACAATTGAAAGCCTATATGTAGAGTCAAATGAGTGGTCACTTGACCGACAACGTTCATACTGTGCTTTTAATTATTTGCTGAACGTACCCTGCTTTCGCATAAGCAGCGATACCTCATCTTCACTACTTTTTCACAACCAGCCCACAGTAAAGCAGCCCTTTTCACTTAGAGGCTGTGCGAAGATATGTTTCTTCCCCTTTTTGAGTGTGGCCTAATGGTTTCATCTGAACCGTTCTTGCCATGGTTGAGAAACATTGTTGACTGCGTGACGTCATTTACGGAAGTGAGTAAGCATGCTCCAGACGCCCATATCCACACGCTTTTCTTTGAGCTGCAGTTTCATGTATTACACGGATGCGTCCAAGTTTCAGAGCGGCGTGTCTCATGGAGCCATCCGTCCATTATTTTGTGAATCAGGTGTTCTACAACCCAATACAAGTATCTCTACAGCGGAGCCATATGCCTTACTTTCTGCTTTCAAACACATCAACAAACTTAAACTGGCTAAGGCGGTTATATACACAGACTCACTGAGCGTGGTTCAAGCCCTGATGTCCTGCCGGAAACTCAAAAACCCAGTAGTCGCGGACTCGTACTCACTGCTATTTTCTGTCTACACCTCTGGCCAACATATAACAGTGTGCTGGGTGCTTGTGCACAGAGCTATCTAAAAAAATCTACTGGCACACCGAATCACAAATTCATTCTATGCAAACGCAAACAAAACAACTATCGCTGTCCCTGCACAAGATCTGAAACCATACCTGTGACAAAAAGAAAAAAAACAGCTATGAACTCACTGGCAACATGACTGGACTCTCAATCTTTCAACAAACTTCACATAGGTAAGCCTCAATTTGGACATTGGCCATGGTTAACCAAGTTAAGATGAAGTGCTGTCCTATTTTGTCACCTCATAATAGGGCACACTTATAGTACGCATTATTATTTACTCACTGGTAAGGAACATCCTCTGTGTTCTAAGTGTGGCAAAAGGCTTACTGTTCAGCGTGTCCTTTTGGAATGTAATGAAACAGAAATTGAAACTATGAGACACTTCTCTTCAGCATATAAACAATGCTTTAACTCGTCTCAGTTCCTAGGCAGAGAACCACAATATAGCTCGAAATCCGTTTTAGCTTTCTTGAGCAATGTTCGCACGCTGAATATTATCTGCCCTGGTAATCACAACACGGCCTCCTCCGAGAGGTTACTATTGCGATGTTATCATTCGTAATGGCACATGTCTCCTGGACCTTGTACTCAAGGTCTTTGTGAGGCTCATGGGTTTCTTCGTAATTCATATATTAAGACATTATTCTCTAGAATTCGACATTCGCTGCTGATAGCATTCGCCTACGTGCATTCACCCCACTACAGCAGCCGACAAAATATTTAAGTCTACCTATGTTACGGCAATTACAGCTTTGATTTTATGGCTTCTATACAGCCACTGCATGGACTATAAATTCATGCAGTAAGATCACAACAGTTTTGGGGATCCTTGGCCAAACCATGGCCGTTGCGCCTATAAAAGCAATGCATCATCACAAACTTGTTTTGACCACAAGGAATTCGGAAAGAGTGATACCTTCAGCTATTACAACGACATTTTTTTAATAGAAGTTTCACATTTATTTAGAGAGCAAATTTTTACATTCGTTATGCCCTTTTCCGTTTTGAGAGTGATATTTAGGAGCAGTGATGTCCTTGTAGAATATTCGAATAGAAGGATATATATATATATATAGTTATATATATTTATATATATATATAGTATATATATATATATATATATATATATATATATATATATATAAGGGAAAGAAGTGTATACCTAAGGGCTCGTTTTTCCGTGTTTTAACACAATATTAATGAGATCTAACAGACAGTAATGCCAAGGAATGTACAGGGGAAGTTATTAAAACCAATAGAATGTAAATAAGAAGAAAGAAAAGTGGATGAAAAAATTATCAACTGTGAGCAGGAATCGAACCTACGACCTTCGAATTACGCGTTCGATGCTCTAACCACTGAGCTATCACAGCGGCCCTCCCTCCATCCACTTTTTTGGGTTTATCTGTGAATTTTAGACGTAAGAGTGACAGTCAGCGCCATCTATAGGCCAAACAACGAATGTGAGAACACTCTGCTGCGCATGTTTGGCGTCACGTAGCACGTGAACTTTTATGAGCGGGCAGCTGAGTAATTGTCCCTCTTTTACAACCTAAACACACCAAGTCTGCCAGTACGAGACCCTCGTTCAATGAAATAAGGGAAAGAAGTGTATACCTAAGGGCTCGTTTTTCCGTGTTTTAACACAATAATAATGAGATCTAACAGACAGTAATGCCAAGGAATGTACAGGGGAAGTTATTAAAACCAATAGAATGTAAATAAGAAGAAAGAAAAGTGGATGAAAAAATTACCAACTGTGAGCAGGAATCGAACCTACGACCTTCGAATTACGCGTTCGATGCTCTAACCACTGAGCTATCACAGCGGCCCTCCCTCCATCCACTTTTTTGGGTTTATCTGTGAATTTTAGACGTAAGAGTGACAGTCAGCGCCATCTATAAGCCAAACAACGAATGTGAGAACACTCTGCTGCGCATGTTTGGCGTTACGTAGCACGTGAACTTTTATGAGCGGGCAGCTGAGTAATTGTCCCTCTTTTACAACCTAAACACACCAAGTCTGCCAGTACGAGACCCTCGTTCAATGAAATAAGGGAAAGAAGTGTATACCTAAGGGCTCGTTTTTCCGTGTTTTAACACAATATTAATGAGATCTAACAGACAGTAATGCCAAGGAATGTACAGGGGAAGTTATTAAAACCAATAGAATGTAAATAAGAAGAAAGAAAAGTGGATGAAAAAATTACCAACTGTGAGCAGGAATCGAACCTACGACCTTCGAATTACGCGTTCGATGCTCTAACCACTGAGCTATCACAGCGGCCCTCCCTCCATCCACTTTTTTGGGTTTATCTGTGAATTTTAGACGTAAGAGTGACAGTCAGCGCCATCTATAAGCCAAACAACGAATGTGAGAACACTCTGCTGCGCATGTTTGGCGTCACGTAGCACGTGAACTTTTATGAGCGGGCAGCTGAGTAATTGTCCCTCTTTTACAACCTAAACACACCAAGTCTGCCAGTACGAGACCCTCGTTCAATGAAATAAGGGAAAGAAGTGTATACCTATATATATATATATATATATATATATATATATATATATATATATATATATATATATATATGAGTCTCTTAAAATGCGTTTTTGTTGCTTTGCCATTCGATTAACGCTGAAACTCAAGTTTGCAGCGAAACTTGCGATCCAGTGCCGAAGGCCTAATTCCCGATAGCATTGATATGAAACAGCCTCCGTGCTAATTTTACGTGAAAAATATGCACAGGGCTGTTGTGAAAATCATTTGCCTGTCATAATGAGAGCATGAGCTAGAATGAGATTTCATTACGTGACTTCAAAAATGAGGGGCTCCGAAACATCTCGGAGGGGAGGGGCATATAGCGACATAACTATATTAGGGACACGCGTTGTCTGAAAATGTGCTCTTTGAACGCTGATGATAAAATGCTGTTATACGACACCCGATACCGGCCCTCTGGCCTAACAAACCCCGCGTTCAGTGAATATAGTCTTCTCACTGCATTCATTTTGAAATACTTCACTAATAAAGGGAGGAATAAATTTTTGTTTTTTATTTAACCATTTACCGCAGGGGTGCCTGCGCAAGTAGGCGTTTGGTGTGTAGCGACACCACGAACCCGAGCTAACGGGGGAGTTTCGACTCCCTCCCACGCCTAGCCGTGCGTGGCTTTGCCGTGTTCGAGGAAAAGGGGATTCTGGGGGTTGAGCTGACGCTGGGTGATTGGACCGTTAAGGCCCCCCGGCAGAGGCAACACACCCCTTTGGCTACGGCTTCACGTAGACGGCCCCCCTGAGCTGACCCACCCAGGGGAATCGGCAGTCGCCTTTTCCTATCTCTCTCTCCCTACATCTTCGTCTTTATCTCTTACTATTTATCTGTCCTGTCTTCTACTCTCTTCCGCTTACTTCCAAACTTCCTGGCGGCTAGGGTTAACCCTGTGCAAATAGCCTACCTTGGTCTAGGCGCATTGGGTTATAGTGGCGTTGTACGGCTGGCGTCTGCAGGTTTCTGCATTTGTAAATTTGTAGCGTCCCCTCGTTGGGCTCCGTGGTGGGTGGCCGCCAACGCTGCTGAATAACAATAAGGAAGACATGCATGGAGCATTCCCACTACTGTCTGATCGTACCGGCTTAAAGCCGGTATGCACAGGTGATCTCACCAGACAAGGATTGGCCACCCTGGTGCAGTATCTGGCCACCCCCTCCCGTAGGCATTCGTCAATTAACTCACGGCCCTCAGTCCCCACCAGCTGCGGAGCAACTGACCACGGCGGCGGTCAGATCTGCAAAGCAGCAGAGGGTGCTAGGAATCTCTGGATACGGACAGGCCACCATTGGAACTTGAACTTAGCAACGTTTAACGTTAGGACGTTATCTAGTGAGGGAAGTCTAGCTGTATTATTCGAGGAGCTAGAAGGCAATAAATGGGATATAATAGGGCTGAGTGAGGTTAGGAGAACAGATGAGGCCTATACTCTGCTACAAAATGGGCACGTCCTTTGCTATCGGGGCTTGGCAGACAGAAGAGAACTGGGAGTAGGGTTCCTAATTCACAGAAACATAGCTGGCAACATAGAGGATTACTATAGCATTAATGAAAGGGTGGTAGGCATTGTAATTAAACTGAATAAAAGATACAAAATGAAGGTAGTACAGGCTTAAGCGCCTACATCCTGCCATGATGACGCTTCAGTTGAAAGCTTCTATGAAGACGTGAAATCGGCAATGAGTAAGGTGAAAACACAGTATACTATAGTAATGGGCGACTTTAATGCAAAGGTAGGGAAGAAGCAGGCTGGAGACCAGGCAGTAGGAGATTATGGCATCGGCACTAGAAACGCCAGAGGAGAGCTACTAGTAGAATTCGCAGAACGCAATAATCTGCGTATTTTGAATACCTTCTACCGAAAACGAGAAAATCGCAAGTGGACATGGAGGAGCCCTAATGGCGTAAATAAGAACGAAATAGACTTTATAATGACTGCACACCCAGGAGTCGTGCAGGATGTGGAAGTGGTTGGCAAGGTAAGATGCAGTGACCATAGAATGGTACGGGCTCGAATCCGCCTAGACTTGAAGAAGGAACGACAGAAACTGATACACAAGAAGCCAATCAATGAGCTAGCACTGAGAGGGAAAGTACAGGAATTCAGAGTGTCACTGCAGAACAGGTACTCTGCTCTTAGCGAGGAAACCAACCTTAGCGTAGATACAATGAATGATAATCTGACGAGTATCATCACGGAGTGTGCAGAGGAAGTTGGAGGCAGGGTAGCTAGACAGGACACCGGCAAGCTTTCCCTAGAAACGAAGAACCTAATTAAGAAGCGTCAAATTATGAAAGTGTCAAGTACAACAGACAAAATAGAACTGGCCGAGCTTTCGAAGTTGATTAATAGACGTAAAGTATGCGATGTAAGATGGTATATCATGGAGAGAATTGAGCGCACTCTGAAAAACGGAGGAAGCGTCAAAACAGTGAAGAGGAAGCTTGGGATAGGCAAAAGGCGGATGTATGCACTAAGGGACAAAGAAGGCAAAATAACTACCAGTATAGATAAGATAGGTAAAATAGCGGAGGAGTTTTACAGAGATCTATACAGTAGCCGAGACAACCACGACTTTAATACTATGAGAACTAGCAGTAACCCAGATGACACCCCACCAGTAATAATAAAAGAAGTCAGAAAAGCTTTGGAGAGCATGCACAGAGGCAAAGCTGCTGGTGAGGATCGGGTAACATCAGATCTGCTGAAAGATGGAGGACAGATTGTGTTAGAAAAACTAGCCACTCTATTTACGAGGTGTCTCCTGACGGGAAAAGTACCAGAGTCTTGGAAGAACGCTAACATCATCTTAATACATAAGAAAGGAGATGACAAGGACTTGAAGAATTACAGGCCGATCAGCTTGCTCTCTGTAGTATACAAGCTATTTACAAAGGTAATTGCTAGCAGAGTAAAGAAAACATTAGAATTCAATCAACCAAAGGAACAAGCAGGATTTAGAACATGCTACTCAACAATTGACCACATTCATACTATCAATCAGGTAATAGAGAAATGCTCAGAGTATAATCAACCACTATACATAGCCTTCATAGATTACGAGAAGGCTTTTGATTCAGTAGAAATATCAGAAGTCATGCAGACACTGCGGAATCAGGGCGCAGATGAAATATATATAAACATTCTGGAAGAAATCTACAGGGGATCAACTGCTACCATAGTGCTTCATAAAGAAAGCAACAGAATACCAATAAAGAAGGGTGTAAGGCAGGGGGACACAATCTCCCCAATGCTATTCACTGCGTGCTTACAGGACGTTTTCAGAAGCCTAGAATGGGAACAGTTAGGGATAAGAGTTAATGGAGAGTACCTCAGTAGCCTGCGCTTCGCCGATGACATTGCATTGCTGAGTAACTCAGGGGACGAATTGCAACTCATGATTACGGAGTTAGACAAGGAGAGCAGAAAGGTGGGTCTTAAAATTAATCTGCAGAAAACGAAAGTAATGTACAACAACCTCGGAAAGGAGCAGCGCTTTGCGATAGGTACTAGAGCACTTGAAGTTGTAAAAGACTATGTCTACTTAGGGCAGGTAATAACCGCAGAGCCTAACCACGAGATTGAAGTAACTAGAAGAATAAGAATGGGGTGGAGCACATTCGGCAGGCACTCTCAAATTATGACAAGTAGATTGCCACTGTCCCTCAAGAGGAAGGTATATAACAGCTGTATCTTGCCGGTACTTAGCTACGGAGCAGAAACCTGGAGACTCACAAAGAGGGTTCAACTTAAATTGAGGACGACGCAGCGAGCAATGGAAAGAAAAATGGTAGGTGTAACCTTAAGAGACAAGAAGAGAGCAGAGTGGATTAGGGGACAAACGGGAGTTAAGGATATCATAGCTGCAATAAAGAAGAGGAAATGGACATGGGCCGGGCATGTAGCACGTAGACAGGATAACCGCTGGTCATTAAGGGTCACCAACTAGATTCCCAGAGAAGGGAAGCGGGGTAGGGGGAGACAGAAGGTTAGGTGGGCAGATGAGATTAAGAAGTTTGCGGGTATAAATTGGCAACAGCAAGCACAGGACCGGGTTAACTGGCGGAACATGGGAGAGGCCTTTGTCCTGCAGTGAACGTAGACAGGCTGATGATGATGATATATATATATATATATATATATATATATATATATATATGCCCCTGCAGTGAGCTCTGTATCCGGCTTACTGTAAATAAAAATACTACTACTACTACTACTACTACTACTAAAATGTTCGCATAACATTCATTCCGACAGTGTGTGAAATCTGAGGGATTGTATATTATTGAAATAAATTTGCTTACTATCAGAACCTCTTTCATCATCTTTAGTGAACACTCTTCTGTGAGACGAACCATGACAGAAAAACAATGCGGCATTTTCAGCGTTTCTTCAGCTAGCTGAAAGTTATATGTGTCTTTAGAGTCTCACAAGTAGGCATAATGAAATGCGTTAAGTTTTATTCGTTTATTTATTCATTGCATCACCCGTTGAAAAGAATTTTATGTCACCTAATAATCACCTTCTCCATCCCAGCAAAGGTCTCTGCTGTGCTGCTGAACCGTCACACCACACGTGTCTTCATAATAGTCGATGCAGCGCTGAGGAACTGAATCCTTCACTTCTCTTCTTGCCCAGAGTAGGCACACTAGAAGAAGGTAAACATGCGATCATCAGTCGTGCAAAAATTGTTCTATCTTAAACGATCATTCATTAAACCTGAAGATGCTTTATTTACCGTTTAACACAGCATAATATTATTTAGTGTAATGTGGTTAGAGGGCACTTAGGAATCCATACAGTCTTTATTACGGCTGCCTGCCTCTGTTACAGCATTGAAAAGTAATAGGCAATAGTGACGATGTGGGCTTGTTGGTGATACATTTGAAAGAATATTATGTAGCGCGAGCCGAAAAAAACGGACACAGGAAGGAATAGACTGAGAGGACAGAGCGCTACCAACAACATGTTTATTTTCGAACTCCAAGCCGATTTTAAGCCATGATCGTCAGGCGAGCAAGCAGATAAGCACATGTATTCAGATAAATGCACGACAATGTCATCTACCTACAAGAAAAAACTACAAATAGGGCAACAAAAAACACCACAGATAAAATCACGTATCACTGCGTACGCAGGAACACCAGTTCCTTGGGTGACAAAGCAATTGAAGGCTTGCTGATGCATACATCTCCAAGAGCATCAATAAGTTCGGCTTCTATGATCAACCGAGTCCTCTCATCCTTATGCCGACCAAAAATGATTGTACTCTGGAACAAAGGCCGGCACCCACACGCGTGAATGTGAAGAGCGAGAAAACCTTCTGACGGCAGTTTATCCGCCTTGTAATTGTGTTCTCTCAATCGCTCATTTACACACCTACTGATTTGGCCGACATATTTTTGCCCACATGTGAATAGAATAAGATAAATTACAAGCGAAATGCACTCCATAAATCAAGACGCACGGCCATAATTCCATATGTTCACCAGCTGTCACATAACCTAAAGAAAGTGGCACTTCGGGACAATATTAGGGTGCAATTTTCAGTACGTGATAAACTTGGGAAATTGTGTGTGCTGATGAATCTGTCACGTGGGGAAAGGGTATTATGCACAAAAAGGCATACACACAAATTTGAGGAGTGCATTTCGTTCGTCATTTATCGTATTCTATTCACATGTGGTAAAAAATATGTCGTCCAAACCAGTGGGTGTGTGAATGAGGGATTGAGAGAACACAATTACAAGGCGGATAAACTGCCACCAGAAGGTTTTCTAGCTCTTCACAGTTATGCATGTGGGTGCCGGCCTTTGTTCCAGATTGATTGATTTGTGGGGTTTAACGTCCCAAAACTACCACATGATTATAAGAGACGCCGTAGTGGAGGGCTCCGGAAATTTAGACCACCTGGGGTTCTTTAACGTGCACCCAAATCTGAGCACACGGGCCTACAACATTTCCGCCTCCATTTTGTTCCAGAGTACAATCATTGTTGGTCGGCATAAGGATCAAATGACTCGGTTGATCATAGACGCCGAACTTATTTTTGCTCTTGGAGATGTATGCATCAGCAAGCCTTCTATTGCTTTGTCACCCAAGGAACTGGTGTTTTTGCGTACGCAGTGATACGTGATTTTACCTATGATGTTTTTTGTTGTCCTATTTATAGTTTTTACTTGTAGGTAGATGATATTGTCGTGCATTTATCTTAATACACGTGCTTATCTGCTTGCTCGCCTGACGATTATGGCTTAAAAGCGGCTTGGAGGTCGAAAATAAACATGTTGTTGCTAGTAGCGCTCTGTCCTCTCAGTCTATTCCTTCCTGTGTCTGTTTTTTTCGCCTCACGCTACATAAATTTTTTTCAAATAGACAAGCACCACTCGCAGGCCACGCGTGAGGTAACTGAGGCCTATCACATAAGTTCCATGGACGGTACATGAGTAAGCTCTTCATCAGTCGCGCTATTGCAAAAAGATATTTCCTGTTTGGATGATTCTATAGCTTCGTACCTGTTTGCAACTCAATCAATAAGTTACAAGAGTTTTGTTGACATTGTACCGCAGTGGTTGTTAACTGCACCCATATACGCAAGCCCATTCTGTTTCTATCATATATATGTTCACCACTCAGCTAATAAATAATGGTGTGAAGTTAGCGCTCTTTCTGTCGTTGTTTATTGCTTCCATAGCTACGCCATATCTACGTCTAAATTGCTCTGTTCGTATATTCAGCTCTGACATCCCCCTGGATACACTTTTTCTTGACTGCATGCGCAATCTACGTCTCACTGTGCTTCAAGTACCGAAATACCGACCTCTCAGTGGGTGTAAGCTTGAGTCCTTTCAGCTAGATTTCCTTGAGAGACCATTTTGCCACGTGTTTCTGACGCCACTCTTCGAAGACGCGAAGTAGAAGCTATAGGTGGTAGTTCCAGCGTGGCTTTGGCTACCTTTCTTATGTCAACAATCAGTTTCAGGAGCTTGTTTGGCAAGCTTTTTATGCTCGCGCCTTGTCTGGCGGCGGTGATGACGTGTGCATTTTCCGGTGATTTCAAAAATGTTCACTAAATGACGCGCCACCACTCAAGGCATTGGCTCTATGGTGACTCCAACAATGCTCACCAGGTCGCATGCCGTCGGTGAAAGAGTCGGCTTTCCGGTGATTTGAAGAATGCTCATGAGGTGGCGCGCCGCCGCTCAAAGCAGCGCATACCACTCTCGGCACGTACTCTAATAAAGTTGTTTCCATACATCCCTATCTCTTCCCCAGGAGATCACGCAATGAACCCTCTTTGTTACCGCTCGGCAGCATGTACTTCAGAGAAGCCAAGGGAGCAGCACAGCGGGCTCTTAACGCCGACGCGGGGTCTTGCCGTCAAGACCCCGTGATATATAACAACGTTTCCACGTCCATATATGATGATATAAATGTTTACGGCTGATTTCTGGGTTACCCGATCAACTCCGAGCAAGCTACTCGAACACCATTCAATATATTGATGCTCTTGTGCTTAGATATAGGCGCACGTTGAAGGACCCGAGGTGGTCGAAATCACTGCAGCACTCCACTACAGCGTCCCTCATAATCATAGGGTCGCTTTGGAACAATAAACCCCAACATTTATTATTAAAAACATCAATCACTTTGTAAATTTTACCGTAAGTGTTTTATTTTCACTTCCATGGTTTTTTAAGTGAGGTACAGAATGACGTGCGAAGTACGAGTGCTTCAAATTTCAGCATTAACCGCCAGATTTTCGTCTTTCCGGAAATCAGCAGCGATATTTTTTTAGAAACCTGGCGTCTTATAACACGAAGAAATGACGCGTATATCGAATATCGGAAAAGTGTTCTTTTCAATAGAAGCGTTATGTGACATGTTGAAACTATTTCTTTCCACTTCCTCCCTCCCCAGCTGCCACTTTTTCCACTGTGTCGACCTACGTGGCGACAGAACTCCGTGACATCATCCCACTAGCTCAGGTGAGTTTTTTACCCCTGCTCTGCTATGAGTTCTCGACAGGAGGATGCGTAGCAGTGCAAACAGCTGCCGCATCCAAACCACGATCATTTGTTCAATCGCATTGTGTCAATGGCGCCCTCAAATTGGTCGGTTCTATTGTTTCAAAGGGTTTCGTATGACCGGGAAGCCTACGTTTTCTGTGTACAACGCTTTTGAAATGAATGCTATAAAATCTGAATTCAAATATTAAATTCAAGGCAAAGGAATACGATGGTCCGCCGCTGTAGGTACGCGGAGAAAGCCTGCTGCATCGAGTGGCTGACGCCATGGTAAGCCGACTCAAGCTTGCCAGCGGCTCATCAAAACACAAACCTTACTGCACCTTTGAGGTTTTGGAACAGCGGCTTCGCAGTTACGTCACGTAAAATATTTGAACACATGTTTCGCTAATTTGCAACGCATCGTGCTTTTAGGGTGCATTGGGCATGTTGTGCGAGAAAGCACTAGTTAAAAGTTACAATCAGGTCATATTTTTTGTACGAAGAGTCATAGAGAATGTCCTTAGGTTCAGTCAAAAGAATTTGAAAGACTACGTGTAGCTTCGACTACTGGTGCACGGCTGGAAGCAACAACGCAAACGGGGTTAGGCCAAGCTAACTTTGAGCAGTGATGTCAAGTTTCTGCCAGTAGTGCAGTATATGGCAAGACTTGAGTGTTCTTCTCCGGTTGCGATCGGTTTCTTGAACTACGCACGAGTCCCGTGGTGCTGGGGGAAACATGACTAGTCAATATTTTTTTTGGTGGAAACATCTCACGTGCCAAGTTGTATGATGCTACTTGATTTAAGCCACGTGACTTGTTTTTGGACGACGTCACGTTGTTGTAGTGAGGTCACAAATCGTTACGTGATGTCACGTAATTTGGACACAACAAAAATGACGTGACGGTCGGATTGAATGCCCGAGTCAAAGCCGATCGCTTGTGGCACCACTCCTCTTACCAGAGGCTGCCATTTATGGGTATGTACCACACGTGGCCTGTGTAAAGAATTTTATTCCGTACGCAACAATACATTGATGTTATTTTTGCCATGAGCTGGGATTCGTGCTTATCATACAGTGAAAACCCTCTTGTGCTATATGCCAAGGAAGTGACTACGAGAGCACCAAGAAATAGGCGCAATCCTTTGATGGGCTAGTTGGCGTATTTCTTGACATATACAAAGTATTTTCCGTCCTAAGAAACGAGGATCACAGAAGACACAAAAGTCGATTGGCGGGTGATGCAACTCTGATCATGCACCCAGAAAATATTGGTCTCTGGTGGCTGCGTCGGCTTCATGAGGGACCTATACTTGCCAGTCTGTATCTCTGCTAAGCAGCGTAGTCTCCCTCGAAAAAAATTTTGTTAATAGTAGGTTAAGAAGACTACTATTGGGAAAATGAGGGCCATCTTGTAAAGTGAAATGAAACAATGCTCCTGCTGCCACGCAACCTTCACAGCATGTTCATAAATGGGCGGTGATCATGTGCAAGACTATCAGGAGTTAGAAGCCATTCCTTCGGAGATATATCAGTGTGAAGTAAAAAGGTGACATAGGATTCCTCCGCAAAAGACAGTCGTACTATACTACATAACGCCAAAACTTGCATCGCGACCGTATGCACAAGATTCTGGACGGTTTTATAATATCTTTTGTGTTGGTGGGCGGAAAGGAAGGTGCAGCAGTTATTATGAAGATTGTGGTTTCTGCTGACGTCTTTCTTCAAATGCCAAATATTGGGCGGAATATATATTGCCTATCTACTACCTGAAAAGAAAGTACATCCATTCTGCGTTCGATAGAGTACACATTGAAAACACAAAAGAAGGAAGTAGAGCAAACGCTGGTCTAACTGCTAAAAATTTATTTGAAATATTGTATTTTATATATGTGCAAACTCGCCCACCACTCAGTTCTAATAAAGCAGCCTTTTGAAAAAAAGTATCAGCTCAGTTTTTATCACAAAACACAAGATAAATATACGCAATAAACTTCACAATAATCACCAGTTTAATGGCTGATCCCTTATATAATGGGTACGAGTCAAACATATAGGAACAAGCAAGCAAGCAAGCAAAATTCACGTTTATTTTGGCTGCGGTAAAAGAAGTGCGGATTTGTGCTAATTATGTCCGTATCATACATATGAGTGAGCAAAATTTTTGTCATTATTATAGAACTAATTCTTGTTGGTTATGGTATTTCTAGCGCGTTGTGCAGAAGAAAGCGGATCAATGGTGTGCCGTGTTGAGGCATAATTTAACAGTTCCCTTATTGCATCTAACCGTGAACATCTACGCAGGATAGCCACACTTACACACTTGTCCGCGTGATCCCGCTTTGGTAGGCAGCCCTGCCCAAATCCCTAACAACTGGCTTGCAGTTTGGAGGATGGGTTTCCGAATAACTCAATAACGCTAAATACCGGCATGCATTGGAAAGACTTTCCATAATTTTACAAGGCCTCCACGCAGGTAATGTAAAAAAAAATTGCCAGCGACTCTTGTTTGTGGCTGAGGATATTATGAAGCATTTAAAAAAAAACATGCCACTACAACCCAAATCTTGCACACATCTATGTTGCGAATTCTCGGAGGCAGTGCTTCACATATATATATGCATTGGGCAGCACAGCGTAGATGATAGCGTATATGGCGCGTATCGCCACTGAAACACATACAATGTCACCTATGACATATACCAATTCCCGTTTATTCCGTCTCTGGATAAGTAATTTCGAAAAGTAATCGTGACCCTACCACGGTGTTTTAGTGGTTAAGGTACTCGGCTGCTGAACCGCAGGTTGCGCAATCAAATTCCGGCTGCAGTGGCTGCATTTTCGATGAAGGCGGAAATGTTGTAGGCCCGTGCGCTCAGATTTGGGTGCAGGTGAAAGAACTCAGGTGGTAGAAATTTCCGGGGCCCTCCACTACAGCGTCTCTCATATTTATATAGGATTATTTGGGCGTTAAACCCCACAGATGAATCAATCAAAAGTAATTGTGTATCAGAATTGCTAAGGCCACCACATATTTCAATTCTTGCATGATTCTGCAGAGAGATAAACTTCCTATGAATAATGGAGTCGCTGTTGGTCTCGTGGCAAACATCTACGCCTACTATGTAACCTACTTCGCGACTGCTTTTAGATGCGAGAAATTTTGTGGTCAAGTTCAATTCGGTGTGCGGGTCGCCACCCTTACTGCGCATGTGAGTCTCCTCCCCTCTTTCTGCTCGCCTCGAAATGCCGATGCAGACAGCCTCTACTGAATAGTTTCTTGATTGAAAAAAAAACTGCTCTCGCTGCACAACCGTTCGCAGGCAAACCTTTATCTATCGGCACTACATCTCGATATCCAAGTTAGTGTTGGTGGGAAATTTCTCCCGTGTGTTGTCGAATAACAAAACTACGCTGCGCCCTCATTAAATCAAAGTGAACTGGAGGTCTCTATTTCAAATTTAGGTCTGCCGTCTCTCTTTGCCCACTAGCAGCGATTAGCAATTACCAAAAAAAAACACCGGTTCATTACTGCGGGCTTTGAGCCTCCCCAGCCTTTGCTCCTGCGCAATGGCGGGATGAGAGCCTGCGTCAACGCCGCCGCCAGTGTAAAAGTTAGTGCCCACTGCTTCACATAAACGTATGGTTCTTTGTAGCGGAACCATAGCGTTAAAGCGTTAAAGAGCTCGTGTCGCAGAAAAACCCGCTGCTGGCGTCGGCCCCGTTGATTGTGAGCGAAAAATAAATTGTCTGTGTATCTGTTACTGAAAAATCAGGTTACCGATTTGCCGCGGGAGGCTGCTACTTGTCCAGGCGGGCACACGCGATCACACTGAAAAAGCCGCACAATCGAAGAAAAAAAATGTGCTCAAGGTCACGAGGTGCGCTAGTTTCTTGGCCCTGCCACTTATGCCTGCTTAGCTTCCAGCGCTTTCGTCGGGACGACAGAAGAGCATATGCGATTGCAGCATGCGACAAGCCTTTGTAACTCCACTCGCACTGGAAGGATTCCTGAATTTTTTGCGGCGTTGAATTCGTGAGTAAATAAGCTTTCTAGTGAATTCACTTGATGGTTACTTGAAACAGTCTTTCAGGGCCCTTTATTAAATTTTGTTCGACAGGTGTCATGACGCAAACGAGCCCATTCGGCGATAACAATGCACGCTGGTCCAATCTACTCTGTGCGTGTTTGTGTGCGTGCGTGTGCATGTAACAAAACATATCAATAAGAATGCACTTAGCGGTTGAAGGATGCACTGTGGGCCGGATTTCGCTATCGCGTTCAACTCTTAAAGGCGAAGCTTAGGTGTCCCCCAACTTTTGCTCGAGCGACAGCAGCACTGTCTTATAAAAATTGGGCGCAACCATGGTAATTACTCTAGCAGTTTCGTGCTCCTAACTGAGTATCTTGTGCCCTCCATAATAATGTCAATTTTCCTGGGCCGAACGTAGGACGGCAAACAATACAGGGTTCACAAAACGTTCTAGTGTTCCTCATGAGTGTTCTTACCATGTCCATCGTACTCTAAATCCGCAACAGCACAGTCCTTGTAGTCCGTGTAGTGAAGGATACCCTCTCTTTGCGTCAAATCTGTGAAGTTCCAAATATTCATTTCACACCCAACTCTTCTGCAAAATAAGCTGACTGTCAGTAAATCAAACAGAGTTTTGTGAGAGACCCGCAAAAGCAGCGATAGCTTGGTTGAAGTCGACTAACTTGGAACAAAGTTAATGCGGTATATAGTCGCTTTAAACACAGGCTTCTTCAGTTGCAAGGGTCATCTTAAGAAAATCAACGTTGCAATATCGATAGAATGTTTGGCCGCAGCAATGCACAACTATTATTACGCAGAACAAGGCAAAATACGTTTTACCTTCCTCAACAGAAATATAGTTGTGTTTTTCAAGTGCCATATTCTCCAAATTCGCTACTAGTATATCTACTAATAGACCTATTAAGGCGAATGCCTCAGATGTCTCACGAAATGCAATAAGTGACCGTCGGCGCTCACCAGTGAAACCTTGTTAGGTGCAGAAATATTTCGAAAGAGGGTGGGCGAGAATTTATACATTAACCAAGAACAAGATGACCATCGCCTTCAAGACCCCTTAGGTGGGAGAACTTGGAACCCTGGGAGATTTTATAGTGATAAAGGTCTCATTGCCATGGCAGCATGAAGAACTTGGTTCTATCTGTCAAAATAAGGTCGTGAAACGGATCTGCTGCTGAAAAAAAACCGGGAAGATTAATTGAGCTTCCTTGCCTCGCCGCAGTGGTCTAGTGGATAAGGTACTCGGCTGCTGACCCGCAGGTCGCGGGATCGAATCTCGGCGGTGGCTGCTGCATTTTCGATGGAAGCGAAAATACTGTAAGCCCGTGTGCGCAGGTTTTGGTGCGCGTTAAAGAACCCCAGTTGGTCAAAATCTCCGGAGCCCTCCATTTTGGCGTCTCTCGTAATCATATGGTGGTTTTGGGACTTTAAACTCCACATACTAAGAGATGAATACTTGAGCTTCCTTGAAAAGCAGGAAGCGTGACTTCTCAATGCCCACTTGGACAGTGCCGCGATTGAAAAACCAGACCTGTGTTTCTTGCATGGTGAACCAAGTTTTTAAGGGTGAATAATAATATGGTAAAAGTCTCCCATCATGATTTTGTTTTTATTTATAGAATGCATGGAAGATTGTCTCCTATTGTACTTTACAAACTCACTAAGTTGAGCCTTGAAAAAGTACGAAAAACGTATAAAGGTGGTGCATCACTCAATGATTATAATAAAATATTGTAGGGGGTTATGTCGTTAAAACTATACGGTTAGGATGCAGCAACCACTCTCACTTTACGACAAGCTTTTCAAATAGGGTATATTCAAGGGGCTCAGTTTTCGTCACTTACAATTACACGAAAAATGTAAAAGCTAAACATTTGCATAAAGGTATAAACAAGTTTAGGAAGTTCGAGAAGTATTCAAAGTGATCCATATACCTTGATCACTGTTATACATATTAAAAGCAGTAATAAAGCACTTCCTCTCAAACCCCCTATTTTTCCTTTGTTTTACGAAGTCAATAAGTTGTCTTTCAATGTTGTTGCAGGCAAAAATAAACGGGACTCTGTATGCGACCTATGTTATCAATTTGATGATTTTTTTTAGCAATCACGTAACCATCAATAACGCAATGCTTTATGTGAGTGCTATAAAAACGGCATTCGCAAAGCAAATACAGCACATTTCTACTCGTTTAAACCCCTATATGTTATAATTTAACGCTAACTGATGTGTTTCGAAGAAACACAATGTATCAGAACTTTCTCGTAGGTATGGACACAAGCAGGGTTCATCATTTCGAAAGGGATACAAATAGACGAATAAATATGGCGAAGTACCGTCGTTTTGCATTGTTTGGTTTCCTTAGTTTACTTGTGCCAGTTGATTTTGTGTCGCTTCGTGGACCGACAGTGAGGGAAAATCATATTTTTCTCCTATTGACGAAATCAATTATAACGATACAAAAATCGCTACTCTTGTTACGTGAGGACGAGTGGAAAATACACCTTTAGGTTCCCGCACGAGCTCATTATGATTTGACATACGTAGACAATGCATGCCAGGGCAGGCGCATATATTGCTTGGCACAAATCAACTGCACTCTGTTGTGTGAGAAGTGGTGCTTTGGCGTGGAAAACCGCAGCATAGTAAACGACCCAATGACCAAACTGTGCGAAAATAGAAGCAGCAATGTTACAATGACAACGAAGTTCTCATATCTCGGCGCGATGATCCTAAATGAAACATTCAGCTTCGGTTTCGTCTCAGATAAGGAATATGTGAGATTAAAACAAGGAAACAATGGGATTCGGAAAGTATTAGTTTATCCTTGTTGCATTTACATTGTTTTACTTTATTTTTTCATTAAACATGAGGTAAATATTTCGTTACTGTGCACATTGGCTTTTGAACTTAAAATTGAACATCTTACCTTCCCCTACCGTGAACGTCATTGTTCCGGGTTTTTCAGCTGCTTTAACTTTGAACGGAATCTCAAGGCTGTTGGGAAAAAGGTTATACTGTGAGTGCGTGTCACTATAGTGAAAACGCGTTACGAATATTGCATAAGCATTCAGTCGCAATATGGTTATTACTAACAGAACATCGATTAACATGTAGAGCAGGGAGTTCAACCATGATAAGCGAGTATTTATTACTATGTGCTCACTTAGGGAGTGAGATTTCTAAGAGCTCTGTAGGGTGCGGTTGATTGTATTTTTTTATTGCTCTACTTTGTTTCTTTGACAAGCGACCGCATTACCATGTTTATAAGCGGCCAGAAACTGCTAAACAAGTGGAAATGAAGGTATTACATATAGGTGCACTTCCAGCTTTGCAGAAGTAAAGTTTTTTTTGTAGGGCGCCCTTGTAGCACTCCATTGTTCTATGCCGTCTGGATCGCAGGTCATTGTTCTTACTAATGGTATTAGCTGTCAGTTTGCCTGGGTCCTAGAGTCATAGATGGTAAAGCAGCAGGTACGTGCTTACCGAACACATGTTTACTGCACGACAGTGATGCCCGAGCTAGGCAGGCCCCTCTACTGAGAGACTCGCATGGGCGCAATCATTCGCAGTTCTTCCGTTACAAACTCAGCACTATCGCGAGGTGTGCCTGTATACCTTTTTCGCGCCTTCTCTTTGCGCAGGTATTATGCCTGGCATGGGTAAAATATGTAGACGTGTATTAGACTAAAAGTATGGCAAGTGCATTGCCAGTATTAGAGGGCATCATTGCGAAAACCACTCCTGCATTACGACAAGTTACGCGCCTAATTCATAAAATAGAGTTTAAAAAAAGATGCCAATAAAGACCATAGTCGTAATCACCATCAGTATCCACAAGAGTGGAATGGCGCGCAAGTGCGGGATTGAGAATTGTAAAAAAAATAGCCGAACCCACGTACCGTGGTAATCACTGGTATGCGAATCACGAACGAGGAAGATGGGAATGTCACTTTAAAATCAACCAACGTTACGAGGTGGGCGTAAATTATGCGGTTCATGACTTCCACGTCATGGTTTTCATGTTTGCACCTGCCATTTTTATTCGTCGTCCACTCACGTCACGTAGTACCAACTTGGTATATATGAAGCTAGCGAAACGGCCGCGAGCGCGCTATTATTGTAGCATGTATTCATGTTTTACACGAAACGAATTTCATGATTATCATGTTTGGACGTCCCATTTACCTTCGTCGTTTATTCACGTCACGTAATACCAAATTTGGTATATATGAAGCCAGCGAAACAGCCGCGAACGTGCTACGAGCTTAGCATGTATCCATGTTTTCACATGACACGCATGTGATGATTATCATGTTTGGACTCCCGTTTACCTTCGTTGTCCATTCACGTCACGTAGTACCCAATTCAGTATATGTGAAGCTAGCGAGACGGCCGCGAGTGCACCATGAGCATAGCTTGTATTCATCTTTTACATGACACGCATGTCTTGATTATCATCTTTGGATGTCCCATTTACCTTCGTTGTCTATTCACGCCACGTAACACCAAGTTTCGTGTATGTGAAGCTAGCGAAACGGCCGCGAGTGCATTATGAGCGTGGTATGTAGACTTGCTCTATAATGACACGCATGTCATGGTTATCATGTCTGCACCAATATTATACATTTGACATCCATTCACTTCCCGTAATACAAAATTTGGTGTATGTGAATCCAGAAACGACCGTGACCGCATCATAAGCATGGCATGTAGTCATGCTCTTACATGACATGCTTGTCATGATTATCATGTTTGCACGAGTCATATTCTTTCGTCATCCATTCACGTCACGTTATACCAAAGTTGGTGTATGTGAACCCAGTGAAATTATTGGAAGTGCATCATGAGCATGGCATGTGTCTTGTTCTTACATGACACTCATGTCATGAATATTATGTTTACCCAGTCATATAACGTCATCATCCATTGACGTCACGTAATACCAAATTTGGTGTATGTGAAGCTAGCGAAATGACCGCGAGCGCATCATGAGCGTGGCATGTAGTCACGTTCTTACATGACACGCACGTCATGATTATCATTTTCCCACCAGTCTTATACCTTCATAATTCATTCACGTCACGTTATACCAAAGTTGGTGTATGTGAAGCGAGCGAAACGAGCACGAGCGCATCATAAGCGTGGCATCTAGTCATGATGTTACATGACACGCATGTGATGCTTTGCACGGGAGGGCCTGTCACGTTCGCTATGCAGTCATGTCGTACTATACCTGCTTTGCGATATGTCATGTGAATGAAACCACCGCAGGAGCAGCAAGACCATGACTTGTAAATTATGACATTCACAATATACATGTCACAATTTTTATCGCATGAATAGTCAATTATGCTTGCCATACAGTCATGTTGTGTCATACCGAATTTGGCGTGGATCCTATTATTCAATCGACCAGGAGAGCTAGAAGTTGTAGGCAGCTAGATAGAGAGATAAGAGCAAACTCGCCGAAGTTCGCTAAGAATTGCTTTGCATTTAAAACTCGCATTTATCAACATTCTCTGCAATGTTGCAATGAGCGTGCCCATTTCTCCCGAGTAAATATCTGCTGACTATAATCATTCACATCCTATCGACCACTCATGCAATATGCCATTAGTGATGACCCCTACAAGGTAGAGCTATCTTGCGCCGTGGTTGAGAAATATACTTTTTATGAGAAACAGATGTTCTATGCCGCCATCAATGTACCGCCGGGGTTAAAAATATGCCGATGGACTCCATCACAATGTGCCTCAATTCATGTTCTTTACTAGAACCTGGAGTGCCTCAGGCTACTTTTGTGAATTTACTGGGTTGGGTGGCTTGAATGAATAAGATTTAAAGTAACAAACCTGGCCACAATTTACAATGCGAAAGTCGTGCTTCACTTGGCAAAGTGTCTCAATCGGCAGATTTTTACTGCGTATTGATTAAGAACTATTTTTTGTTAGTACAGATGCCCGTGCCGAGAAAAAAACTTTATTCTTCGTCTGCTAAAAGCAACCATGTGTAGATACAAAGCAGTGGGAGCTAACACTCACACTGGTGGCGACGTTGACGCTAACATTCGTCAAGCGAAGGGCAAGTGAACACGCACTAGACTGAATTTGAATGCGCGATTTAGTGCCTACACTTACGGTGTGGCCATTGAACGGTTGTGCAGCGCGAGCAGTTGGTTTTGCAATAGCAGACGCTGGGTGGGGGGGTGATTTCTTAGGGAAGAAAAGTCGGAAAGGTAAGAAATAGGGTGTGGAGTGCACAATGACTGTCTCTCATGTGAAGATACCTCAACCGATACGCTCATGGAGGAAAGGGCAAAGACAGTTAGAGGGAAGACAAGAATGCAGGCTAAAAGATAAAAAGGTAGGGTGGGAGTGAAATTAAAGAGGAGACAAAAAAGAAACTGGAATGATGGGAGGAGGACACACGTCACTGTGGCGAGCAGCTTATAAAAGTCACTCGGTCAAGCTGCTGTCCTCAAGAAATTTTAGTAAGGCCGCCAGGGCAGAGCAGCGATAGTCCTCGTAGCCGGTTGGGGGAAGAAGTGTAGGAGGTCCTGCAGGGTCGCACATGATAGTACGACGAGACGGTATCTCTTCACGAGCCGCTTGCGCGCTTCACCGAGATCACGACACTCGCACAAGAGGTGGGACAGTGTTTCCACCGTGCCGCAGTGTGCGCAGATCGGAGACCTCGCGCCGCGCAGACGATACCTCCATTCAGCCGGCCACACGAAGCCGGTTCCCAGGGCTAGGAGGAGTCCTTGCTCGCGGCGGGTGAAACCAGTCGCTGACATGGGAGGAGGGGAGCGTCCGGTGGCAACCCCAGCACCGTAATGCTCGCGCGTTAGCTACCGGCGAAGGTTCTTGCGTGCCGAGTCAAAGGAGCTTGCTAGTAGGCTAGTGGGGTCTCATCGAAGTACGCTTGTCTATAGCAAGTTTGTCTCGCCTCGTTACCCACGATACCGACGTGTGATTGCAACCACTGGAGCACAAGATCACTGCCACGCTCTTTAAGGGCCAGTAGGCTGCGTGCAACGCGCTGAGCCAGAAGCTGGCCATGTTCCTCTCTTGCGAGCTAACTCAGGGCAGGTTTTGAGTCGCAGAATATTGATGCGCTCTTGAGGACTGGCGACTCACGTAGGAGGTCGGCAGCCAACGAAATCTTGGCTACCTCAGCTGTTGTCAAACATGCGCAATACCGCAAGCGGTACTTTCGCTCAGTGCCAAGCTGAAGGGCTATGCAGACAGCTGCAGCAGAGCGACCCCGCAGGACGGACCCATTAGTTAAAATTTGCGTTCTTCCGGCCAGGTCCCTGTACATTCACGCCACAGTCTCCTGTGTCATTGCAAGGAGCGGAGTGTGGCGCTTGGATCAGACTCCCGACAAGTGCAGATTCACTTGAAGAGCACATGCTGTTGAGGCGGCGGCCAGAGCGAAGGGCGCGCGGGATCGTCGGCCACAATGCCATCGTAGACGTCCAGGAGTCGGCCGACACGGGGATTTGGCACAGCACGTAACCGCGCAAGCAGGGGGCCAGCATCGGGTGCCCGGTTGAGACGCTCCAAGTGGCGCAGAGCGCGCATGTTCGACGTGAGTGACGCAGGATACGCGCGAGCTTCCGCGAGTGTCTCGGCCACTCGAGAGCTACGAGGCATTCCGTGACACATGCGGATTATGTGGTGGCGGTCTTGGTTTATGAGTCACCGCTGTGGTGCTTAGAGTTTGCAGATCGGCAGCGCTTAGTGCACTGTAGATAGAGCCATCGCCTCGTATGTAGTGCAGGCGAAGGCAGCAGGGCAGCCGTTGCCACGGGCGAGTAGACGGCGCACAGCCGATACCACGCAACGCATCGTCTGGCGTACGCGCCGCACCGCCGGAAACCATCGGAGGCGATTGTCTAATGTGAGGCTGAGGTATAGTGACCTGCGGTAGCGGACATTGCTGCGCCAAACTATCGGCACGCCATTTAGCTGAAGCCACGGGAGACTTCATCGGGCCTCAGCACGAGTCTGAACGACGAGGGCCTTGGTTTTCGGTGCCGAAATCGTGAGGCCGATACTTTTAACAAAGGTGGCCACACACAGGAGGGCCTCCTGCATATAGGCGCGCACCACTGATAGCTGCCTGCGTCGGCCTTGCGAGGCAAGAGAGGGGAAGGGGAGCGACAGTTTTGCGGATGTTTTCCTGGGCTGGCACGAGACGCGAGCATGCGACACAGGAGGCGAGGTGCGAGCATAAGCAGTGGGGGGGGGGCACGCAAGGCACCGTTAGAAAAGCTAGTTAAAAAGCTGTTTCGCATCTAAAACACCACGTGACATGCCCACTTCTATGTCGTATCATGCCACGCCTTAGAATACCATGTTAGAAAGACCACATCTTTTGGCCGGGTGGCCTGCCTCGGCATTGCGGCGAAGAAGGAGGTGACTCAGTGAAGCACGTATTGCAAAAGGTCGCACGAGTTAGTATTGCTGTGTCTTTTTATGCCTGTCATGACACGTCGTAAGAGGAGCGTGAAGTTTTTACGGTTGGCCAAGTCCTTTACCATTATGCAAGAGCGGAAGATATTTAAGTACCTTCTTATATGACTGAATATAGTTACAAAAACGGTGTGGACACGTGCATGCCCACAAAGCACATGCGCAGTACAGTGGGAATCGATGATATGCGAAGCGCGAATGAGAAATGTTGATATATTACTTTAAAATCAGCAAACCGTTATGAGATGAAGATAAATGATGCTATGCATGACTTCCGGGTCATAATTATCAAGTTTGGGTTTGTCCTTTACCTTCATCATCCATTCATGTCACGTGATACCAAATTTAGTATATGTGGAGCTAGCGAAACAGCCACGAACCCGCTATGAAGGTGGTATGTTGTCACGTTCTTACATGACACACGTGTAAGAATTGTCATGTTTGCACCGGTCATATATTTCGCCATCCATTGACCTCTCGCAGCACCAAATTTGGTATATGTTGAGCTAGCAAAAGTGCCGCGAGGGCATCATGAAGGGCCCAGTATACTCCAATGTAGCGTTGACGAGAGCGAACGCTGGACACAGCGAAGCTACAGTAGCAAAACACGAGCACTCTATAGTCTGACGCCAGGCGCAACCAGCGTCCGTCGGCGCGGCCCGACGGCAACCGGCGCGAAATGCGACATGCTGCATTTCGCGTCGATGCGTTACCCACACAACACTGCGTCTCCCTGCTCTCGTGGCGGAAGGATGCTGGACGCGCTGATGTATCAAAGCAACGCAGCCCAGCGGGTCCCTGCGAGTATAAGACAGCACCAACGCCGAGAGCTTTAACCTCCCGGTGCCATCGTGGGCGGGGCCCCCAGACGGTACCCCCTGATGGAGGCATTCTCGTCTTCTCAGGCCCAAATAAAATTCCTTGACTGACTGACTGACAGACTGACTGAGCACCGTTGCCTGACGTGGCAACGCCAGCATGATGCGACGAAATGAATGCCGGCGAGCACGCGCACCGCGTCACGTCGAAATGTATTGCCGACTTCACTGTGGCATGTACTCATGTCCTCACATGACACTCATCTCATGATTATCATGTTTGCACCTGTCACATACCTTCGTTATCCATTGGCGTCACGTAATACCAAATTTGGCCTATGTGAAGCTAGCGAAGCGGCCGCGCGTACACCATCAGTGTGGCATGTAGTCATGTTGTTACATAACACGCATATCGTAATCGTCATGCTTAGATGTGTCATTTACCTATGTCGTCCGTTCGCGTCGCTTTATACCGAGTTTGGGAGATGTGAAGCTAGCGAAATGGCCGCGATTACATCATGAGCGTAGCATGTAGTCATGTAGTTACATAACACGCATCTCATGTTTATTACGTTATCGCTAGTATCATACCTTCGTCATCCATTCACGTCTCGTAAAACCAAATTTAGTAAGCATGGCATGTAGTCATGTTGTTACATGACACGCATGACACGATTTTTACGTTGGGTCTGGCACTTGTGTTCGCCATGCAATCATACCATACCGTACCAGTGTTGCAACATGCCATGTGAATGAAACCGCCGCAAGAGCTGCAGGACCATGAAATGTAAATTATGACATTCATGACGTACATGTCAAGATTGCCATGTTATGACTAGACAAATATGTTCGTGGTGTAGTCATGTTATGTCATACGAAGTTTGGTATCCATACCATTATCGAAACGGTCGGGAGAGCTAAAAGTCGTAGGCGGATAGAAAGATGAATACATAGATAGATAGATAGATAGATAGATAGATAGATAGATAGATAGATAGATAGATAGATAGATACGCTGAAGTTCACCGAAGTTCGCTAAGAAATAATTCGCATTTAAAAAAGTGGTCATTGCACTCGATAGCTAAAGTTTTGGCCTGCTCCACATGGAATGTGGCGGAGAACTTTTTGCAGGCATCTGCAGTAAGCAGGGGAACACTAATAATAAATATGAAGTGACAAACTGTCTCAGTGGACACTTTTCCAACATATGTACAATTTTCTTGATCACATAATGCCTATCTTTGTTTCCTCCTAGGTTATTGAAATAATCATGCTTAATTAGGTAGCCAAACGGAAAAAAAGTATAGGTCGACCAGCTTCTGTCGATAGTAATCAACATAGATTTGGTAGCAACCTCTCATAATGCATCGGCATACATTTCGAGCCGGTCTAAATACAGCTGGAGCACCCGGTACACTTAGGCGCGGGGGTTGTTTTTTGCCACATATTGGCAAACCTCAATATGACGTGACGGAAAACACAAGTAACACGATTAATTTTTTTTATATTCGCTTCAATAAAGTTTCATGAGAAAAATTTCTTAATAACCTGCAGCAATTGCAGTTGTTGTGTTCTTACTACTAACCTCGTATATTACACGAACTATTCGGACGTGTCAAGTTAAATGAGTTTGCATCCCCCGATTCCAAACTTCCATTAGTTTAGCGCTTCTTGCGTGGCGAGGAGGACAAGATGGTTTGAGAAAACGGGGGGTTACAATAATTCGTTTTGTTGTTACATGTGTCACAAGTATTTTTCGTATCCACAAACAATCATTTGTTTCTGTACCGTACAGTGTGTATTAATTACTTACCCAAGCGAAGGAAAGTTCCAGAGATAAGTTGTTGTCTTCTCCTGGGAATCAATCTCAAGTTGCTTAGCCGAGAGACAAGAAAACTTTGTCGCGTTTGGTGCACCGGAAATGCCTACTGCGTATGGAAAACTAGCGAACACCTGCAGTAGATTTAGAAATTATAACACACCAAGTGGTATCATCACAACTGTTTTTTGTGGAAGGCTGTGTAGTAACGACTGATAATACTAATAATTATTTAGTTATATTGCTTTGCATTGACTTAGTATCGTAAGTACAATTATCACATTTTTGCAAAAAAGAATGGCTTTAAAATTTTTAAAATGCGCGCAGAGAGCCTGTCATTTTTACAGAAGCTATGCACCGGGAGCTTGTTTGCACTGGGAGATTGTTATGAACACGACGTGTCTGACTTATGCCACCTTGGAAGACAGCACGACAAATTCATTTCAGCCTTTGTGTCAGCCTGAATCAGTGGAGAGCCAAGAGATAGGAAAGTTGATGAATAATGAACTTTTTTTGAAGAAGAAGTTTATTCAAGAGGTAAACGAGGGCGTCATCGTATATAGCACAAAGGATACTGTGCTCGACCGTTGATATGGAATTGGCAGGTTCAATCCTGGCAGCAGTGGTCGCCTTCAACGAAATTAAATTATAAATGGTTCGCGTTCTTGGATTTATTTCGATGCACGTTAAGAACACCACGTGGTTAGGGTTTTCCAATCACTGCACTACAGAACGCTTCATAATCTTATGAAGGTTCTGGAGGCAGTGAATAACACTGAGAAGATGGTCGATTAGGAAAGTTTCAAATCAAGTTGGGCTTCAGCTTCGCGAATCAAGCTAATTGTTAATTTGCCGCTTCTTGAGTTACCAAAAACCCTAGGTGGATCCTAAAATATAAAATTATCTCACCTGTCAAAATACTTTCTTTTTTCTCAGGACATTTATCAATGCATGCGAGTGCTCACCTTGTATGTGTCTGTAGTCATTCTTGTAAGTTTCTGGGGTCCCCCTGGAGAGTGCAGAGCTTCAAACGCCAATGTAACGGCCAACGCAGCAAGCCAAGTAAGCAGTGCGACACGCCTCATAGCACAGATATGCGCACACAGTTACCCTTCGCGGATGCTTTCAAAATGTACAAGACAGTTCCAAGCCACTCTTCGAATGCGCCACACTGAAAAATCGTTTCTATTAATTGTAGCACGTACTACAGCTGACTCTTTGCATCTTCCACACCGTAATAAGCTTGAAGGAGCCGTTTCGTTCACGACTGTATTAGTCTGTCTAAACGTTAACGAGCCTGTCGTTTCTAGGAAAGATCAAGGACAGATGTTTTTATTCGTACTACGAATACCCAAAAAAGGACTATAGCAAGGGGAAGTAAATACAATACATAATTTAATCAGCAAAAAATAAGACAGTATGCTAAGGGGTATGCCTGTCAGATGTCAAAAACTTTTTGCCACTGCTTTGGACGAAAAAACAGGGTTGATTTACAATTTCATTACGAAATATTTTTGCTGGCATTAGTTCAGAACTGCGGGCCTTTTTAGCTGGCATTTCTCGACATTGTTTAAGCATCTGTTGCGAAAGCCGGGTTGTTTGTGACTTTACTCACTTAACTAAGCATACAATTTTGTCCCTGTAAAGCTTGAAAGACCTGCTTCATAATGTTTCCAATTATTAAGTTGGTTACGGGTATTACAGATGCCACTTCTATTGTCAATATCGAGTTATTACTCGTTTCTTTTGTTCCTGGCTACAGTGCCAGGAAAGTGCAAGCATTCAGAGCCCTCTATAGATATGCTAATGATCAGATCTATATCTCCTGCGTTATAGTACACGAGGGAACCATGTCGATATCGAGTGCGATCAATTATATATAACCTGAAAATCGAATATTCATTGTTCGTTCCCAAGTGTAGCAGCTGATGTTGATGTAGAAGACGAACATTTGTTATGAACAGAAATATCAAAGCTCTAAACTCAGAGAAAATCGGTGATCGGCGCACACAGCAAAGTTGGTCAACGCTCCCTTGAGTTTATTCAAAAGTAAGTTGCTGTTACTTCATGTTATCTCAAGGCATTATTGTTCCAGAAGTATTACTTCGTTACACTGGACCGATGTACAGCCCGTATGCTTGTTTATTATAGCGAAAGCTGTAATGACATCAAAACTCGGGTCACGTGCCGCGGCGTAGTTGTCCACCGCCACCACCACCGGTGTCCGTAGCCACATTGCACGAAATTTGAAAGAAAACCTAGTACCAATAGCACTGTGGGGTCGAACCCGGGTCTGCTGGGTGCGAGCCCATTATTTTACCTCAGAGCCACGCCAGTGCTTTGAACTTGTTGGCAGGCTTGCCTTAAACAGGCTTGATGTCGGAAAAGCAATCGCGTAAATATGACTTTAAAGCGTTTTCCAACAGCGAAAGAAGAACCAGTGAACGCACAATGTGAATAGTGTAACGAGTGGGTCGTTCAATGCTCCAACTAATTAAAAAAACTTGTTCTTGTTCACCAAATAACTGTGGTGCATACCCACTTCAGGCATGATTCCTCATCGTTGTCAGCCGATGCATAAACAATGGCCACAAATTCCGTGCAAGTGTTTAGCGGATACCACGCTTCTCAGAAGAATGACGAAACATACCATAGCGAATACTAGCTTACTACGTAAAAACTTTTATTATCAATGCCATACTGGGTATCAAGCAAGCGTGCTTGCAGCAGTTACCCAATTTATGTTCAGAAAAGGTTCTGAAAGGCCACTCTTCTAGCTTTCACTGTGACTGCGGTGTGCCTTCCGCGCAAGCCTGGCGTCTTTTTTTTTCTTTTAAATGAAGGTTTCTTTTGTATTATAGTTCTGAGGGATGGTATTGCATTGCGCGATGGCGCTATTAGCTCAAGTAAAAAAGGCTGTGAGAAAAAGACCTGAATCTAGAAATAATGTTTGCTGAGGTCCAAGATTTCAAACCACTTCTTTTGAGGCCATAATTCTTACAGCAAAAAAATGTGTGAATAAGTGATTAGTGGGTTCATCAGAATTTAGAAAAACGAGAGAGAGAAGCAAGCTTATGTACAGAAAGCCAGAGAAGTCGACCTCAGCAATAGCATGCTCTAGCCTGCTACTCTACACCAGGGGAGGGGAAAGTGGAAGAAAAATGATAATGAATGATGATGGTGAGATAAAGAGGGGAGTATATACAATTCTTTCCAGCTGAGAAAAACGTTATAGCCGCGCATACAATCTATTTGCTTTTAGAAAAGCCTATAACTGATCTTATGACCACAAGTATGCTGTTGGGTTCAGGCCTAAAGAACTACACTGTCTCAACAGTAAATACATTTCTGCGAAATCATTCAGTAGAAGAAATCAGAGTTTATTCTACAAGTTCGTTTCTATGCTGGGCAATCACAAACTATGTCCTCAAGTGTTCCTGGCGCATCAAAGTTTTCACAGTTGGGACCGGTGTCACTGCGGCTGATGATATACCTGGTGTTCAAACTTAAATTTTAAGTTGTTTTTAACTTAGGTGCTCGAAGGCACTTGATAACAACTAGCGCAAATGAGTTAAGCGGCCAGTGTAACAGAAAGTTAGACAATAATTATCGTTTCCCGCATCCAAATTAACTAAAATTAAAGAATTGACATTTATCCAGCTGCGATAAATTAGCATGTTTATATTAAACAAGGGTAGGCAGTGGTGCTAGTGCAGTTTCAAGTAAAAGATTATTTCTAGCTCGCCTGTGCTCCGACACACCCGGTTCCAAAGTATAATTCTATTTCACATGATTACGCATGCAACGGAGTTAGGGTCCGTGCAAAGCTCCTCCCAAAAAGGACGAATCTGTTGCGTGTGGTGTTCAGTATGTGAATATGGTGGAAGCGTACGCATACATCATAGCAATTACTCTTGCCCTCTCAGCAGACGAAATCAACATGTGACAGCGCGGTGCGCTATTAGCGTTACGCATGATCCTGATGAACACGTTAACAGAAAACCATGACGTTTTTTCGTCACAAAAATGAACGTGCTAAATGAACGTGCTAACTTAACCATTCTGCACCAGGGCGACTCCGGCACTACAGCGTTTATGCATTGAAGGTCTACGAAGGAAATCCACGCGGAGTTCTTTCGAGTTAATATGGCTGCTTCTGGCGTGAAGTATTCTATCAAAAAAATAGAAGTGGAGCTCGCAATGGCTGAAATGAATGACAATGCTTCATTAGCAAATGGGCTTTACGCATCTCGTGACCTACACTATCTTCATCGAACAAGGTCCACTTTCAAGAACCTATTTTGAAGCTTTTGCACAACAGGCTCTGTCTCTCTTCCAAGACGGACCATGAAGGCAATCGTCGACCAAGACTTTGAAATCGTCGTTGCCGCGTGCGCAACCTAGATGTCACAGCTCAGCATCCGACAGGTTGCCGATCAGTGTCGTCGCAGCGTCAGAACAGCCAAAAATCTTCTAAGAAAACACAAGCTCCATTCATATTACGTTTACCTTCATCCTAAACGAGGCGGACTCTGAAAGGCGAGTTGACTTCTGCAATTGGGGCCTCATCAAAACTGATCAAGAAAATGACCTTTTGAACAGAATAAATTAAACTAGCTAAGCTTGGTTTGCCGGAATAGAAGTGTTAATCTTGACAACGCCTACTATTGGGCACAAGAACATTCACACTGCCTGAAGCAGCACAACCGTCTAATTCACTGGAGCATGAATGTGTGGTGAGGCATACTCAGAGATAGGATCATCGGACCTAGATTTTTTAGGACAACTTGAATAGAAAGATTTACACAGAAGAAATATTGTGCGTTGTCATTGATGACTTTGTCTGCAGTCTTTACCTTAATGACCTGCACCAAGCAGCACCACAACATTTTTATACTAGGGCGAAGAAATGATTGGAGAGACGCTTTCCACAACGGTGAATTGGGCGTGCAGGAGCGATGTTTTGGCCACCAAGACCTTCTGACCTTTCTCCGCGCGACTTTTTCTTTTGGGGCTACGTTAAAGATAGAGTTTGCGTAACAGAGCCCGGCGATGGTAATGACATGAAGGACAGAGTAACATCTGCCTGTGCGAGTATTCCTGCAGAATAGTGCGCCGCGTCGTCGAGTCGACGCGAGAGCGGTTCATGCTTTGCGTGGCTGCCGAAGGCAAGCATTTTGAACGCTTTTCAGGGCACTTACGTCTTGAGAAGTGTATAGTGTTCATTAGATTTGTGCATGACCGAAATAAGCTTACGTAGCAGCCGGAAATATGCGTTAGCTGCGATAAATCTGTTTCAGTTATTATTGGTGGAGTCGTTGCTCTTAATTTTAATAAAAGAGACAGTAGTCGCACATCAGTCACGCTATTCGCGTAGCTCAGGCCACTATATACCACACACACTTCTCTAGTAATTATTACGCACGCGCACTGGCATCCAGATTCTCAGCTCGCCCTGTTATCTCGGCATGTTATCTGCCACTATGAATGATTGATATATGGGGTTTAACGCCCTAAAATCACCATATGATTATGAGAGACGCTGTAGTGGAGGGCTCCGAAAATTTTGACCTCCTGGCGTTCTTTAATGTGCACCCAAATCTGAGCACATGGGCCTACAACATTTCCGCCTCCATCGGAAGTGCAGCTGCCGCAGCCGCGATTCGATCCCGTGACCTGTGGGTCAGCAGCCGATTACCTCAGCCAATAGACCACCCCGGCGGGGCCTCTGCCACTATCATTAGAGGCTTTGCAGTTGCGTGTTACGACACTGGTTGAAGGGTTTTTCGGTTTTTGGTTTCGACAGCCGAGAAGGCAAACCTGTTATTACCTATACCTACGCTTCCACCTTCCTCACACACTAAACAGCGCACGCAACAGATGCGCCACTTTACGGAGGAGCATAGCGGTGACCCTCACGCTCTTGCATGCGTAATCAAGCGAAAGACAATTAAGCACCGGAGCCAGATATTTCGGAGCACAGGCGTTCCAAGAAAAATATTCCTACTGAAACAGTGTACAAACACCACAGGCTAAGTTTCAGAATATAAACATGCCATCTTACTGCAGCCAGGAAAAAAACTATTAACTTCAGTCATTTGGGCTAATGGCAGCGATAATTATCACCTAACCTTCTGTCCCCCTGGCCGCCTAACTTATTTGCACAAGTGGTTCTCACGTGCTTTCGAGCACGTAATTTTAAAAAAATTCGTAAGCCAGTACGTGCATAATGTCTTGGGTAGCTTTTGTACGTACGTCAGTTCTGTAATTTATCAAGCAAGCAGCCCCAAGAAAAAAAAATATTGGAAACTGTTTGATCACCCGAGGTTTGAACCATTTCTTTAATGCTAGCAAACTTGTTCCCATGGGTCGTTATAGAGAATGTTAGAGAAAAAGTTTTTGCTTCATACGTTCAACAGGTGCTGTCTTAAAACAGTTATTGATTTATGTGGCTCTTGTTTACGCTATGCAAAATATCCTATTCTATTTCCAAGACCTCATTATTGTCTGCTTTCAAACATTGTTTCCATTTTTGCCTGTTTGGAATATATACAGCATAAACATGCCCAGTATCCTAGGCTATCCTTTGCAAGTTCCCCCCCCCCCCCGCTAGTGACTGTGCTGACAACAGTAGAGTGTCTTACCAATGCCGTTGACGCCGTATTCATAAAAGGCTTTGAATTATTGTTCCATAATAGCGTACCACGATCTGTCAATGTCATAGTGACACTAGTGTCTCGATTTGTACTGTATAGTGTTGGGCTTATGAAAATTGTGTTCGGCTTATGAAAAAAAAGCATTAGAATAATCTTACTCAGTAAACTTAGAGAATCAATAATCATCATGTAAAACATACGGCCTTGACGACGCAATACCGTACCCTAAAGACGCAATAAAAGTGCGCAGCTATCAAAAGCAAGCGAGACGACTAGTTTTAAAAAGATACGAATATATTTTTTGCCATGTAATGTAAATTAGTGGCCCCGCCACGGTGGTCTAGTGGTTAAGCTAGTCGGCTCCTCACCCGTAGGTCACGGGATCAAATTTCGGCTGTGGCTGCTGCATTTTCGATGGAGGCGAACACGCTGTAGGTCCGTGTGCTCAAGTTTGGGTGCGCGTTAAAGAACCCCAGTTGGTCTAAATTTCCGGAGCCCTGTACTACGGCGTCTCTCATAATCATATGGTGGTTTGGGGACGTTAAATCCCACATATCAATCAAATTAGGGATTTCGCTATCGCTTCAGGTTGTCACGTGATACGTCCTTGAACCTTCGATTTTTGCTTGATGTTGTCCACATGATACGCATACGGTGACGGTGGCAACAAGCCATCACTTTTTACGCATGGACCCAGACTTGCGCACATAAAGCAGAGGGGAGGAGCAATCAACTAATCATTGCGTTAAGAGTGCTAGCAAGGTTTTGTTTTTCTTGTATCACCTGTAAAGGAAGAAATAAGAGACAGTGTCATTACTTAGCGCCGGATGTTCTTATTCTGTCTTCATTCTCCTCCTGATCGCACAGGTCAAGCGCGAAAGCCAAAGCATCATTGCCACAGTTTATCATTACACATATTTGTTCAAAGTGCAGTGCTATGCAAGACCTTGATCATAACCGCAGCCGGGAAGGGGACCTTCAGGTTGCAATCTGCAAACAGCTTATTACTCATATTTAGCCTCGAAATGCTAGGGACCAATGACAGGCTGGTTCGGCAACTCGTCATCAATTCATCTGAATTTATTCCTCATTGCTAAATATTTTTCATTGATAAATAGGAAAAATAAGGGGTCTAATGACGATTTGGCCACAAATAACACAAATACAAAGTAAATGAACACACAACGACAAGCACAAGAGGTATGTGTGTGTTCCTTTACTTTGTTTGTGTTATTTTCGGCCAAAGCATGTCATTAGACAAACAACAGCTAGGCCAACAATCAGTATTGTTAGAATAAGGGGCATTGTGATGCAACTTTGTCCCCTGAAGTGAAGAACTCCTGCACGTCTTTGCAATGGGCTCTCAATGAAAGTTTCGCCACTAGTTTATTTGCACAAGAGTATACACCATGGCGCATAGCTGTGGGCTCACCACTGTTCGCAGAGTTCGAGAAAAAGGTACAAAAAAAGTGCCGTCGACTTCAGTCAGATATAAGATGTCGAATACCCCAAGTCAGACTCATGTCACAACATTTAGCGTATGGCCAGGCTTCAAACTATATTGTATCGCTCACTACAGCTTGTTCAAAAAAACGCTATTTGTAGGGAGCTAAACTGTCAGGTAAAAACTGTTGCGTACGTTGGTCTAATATTTTAATGGCGCCGGCATCACGGAGTGCATATGTTAGCTGGGTGTTTTCGCAGTACAGCTGTTATTAGAAGCTTTGCTTTTATACCTGGTTTGTGTATGTCTGTGTAGTTTACCTTGTTAAAAATCCTAAATTGTGCCGAGAAAGTAAACAAAAGATGACCACCACGTTCATTGTTGGATGTCAAGTTGGAGATGATAGGCTTTCCTTTGTCGCACATCCACTATGAGGCATGACCCAAAAACTATGGGGAAGGAGGGTAACGCTATTAAGTAAATGATTATGATGATGCTCCTTGGAATATTCAAACCTATACCCACACAGGCGAATTGGCCAACAGACTGGCGGATTACACTTTTACCATCCGTCATAACACATTTACCGAATGTACGAAATAAAGTATACGTATCGCTATACAGCGCTAAATAAAGAAAACTAAAGTTCAGCGCTGACAACGTGCATACTCTTAAAAAACATTCATGTTTTCTCCTAATATTCAGCCGGTGACCTTTGCCAAAGTGGTGTGCAAAATTCAGAAGGTTTCCTTTGCAAAATCGGAAATGACAGTGCGTGTGACTCACCAGAGCCTAATTACTGCGTTTACTAATCTTAGAAGATAATGCGCCAGCTGGTTAGAAATATGTATAGTCAATTCATCTGTCATTACCAGCACAACTACTACGTCAAATATTTAGAGCCATGCATGTACGGAGTTGTGATTCAATTCTTGCTTCTCACTCCTACATTAGTACCATCATCCGGTCGATGCATATATCACATATGTGTATCGCTGTCAGTTTTACGCCACATAAAAGGCGCAAGAAAAGGCACAAAAACTTTACATCTAATACAACATCATACGTAAGCGTAGCCTCTGGACTATAACTTTCAGTTTCCAGTATAGATAAAATTTGTCTATACGTTGTCCGTCTTGCAATTTATTATTGAGACGACAAAAGCGTATCTTGAGCTATTCTATTTCACGTTAAACATGATACAAATCATTCACAGTGTTAAGGCGTTTATTAGCCGGTCCACAGTGAGCAAGCACAAAGCACAATTGCGACAGTAACGGCCAAGCACGGGCTCTCAGCGCGAGCGGCATCCCTTTTTGGTAGACCCACTAGAAGGCACCTGAAAGTTCCACCAATTTCAGTGTTCGGAAGCTTCTTTACAATTACCGCGGGGTCGAAGAGGGAGCCGCTTGGCGACCTAACAGCTTGTCACTATGAGCGGGTCATAGTAAGCCTTCAGGCGCTCCACGTTGACTATGTCGCGCCCGCGACGGCGCATGTCCGAAGTTTGTTCAATTGGTTCGATCAGATAGTTGACCGGAGATGTGCGCTCGATGACACGGTAGGGGCCTTCGTATTTCGGGAGTAGTTTAGAAGAAAGGCCAGCTACGGAGGTCGGGATTGAGAGCCATACGAGAGAGCCAGGAAGGAACGTGGGCTCAGAAGTGGCGGAGCCATCACGAATACTCTTCTGCCGCTCTTGCTCATTCGTCGTAAATGTCTTGGAAAGCTCTCGACACTCTTCAGCAAGCCTGGCTGTCTCAGAAATAGGTGCACATTCAGATGGATCCGGCGTGTACGGGAGTATTGTGTCGATAGTGTGTGAGGGATGCCTTCCGTACAGCAAGAAGAAAGGTGAAAACCCGGTTGTGCTCTGAGGGGCGGTGTTGTAGGCGTATGTGACGAAGGGCAGTATAGTATCCCAATTCGTGTGGTTGGCGGCGACGTACATCGAAAGCATGTCGCCGAGGGTGCGGTTAAAGCGTTCGGTGAGACCATTCGTCTGCGGGTGGTAAGCAGTAGTTTTGCGGTGGACAGAATGGCACTCTGTGAGAATGGCTTCGACGACTTCTGACAAGAAGACACGGCCTCGATCGCTGAGAAGCTCCTGAGGTGGACCGTGGCGCAGTATGAATCGATGCAGTAGGAAGGATGCGACATCACGCGCAGTAGCCGCAGGGATAGCGGTGGTTTCGGCGTATCGCGTTAAATGATCTACGGCGACGATGGCCCAGCGGTTACCAGCCGACGTCAGAGGAAGTGGTCCATACAAATCGATACCTATGCGCCCAAACGGACGCTCAGGGCAAGGTAACGGTTGCAGACTGGCTGGCGACGTGTGTGCTGACGGTTTGCGGCGTTGGCAAGCGAGGCAGGAGCGAATGAACTGCTGCACGTAGCGGTACATCCCGCGCCAGAAGTAGCGTTGCCGAATGCGATGGTAGGTTTTGAGTACCCCAGAGTGCGCGCATTGCGGATCAGAATGAAAGGATTCACATATCTCTGACCGCAGACTGCGGGGTATCACGAGTAACCACTGTCGGCCATCGGTGTCGTAGTTGCGTCGGTGTAGAAGGCCGTCACGGATGGTGAAATGGCGAGCTCGACGACGCAAGGCACGCGTGGATGGCGTTGCGGATGGATCAGAGAGCAAATCGATCAGCGGGCCGATCCAATTATCCTTTTGCTGTTCGGTAGCGATTATGTCAACGTTAATGGCAGAAACAGCAGCCGAGGATACTGAGCAGAGCACATCACCTTCAGGCAGAGGGGAGCGCGAGAGGGCGTCGGCGTCAGCATGCTGGCGTCCGTTGCGGTACAGCACGCGGATGTCGTAGTCTTGTAAACGAAGAGCCCAACGGGCGAGACGGCCTGAGGGATCCTTCAATGATGAAAGCCAGCATAGTGCATAATGGTCGGTGACTACATCGAATGGGCGACCATACAAATACGGTCGAAACTTTGTAAGAGCCCAGACGATCGCCAGGCACTCTTTCTCCGTGACGGTGTAGTTTGTCTCAGCTCTCGTGAGCGTACGGCTTGCATATGCTACGACATAGTCAGGGAATCCGGGTTTGCGCTGCGCCAGGACAGCGCCGAGGCCTACACCGCTGGCGTCTGTGTGCACCTCCGTCGGGGCCGTAGGGTCGTAGTGGCGTAGAATGGGAGGAGACGTCAACACATGGCGGAGCTTCGCGAACGCGTCGTCGCACTCAGACGACCACGAATTGAGGGACCCGTTACTTCCAAGGAGCTTCGTCAGCGGTGATATGATCGTGGCAAAGTTTCGTATGAAGCGTCGGAAGTATGAGCACAGGCCCACGAAACTACGCAGTTCTTTGACGGACGCAGGTTTGCGGAATTCGGCCACGGCCCGAAGCTTGGCTGGGTCAGGAAGAATGCCATCCTTGGACACGACGTACCCAAGGATGGTGAGTTGCCGTGCTGCAAAGCGGCACTTCTTCAGATTTAGTTGCAAGCCGGCATTGCTGACACGTGCAAAAACTTCTTTCAGACGTTGAAGGTGCGTGGAGAAATATGGAGCGAACACAACAACGTCATCGAGGTAACACAAGCACGTGTGCCATTTCAAGTTGCGGAGAACGGTGTCCATCATGCGCTCAAAGGTCGCAGGTGCATTACATAGACCAAACGGCATGACGTTGAATTCGTACAAGCCGTCGGGTGTGATGAACGCAGTCTTCGGTCGAGCGTCATCAGCCATGGGTACTTGCCAGTACCCCGAGCGCAGATCGAGAGAAGAAAAAAATTCGGCTCCGTGAAGGCTGTCAATTGCGTCATCAATGCGCGGCAGTGGGTAAACATCCTTGCGAGTGATCTTATTGAGCCGTCTGTAGTCCACACAGAACCGCGCAGAACCATCTTTCTTCGCAACAAGAACAACAGGAGACGCCCATGGACTGTCCGAGGGCCGAATAACGTCGCGTTTGAGCATATCATCAACCTGCTCGTTAATTTCCCGACGTTCAGCAGGCGACACGCGGTAGGGACGTTGCCGTAATGGTGGATGGGCACCAGTGTCGATACGATGCGTAACAGCGGACGCACGACCGAGAGAACTTCGCCCGACATCGAAAGAAGAACGATATTCTCGCAACAGGTTCAGAATCTGGGAACGCTGTATTGATGTGAGGTTGTCATCAATGTAAGGGCCAAATACATCAGGAGATGATGAATCAGAAGTGAAAACAGCACTGATGGTACGCAAATTGGGACAACGCGAGTCATCAGGTACGTCCAGGACTTGTGCGTTATCCACTGGTTCCACTCTGCCGAGACATTCCCCTGGAACCAAGGTAACAGTGTACGGGGATGGGTTGGTCACGAAAAGAGAGGCGTTGCCCTGGGTGATTTGCACGGTCACGAAAGGTACTAGCAACCCTTTCCTTCGGCAAGCACGGTCGGATGGCGAAACGAGTGCAATTGTGTCGGAGAGTCCAGCGCAGTAGACTGATACACCCATCGTGGAGCTTGGAGGCACTATGGTATCGTCTTTCACGAGAATCTTCTCACTTTCGAAGAACTGTCTTCCGGCGTCAAATGCGAGAAGGGGGAGAGTTCAATTTCGGCGGCGGCACAATGGATGACGGCGTCGTTGCGGGAGAGAAAATCCCACCCCAGGATGACGTCATGAGAGCATGCGGGAATGATGATGAATTGGGCGACATACAGAACGTCCTGAACGACAACGCGAGCTGTGCACTCTTCTGTAGGATGGATACGCTGCAAACCGGCGGTACGAAGGGACAATCCAGAAATTGGCGTCGTCACTTTACGAAGCAAGCGGCAAAATTTTTCGTCCATAACGGATACTGCAGCTCCTGTGTCAATAAGAGCAGATGCGTGAACACCGTCCACAAGCACGTCAATGACATTAGATGGGTGGCTCTGAGGGCTTTCACAATGCGACAGCATCGCAGTCCTTGCCTCGGGGACTGCGACGGCTAGTTTTCCCGCTCGTGAGCAGCTGAACGTGGTCGCATGGGGGACGGGGAACGACGTCGTGGAGACGGTGACCTACGAGAAGATGAAGCTAGGCGAGTTGGCGGTGGCATAGACGGCGTTTCCTCGTGATAGGTACGCCTGATCTGGCCAGCAACAGGCGACGAGATATGGGGCGTCTGTACGCGAGTGCAATAACGTGCTACGTGGCCGGCGTAACCGCAGGCAAAGCAAATGGGCCGGTTGTCAGATGTGCGCCATCGGTTTGCCGGGGTAGGTCTTGTCCTTGACGCAAGAGCCGATGGACGGAACGGTGGCTGGAAAGGCTGCAGGGGGTGCTGGAGCTGAGTCTGAGAGGTCACGTCAACATACGTAGCCGGCATACCCGCTGCAAAGGATGTAGGTCGTGCAGCAGCTTCGGCGTAAGTCATTGGGGCGGGCGCTTGAACGACTGGAGGTGGCCTGGCGACCACTTGGGCGTAACTTGGGGGTACAGGAGCCGGAATCTGTTGTGGGTGGTACGCAGGCATGACCTCCGCTATTTCCTGCTCAATCGCTCGGCGGATGGGGGGGGGAATTGGTAGTGGCCGATTGTTGAGCAGCCGGTGGGTGGGCAAGGGCAGGAGAGAGAACTGCCGTGCGATTTCCTCACGTATGAAGGACTTGAGGTCTGCCAGCAGTGCCACCTGGTCACAGCTCGCCTCCAAGCCTGCAAGCCCTGCATCTCGTGGTGTGGAGCGACGGGTCATCGAACGCTGCTGGCGGAGCTCCTCGTAGCTCTGGCACAGCGTGATGACCTCAGCTACTGTGCCTGGGTTTTTGGCAAGCAGCATCGTGAAGGCATCATCGGCAATGCCCTTCATGACGTTCCGGATCTTGTCTGATTCGGACATGCTGTCGTTGGATTTCTTGCATAGGTCCAGGACGTCCTCAATGTAACTGGTGAATGATTCACCAGCCTGCTGAGCGCGTTCGCGTAAGCGCTGCTCGGCTTGCAGCTTACGAACGGCAGGGCGGCCAAAAACGTTGGTGATAGCGGTCTTAAAATCGGACCAGGTTGCGAAATCAGACGCGTGGTTGTTATACCACATGCCGGCCACACCCGCGAGGTAGAAAACCAGGTTGCCGAGTTTACCTGCCTCGTCCCAATGATTGGGGACGCTGACGCGTTCGTACATGGCGAGCCAGTCCTCGACGTCGGTGCCATCCGCGCCGGTGAAGACAGGTGGGTCGCGGATGCGGGGGACACCGGAACATGGCGTCGGTGCAGGAGGAAGCGTTTGCTGGGCGGCGTCTTGTTGCATGGTTGAAGGCACGGTACGGGATCTAAGCTCCAAGGGCATCGAATGTGAACCGATGATGTTTGAAGGGCACAGCACTCTCCACCAAAATGTTAAGGCGTTTATTAGCCGGTCCACAGTGAGCAAGCACAAAGCACAATGGCGACAGTAACCGCCAAGCACGGGCTCTCAGCGCGAGCGGCATCCCTTTTGGGTAGACCCACTAGAAGGCACCTGAAAGTTCCACCAATTTCAGTGTTCGGAAGCTTCTTTACAACAGTTTTAGTTCAAAACATTTGTACACCGGGTAGAACGCATCAATACAGTTTCGCAGCTTGAAAATTATTGTGCTCATCAGCAACACAGGGAGCCACGTTAACGTGATATTTAAAACAGTCGCTGGTGCTTGGTATTGAGTAGAATTAGTGAGCGGATCCACCCCGTGTCTTTGTTGAAATACTATGCACCGGCAAAACTTCTGTCATCGACTCGAAGGGAGACATTTTGTCTGGTTTGAATACCAGTCCAGCCGCTGCATAAAATTCACTTTCTTGTGCATATCATTCCGGACGGCTCCATAAGCCTCGAAATGGGCTTCCGGTATGGTAGTGACAAGTACTCGAGGAAGGACCTTGCCGATGACCTGGCCACACAAAGCTGATGCATCTGACACCTTGTCTAGGTGCCACCTTGTAGACGTGGCAGAGGGCAGAGTTGAAGTTGGTTAGCATCAATGCACCAATATTTACATGGTTGGCATTATGTATGCCTACATAGTCTCTCGGAAAACAAAAGCATACAGAATTTGAAGGAGCAATGAACTGTGACATCAGCGAAAGCTGTAGTGAGCCGGCTAATGAATCCCGACAAATAAATCTACAATACTTATTTATAAAAACAAAATAACGGGTGTCTTGCTTTTTTCTTCTGTGAGATACTTCCCGCTTTTTGTTGCACAGAAATATACTGATATTAGCAGGAATATTTGTAGCCCGAGGCGATATTCGGAAGGAGGAAGGGATAGACAGAGAGGATAGAGCTCTCTGTCCACGCAGTCTATTCCTTCCCGTTTCCGTATTTCACCTCGCACTACAAGCTTCTAGCTAATTCATCACTAACAAGCCCACATTGAAACTCTGTTGTTAGCGTCTTCAGCGTGCTAAATATGCGTCTCACTAGCGTCGTATATTTCAATGCTCGAAAAACTAGAAGACTAAAACGAGCAGATCGGTTGTGCATAAAACATATAGGCTTCAGCTATTTTTTTTATAAATTTCATGGTAGGCATGTTAGTATATGTTAAAATATATTTTAAGAGGCGATTACCACCAGGTTTAGCGTAGCATTTTCCCAATGCTATGCTAAGAAGAACCAAATTACGCAACTCACTGACCTCTTTCAATGCACGGACGAATTGAATATATTTGTGGGATATCCTAACTTTGTTTCCGCACTGGAGGTTCTACAACGACTGCCGCTGAATCGAGGCACACACGCAGTTTTCTTGCTTCTTTCGGGCGAGAGTGTTCTTATCGCCGGCGCCGGTATTTGAAAGCATCGCCGCGACGCGCATGCGCAGAAGCAGCGCCAACCCGTTTCGCCACACCCCACCTCCCCCCCACGCAGATAGGAGCCGTCAGGGTTGAAGACGTTTGGGGACCCGTACCTGACATCCAAGGCGGGTGGTGTAGGGTGCGAGCCTATAGGCGTTGCGGACTGTTGTCGGTGAATTACGGGAGGCTTGCGGGGGTTGATAGGCTCTTGGAAAAGGATGTATGATGGCTTTGGGCAGTCGATGGAAACGCGTACATCTTTTCCACTGGTTTGCAGGGTGAATGTTTTGTCGTCACGACAGATGACTTTGTAAGGTCCGGAGTAAGGCTGCTGGAAAGGTGCGCGTACGATGTCGTCGCGGAGGAAGGCATGCGAGCATGTTGCCAGGTCCTTAAACACGAACGATGTCGGCTTGGTGTGGCGAGCCACTGGTGAAGGGCGCAGCGCGGCCATTGTGCGACGGAGTCGAGCGCCAAAGTATGCAGGGTCCGAGCTGGTTACATCAGAGGTCGGAGCGAAGAGGAAATCTCTAGGTAGGCGAAGCGGCTCCCCGTAGACTAGTTCCGTGGGCGTGGCTTGAATGTCTGGCTTGAAAGTTGCGCGCAGGCCGAGAGCGACGGCGGGGAGGGCTTCGAGCCAGGTTGAGTGAGGGTGGCACATGATGGCTGCCTTGAACTGCTGGTGAAACCGTTCAATCATCCCGTTGGTGCAAGGGTGGTAGCTAGTTGTCCGTGAACGCTCGAACCCGGTGGAGAGCACGAGGAGCCTGAAGAGTTGAGATTCGAATTGCCTTCCTTGATTGGTGGTGACTGGACGAGGAGTGCCGAAGCGCGAAACCCAGCCAGAGAAGAAGGCTGATGCGACGTCTTCTGCGGTGATCCTTTCGAGCGGCAACCCCTCGGGCCAACGAGTGTAACGATCGATGGCGGTGAGGCAATAGCGGTAAGGGCCGGCTGGTGGGAGTAGGCCAATGATGTCGATGTGGACGTGCTGGAATCGTTACGTCGGGAGGGGGAATTCTCCGAGTGGCTACGTGACGTGCCGGGTGATTTTGGCGCGCTGGCATTGAATGCATGTGCGTGCCCAGGTGCGGCAGTCCCGTTGCATTGAGGGCCACGCGTACCGGTCAGTCACGAGGCGTGTAGAAGCTCGGATGCCGGGAGCGCTGCGCAGCACCACCACAGGCGGCGACACTGTGCTGGCCGGCTATAAAAGGGCTGCCAGCTTACTTCACGGCCACAGGGCACGGCGGCATCGAAAACATGCGGATCACTCAAAACCCGCTTGTCTTGATTGCGCAGGTAAGAGGGCATTATGGTAAATGCTTTCGCTCCGATAACCGTTTTCTTTTGATGCTGCCGTGCCCCCGGCTGTGTGATATGTTAAACGTACTCACTTACTCGGCCAGGAAATTGCTGTTGCTTGGAGGCGACATAGAAGAAAATCCGGGCCCAGACACAGCGCAAATTGCTAAACAGCTTAAGGAAATTGCTTCGGACATTAAAGAAATCAAGGAATCTCGTCTTCGAGACATTGAAAGAAAATTAGATTCAATTTCCGCTCTCGAACAAAGGGTAGCATTGTTTCAAGAGCAAATTAACTGCATGCAAAACACTATAAAAGTACTTGAATCAAAAATAGACGACATGGAAAACTATAGCAGACGCTCTAACTTGATCGTTTATGGACTTCCAGAAAAAGAAGATGAAACTAACACCGCACTTGAAACTGCCGTAAATAAAGGCATTTTTCAGGATATTCTTGAAATTGAGAGCGTACAAATCGAGCGTATACACAGACTAGGCAAACAACGAGATGACTCGACCAGACCTGTCATTCTTAAACTGTTAGATTCAAGAAGTAAATATGCAATACTAAAAAAAGGCTTTAAACTCAAGGGCACGGACTATTCCATTGGTGAAGATTTTTCCCAAAGAATTCGCGACATCCGAAGGAAATTGTGGGCTAGTGCAAAGCATAACCGTGACAAAAGAGAGAAGGTTTCACTAGCGTTCGATAAACTGTACATAAACAACGTGCCTTACGTCTGGGATCATGATTTGAATGATAAAGTTCCGTTGGGAAAAAACGGCAATGCGGGCATGAACCGCCCGAATACCAGAGGCTACACGCAGAAGCAAAACAAGAATTGAGAGTGAGGGGTGATCACGAGGGCCCTTCAACATCCGTTAAACGCGTTCATTTATCTCGTCAAGTAGATCAGAATACCCGCAAATCTACGAAACCGAAGGAAAAGAACTTGCGAATCCTAAATATAAACGCACGAAGCATTGTAAACAAAAAAGATTCTATTGAGGCCACACTACTCGAATACGACCCACACATTACTGTATTCACCGAAACCTGGTTACGAAATGAAATAAGTGATGACTTAATTTTTCCTCCGAGTTACAGTGTCTTTCGTAAGGACCGGACGAATAAGGGCGGAGGTGTTGCTATCCTTGTCAAGCCTTCAATACAAGCGATTGTTTTAGCGGATGTCACTGACCTCGAGTGCTTGTGTATCAAAATAACTTTTTGGAATCAATGCTTTGTGCTATACGCGTGTTACAGACCACCAGACGCTGCTCCTGAATATTTGCTGAAATTGCAAGAACATATGACCCAATTTCGCAGTAAAAGAATTTTTGTTATCGGGGATTTCAACTTACCGAATGTTGATTGGGAACTCCTTCAGGCAAGCCGCAAATCGAACAAGAATGCTAACATAGTCTTTGACATCATGCTTACTCACGACCTAGTTCAAGTGGTTAGGCAGCCTACTCGAGAACAAGGTTCGTCTAGTGCAATACTGGACTTAGCGTTCCTAAGCCGCGATTTTTATGAATATACAGTTCTAATTGAAAGTGGTCTGTCTGACCATCATCTTGTAAGTGTCACCATTCCTTTATTAAGCTCAGTCGGTCACAAACGCACAGCCACTCGAAGCTTCAAGGATTATGCAAGATCCGATGACGCGTCTATTATGCAGTACATGAGAAGTTGTTATGATGACTTTATTGAAAATGAGGGTGATGTTGACGCCCTATGGAACCATTTTACTAGAATGTGCCATCACTGTATAAGCTCATTCGTACCAACCAAATCTAAAAAGATTGCTAAAAGCACCCCATGGATTACGCGTAAAATCATTCATCTAAAACGCAAATTAAAACGGCTGAAAAAGAGTAATCCCCAGTCAGCTGTTATTCATGAACTTAAAATAAATTTGGCACGTGCTTTGCGCGAGTCAAAGGATTTTTACTTTAAAACAACACTGCCAAACTTTTTAAAAAATGATCCTACGAAGTTTTGGAACTTCCTGAGCGATAGTAAGAAGCAGGTATCACATATATTAGTCGATGGAAATACAGTTACAGATCTGAAGCTCATTGCAGAGCATTTTAACAATTTTTTTCATAGCGTGTTTGCTAAGGCGAGTCTTAATACGCCTCAGAAAAGAGTGTTTCAGCCTAATGAAGTGGACTTTATCTCATATTCTGGTGTTTTTGCAATGATCTTGAAGTTGAACACTAAATCATCTTGTGGTCCAGACAATATCCCTAATGTTTTTCTTCGCCGTTATGCAGAAAGTATTGCTCATTTTGTCACTGTGCTTTTTCGATGTTCGCTGTCGAGTGCAAAACTACCCAGTGACTGGAAGAGGGCTCGTGTTGTTCCTGTGTTTAAGAAAGGCAACCATTTACTCGTAGAGAACTACCGTCCCATCTCGTTAACATCACCAATATGTAAAATGCTTGAACATGTAATATCCAAACGCGTTGTGGAATTCCTCGAACAAAACTCTATATTAACTAATTTTCAGCATGGCTTTAGAAAAGGTTATTCAACCGTAACTCAGTTAGTCTCAGTGGTTCATTCATTTGCAGAAACTCTGGATAAAAATGGTCAAATGGACGTCATATTCCTTGATTTTAGTAAGGCATTTGATAAAGTTATTCATCACAAACTGCTTGCAAAACTCAGGGACATCAATCTACCCGACATATTCATTGCCTGGATCCAACACTATTTAACAGAACGTTCACAGTTTGTTTCAGTAGATGGGATCAATTCGAGCTCTCTTCCTGTAACATCAGGCGTGCCACAGGGGAGTGTTCTGGGGCCGCTATTATTTTTAATTTATGTAAATGACATTGTAAACACAGTACTACCAGGAACTCAAATCAGACTGTTCGCGGATGATTGTGTGCTATTTCGTCAAATTACCTGTTCTAATGATCAACAGAACTTGAACTTAAGTCTTAATAACATACTAAACTGGTGTAATGACAATGGTATGGCACTCAACGCACAAAAAACTGTTTATCTTTGTGTAACTCGTTCAAAAACACCTCTTCAATTTACTTATAATCTCGGCTCATCATCACTACAACAGGTTAACAACTACAAATATCTAGGCGTAACAATAACTAATGACCTCTCTTGGAACTTACACATAGACAACGTATGTTCTGCTGCCTTCCGTAAACTGTGCTTCCTAAAACATAAACTTAGAAATTCTCCTTCTAACATAAAACTACTTAGTTACTTTACGTACATAAGACCAAAACTAGAATACTCTTGCGTTGTATGGGACCCCTTTACTAAATCTAACATTAAAAAACTGGAAGCAGTGCAAAGAAAAGCTGTTAGGTTTGCTTATTCAAAGTTTAAAATTACGGACTCGCCGACTGAACTTATGACTGCTAACAACATTGAAACACTTGAATTACGGCGAAAAAGGAACCGCCTTAACCTTCTGTATCTTCTTGTCAATCATAAGTTAGCCCTTGACCCGCGTGCATATGTATCTCCTCTGTCCACTAGGCATACACGTCATCATCACACCCATTCTTTAACCCCGTATTTTGCTAAAACCAACGCGTTTCAGTTTTCCTTTTTTCCGCGTACTGTATCAGAGTGGAACTGTCTAACTGATCTTAGCCAATTTTCTGTTGCTTAGAACTAAAATATGCACTGTTAACTTGTGTTATGTATCCATTAAATGTAATATTTTGCCATGTTATCTTTTATGCGCTCTGTTAGTAGGTGTTTCGATTCCATTTCTCGTGATATATTCTTGTTATCACATGTGTTTTTGTTTATATCCTGCTTCTTGTACCTGTCCTGCTTGGACCATTTCTTGGTCTGCAGTATTGAATAAATAAAAAAAAATAAAATAAATGGTTCGCCGCGTTGAGCTCAAAGGACGGGCAAGGACGCTTGTCACGCAGGAAGGTTCGGGGAAAGCAACAGATGCCGGAGCCACAGTCGACGAGGAACCGCCACTTTGTGACTTGGTCGGTGACGAATATGCGACGGCCTCTAAGTTGGCAGCTCGTGGCCGTCTCTGTGGGCTGCCGTTGAAGTTTCCCTGACGTCCAGCTAAGTAAGGTGGTTGACATTTCCGGGCTTTGTCCCCAAAGCGGCGATGGTAGTAGCAGGGGCCGTCACTGTTTCCGTGCGATGAAGCGGTGTTAGTGTCTTGGCTTTGGGAGCGTTTTTGTAAACGCAACTTCGGACTTTGATCCAGGAGCCTTTGAATTGAGTCCAGTTGACGGGTGATTTCGTCGACATGGCGTGCGACCTCGCTGCTGGACTGTCGGTTGTCGACGGCGTTGACGGTGAGAGGCGATGCTGGCAACGAAATCTCGACGACTTGATCAGCGACGTGAAAGAGCTGGTCCAGCGGCAGATTCGGCTGCGTCTGTAAGTGGCCTGCGCATATGAGGGTAGACGCTGAAGCCAGATGATACGGAGAAGGGAGTCGTCGACCGGGGTGCTGTCCAAGAGGTCACGCATGTAACGCAGGAGCTGCGATGGCTTGCGGTCACCGAGTTCTTCGTGCTGGAGTAGGTGATGCACCTTCTCGTCTTGTGAAGGTGAGAGCCGGCGGATCAGTTTCCTCTACAGGTGTCGGTAACGGTCATCAGCCGGGGGATTCGCGAGTATATCGCGAGCCTCAGCCGCATAGCGAGAGTCTAGATGGGCGACGACGTAGTCATAGCGCGTCCGGTCCTGGGTGATGCATGTCATGGAAAACTGTGTCTCGACTTGAGCGAACCACACGCCAGGCGCCTCTGCCCGAAATTGCGGAAGTTTGATGGCGATGCGACATACGTCCGTGTTGGTGGCGGCCGCAGTAATGGAGGCGTCCGAGGTGGCAGGGACCGCTGGAGCGAAGTTTTGGGGGGCGTGACCCAAGTGGGGTGGTGCACGGTCTTCGGACGAGAGTGCTTCATTTTCATTGCGCTGCTGCAGTTCCCGGAGCTGGTGCTCTTGGTTCTGGATCACTTGCTGCTGGGCCTGCAGTTGTTGTTGCAATTGCTGTACTTGTTGTTGAAGGGCAGCAAGGGTTTCCTCGTCGGCCATGGCGGTGCGGTACGTTCGTTTTCCGGGTCACCAGATGTGGGATAACATAACTTTATTGTTATGCACTGAAGGTTCTACAACGACTGCCGCTGAATCGGGGCACACACACAGTTTTTTTGCTTCTTTCGGGCGACAGTGTTCTTATCGCCGGCGCCCGTGTTTGGAGGCATCGCCGTGACGCGCAGGCGCAGAAGTGGCGCCGACCCGTTTCACCACATTTTCATCTCGATAATCCTTGTGAATTTTCGCACCTACTTCAGCCTAGGTTTCAACCTCTTTTTGTGTCACGGTTCAATACTGTTGCGGGATGAAAAAAAAACGAAATGTATTCGGGCGAATGATGCCATAAGCTAACGTTGTGGTAAAATTCCACTTCAAACTTGAATAGCGGTGAATTGTGCACCCTGGAGCATACCTCGGTACAATACTGTTTACAACGTGGTGTCCCATAGTGCACTTGGTTCATTGCTATATGGTATGCGATCACGAAGCGGGCAAGAACAATTCGTGGACATTCCACCTTTACTTAAATCACGGTGCCACTTCTTCTTCTGATAGAGGAGCAAGGTGGTGTGGGGTCATTGTGTTTTGTTGTGCCCAGCCTCTCCAATGATACCACGCCTGAGGAGTGCTCGTTGATGCCTCAGTGTACCGAGGTTAATAGGAACGGCCGTTTTCCTTTCTCGCGTCGTGATTTCGTGTTCACGTAACTTGAAATCCTGTGCGTCTTTTCCGGCAATATTACCCCTATTCAAAAGCGTTCGACCACCACGATGAATAGTTGAGTATTCACTGCAAGAAAATTACCAAATTTGCTTGTTGTTACGCACCCAGGTTGACTACGCAGACCGCACCCACCATTGAAAAAAATTCTGACACAAGAATTGCTATCCTGGATTCCTACGGGATTGAATAGTGCCCAGAAGTAAACTCATCAGCCTACCCACCCTCTCCTTCGATCTAGAGTAGGTTTCCAAGTCTATTATTCATTAGTAGCGAATAAATCTACCATTGTGCCAGCCTTCCGCTGTTTCTTAGCGAGGCTCACTAACACACCTTCAATATTGTGGTTAAGCTAGCTTGTTGGTATGTAATAATAGTTATTCCAAATAGCGCCGACACAGGAAACAGAAGAAATCACAGCGTCTATGTTAGGTGGTCTTTTCTGTCTCCCCGTTCTGCGTTGTTTGCGCTTACCCATGAACATTTGCCTTCTATGCGCGCCCTTAAAAAGTGATTTTTACACCATGCTAGCATTCATGATGATGATTGATATGTAGGGTTTAACGTCCCAAATCCACTATATGATTATGAGAGACGCCGTAGTGGAAAGCTCCGAAAATTTCGACCACCTGGGGTTCTTTAACGTGCACCCAAATCTGAGCACACGGGCCTACAACATTTCCGTCTCCATCGGAAATGCAGCCGCCGCAGCCGGGATTAGATCCCGCGACCTAAACGATATGTCTGACCAGAACAATATACCTGAACAATACCCTGAACAATATACCAGAGGAGTTTTGTTGTTGCATCATCAAAGGAAATCGGCTGTTTTAAATGAACGTCTAAATGTGGTTTAAGATGTTCGTGTTGCTTTCACATACAATATGCCCCTTATAGAAAAGTTTGAGAAGCCTAGGTTATTGCTTAGTACTAATGAAGCAACCTAAATTTGCTCTATATATTAAAAACTTATTCTTTCCTGCACAATGTCTTTCTTTCACGTTTTATAAGGCAAATTTGTTTTTTCCGCTGTGTTACTTGGAAAGAAAAAAAGATAATTGTAATAGGCTCCAAAATGTGAATGTTACATTTTTACCAGACATTTTATTCTTTATTCAGGATTACAATATTTCTTCTATCAGTGCAGCTTACATTAGGTAGTGTAGAACGGTCACTGTGTTTTTTATTAAGTTGCACGCTGTTTTGGGACATATCATTTCAAAATTTCACAGATGTAGTAATGCGCAACATTCATTCTAAGTGAATTGGTCTGTATGATTTCTCAGGTTTCAAATGCGCAGGCTTCAAATAGATATGTGACCATTTTCTAAGTGGCAGGTATGCACGCATATATGTTGTTTGATGCTGACAAGCAGCTTTGTTACTACATTCATGCCAGGCATGGTGGCTAGTAGGACGAGTAAGTGAAGCGTATTTGGGGATGTACAAAGCAATAGTTCAATGAATGACAAAGAATGACATAGGTGAGCAGGAGCTTCCATCCAAACAAGCTCTATTCCTCCAAGAAAAACTTTGAAGTATATAGAAAAAGCACAGCTATCATCAAGTTATTGGTTAGAATAGCAAGGACTCTGTGTTTATCTGCACACCCTCATAAAGAATTGTAAACTGAATAAAATTGGTGGTTGTGCAAGTTTGTGCACATTTTCAAAAAAGCAAACAGTTGAGGATTTTTCCTTCACTGCCCCTAGTTGTGTGGCCTGTTTCGTACACTGCCAAAGACAGGCATGCACATTCTGACCTTGGTTATCTGAATGAAATACATCAGCACACTTCCGACAAGAAAAAATGGCAAACTAGACCATATAAAACAACATGATACAGAGAAGCTTTAAGTAAGGGCACGTGGGAGGAGGTAACATCATGAATTCTCACCATGGGTAAGTTGCAGTCAGGGGCACTTGAATTATTGCGACCTGCTGGTGACTCTTCATGTTCACCCACAGCAGAACTGAAAAAGAATTTGCTAATTTGCCTTAATTGAATAAGACTGCTGATCCTGAAAACTTGGTAACTACTTTGTTGTTGAATTTAGTCAGTAATAAACTCTTCAATCTCACTAATGGACTAGCTAAGCTGATCTCGTTAGTTATTAAATAGAAAAGTGTGCCATATGAAAGTAGGATGTAGCGTGTTAAGAATTGTGGGAGTCCGATAAGCCAGTAAAAGCTAGATATGACCTATCTTAATTTATTCAATTAAATTCACAAAGAAATAGATGTGTCGGGCAAGAGTGCGAGAGGCAGGTGATTTAAAAGAAAACCATGCAAAGGTCGGTTGCACCTTGCAAAATTCTTCATTTTTAGATAAACCTTGAATTGACAGTGAAAATATCAAGCATCGTTGGAATCTATCGTTTTCAAAATCTGACGTATCAGTTTGGTTTGGATGACTTCTTGTGCATTTACTTCACTGTTAAGACAGGAGGCTTTTTCCTGTTTAAGCTTCATACAATCTCTCATCAATTCTTTTATGGTGCATCTGACCCATACTTTTCGTTTTGATGATTGAATTCAGCATTTCGTGGTCTTCTCTTGGGCTCAGCATATCATTTTCTTATTGATCAAGGTAAAACATTGGGCTTTGAGTCATCATTTTCCCCCTCTAATTGTAGCAGCAGTGGTGCTGTGGCATATTTCGCATGTTGCAGCTAACAATAGCTCTCAAATTGCAATGAGTGCTGGTTCAAATAAATTCCTCCTCCAGTGACATTGGGGCAATTGGGCATGATCTCTTGAATACTAGGTCATCTTTAAATGTGAGCTCATTTCTCTCTGTTAAGAACTACCGTTAAACCCAGTTGTAAGGGGCTTGCTCTGGGCAGCAATTCTTCTCTTTTATACAAGATGTCTTTTATCAGTAGGGTAACTCCCATGCATTTCCTTTTCAACCCGTATTTTACTGTGGGTACGCTGGTGTTTTTTATACCCATTCGTCTCTTATATCAGTGCCTCTTATAAAGTAGTTCGACTGTATACGTGCACATCTTGAGGTTATTGGCACTTATCTGCAGGCGGCAGGGCTTTTATTTTTCGCAGTGAGTAAGCACTGTCAGTCGAAGACCATGGTTTTCAGTTGTATATTTGCTGTGTGCGGACATGTATAGTTCAGATCGTATAAACAAATGTTCTGGTCAGCACTTGCAATATTGTTTCTATTCATTTTCAGAAGCATGTGGATTTGGCTTAGTTTGCTGCTTTGAAATGCCAAAATTGTTTCCTCCTCATTATTTAACACCAGGCAAGCAACCACCAACTTTCCTCGAGTGTCTGGATTTGTACCTAAGTAAAGGCTATTTGATAAATCATATTTTTAGTTATAAATAACTTAATAAAACTTTTTCCCCTTTTGGAAGTGAAAGCGTTTGAGTAATAGTGTAGAATTTGAATGCAATGTTGTATTAAGCTGTGAGATATGAGCACCTGCCCTTGGCTTAACTTCTGACTCAATATAATTAATGTTTGCATATTACATAAAGAAGATAGCAGTACAAATATAGCACTTACTTTCATAAATATTATTATACGTATAACAACTAGTCCTTAAATAAATGGATCACGTTTGTTCAATTTCTGTATAGGATTCTCTTGATGAGTTGAGTCCTGAATGCATAAATTCAATTGCCTTCTTGGGCAGCCACCTCAGCTGGATATTTTTGCGTATGTACAGCTGTGAGAAATATCTAGTTGGGACTTATCGCATTTTACAGGATAATTGATTCTTGATGTTATAACAAGAATATTCATAGCAGAATGCCAACTTTCATATCAATTACTTAACTGCACTTTCACATATTGTACAATCTTCAAGGCAGTACCATCCTTTGTGCTCCAATTACATCTAATATGCATTTATTCATACCCTCAAACCCATAAGGTATTACACCAAGTAGTGGTTGAAAATCAAGCGAAAGTCCCCAAGAAGAAGGAGGATAGCTTTTCTTTAGACACAACCACATGAAACCAACAGGCAATCAAAGGAAAACACAGGGATTATATTTGTTGTCTTAAACCATAGTGTAGGAAATGTGACATCAATATAAGTGCATTAAAGTTAACCAAAGCGCAACGGTTCTGGTTTTTTGCTGCACATTGTTACCTGTAGGATGATTGACAAAACTAGCAATGTCTTACATAGACACATTTGACTTAGGAAGGTGGTTCCAATTCTTTGAGCTCTGAAGTATCAATGAGCAGGAGAGACCTATAGTGGTGTGAGGTAATCATGGTGATGTGATGGTAATTTTAGAACAATTGTGATGGGCGTGACACTTGCTGCACTATAAATGTTGTTAGTGATTAGTTTGGCGATGATATTTTGAGAAAGTTGAAATAAATTAAGTAGTTTGCTACTACATATAAGGATGCTCACACAGTGGTCACATATCCAAGTTTTCTACTGACAAGCTTTGTAAAAGATTGAACTTTAGAGAAGTTCATGCGAAAGAGATGTTATGGCGATGGTCAGCTAGCATGTGATCGGCATTGCTAAACATATTAGTTAGTTTGATTGCCGAGATAGCTGAATAAAAAGACAGGCTCAAATGACGTACAATTTAAAAGATCACAAAAAAGGCACTTCGAGTTTAGCGGAGTGCTTCGCATTTTAAATGATTTAGCTCTATGAGTGCTATGTTACTACGGTTAAGAAAACCAGATCATTTGGACGGTCGTAATGTCCTTATGGTGGGCCATTAACAAAATGCCAATCATCAGCAGTGACGTCAATATTAGAAGATATTTTAGAAAGTCATTATTGTATAGTAGGAGAAAGGAACGTTCTAGAACATATCTCTTTAGTAAAGAGAAATAAATAAGTTTGCTAGATGTCATGCCATTGTGTGCAACAGACTGAGTAAGCCAGGTGAGAAGACGAGGGTCCATATTTATTTTCCTTCGTTCAAAGAGACGCAGTTTGTGACATAGTTCATCAAACTCTTTTTGCTCATCAAAAAAATAGTCAGTCATCGAGAAGTCAATCTGTAAATAGGTGAACTTTCTCAGTGAAGGAAAGAAGATCATTTTCGAAAAAAAGTGAATTACAAAAAAATGGAACGTTGCACTGAGCCATCAATAAATGATACACAGCCAGACTGATTGTTCTGATGTTTATTTATTGCCGTATTCACAGGCATGAGCACGAGAGAGTGGGCAGGGTGGAGGGGCGCACACCCCCTAGTCACCTAAAAGAGGGGGGAGCAAAGTCTACCCCATACACTGACTTAATAAAGAGGCGCAGCACTGCGACAAATTTTTGCCTCCTTCCTGTGAGAAATCATACTCCCATTTACGGCTGTATCTAGACTGGCCTTATGCTTGCCTTGGTTTGAACTCAGCCATAGCATTATCTAGCCTGCATAATAGCATGTTGACCTTAAGCTTGAACTTGGCTTGAATTGGCTAGCTGTAACAATAATAAACTGTTGCTCGAACTTGGCTTTTAAAAAATTGAAATTTTGCTTGAGCTTCCCTTACCTTTGCTGTAGCATTGTTGAACTTTTGCTGGAACTTGGTTTCAACTTGGCATACTCAATCGATGCTGTAAATACCAATCTCATGCAGCAGCAAGCATTGTTTCACATAACCTGGCTTCTGCCTCGAAAATGTGATTTCTTTGGGTACCCCAAGGCTGGGCATTTTCAGGTCTGAGCTATACACTAGCTTTTATAACCACCAAGTATCACGTTACGGTAGTGCGACAATGCATAACGCACATATGCCATTGGTTCGTACTTTCAAGTAGGTAGCACGATGCTCTTAAGTATTTTTTCAATGAATACACATATTTGTTTATGAAGCTGATTGTTTTCTGAAAGGCTGCACAAAGTTTTGTGGCACAAGCTCGTTTGTTGAGCTAAATTGCCTTATTTATATTAATGAACTAATTCTTAGTCATGGGATTCACACAATTTTTTGGTGCGTACTCATTTTTGATGATGAAGTGGTGAACAAGAAAAAGTTTATTTACCGATTTCATAAATCCATTTTGTTATTAAAGTCATACTGGTCTGTGAAAACGAAACTGCCTTGTCGTTCGCGCTGGTAAGCACTCTTTATCATGTTATACCAACACGCCCAATCCTACTGTATCTCTGTATATGGCTCAGTTGTATTCGGCCCATTTCTTTGTCAACTTATTCACAGTATGGATATGGTCTATTGCGGAGTAGGCTGCACTTAACCCATATACTGCGAATTTATCACGAGCGCAGCCCTGGTTTCGTCAAGCACGGTAAGTCCACACAAATTGTGCTTCACGCCACGAGGTAGAAAAGGTGTTGCAAGAGAAGACATCAAACACGGACACACACACCGCTTGGCGCCGTCAGCGCTATTGGCGCGCATTCGAGGTGACTGTAATTGCAACCAGTGCATCTTGCAGTGGCCGTGTAAGAAGGGCATACCTTGAGTCACATATCACTTTCGCAAACGCGTCACACTAGTGTAATGGCACATTCTTTCACTAGCTGAAAATTTGGCTGAGGTTAAAGGCCCAATTCTTTAGTAGAGACATTATCTTGGCTCGTACCGGGAGGATATTTTAGAGAACCATGTTTAGATCACTAGCAGTTATAGTGATAGCTTGCCACATTTTGTACAATCATTTGCTCCCGCCATTACCCACGCTTATTTGTTCTCACAATGCTGTCGCTCCTAGTGATGTATCGTAAATCGTCGATACTTGACGCTGTCTTTTAAGCTATAAGAGACGGTTGCTTTTATAGACTCGCCTAAATGACAGTGAAGGCTTGCCTTACATCACTTCTGGTGGCAAAAGCCAGGAAGAAAAACTAAGTTTGATGCGACAGGCAATGAGTTTCCTTCCCTAAAAAAGCACGAATAGCCTCAAAGCCACAGTCAAGACAAATCTTTCATGTTCGTAAAGAAGCCTCTGACGGCAGTGGTTACGTTTGCGCACGCAACATTGGCCGCGAATTGACACAGCTGTAAAGAACAAAATATTGACACAGCTAAACACACAGCTAAAATACACACAGCTAAAGTATTAACACAGCTAATATACTGACACAAATAATAAATTTACACAGCTAAACAGAAAACAAAACATTTTGCTCAGTACACGAACTGAACCTTCTGTATAGCTAATCTGCTTTGATGAAACCTTAATCTGCTGAGTATGACCGTGACCGATTACTTCCGTGAAGACACTGCGAAGCTTGATGGGTCGTTCGACATGCCGAGTTCCAGAAATAACGTCAAAAGTCTCAGTTTTTTTACGGAAATAATGCAACAAACGACTAGCTGCGCACTAACCAGGAGCATATGCTTTCATTCTTTTCATGACAAAACTTAACATGGCTTTCTGCAAGATAATGAAATATTCAATGGCCTACAAATTACGAATAATTGCTAAAGTTCAGGCACAACAAAACATCACTTCCTTTACCTTCGTCAATATAGTATTTAGTGCCTTGGAGCCGCGCTATATGTGAATTCGACACATCGGTATACAGTGCATTGTAATTAGCGCCCTACGAGAACATGGCCTCCGTTCACGCTGTATCGCATAGATATTTTTCGTGTTCGCATCACTTGTTATGAGCAGCGGCAGCATGCGCCTATTGCCCGGATTTTACCCGTCGTTTTTTGTGTGTAACTTGGTGCGGCAACCACTCAAGTTCGGGATCATTTTGGTTTATCCTATATTCCTTGAAGTATTTTTGAGATTAGATTCTGAAGCGTTTATCAGATTTGTGAAGCGACCACAATAGTGTACTGCTTGAATGGTCAAATAGTGCATCTGTAAGGGTGCCACACGTCTCAAAATCTGAACTAAACACTGTGGCCAGTATTGTTTTGGCGCTTTTCTTTAGATCCTGTCATACTGAGGGCTTTGAGCTAGCATATTGACAGACTGACACGGTCATTGGTTGTCGTGATTTTCTTAGTGGTCTGCATTTGAGCCCAGTAATTTAAGGTCACACTCAGCACCCTTTGTAGATAGCTTCTTGGGTACAAACGTTACTACTAATTCACAAGTGCTATAGCACAAGCATTCATATAATTTCCAAAGTATCCAACACATTCAATCTTCAAAGTACCAGACATAACCAATATTTTTACTGGATAACCTGGCATTTATCGCGAGGTGTCAGAAAACTTGAACATGGTGCTTTGTGAACAGCATCAGCACCATTGCAAGAAAAAGTTCGCTATCGTCGTCATCACCATGAGTCATAATTGTCATCACAGCTCGAGAGGTATTGTTAGTTTTTCTTCCGTAGGCTGCATTTAGGCCACTGTTGTTTTTGATGCTGCGGCTGCTGATCACTGTAATAACGACAGCATAGAATTCAAGCCAAACTTTTTAATGAGTTGGTAGGCACTATTACATGTTTTTTTGTTTCTTTAAAATGCGTTGTCATTTGCAACTTGAATAATTTAAGCCTTTTCGCCGAATCATGGTCAGTAGCAGCAGCAGCCTCACTACGCCCACTGCAGGCCAAACATCTCTCACATGTTATGCCCGTCAACTCGGTTTTGTGCTCGCTGCTGTCACTTTATACCCGCAAACTTCCTAACCTCATCTGCCGACCTATCCTTCTGTCTCCCCCTCACCCGCTTGTCTTCTCTTAGAATTCATTCTGTGATCCCTAATGTCCACCTGTTACCTTGATTTTGTGCTACGTTCTCTGCCCTTGACCATTTCTTCCTGTTGATGTCGATAATAATGTACTAAACAACCGTTCGTTCCCTGACCCAGTCTGCTCTCTTTCTGTCCATTATGGTCACACCTGTCCTTTCTCTTTCCATTGCTCGCTGCGTTGTCCTTAACTGAAGTTGAACGCTTCTAGTAATCCTCCACGTTTCCGCTCTGTAGGTAAGCACTGATAAGCGGCGGGTATTTTATACCTTCCTCTAGAGGGACAGTGAAAATCTATCATTCATGGTTTGAGAATGCTTGCCGAATGTGCTCCACCGTATTGTCATTTTTCTAGCTACTTTAATCTCGAGTTTCAGCACCGGGGTTATTTCTTGTCCGAAGTAGACATACCCTTTTACAACTTCAAGTGCACTGCTACCTATCACCATTGACATGCAGTGTTTAACGTCCCAAAACCACTATCAGCGATGCCATAGTGAAGGGCTCCGAAATTTTCACTACTAGGGGTTCTTTAACGTGCACCGAAATCTGAGCACACAGGTCTAGAGCATTTCACCTCCAACAAAAATCCAGCCACAGCAGCAGGGATTCAATCCCATGACCTGTGGGTCAGCACAGTACTTTAGCTCCTAGACCACCACAGCGGGGCGCTGCTACCTCTCTAGAGGCTGTGTTCCCTTCCGAGGTTGCTGTACATCACTCTCCTTTTCTGCAGATTATTTTGTGACTTACCTTTCTTCTCCCCTTCTCTAATTCAGTAATCATGAATTGCAATCCGTTCCATCGGGATGTCATCGGCGAGGCGCAGGTTGCTGCGGTACTCTTCATTATTTCTTATCCTTAACTCTTCCCATTTAAGGCTTTGAATATCTCCTGTAAGCACGCTGTAAATAGCATTTTGGACATCGTATCCCCTTGTCTTACAGCTTCTTTTCTTGGTATTCTGTCGCTTTCTTTATGAAACACTCTGGTGGCAGTTGACCCACTGTAAATTTTTCCCACAATGTTTATATATGCTGTGTCGACGCCCTTATTCCACAGTGTCTCTATGACTTCTGATATCGCTACTGAATCAAATGCCTTCTCCTAATGTATGAAGGCATATATAGTAGTTGGATATATTTTTACTATTTCTCTATCACTTGATTGACGGTATAAATGTTGTTGAGTGTTAAGTGGCCTCATGAAAATCTTGCTTGATCCTTTGGTTGATTGAATTGTATTATTGTCTTAATTTTGTTACCAATTATCTTTGTAAGCAGTTTGTACAAGATGGACAGCAAGCTGATCGGCCTGTTGTTATTCAGTCCTTGTCATTCCCTTTCCTGGGAATGAAGAGGAAGTTAGCATTCTTCCAAGATTGTGCTACCCTCACCATTAGGAGACACTTCGTAAACAGGGTGGAAAGTTTTTCTAACAAATTTGATGTAACAAGGTATAACATGAAGATAATTGAACATGCTCTAAAGAACAAAGGGGGCGTTAAAGTGGTATGAGGAAACTTGAATAGGCAAAAAGCAGATGTATGAAAAGTTTCGGCATTTGCAGTTAACATCAATGTGACGTCACCCTCACAAGCTTTCGCTATAGAATTTCTCAGTGAAATTATTATTTTCACAAACCTGGGTTTTCAATAACTAACCAATGTGCAGTTTGCAATCAACCAGAAACAACATATCAATTCCTTCTCACGTGCCGCTCTTTTGTTCTACTTTACTGAATAATTCTTGCGAGGCCGACTCATATTCTTGGATTGGCAGTTAATACATCCGCCATTTTATCGTTTGGAGCCAGTCAGTTGGGTGTGGGCTGCAGTGCTATTCTCTCAGCGCTACATAGATTCATTCAGGCAACTGAAAGGATACTCTTCTACTGTTACTGCCCAGATGAATCCAATTCTTTGTCCCTCTTCTTTTTTTCAATTTTTTATGTTCTGGTTTGTGAAATCTTTTTGCTCTTTTCACTATCGATTTATGAAGGTGATTATTCATCTTGCTCTTATCTGATTGCGCTATCTTAAACAAGCATTGTATTACCATAAACATTATAAGGTACAGTGTGGTCAATCCTCTTTGTGGGTATGAGCCAAGATCTTCTAAGCGACAAAACAAAACAAGCTCATATATGCACAAAGGAACAAGGAAGGCAACATTAAGGCCGATATGGATGGTATAGGTAAAGTAACAGAAGAATTTTACAGCTTCTGTGCAGTAGCCGGAACAACCACGACCTTATGTAAGAGCTAGCAGTACTCCAGATTACATGCCACCAGTAATGATAGAGAAAGTCACAAAAGCCTTATAGGGAATGCAGAGGCAAAGCTTCTGATGCGGATCAGGTAATATCGGATCTCTTGAGCTACGGAGAATCGTTTGTGCAAGAAAAACAGGTTATTATAACCGTTTTTCTCTCGCGGCGACTGTTAGAACCTCTTTCAAAAAGCTTTGAATACCTAGCTATAGCTTTATGGTAAAATGCATGACTGCTGATGTCTTTCATTAAATTATACTGGTAAAAGCATGCTTTTGAGGAACTCGGCTTTTTATATTGCACATTGCCTTGTTCTAGGCAACTGTATGAAGTGCTACCTGAGATTTCTCGCCTTATTAATCAGCTTGAATATGAAGAATTAAAAAATTCACAAACATTCTGCATACCCATTAGTTTGAGCACCCTCGCATTGTATAGTAAGCTAAGTAAAAATCACGTAACATAATCAATAGTGTTAAGAAATCAAATGTCTGATCTATCTTAGCTGTCAGCTCGGATTTTGATTGATTGATTGATTGATATGTGGGATTTAACGTCCCAAAACCACTCTATGATTATGAGAGACGCCGTAGTGGAGGGCTCCGGAAATGTAGACCACCTGGGGTTCTTTAACGTGCACCCAAATCTGAGCACACGGGCCTACAACAATTCCGCCTCCATCGGAAATGCAGCCGCCGCAGCCGGAATTCGAACCCGCGCCCTGCGGGTCAGCAGCCGAGTGCCTTAGCCACTAGACCACCGCGGCGGGGCATCAGCTCAGATTTTGTTAGGCACGAGTTCTCTAACTCGTATTCATGATAACATATGTATATATATATATATATATTGCGACAGGTAGTAACTGCAGCCTATTGCTAATCCTTAATGGATCCTACACAGTCATTTGTAATAATGTGACAAACACTTGGACAGTTATTTGTTCAGTTTTATTCAAAAGAGATCAATCAGCTGCCTAATCGGTTTCAATGAAGCTGCTTCTCCTTATAGCGTTTCTCGTCTTGGCAAAATCAAGCGGCCACATTCACTTTAAATGACTGACACCCAACCGTCACTCCACCGTTCCGTATTTGAAGCTCAATAGTGATTGTCGTAGGCGCCGTCTGTAAAAGAAGAAAGTCGCAAAGTTACTGAGGCTGCAAATGAATGTATATTATGAATGCGACCAGAGCTCAAAGCAATATGAGTAGGTTTGAGATTGTGTTCTTTTTTGTGTGGACTTGCACTTTTGTAGCGTGGCTTCAAAGCCATCTTTTTACCAATTGACTTCAACAGTGACACCATGTTCGATGTACAATACAGGACCACGCCTCCAGAAATGACCTCCCATATACCCTGACCGTGTAATTGACTTCAAGATATCTAGATAGTGATTTTTACATTGAATGTATTCAATAACATTATCTGTTAGCATTATAACTTCAATTATTCATATCTAAAACGTCAAATGTGAAAGATGGTAAAATAATAAATATACAACCATTGCAAAAATATATGAGGTACTGCATACCAAATCCTGCAGTAATATTCTGACTTTCCAATGCGAGTGGACTGATGATTGATTTAGTCTCCTGAGGCTATTTGAAGATATACACGGGAACACATATTCCACCCCCATAAATCTGTGGACATCGTCATAAGAGATTTATCATGCGTTAATGTGATTAACATAGCGAAGTCATACTATAACAACTAAGCTATATTATACGGGGGAGTTAAGTGTAGATTTCTGCTATGCTCAACCAGAATGTCCTGTTTCTTTTTTTTTCAGTAATACGAACTCAGAGTTTTGGAGGCCTCTCTGGTGGTATCCTAAAAAGTGATTTGACTGGAAAGTTTTTGTTTCTAATGCCCACCTTGCCAGATTCAACAGCCACCCTGTACCACGGAGACCATTGTATGGCGTTTAGACTGATGTTCCCTTTCCTGTAGCGACACTAATAATTTATAGTGCACCGAGGTAAGGTAGCGGTTATGGTATTCCGCTGCTGACCCAAAGATTATGCGTTGAAAATGGGCTCCGGGGGTTGGAGTTTTATCGAGGCAAACCGGTAGAGGCCCATGCACTCCGCGATGCCAGTGCACGTTCAGAAACACCAGATGGTGAAAATTTCTGGTTGTCTGTGCACCAAAACGGACAGGCGAGTGAGTTGGTACTGCTTCATTGGGCCCTAACCGCATGCAATCGTTTTTATAGCGACAGCGACAAAGGGCGGCGAGAAGCGCCAGCGGCAAACTTGCACCATCGCACCGTCCGTCACATCTCAATGACTGCAACCGCATGTCCCGACAAAGTGTTATTGTTGCTTGAATGAAAACTATGACGTGATTACTCATAAATTGCAAATTTATGGTTGCAATCACAATTGTGCAAGGCAAACTTGCAAATTACAAGTTTAAATGTTGCTTGATGACAACATGCTAGTTTATTACTGTCTTCTGTGACATAACAAAGCCACAAAAACCTTTTCATGACCTTCTTTATTAGCAATTTTTTATTTAATCACAGTAGGCGGCCCAGAAGCGTATGCTAGGATGGCTACGACGCAATTTACACGAAGATTTCGCATTGTAGCAAGTGATAAAATTGTCAAAAGCTGCCATCAAGAGATAAAATAACACCTTCGATAACAAAATTCATTACAAAATATGGCCGCTCTCTCATTCTCCGAGCGAGCTGAGAATGTTAAAAAGGTAATCGACAGCTTGCATCACTTGAACTACTAGCGGATAACAAGCATCGAGAGCAAATCACAACCAATGCGAGGTCCAGGGTCACCACCCTGTGCCCGGAAATCACCATGCTGGCTTCCGGCCGACCATCTATCTTTACTAGTAAAGCGCTCGATGCGACAAGCAGCGGTAACAAATGTGTCTCCGTGACAGCAAATCTTGTCGCACGTCGCTGTTGTTTGTCGCGGTCGTGAGGAAATCACGTGCATGTGGTTAGGGCCTTACGGCGTAAAAGTAGCGTTGAAAAAGACGAGGACAAGAAACGGAACACCACAAGCGCTTACTCAGAACTTAAAGCTTTATTGCTTGAACAGAAACTATACATCATCTAAGTTTCACACTCGACCAAACCTACGCGTGTGCATCGTGGGGGAGGCAAAAACCAAAACACACACCTCTTGCAGTCTCCCCCTCCACACAACAGGCTACGCTCTTTGCTTAGGTGGCATCACTTACTTTTTCAATAAGGTCAAAAATGATCACGAACGCTCCCTGAGAAGCGCTTGTGGAGAAGCGCTTGTGGAGTTCACTTTGTTGTCCTCATCTTAATTTGCGCTACCTTTACGCCATACTGAACGTCTACAGCATCCACCGTAGTGATATCGTGGTTTTGTGACTTAGATCCTAGGTATAAGTAATATTACTATGCGCATTTTGTTCCGCACTACAAGCACTTTTGGCGTCTATCTATCTATCTATCTATCTATCTATCTATCTATCTATCTATCTATCTATCTATCTATCTATCTATCTATCTATCTATCTATCTATCTGGCAGCCTACATCTGGGTGCTCTCGTGATCATCCCCTTAAATTGGGATAAACCCTACTATTAAGCGAGGGTAAGATGTTTTGACTAATATGACCTCCTAGTCATGACAAGAATTATATGACAATCTCGTCGTGTACGTTGTCGAACACTTTCCGCCAAACAGTGGCCCTTACCCGCGGTGGGTATGTACCACTTTTTTGTGGGTCTGGTTCTCAAGTAGTTGACAGTTCATATCAACTCAGGAAAGCCGAGAACAGACAGGCGCAATTTTCACGCGTGAGTGGTGAAAAAAAGCTGACATCAGCAGCATTGAACCGACGAATCCAGATAATAAATGCCATGGTCCCAGCAGTATTCAAACCCCAGCATCCTGCCTGGCAACCAAGTATTCTTACACAGAACCACTCCAAATTTCGCAACTGCTTTGGAGTAGACTCTAATGTTCGTGAAGCGTGAATCAAAAATGTAGTGATGGCTATCTTATTTTACAAAGTACTAAATATTTGTACTCTTAGGATACAGCCGTAATAATTCGTGTTATAGCGCAACTGTAGTTAAGCGCAATGCACTCAAGGTGATTGGTAGTCTGTTTCAACCCAAAATGGCGCTAACCGACATGGCAATTTTAACTCGACAGAATTAAGAAAAGTCTGAGCAGTTTCGTGAAGTGTATGACAACGAGCGGGCGAAGCGATAAGTCATAAGATCCGTAATGCCTATGGTGAAGAGAACTACGAATGTAAAGGACGGACATAGGGACGGATGGACAAGTAGACAAATACACGGATGCATGCACGGCAACACGCACTGGCGGACGGATGGACGCATGGATGGCCGACATACAGATGACGGTGGTGATCGTGTACTTTATTGCTGTATAGTTGATACAATTACACATAAACTCGATTGTTTACTAGTATGCTTTTGTTCTTTGTGAAACAAGCGGTCAGTTTTGGTTTGGTTTTGTAGGCCGTGATTGACGCCACGGTCGGCACTAAGGCGCTCTGCCTCTAAAAGCTGGCATTAGCAGCGTTGACCCAACGAACGCGTAAAATAAATATCATGGTCTCATCAGAACCAAACCCCAACATTAGGCGCGGCGCGGCAATCAAGTATAGTACCGCAGAGCCAAGCCACGCGTGTGAACTGCTTTTCAAGTGCACCATATTGTTCGTGAAACCTTAATTGTGGTTGAAGTTCTGGCTATCCAATCTTTTAAGCAGTGCATACGAGCTCATGTTATACAGCCGTCATGTTTAGTTAACGACAATTGTAGTGAAGCGCTGTCCACTGAAGCTCATTTATCTGGCAGTGTCCAGAGCCACCGTCCTGACTGGCACAGCCCCTACATATCAGCTAACTGCTTTTGGTGTTGCGAATACCCATGTTGCTAATAGTATCACTACGCAACCGCGAAAATGCGACTATTTAACATATGTCTGCACGTACATTATTTGTACAAATATTTAGCGTGATTTTATAACACTTCGCTCGATTAAAAAATTACAACACAGTCACTTTCAATACGTATACTTCGCATGGCGCTGATTCCTAAGGTACGTTGGATATGCATAGATGAAAGAGCCTAATTAAGGTTCAATAGGCAGTGCTTGTGTCCTAGCCCGAAGCGGGCCGCTCCCACGTTGGGGCCGAAAAACCATACATAGCCTTTCAGCCACTTCGCGGGCCCTTTGCACTGCCTGTACTTGTTCCTCTAATGTAAGACAACACAAAGCTGCGCCTCTCCGTTCTTTAATATTTTCCTTGTCGATGTGTAAGGTGGAGCAATGCCACAGCGTATGAGCGAGATATATGGTGTCGTGACATTTATCGCATGTTGTAAGAACCCAGAACTCCGGATAAATCCTGTTAATTAACAGCGCGTTGAGATAGGTTCTTCTTTGTAATCTCCTGAGCGTAGTAGCTTGAGCTCTGTTTAGTTTACTTTGTGGAGAGAGGAAGACCCTGCGTCCTCGATAGAAAAATTCGTTAGGTCATCGTACAAGAGTACGTGCTCCTTGCATTCTGAAACCTCAGCATCTTCTCGTCTTGTGGCTGTATGGTTGGCAAGTCCTCGTGCAGCATTGTGGGCAGATTCATTGAGGTTCGCAGGAGCACCGTTGATTTCTCCCATGTGAGCAGGAAACAAATAATCGTGTGTGGCTTGATTACGTTTTCCTTGAGCATTGCTAGAGCCTGTCTAGAGATTACACTTTCGGCAAATGCTCACACGGCTGGCCTAGAGTTGTGAATCCTCGACCTATTTGGGTCTAAAAGTTTGATCGAAATGGCTACTTGCTCGGCAGTTTTTCACTCTGTGGAGACTATTGGAAGCTGACTTCACTAGGTGACATTTACCGTTCACAAGTACAGTTGTGAAAGCTCGTTTATTAGACGCGAAAGCCACGTCGACGAACGAGCATTCCTCAGGCTCACTTTCAGCATTTGCTAGCAGAGCTTTTGCTCTGACTTACCTTCAGCTCACATTATGACTAGGGTGAACATTCTTCAGAACAGGCATAGCTGTAATATTGTGTTTTCGTTCGTTGGGTATTTCTTTGTGGTGGTCATATATCGCTGTAACTGGTGTACTGATTCGTTTGAGCATGTGCCTTCCTGCTTGGGTTGAGTCAAACTGGGCTCTCTCTTGTGCCTCGGCGATTTTCTTCAATGTGTTGTTCATCTCAAGCTGCATGAATTTTTCAGTTTCGGTGTACATAGGTAGCCTAAGAGCTGCGTTGAATGTTTTCCTCAGCAATGTATTAAGTTTGTCTCTTTCGGATCTCTGCTGCTCGTGCATGACTGCTACGTAGGCGAAGTGGCACAACACAAGTGAGTAACTAGTCTTACGACATTGTCTTCTCCAAGCCCTTGTTGGCAGTTAATAACTATTTTGATGAGCCTGATTGCGTTGTACACTTTCTAAGCGATACGCTGAATAGTTTGGTTATTGGAGCCATTTGCTTCTATCAGCAAGCTTAGGACCCGGATGCAATCCACCCTTGTAATGACGCTTGCGCTCATAGTGTAGAGCGTTATTGATTGACATGTGGTGTTTAACGTCCCAAAACCACCAAATGATTATGAGAGACGCCGTAGTGGAGGGCTCGGGAAATTTTGACCAAATGGGGTTCTTTAACGTGCACCCAAATCTGAGCACACGGGCCCACAACGTTTTCGCCTCCATCGGAAATGCTGCCGCCGCAGCCGGGATTCAATACCGCGACCTGCGGATCAGCAGCCGAGCACCTTAGACACTAGACCACCGCGGCGGGGCTTTAGAGCGTTATATCGTTGTCCTCTGTTTCAATACACCCCCGGGTTTGCGGCCTCCTCTCGGAGTTCAGACTTCTTGGGTAAGCATTGAAGTCCCGTGGGAATGGAGTACTCTTTCGGAACGTTTACAGCTTCTTGTAATTTTTCTTCTATTTCTCCTTCAGTGCTTCTAATAGACCATATCGTGACGTAATCTGCGTAAATACTGTGCCCAATGCCTTCGAAGTCTTCGAGTGTCCTCGCGAGACCTATTATAGAGATATTGAAAAGGGTAGGCAATGTGAGCGCTCCTTGGGGTGTGCCCTGGATTTTTAGCTTCACTTTACCTATCTTAAGTCCGACGCCATGAGCGTTACCGTCTTTTCACTAAGAGAGGCTTCGAAGTTATGATAAAAGTTGCTACCCGAACTAAGGTTCAAAATGGTGTTGAGTATGAAGGTATGATGGATGTTATCGAAGGCTTTCTCCATGTCTAGACACAGTATTGCTCACGTGTTCCTTGTCTTGTGACTGATTATTTCGTTCTTCAGTACGAGCATGGAATTTTGCGTGGAAAGACTATGTTTGAAGCATATTGTCTTGCGAGGGTAAACGTCGGGCTCTTCCAGTTACCTAGATAATCTATTTTGTATCGCATGTTCAGCAACCTTTCCCACGCACGATGTGATTTAAATTGGTCATAGATTCTGAAGGCCAGAAGGCTTGTCCGGTTTTTAAATTAAAATAGTCTTAGTGGCCTTCCATTTGCTAAAAACTTCAGCTTTATCTCTCATCTCAAAGATTAATTGCGTTAAATATTCTGTAGAATCGTCTTCTGGATCGCGCATCATCTTGTTTGTTATCCTGTCGGGTCCCGCGCCACATCTTCTGTCGAGGTCGTATAAAGCCACTCTCACATTTGCAAACGCGAATTCAGCATCTAAAATGGGAAAACTTGGGCCTGTGTAGCCTTATCGAGGAGGGTGGGGCAGCTCTGTGTCCTTGACGAATAGTTACATATTCACTAGCGGCGCAATCAATGCTGCCTTTGATTAACCCTTCTGTACCACGTGCAAAATATTGCTTAACGTGTTGCGCTGATTTTATTTTGTGTTGGTTTCGACTAATAGGTGTTTAAGTAGATTCCAGGTTCTTTTTCTCATCTGATCATCTATGGGGTAGTAAACATTATCCCAGTGTTGCTTGGAAAAGGATTTGCAGTGCTCTTCTTTCGCTCGATTGGTCTCTGCAATTTTCTTTCACAGCCTATGGTTTAGCCTCTGGCCCTTTCATTACTTGAGTAGGAGTTGTTTAGCTTCTAGGAGGTGCCCACTCTGTGGGTCGGCTTTTATTGTTTCGACAGGGAGATCTGTTAGCACCTCTTTAGTAGAGGCGCCAATGTCCTCACTCAGCTGTGAAGTCCATACTTCCAGGTTCACTTCTTGAATCCTCCTTTCCTTTCTGATTTTATGGAATTCTTCCCAGTCTGTGACCCGAAATTTGCGTAGTCTCCTTTGCCCGATGCTTTGGTCATTTTTGATATGTTCTGGTCACTACCAAAGCCATGGTTTTAGTTATCCCATTTGGGCTCCGTAGCGGTGAGAACTAAAGTGAGGTCCGGAGTTGTGTCTCGACATGTCGATGGATTGCATCTACTCGGCACTGATAGGTCTGTGATGAGTGTTAACTCAAGGTCTGTCGCTTCTAGCCATAGCCTCTTGTCTTTTTTTTTGTTGTAGTGGTAACCCTATTTGTGGTAGGGAGCTTTGAAATCTCCAGCAACAATTAGCGAAGAATCTCGAACAATTTTGACGGCTTTGGTAAATAGGGACATGAATCTTTGCTTTATTTTCTTCGGACTGCTGTAGAAATTGAGAATAAATATGCTTTCCCGATTGTAAATCGAAAAGTCTGGAATGATTTTCGTCAAGATGTGTTCAATTTTGCAACCTGTGTTCTTCAGATTGGGGCTGACGTATGTAGGACTTCTATAAACTAGGGCATGATACCCCTCCCGCAATCGACATTCTTTACCTCCGTAAAATGTCCGGGCAAAGTGACGATGAGGATGAGCGTTTCTTGGAGTATGATAACCTGTGGTTTCTCGGGGTGAGATCAAATAAATTGCTGCAGGGGTGCCTTTTTTGTGAGTAGCCCCAGCAAGTAATTTCATTGTCACATTTTAAATTTTTTAGTTTATGCTGCCGTCATGCTTCGACTGGGATTGATTATTGATTTCAGTAAGACTGTTAGACTTTATGCACTTAACAATAGGTTTAGGAGCCGTGGGAGCCAGAGCTGGAACCACCGTATCGTTCAGGTATGCTTCAATCTGGAGAATTCGCTGGCTGGTGCGCTGATCCATAGCTACAATATCTGACTGAAATGGCGTAAGTTTTTCGCTTATCTGCCCCAAGCAGTCGCTGAGTGCTGTGAGCATTTCGTTAACTTTGCCATCGTAGGCATTTGTTCACGTGGAATTGTGGCTCGCTTCTTAGGCGCGGGTTTCTCATTGTCTTCTTTCTCATTGGCAATGAGCATACGTGGGATATGCAAAACTTTTATTACTATTCAGTTATAATTATGAACCACAAATAAAGTTTCATATGCTTTCGGCGAAAAACATTTTTGTTTAATTTCTATAAATCACAACTCATTTGATTGAAAGGACACACTTTCCAAAAGGTTGTCCGAAAAACATGCACTATTAGTACTGCTGAAAAAAGTAAGTACTAAGTTTGATGTCTCAATATTTTGTTTCATCAGTAGTACATCGTCGTCAGAGAACGTCATGCTGTATTTTTGCGTGTGATTTCCTCTAAGAAGTAAAGCATTATGTTCGGGGACGGCATTATGCTCTCTCATAGTAGAGTGCCTCATACCCTAAATCGTTAAAAACTTTTTCTAAACACAGCTATATTATTCAAGGGTTCTGCGTAAAGACTCCCATAGTAGGGTACCCTGTGCTCTAAATCGTTACCCCCTTTTTCTAACCCCCCCCCAATACATTGTAAAGACTCCCATAGTAGGGTACCCTGTGCTCTAAATCGTTACCCCCTTTTTCTAACCCCCCCCCCCCCCAATACATTATCTGGATGGCTCAGTGCTCTCCCAATATTTGTGTATGTAGTACTCAAAATCGGTAAACATCTTTTTCTAAACACACGCGCATCACCGACTCTCCCAGAGTACACTACTCTAAATCGTTACCAACTTTTTCTAAACACACCAACATCAGCGACTTTTAGCGTATCTATCTATCTAGCCGCCTACGACGTTTAGCTCATCTGGCCGTTTCGATAACGGTATCAATACCAAAATCGGTATGGCTTAACATGACTATATGACGAACATAAGTGAATACTCATGACATGAAAATCATTACAGGTACTTCACGAATGGCATTATTTACATTTTATGGTACTGCTGCTCTTGCGGTGGTTTCGTACACAGGACATGTAGCAAAACTCGTATAGTGTGACATGACTGCATGGCGAACATAAGCAACAGACCGTAACATAAAAATTATGAGATGCGTGTCATGAAAACATGACTACAAGCCACGCTTATGATGTACTTGCGGCCGTTTCGCTGGCTTCACATATACCAAATTTGATATTACGGGACGTGAATGGATGACGAAGGTATGTGGCTGCCGCAAATATGATAATAACGAGATGCGTATCATGTAACAACCTGACTACATGCTACGCTCACGATGCACTAGCGGCTGTTTCGCTATAGCTTCACACGTACCGAATTCGCTATTGCATGGCCATTATGAACGACATACGTAAGTGACATGTCAAAACATGATAATATTAGCATGCGTGTCCAGTAACAGCATGACTATATGCCACACTTCTAAGGCGCCAATACACTTTGACGTGACCCGGCGCGCGTGCGTCCTGCATTAGTTTCATCGGGTCATGCCAGCGATGCCACGCCAGGCGCCGATCTGCCTGCCATATATCGCAGGCGCGCGCTGGGCTGCGTTGTCATGACGCATAAGCGTTCGAGCGCGCCCGGCGTCCCTCCACCACGAAAAGAGGCAGACGTGGTGCTGTCTGGGTAACGTCGTCGGCGCAACATGCAGCATCTTGAATTTCGCACTGGTTGCTGCCGGGCCGCGCCAACGAACGCTGGTCGTGCAGGTCGCGCTTGGCGTCCGACTATAAAGTGCTCGCGTTTTGCTAGCATAGCATCGCTGCGCCCAGCGTGCACGCGTGTGTAAGATACGTCGGAGTATATTGGGCTCTTCATGATGCACTCGCCGCCCTTTCGCTTGCTTCACATATACCAAATTTGGTATTACGGGACCTGAATGGACTACGAAGGTATGTGACTAGTGCAAACGTGATAATCATCAGATGTGAGTCATGTAAGAACATGACAATCTACCACGCTCATAATGGAATCGCGGCCGCTTCTCTAGCTCCACATATACCAAATTTTGTATCAAGAGACGTGAATAGATAACGAAGGTACACGACACGTCTAAACATGATAATCATGATATGAAAATCATGTACGTAATAGTTCAACTCAGCCTCGCAGCGTTGTGCTAATTTTAAAGTGACATATCAAGCTTCCTCCTTCATGCTTCACATATCATTGATTCAGACAGTACGTGGGATTTGCCAATTTTTTTCGTCAGGTGGCACTGAGTTGGTCTGTTGTGCGGCAATGGGACAGCAGCGTTCTCAGGGAGGCTTTGCTTTGCTTTCAGTGTCCATATGCTGTCGGCTGCTGGCACATCGCTTCCTTTTGCGCCTAAGAATTTCCCGCACGAACGCTTGCATATTTCTTTCTAGGTACTCACTTTCGGCATTTCATGCCTATGGTGCACCTTTAAAGGGGGTCACAGTCCATAACACTTCCTTCGTTTTATGCAACAAATGTTGCATTTTTTCGTCATGTCCATTCGACATGACCTGGCACAGATGCGTTGAACAATCATATAGCTGAGACAGCTGCTACTTTATTGTTTCCGTTGGTTCCCCCAGCCCACCGTGCCGCTCTGGTCGGGTGTCCAGGAGCACGTTAACGGCTTTTTTTAAATGCGAAGCATTTCTTAGTGAACTTCGGCGACTTTGACCGTATCTATCTATCTATCTATCTATTTATCTATCTATCTGTCTATTTATTTATTTATCTATCTAGCCACCTACGACTTTTAGCTCTCCTAGCCGTTTAAATAATGCTATCGATACCAAACTTGGTGTGGCATAACATGACTGATGAAGAACATATTTTACTAGTCATGAAATAAAAATCATGACATGTAGGTCATGAATGTCATGATTTACATTTCATGGTGCTGCAGCTCTTGCGGTGCTTTCGTTCAAATACTCTGTCGCAAAACTGGTATGGTATGGCATCATTTCAAGACGAACACAAGCGACCAACCCTAAGATGAAAATCATGACATGCGTGTCATGTAACAACAAGACTACATGCTACAACCATGATGCGCTAATGGCCGTTTCGCTAGCTTCACACGTACAAACTTGGTATTACGTAATGCGAATGGACGACATAAGTAAATGACACATCCAAATATGATAATCACGACATGCGTGTCACGTAACAACATGACTACATGCCACACTCATGATGCGCTCGCGGCCATTTCGCTTGTTTTACATATTCCAAATTTGGTATTAGGTGACGTCAATGGATGACGAAGGTATGTCACTGGTGGCAACATGATAATCATAGGATGCGTGTCATCAGATACATGACTACATGCCACAGTCAAGGTGTCAATACATTTCGACGTCAGGTGGTGCGCGTGCTCACTGGTGTTCATTTCGTCGCGTCACTCTGGCATTGTAACGACAGGCGCCAGTTTTGCCATATACTCGCAGGCGTGTGCCGCGCTGCAATGCTTTGACGCATGCGCGCTTTAGTGCGTCCGGCGTCCCTCAGTCACGAAAAGAGGGAGACTCAGGGTTGTCTAGGTAACGCATCGGCCCGAATTTCCCACCGGTTGTCGTCGTGCAGCGGCGACGAACGTTGGTTGCGCTGGTCACGCCTGGCGTCGGACTGTAATGTTGTCGCGTTTTGCTAACATAGCGTCACTATGCCCAGCGTGCGCTCATGTCAGCGCTACACACGAGTACATTGAGCCCTCCATGACGCTCGCGGTCGTTATGCTAGCTACACATATACCAAATTTGGTGTTACGTGACGTAAATGGATGTCGAAATATATGACAGGTGCAGTGATAATCCTGACACGCGTGTCATGTAAGAACATGACAACGCGTGCACACAAATAGCGTGCTCGCGGCCGTTTCGCTAGCTTCACCTATACTAAATTTCATATCCCGTGACGTGAATAGATGGAGGTAAACAAGACATCCAAACATGATAATCATGACGCGGAAGTCATGTGTCACAGGTCCCGTTAATAAGGGAGACGATCGCCAAGCTAATTCCAAGGGCCGAAGTATCGGCCCCCCGAACTGCTTCACGAGAGCGCAGACATTGTAGAAGCGGTCCTATTTGGCGCGCCAGCAGACGCCAGCTGTGGTCTAAAGAACAAATCAGAGCCGAGAGTTGATTAACAAAAGAAAATTATATTCTCAAATATTCAGATCACACAATACACAAATATGCACACTCGACAATAGTTGAATACAGTATTTCAACAATCAAACAACGTACTACACACTACAATCAGGCACAGTCGAAACAACGGACACAAACAACCATACGCGCTACAATGCAATCACATGCATCGAACAACCAAGACCCCTAAAGAATAAAGAGTTCGAAAACTTATTCAGCCCAAAGTCCTTGGAACAAAGTCTGAATGATACTCTTCCAAGAATTACTCACTCAAAGTCCAGCGCTGTTGTCGTTCCACTGCCCCCGAAGTTTCTCTTCCAGGAAACCTCATGTCTTCAATTGGCCGCTCTCCAAGCACCAAACTTCTTCGCCGGTAACACATCGGCTCCTCACGCACCGCTATTGCAACGCGTCTTCGCTCGCTGGCGGTAAACACACTCTTCTGCTTGTAGCACGAGTCTTCATCTCTCAGGTGGAAATCCTTTTCATTACCTGCTTTGTCACTGAGGACAGAAGCCTTCACCGACAAGGCGGAACACCCTACGCACCCTGGCGCAAACTTCCTTCTTCTCCTGATCTCCCTTCTCAGCTGCTCGCTTAAATACCTTTCGCACTAGATTCCAGAAAATTCTGATCGTTTCGTCGGCACGATGCACAGCCAAGGCTGGGGAAAGAGCGAGACGTTTCGAGGGCCGTCTGCGACACGTGACGCAACTATGCACCACCACGCCCCTTTCTTTCGAGAACCTTCGAGGGCTTGCTTGGCCGCTGATATGAGGAGGTTTTCGGGCAAAACTACGCTTCCGAGCGGGGGAAGAGACAGCGCGCCCGGGGAGTCTTTGGATGCTTGTTTTTTTTCTTCTGTATCGTTGACCTTGAGGCACCTCTCTGGCGCTTGGTCGCCAGAATTCGGCCGTGCGCCCTTTCTTTGAGCGCTCGTTTGGGACATCATGTACCTCATCATTTTCCTCTACCTCATACGTTGTGCTGATCTTAAGTCGTTTCCACTTCATATCACCCACCCATCGTAGTGGTGGTAGTTTGTTTCGCCACCATGGCGCAGTGCTTTAGAGGGACATATCCACCTTTCTTATTCGTCTCGCATATCATCGATTCCCACTGTACGTGGGATCTGCCATTTTTTTTTCCTGCCTGGACACTTCCGAGACTTCATGTGGTGCCTGGGATGGGGTGTGCTTCCCACCCTCAACCACCTCGAAAGGCGGAGAATGGTCCAGTCAGCAACATGCCCAAACTGCTCCCTTCGGGTAAACAAATAATCATTTTCTGAGGCATTGTGTCTTTGTTCGTGTTTTCTGGTGAGCCGTACATGCTGGATTTCACTGCCTGAGAGTAAACGCTTCGTGTCTTCTAGGCGTTGTCCTTCAGGCCACATCGCTTGTCGTCTCACTGTTGCTGGTTCTTTCTGCCTCTGGCACAACCACTGCGCGGCGGTTGCACCCGACTGGCGCCGCCGCGCGCTCTTCCTGATCCTAGAGTGATCGTACTCGGAGCTGCTGTCTGTTAGGTCGGAGGAGCTCTTCTTCCTCGGTAAAGAGGAATTCCTTCGGCACTGGTCTTGCCCTTTTGTGCCAGTCTGTGACAGATGAGTGAAACTTTTCTTTCAGCCGGCATGGTATTGGTATGCTGAGTGTCGATGCGAGGGCAGAAATGACATGCCAACAAGTAAATACGCAAAATCTACATATTCATGTTTTACTTATGCGTCTTGTTTTACCTTAAAATAGTCATACGTGTATTTGTCCTTTTCTGACATTTTTGTGTGGCTGTGTTTTTGTGAACGATCCAATGTACATGTTATTTCCACGTCATTTCATATCCACGTTCATGTAAATGAAGTGTGTCTTGTCATCATCGTTATTGTATGTCTAAGTAAAAAATTTCTGTCGAAATTTTATTGACGTCTGTGACAATAAATTTTTTAAACAAATAATAAGCGTGATAATGCCGTTTTAAGGCCCACGGGACGGTTCTGTGCCCTCCCATAGCAGAGTACCAAGTATTCTAAATCGTTAACCGCTATATCTGAACACACTGCCATGTGTTTTACGGACGGAGCTCCTCAAGACATGGGTCGTGCGTCTCCGATGTATGTAGTAGTAGTCGTAGTAATAGTAGTAGTAGTAGTAGTAGTAGTAGTAGTAGTAGTAGTAGTAGTAGTAGTAGTAGTAGTAGTAGTCATCGTCGTTGTAATCGTCGTCATCGTAGTAGTAGTAGTGGTAGTAGGAGTAGGAGTAGTAGAAGTTGTAGTTGTAGTAGTAGTAGTCGGTAGTCACCTCCGCGGCCGAACTAGAGCAGCGGCATGCGAGCACTCTTTTGAATTGAGGAGGGAACCCGCGCACGTCAATCATAAATAAAAAGATAGTTGTTTCTTATGAAATAAGCTACAGAGATGAGTATCCGTGACTTAACCTTCAATAACATTTGCCTTAAATTTGATGCTTACTGGAAAAAAATAGCAACACAAGGACGCACTTTGAACACTAAAGATTGCCACAAACTTGTTGGGTGTAATCTCTTTGGTGTTAGCAAGCTTTAGCAAGGGTTAGGCCGCATCGTCATGAACTAGCGGCGGTAAATGGTGGATACTAGATACGAAGCGCAGGCCTTAAGAGACTGCGTGCGTGCCGCTTCTCTAGTCCGGCCGTGCCACCTCTCGTTTTGGGCTTGAAATGTCCGCTGGATGGATGAACTACTATTTGATCAATATATGATGAAAAATTGCCCGCAGCTTCCCTCGGGGGAACACTGAGGAGGATGCGGAGCATATAATTGGTTAACGGGGTGTTAAAGTGCGACTTACTTGGGTCGATGGCTCAATTGGTTAACGTGGTTGGAAATGGGGTGTTAAATTGCGACTTACTTGGGTCGATGGCTAAATTGGTTAACGTGGTTGTAGGAGGGGGTGTTAAATGAGTGAACACGTACACACGTATGCGAAAGGGCGGCGCTGGTCGAAGGGACGTCGATCATTGTGTTTGTGGATTCGTTGGAATTCATTTCACCGCGACCTTGGACGTCGACGCGCCGTACAAACCAACCGATGAGCGGCAACTGAGCGAGCGAGCGCCGACCTTGAGTATATATACAGCGCGACGGCGCATGCACTGTCAGCTGTTGAATGTTCTCGAAGCGCGACGGCGCATGCGCGTCCACTAGAGAATCAGGAGAATTGTAGAATGTTCTCGAAGGGGAGAAGCGCGCGCGGCACAGATGGTGGGTGACGGTGCATGCGCGCGTCAGCTGTCGAATGTTCGAGAAGGGGGAGAAGCGCAACGGCGCATGCGCGCGCGTCGGCTGCCGATGTTCTCGAAGCGCGACGGCGCATGCGCGCGCGTCAGCTGCCGATGTTCTCGAAGCGTGACGGCGCATGCGCGCTACATTATACAGCTAGCGAATGTTCGTGAAGAGGAGAAGCGCACGCGGTGTGTAGAGGAGGAAGGCTGCACAGATGGTGGAGGAGTGAAGTGTGAAGCGAGCGCGGTGTGTAGAGGAGGAAGGGATGCACAGATGGTGGAAGAAGGAGGAGGAAGCTTGCGGACGGCGCCGCACTACAAGCCTCGAGTATTAGATGCTCCGCATCTAAAAGATGCGAAATGGTGGTACTTGGAGGGTTCACTAGATGAACGGACAGATGGAAAGACGCACGGACGGATGGACAGACAGAGAGATGCACGGAAGTATGGATGGACGCATGCGCAAATTTATCCACGGACAGATGGACGGACAGATCCAGGGACAGGCGCACGGACGGACGGACAGACACACGGCTAGACGGACGGAAGCAAAAACGAACAGACGGACAGGGGCAAGGACGGACTGTCAGATACTTCACACCACTCACCATCATGCACTCCGTGCATATGCATTGATTTTTGGTATTGCTATAGCTATTATATGGATTCTCTTTACTGGATTTTGCCGCTGAAGTTGGTGTCGTCGTCATTCACTATATATGTATATACAGCTATATATATATATATATATATATATATATATATATATATATATATATATATATATATAAGAAAAAATAATCCTGAAGCAGACTCCGGCACACAAAACCGAACCACGACCTCTGAATTGTGAGTGCGCGGCAGCGTTGAGCCAGGAAGGAGCCTTCTTGCCGTTTGAGCCTTCTTCAAGGTTCAAACGGCAAGCGATTTATATCTACCACTTGTCGCTGGCAATGGGCATCTCGCGAGAACTACAATTGGGTTCTCCGCATTTCCAGCGCGAATGCGCAATGAGCGTGCGTCGGCTAGGGAACCTTCATGTGCGCGCGTCTTCGTTTTTTTTAACTGAGAAGCGCGCACATGAAGGCACCCTAGTGTCGCCAAATTTTGCTTCCTGTGCCCATTTCGACATTCATTGTTCCTTCATGGGACACGTCATTTGCCAGACAGTCTAGATGTTTGCGGAATGGGTTCAGTTGCAGCGTCAGTCAGAAAGGATGTAAAATACTCTACAGTTTTCTTTACACTTAAGCTTCATATGTAGGTCCATTTCAAGAGAGTAATCTTATGAAACTATTCCCAATGTGTTTTATTAAAAGTTGCCTACGCCGTTGTATGACGCCATAGCACCATCTTTGTCCTTTCGAAATATATCATACTGACGTAGAAAAATGGTGTTTTTAAGGTGTGTATTTTGTACACACTGCACTTTGCGTGAATATTTGTGTAGAGTTTTTGTACATCATCGAGAATTCTAAGCAGTCCTCTGACCTTCCATAGTATAATTTTTGTTTCCATATTGAGCGTAAAATAGTACTGTGTGTACAAAAAAGAGTGATTTATGCATGATAGAAAATAATGACCATTTACAGGGCCTTTGCGGGGTAAAGTGTGGGATTGGGCTAGTTGGTAATCCATATAAAACTTCTAGGCGCGTAAAACTTCAGACAACTAACATAAGAGACAAGGACGAGCGCAGTCCTTGTCTCTTATGTTAGTTGTCTGAAGTTTTACGCGCCTAGAACCTTTGCGGGGCTCTGTGATCAAAGTTTTGTCTTTTTTTTTTTGAGCGGTTGAGACACTCTCGTCACTCCTTTGGCGCTGTTTGTACCTTTTGACGGGAAGTGTCAATGGCATCTGTTGAAGCGACGGACAGTCGCTCTACCGAGCGTTGTTTACGCAAAGTTGGTTCGTCACGGCAGATGGAGCCTTCGTTCCCACTAAGCCAGGGGTAGAGTGGACCTCTTTGGCTGCTAGTGTAAGTCTCTTCACTCTGTTGTGTCTTTTCAAGTTCAAAGTGCGCTGAAAGACTATGAAATCGACAGCTTTTTAAAGGCTCCGCACCTAAATAACCAAAAAAGGTATGTAACCATACCAGTTATAGTGCCCAACATTAAGTTGTAGAGTGCGATCCCACAATGATAAGAGAGTTTCTGAGAGCGTTTCACCCGCAGTCTGTATAAATCATAAAAGCTTAACTGTTCCTTCAACGACTTTCGTTACTTAAGCGTCGCGCGCTTTTTGTATTGATGTTTCAAAGCTTAAACGAACTCGTTTTATCACCTGTTGAGTACTTACCCCAATAACGAGTTGTATCAGTGGGTCAAGTTGGGCTTCTATTGATTGTTGCACCGTAATTGGGTTGATGGGACACTGGTTATTCCACAACACATCCAGCTGTTGTTCAACGCTTGTCGTTCCTCTGCAGAGTTTGTACGTGCTGAAGTGAAACAAAATTGTGAGCGTGTGAGGCATTTTTGATGAAACCGCGAGTGCTGGAGCACCCATTTTTCACAAGGTGTGCCATGGTTAAGCTTCCCCTAACATTAACTCTCCAAGCCTGCAAGCATATTTCGCGTTGAAACAGAAATCACTGTGCTACTCACTCATTTGTTATGCCACTGAATATCAAATAATTATCACGGTGTAGTCACACAGATGAGGGCCAAGTGTTCTGGAATATTGTCGAACTGAAGACTTGTTAAATTTTTAATGGAATGTACATATAGTGCTTCTTTTAAAAGTAACCCATCCATTTTGGCGTATCTCCAGTCACTCTTCCGACAAACGGACATTGTCCATTTATAGACTTTTTCACTTAAGGATTCCTGGGCACCGCATAGTCTTACCGCAACTTGCACATTATGAGATCAATGTGTGACGACCTCGCATATTACTTCACGACACAGGGTTTATGATACGCTATAGTTACGTACGTCATGTGATGGCAAGATGTCATCCCCGTGCCGTTGAAGTACTTTACCTCGATACATGCGAGAATGTGCATCATGTGCGTAAATGCGTGAGCAACATCAATGCCAGGTCATGATATCGTTTCAATGCAATCTAGATGAGAGTAAAATGAAATAATGTACAAGGAGCATTGATAGGGTGCTTTGAACACGCTGTAGCGATTGAGAGCCAAACAACTGTTGCTGGCAGTGACCGAAGCAGCAACCTTCAGTTTCTGCCGGCGTCAATCTGTCTATTTGTTCTTTCTACTTTCGTCGCGTCTATGATCACAATTTCTACGCTACACTTCGGGACAATTATCATCCTCGCTACCTTCTTTGCCCTGACTTTCTGGCGATTTTCATTAAGCTTGTGTCAAATAAATAACGCAACAAGCCTTAGACATTTCTTCTATTCATTTTGGTCAGTAATCGCACGTCAGTAATGTCGGCTACAGAATGATACGAATACGCAAATAACATAAACGGCTTTCCTCGAAGAACTTCGCCAAGCTGCTCATCAGAATGTGCATGCATACATGACAAAGGCGCGCTCGTAAATGTTACCTTTTTCATGAATAGCAAAACGGTTTCTTTTGCAGCCCTTTTGTTTGATGTTGTATATCAATATGCATTATAACGCACAAAGACAAGACTTGCAAGCTATGACACGTACCACAATTACTCACGCAATACTAACACTAGTTAAGCAAACGTCTGATGGTTCTGTCTGATGGTGCTTAGTGATGTATAGTTTCGCATAACATTGGCTTGTGGGGAGTCCGCTGTCAGCGTGTGTGGCCCTATGCGTGTCTATTGTGGGAAGCAGTCGTGGTTATCACTGGTTATCACTTGATAATGTTTGCTAACTGTTGGCTGCAGTAGTGTTTCTCGCTAACTTATATGACTCTTGACTTGCATTAGATAGTGTTGCCTGTCCGTGTCGTTCATCTAGTCTTTCTCTCGCTGACTAATGTGATGAAATGACGCCCGTTGTTGAGTACTGTTACTTGTGTTAGGCTTTAATAACATTTGGGCACCAGTAGCTCCCATTATTGGTGAATAATTGTCTCTAAATATTAGATACCTCTCGGCTAGTGTTGGCTACAGCTTCTTAGTTTTCGCTAACTGCTGGTTAGCTAATTACTGGTTAGTGTCGGCTAACTGTAAGTTCGAGCTTGTGTTGGCTAATATTCGCTGTTTCACATAACATTGATAACCGTAGTGAATGTCATCTGCCGGTTTTTTTTTAATGTGAATGCCTTTATTAGTCGGGCTATATCAGGCGTCCATTGGGATCCGTCCACCGCCCTCTCCCATAGCAACAGCTGCGGGCGCACGCGTCCCTAGCAACCAACCCAATCCCCCGCCATGTCACGCTTCGGCGTCGGCAGCTGTCAGCAACAGCTGCGGGCGTGTGCGTTTACGCTCGCCCCTAGCAGCAGGAGCCCCCAACTTCTTGACTTGAGCGTGACTTTCCACCTCCTCAATGCAGTGCCTTTGAAACACGTTTGTTGCGTTTGTGCTGCTAGCGTTTGTGTAGCGTTTGTGTTCATAAGATGATGACATTACGACCATCAGGTATAGTGACAGGTGCAGTGCTTCGCCTCTCCTTCTCTCACCGTTCGCTCTCTCTCCTCCCTGCGCCCCACTTTCCCGTCAAATGAAGTCAAGTGGGCACCTCACTCTCGACTGGATTAAATAGTCAACTTAGCGCCAAATCCATAACCACGCCGATTCCCCTGTGGGGTTGTGAGTTTGGCGCTAAGTTGACCATTTAATCCAGACATGCACCATCTGGATCAACCGCAAGTTTTACTAAAGTCACTCTCGACCGTTTGCTGTCTCGCTGCTCCTTAAGGCGATGGCAGAAGTCAGTGAAGGCGAATGTCTGACGACAGCGGTACCCTCTCTCAGCGCAAAAAAACGTTTTCTCATTTCCTCACAATTCTCTTCGGAGAGGTGGGAGAATTTTTTTCTTGACATGCTAAATCTTCTTGACAGTCATGCATATGACTTGCGACTTTACGCTCAAGATTAAGGCCAAATACATGTTCAGGCTATGATGAGTGCATTTACACTTTTCAGAATGGATATGCAGCTTTTGGTTGAAATCATAACTGCCTTATTTCGCAGCAGTAAATTATTTCATTTATTTGTCAATTCAATTGCTTTATAACAAGAATACGATGATGTCATGTTTTATTGTGGAAGCTGCATTAAGCGTATTTCGATGATTGACTTATTTGGGCCCTTGTCTTAGCGATGTTGACATCGTTTTTCATCCTATCGTATATTCTTGGCCTCACTACAACTAAGCACAACGTTTACGTTTTATACCATATATTACAGCGTTTCGTTTCTAAATTTCAGCGTCGTAATTGTAAGGTAGTACACGACGGTGCTTAGGAGGGCAAGTATCATTATGAACATTGGGGTCGAAATGAACTAATGACATGTAGAAATCATTGAATTTGTGTCTTAGCACTACTTTATGACAAAACAGCGCAGACAAGGAAATGAAGACAATACTCAGCGATGTGTCCTGCATATTCATCTTCCGGTGGTCTGCGCCACTGTGTCATAAAATAGTTCTGAGACACCAATTCAGTAGGTCTTACACCACTATTCCTACACACACTTCAAGTCACAATGCCGAGGTGACCGATTTGATTTGATTCGCTAACCAATCAAATCTCAATATCGCCACTGTAACAGTCTATTAACTTAGAACGGTCCAAGTAAACAAACAACAAAGGAGTACTTACCATGAGCCAACATTGTTCAGGCACGGAATTGTCAAGCCATTGCTTTTTTTCATTGTTATCTTCAGCGTCGGGTTTGATGCTAGCTGTGTGCTAATGATGAGCGTAAAATTCACTCTCATTGTTTTTCCAATCTGGGCATCTGTTATGCTTACGTCGCTCACTTTGACGTCCTGTACACCTGAATGAAAGCCCGGGAAAACATGGCGCATGTAAAGGCTTTGGTAGCTTCTAATTATCCACCATAGTTTGAGAACGCACTCCTAATAAAAAATGCAGTCATTAGAAATGCAAAAGTCTGCTTTTCACTTTGCACCAAATGGTTGTGAAAAACATGTCCACAACAAAAATACATAACATACTAGGATAAGGAACAGGTGATGAACCATTGCCTCAATAAGATTCATCCGATACAGATGGGGGCTTTTAAAGCTGCTCCTATTGCTTAATCACTTTTTGAAACGCGACAGTGAATGAATGGCACAATGACCGACCACTTTGCTCAACGAGTGTCTAGTTTGCATGTGTGGATCGTGGAAAGCGCAGCAAAACATATGGGTTAACAGAAGCCACTGTCTATAAAGGCCGGATAACCACTGCGAACAGGCAGTTTTTATCTTTGTGTCTGTTTCACTCAAATTCACAATGCAGCTGCCATGCCAGGTTATGTTTTAGAACGACCATTAAGTTATATCTTTCTTTGTACTTTATTTAGGTACGCCAAGTAAAACACTTATAAATAGAACAATGTGGTAAGTTTTTACTTTCAGTCATTGCTTCACTACAAATAACTCTTCATCCTTTGAGATAAGCTACAGCCCCGCCCACTTAACAAATTGTGCATCTAACAGCACTCATTCATTACAGAGAAGTAAAGGCTGAAAAACCCTATATTTAATGTTTTTACTACAAGTTAAGCTACTCCACGTAAAGAACAAAATATTTACTTTTTGTGTCTTCTTGAGAATTGAAACAGCTATGACAAGTTCTCTCATCCACGGGTGTGACCATAATTTTATAAAGTTATCTGCCTCCTTCATGGCTAAACCTGATAGTGCAGTATTGTTGTAATTCACACTTGCAGTCTGTTAAGCAATTTACCATGAAGGAACTGCATGAGTTTCATACAACAAAAAAAATAAAACTCAGCACTTTTCCGCACAGTGCGAGAGACAACAAATAAAGCAGATGGGGATGGTGTTGCTACAGCAGTAAGAAAAACACCGCAGGTGCAATACTTCAAGTACCCTGGTTCTTTGGCGAGAAAGTTGTTATCAGATTTACCGTCTTGTGCAAAGCCAACTCAGCAGGCGACCCAGCTCGGCTGCCACTACCTATAGGCCTAACAAGCTTTAGTCAAGCACGCACGGGCTGCGGCCATTGCCCCATGCGTCTCAAACGAAGGACTTCAAGCTAGCATTCGTTAGAACCAGCCCATGACGGGCTGCTCCAAGTGCACCACCTGTCGTTCCTAAACCTTATTCAAGTTTTAACCAGCATCAACGCCTTAAGGATCATAGTATTACGCTGAAGATGAGACATTCGCAACGTCCATCGTTCAATTACAAGTGAGGCGAACACTGACGGAATTAAACACCAAGACGGAATGCTTTGCCAAATCTGTCCGGCTCGAAGTCATTTCACTTTGGTTTTGGTAAGTACAATGGTCTGTTTGTACTCGTGAAAAATATTACTGCTAGCCTGCCTGGCGTTCTATTCCTCTTTTTGTCTGTTAGCACTTTTGTTGCGTATCAAATCTCGCTTGCATCTTCTATACCAATACTGTAATAAGGTCATCTCAAACTCTCATTAATGCGGAGAGTTTCGTGTTATGTAAACACCAGCAGGTTTGCACTTCATTACTTTGCAATGAAAAGAAATTTATTTTATTCTTATTTTTATTTATTCAGAATACCCCTAAGGGCCCTCTCACAGGAGGATACTACATAGGGGGGGGGGCTATAACACATACAGGTACATGAAATGATTAATAGAACCTGAAAACACGCAAACTAAACACCATACAGCTACTAAATACATTAGAATAAATATAAGGTCAATATTCTTACCGCATAATCTTAAATAATCAGAAGAAATAATATGAGTCAAACAATATTAAAACTAAAAAAATATATTCAAATTGAACTACACAAAGAAGGAAATAGAGTCACAAGAGTACAATAAAACGCAATCTAGCTTACTACAAACACACGCGCCATTAAGCATAAAGGAATGGCAACATCACCAAAAACACGTGTGAATAACTGAATTAGGCAAACACAGCAATAAATAACACGAACCATGAATATACGCAGTTTCTACAAAAAACACGGTTGGCAGAAAAATGAAAAAAGAGGGGAGAATGCCGCAAAAGGTTCACACGCTTGCACTCATGTTTAGTAGGTTCTGAAATTCAGTGATATCGGTGACGGTTGCAATGTTTGAAGGTAAGTCATTCCACTCGGTTATTGTGTGCGGTATGAAGGATCTAGCATAATGAAAAGTGCGACAAGGGAAGCGTTCGATTTTAAAGAGATGATCGCGGCGCGGAAAGATAGCAGGGGGTGGCCTAAAGAAATCCTCGTGAAGTGATGTGTGATGGTAGAGCTTATGAAGTAGTGATAAGCGAGCAATTTTACGGCGACGTGATAAGAGTTCCAGTTCGGCACGAAGTTTCGATGAAGTGACGCTGGTGTGACGTGAATAATCAGAAAAAATAAAACGTAGAGCACGGTTCTGCAGGGCTTCGATGTTTTCAATAATGTAGTCTTGATCGGGATCCCAAATGGCTGAGGCATATTCTATTTTAGGACGGATTAGGGTGATATAAGCCAGTTTACGCAAGGGCGAGGGGGTGTATTTCAAATTACGTTTAAGGAACCCGAGTGAGCGATTTGCTGAAGCAAGGGTGACGTTAATGTGGTGATGCCATGACAGGTCAGACTGAATGTTAACCCCAAGGTATTTATAAGAAGTCGTAAGTTCCACTGAAGTATTATTTAGGAAGTAAGACGTTGGAATACGGGACGCTTTTTTAGTAAAACACATTAGCTTAGTCTTTGAAGAATTTAGTGTCATTTGCCATGCTGTGCACCACGAAGTTAAAGAGACAAGATCAGATTGTAGAGATTGTCGATCAGTTTCAGATGAAATAGTATGGTAAATGACACAATCGTCAGCGAAAAGCCTAACTTTAGAATTGACTGAGGAGGGTAAGTCGTTAATATAAATAAGGAAAAGCAAGGGACCAATCACACTTCCTTGGGGAACTCCAGATGAGACTTCAACAAAAGGAGAGTTAAAGTTATTGACAGACGTGAATTGTTTTCTACTGGAAAGAAAGGCTTGTAGCCAGGCGAGAACAAGTGGGTGAATATTAAGCTGCCTAAGTTTTAGTAAGAGCCGATGGTGAGGGACACGATCAAATGCTTTTGAAAAATCAAGGAATATAGCGTCAGTTTGAATGCCGGCGTCCAATGATGAGTGCAAGTCATGGGTAAATCCCGCGAGTTGAGTTTCGCATGAATAGCCCTTGCGAAAACCATGCTGGTATTTAAAGATGATATTGTGTTCCTCTGATATTGTGTTCCTCTAAATAGGAGATTACCTGGGAGTGTATAATGTGTTCCAAAAGTTTACATATGGTACTAGTTAAAGATATGGGTCTTTAATTAAGCGGGGACGAGCGATCACCAGATTTAAATAGCGGCACTATTTTTGCTATTCGCCAGTCGTGAGGAATGGTGCCTGATGATAACGATAGAGAAAATATTGCTGCCAAAAAGCGATAGATACCTGAGGAAATATTTTTCAGTATTTTGTTATTGAAGCCATTATGATCGGATGCAGAAGAAGTTTTCAACTTTTTGAGTAAAGATAGGATACCAGCTTCGTTAGTTATTATTTCCGACATATTAATACTGGCAACTACATCTATGTTAGGGCATGAAGTAGTATCCTCAAGAGTAAATACTGATAAGAATGTATCATTTAATAACTGAGCGCATTCGGATTCCGGAACAGGGCTTCCATCAGTATTAACGAGATTTACATCAGGTTGGTTACTAGGATTTATCGTGCGCCAAAAGCGCCTAGGGTTATTTTTTAGCATTGATGACAAATCATGGCTGAAGAAACGACGACGAGTAGTTTTTAAAAGGCGTTGGTATAACTTGTCACATGCTTTATAACGACACCATGAATCTGATAATCTGTTTTTGTCCGCTACTCTGAACGGTCGCTTTTTTTATTATTAAGTCGACGCAGTTGATTATTGAACCACGGAGCGACGTTGCTTGTTTTTATGGTAATGACTGGTATATATTGATCAATTAAGTTTGAAAGAGCATTTTTAAAAAGGTTCCAGTTATCTTCCATTGAACGCGACAAATGGGTATCTAAAAACTCTCCAGTGAAACTGGACAATTTGGCACTAACAAAGTCGGCACGGTTGTAACACCTTATATGCTTGTTGGTAACTCTTCTTTCGTTGAGTGAACATATTAAGTTTCCCGTGATTATGTCATGATCAGAAATACCATCAAGATGGCCTATATTAGTGAAAAGATCGGAATGAGAAGTTAAGAGTAAATCAAGAATGTTTGCGCTTGTGGTCGAGCAACGTGTCGGTTTTTCGATAAGCTGGCACAACGAAAAGTTGAGACAAGAATTTAGAAATTCCTGTGCCTGGGTGTCGGTGGATGAAACAGATAGCGTAGACCATTCAATATTTGAATAGTTGAAGTCACCGAAAAAGACAAGAACCGCATTGGGAAACCGCGTGCATACTTCAACAACAACCCGATTAAATTCACTTTCGAACGTTGAATTCATGTCAGGAGGGCGATAAAAAACGCCAATATTTAAATCGGTAGAAACAAGCCTCAAAGAAACAAAAACGCATTCAAGAAATGAATTAATAATAATGGGTAGAGCAATGAATTTTTTACAAATTGCAATGAGCACACCACCGCCTCTTCGATCTTTTCTATCACAGCAGAAAAAATTAAATTCTGCTTGACTGACAAGAATATTACTATCACAAACAGTATCGTTGAGCCATGTTTCTGTTAGTGTGAAGATAGATGGCGAGCATGAGTCGATTAGCGAAGATAGCTCAACACGTTTAGAAAGAACACTTCTGATATTAGTGTATAAAAAAGCGACCTTTCCATCTGGACGAGATGGTGCGGCTGCCTGTACTTTTGAAGGGGCACGTCATGTCGATGTGTCCTTTGCAGCGCGAGCGTCGACATGCACTGCGCAATTAGCATTTGTGTCCCAAATGTAAGTATCTTTGTTTAGGCACAGTTTGTCGAAAACAAGACGCACACAATCTCTTTCTTTCCTTACTGTTTTTGAAAATTGCAGCAACTTTCTGCGCTTGTCCCGCACAGCCTCAGAGTAGTCACGTGCAACACTGAGGGGCGTATTTTTGAGTTTGAAGCCTTTGCTCAGGATTGTTTCCACTTCTTATTCATTGAACAGTTTAGCGATGATAGGGCGTTTTTCTCTGTGGAGAAGCGACCTATTCGGTGAGCTCTAGCTAGCGAGGAGATTGAAAAGTCAAGACGGCTCGTGCAAAAATCACGCACAAGGCGTTCAGACGTTTCCCACGTTTCAAACCGTTCCCCGTCCTCAATTCCATAGAATATTACGTTTGACCTACGGGAACGATTCTCCAGGTCATCAATCTTGGCTTGAAGGTTTGAGATACCCTGGTTGTTTCCGCAGGCTCCCGTTGGTGTAACCGACTCCATTTTACTTTCAAGTACCTGAACACGTTTCGTCAATGAGTCCAAATCGGTCTTTAACTCTAAGTGGATTTGCAAAATCTTATTCACCGATTCAAGCACGCTTGCATTATTGGCCTCAAGACGTAAAACAGCTCCATGCACTATCTCTAACTTCTCTTCTTGCGCCTTAGTCATAGGACCAGGATTTGATTCAACATCGCCACTACGCATGAGAAGGCGCCAAAGGTACAGGGCAGTCGAACGTACACGCTTCAAAAAATCGGGTGGCCACGGCACTGCTAAAAAGCAGACATCATTGTCACGGTAACAACAAGATTCATAGTAACCAACCTGAGCAAACATGGTCAATGAGCGCTGCGCCGAAAAAGCAGCGCCGTGGCCCAAGCTGCCGTCGAAATGTGCGCTCTTATCAACTGCCGGGTTATCCGATGCTGTCCCATGTTGCCGGATGAAGGGAAGTGATGTGTCCAAACACGGCGGCGCAGCGTACAGCACATCCGAGGATAGGCCGCAGAAGCTCGGTGGTCCCTCCTTTTCGCCGGCTTGGGGCAAGACGACCCACTCAAGGGTAACGGGTGACAGCAGGCCAAGGGCATAGAGCCGCACCTGAGCAAACATGGTCAATCCAAGCAAATAGCCGAAGGTCACGATTACATAACAATGTGAGAAACATCCAACTCTATACTCACTAGAACATGACGTTAGAGTCGGCGTCTGTACAGAAGCCGCTGCCAAGACCGAGAATCCTAACGCGATGAACAACACTATGAGGAGCATATTCATTTTCTAAAAGCAAATACTAATCTCCTTAGCGCTAGTGTAAACGTTTCGATTGCTATGCATTGCATTCATAAAGCAGATGCTTTTATATACCCGAATGATTGAGGATTAATAGGCTTTGAATGCTTTACGCACGAGAATGGCGGACAGTACTGAAGTAAGCCACTTCCGTTTCCTGTTTTACATTTTTGAAATACCTACTTCATGTGCTTCTATGGCACGTGTGATCTATTTTTGAGTGATATCCCTTAGAATAACACATGCAGCTTACACTATGCTGCGATGAACTGGGCCAAAATGTCATTGACAGCACCCGGCCCCATGTGCACGTGTGTTCCTGTTATGGATATCTCCACGTAGTCTAACCAAGATCTTTATATATCGCTTACGATAAACAAATCAACTTCATTTTCCAGATAGATATGTAGGGTTTCATGTCCCAAAACCACCATATGATGATGAGAGATGCCGTAGTGGGGGGCTCCGAAAATTTTGACCATCTGGGGTTGTTTAACGTGCACTCAGATCACATCCATCGAAAATGCAGCCACCGCAGCCGGTATTCCATCTCGCGACCCACGCGTCAGCAACCGAGTACCTTAATCACTAAACCACCAAGGCGGGGAAGCGTCGTAACCTTGAGGCCCTTTTTTCAACTGATGGAATATGTCGTGGAGGTATGGGATACTTGCAAAATTAGCTTTAGGTTTGCTTTTTAACCTGATTTTTACCCCTCAAATCAATCTTCACCTTCTGTGAAATCCTTTTGGCTAGAGCAGCTAGATGGCGCTCAGAGAACCATGACTGCTTCAGTCGTTCTACTTGCCTAGCAAAAGTTTCGTACATGCGATGCGGGCAAGATTTCTTGTGCGAAGCTTTCACACAGGACATCGCAACGTCATTCTTTATTATTTTCAAAGAATGAATTTACTGGGGCACGCTGATGGCCTACTCAAATCATTTCTTTTTTGCATCAACTCAGTTGCGCGCACGTATAAACGCATCACTCGAATGAGTGATGTATAAACACATCACTCGAATGAGTGATGTGTTTATACCTTGGTTCGCTGTACTCGTAATATAACCGGGTATCTTTTTTAGTGTTATTGTTTGCTCTGAACTTGATGATTGGCCCGCAATTTTTAATCACCAACACTGTAATGACAGCAGAGTTCATAATTTGGCGCACTCTACTCATAATTCCACCTATTCTTGTAACCGATGAAGAAGATGGGTTCAATTGCAAATTATTGAATTCTGTGTTATTAATAATCGCTGATGGGCTTCTTCTATTTTACTGTCAGGGTGGTACGACCTATAGTCAGGCAATTAGCTGTGTCCCCTGTAGCAATCTTTAGCAACTCCTCTTTCAATAATCCACATAAACCGATAAACCAAACATGTTCAGCGTTATTTTCGTGTTTGTTTTCAATATCGTAACGCACTGATTTCATACGGGCAGTGTACCCCATTCTCTTGTAAGCAGCTCAATTCCTTGTCACAAACTTCCATTCAAATATGAAAGCCGGAGATCTTGATGGCTTGTGCTTCTGAACCAGTTCCAACAAAATATCCAACAAAACATGACATCAGCGTAGGCGTCCGCAGTGAAGTGTGACCAAGTTTGAGCACTCTGACGCAAAGATTAGAACTATGACCAAATTATTCTGTTTTCAGATGTCGACCACCACTAGGTTTTTTTTAAAGTACAGTTCAATGCTTTCAGCTCCTTGAAGTATCGGTATTTCACTGGTTATTTTACAACGGCCTTATAAAATAATAATGCGCAATAAAGGCTAAGTGTTGCCGAATAGCTGGAAAGATTCAACTTTGAATTTTCACAGTTCCTACATGGAATTTCTGTATTCAAGTAGTAATGCACTTTTCAGACACGTTGATCTAAATTTGTGTTCTGCACAACAGATTAGCGGGTGGATTTTAAAATATGCTGGGACGACTCGGGCTCAAACAGCATTGAGCATCACCCGGCTTGTTTGGTACGTGTTTTTCAATCACTTTTGGCTTAAATATTACCTTTAAAGCATTAGCAATCATTTTCAAAACAAACACCATACTTGTGTTCACTAATCTATTGAACTTTAAAAGTGTACTCATGAAAAAAAAGCGTGATTCACTTCACTGTAAAGCCAGTTTTCATCTTCCATCTTTAAGTGGAACCGTTACGGGGCTGCACTGTTAAATTGCGCAACAGGCAGAAAAGGAAAGACTTTGAATTGTACGTTTTACGACACTCTCTCTGCCTGTATATGGTAATGTATATACGTAATTTGACTAGCAATATATTCGCTACTACCCCTGGTTCCCATCTGATGCATTTTACCGCCAAACAGCTCTGACTTTAGGAGCAGTTTATGGTCAATCACTATTGATCAGCTAAATAGCATGTTAAAAATCGTCGAATTTAGGAAATATACAATAGCTGCGATGAACTAAATAGTTCTAAGGGAGTGAAATTTGCAAAATTCAGAAGAAACAAATGTTGCCTAATATTTTGACGGAATAAGTACGTTTATCTATTAGGTCGATAAAAAGAAATGCACAATAAGAGGAGCATTCTGCCTTCATGTTCAATTTGTATTTATAAAACAATACTTCATTTTATTTTCATCTGCACGAGTATAGGTAAGTGGCCTACCACAATCCTTCGTTCTAAGCGGCTTCTAAGCAGTTTTGGAGGAGCTACGCCACTATATTTGGAAAATTTGAGCTTATTTCCCCCTCAATGTCCTATGTACCTCAGTAGTTTCGTTACTGACTAGTTTTCTCACTTAGTGGCTGCTTTGCACTTGTTTTATTGTGACAGTGCTAAAAAACCTCTGTCGCATAAAATATGACCTCAGCACTGAAGACGTTGTGCATGAGGAAGAAATCTGGGTGGACGCAAAGAATAAACCCAGGGCTTAAGCCGGAATGCAACACAAATATTTTGTGTCGTTTTCATGCCAGTTCTCTAAAGTGGTCCAGAACTAGGCCTTTTAAAGGGGTCATATGTCGGGTGTAAAACCAAGTAGACTGGCGTTCAACAGAAGTATATTACAACACGAGGCATAACACCCTGTGAATTGCTATCAATCCCATTACGAAAGACTCAGCTGTGACTAAACATCATCGCGAGCAACCATAGCATGAAAGAAGTGTGCAGATACGTAGGTTGCACTTATTGCTTTACGTAAAGGTAGTGGGTACATCACGGCAGTTTTTTCCGCAGCACCGCAGGAGAGTTTACAACACTCGCGGACGTTACTTCTCTCCCAGACAGCAATCATCTTTACTCAAAAGGGAGCCGACGACGTAGTTATTCAATGGGGATATAGTGTCAAGTTGAGGTTGCCATGGTCGTGATCTGAGATCTTGGTCCTGCTCACCTCACGTTGCTAGTTTCTGAGGCTAGCGTTTGTCAGCTGTCTCTCCCACTGTTCTAGGTGTCCTAGATTCTGTGACAGGAAGTATTGATGGGGTCACCATCGCCCACCCATATTATATGGCAGTGTCTATTTCTTGCTGAACAGGAGTTATATTTTCTTCGGTAGCTTGCATAATACATGCAGTATAAGAGGAAACCTTGAGGGTATCTCACTGTCGGAAGTTTTTGTAACAACACCGTTTGTTTTCTTGTGAGCTTAAGATGTGCGGTGGATAAGTGCTTATGCTCATTTTTTAATGACTAAGAAAGGCGCAATTTGTTTACAGTGAAAGCTGTTATGATATCAAAACTTAAGTCACGCGAGGAGCCATAGTTGTCCGCCGCCACTGGTGCCCGCAATCGCATCGCACGAAATTAGAAAAAAAAGTTTAGTACCAATGACACAGAGGCGCTTGAACCCGGGTGCACTGGGTGCCAGTCCAGTAACATATCACTGAGCCACACCGGTGCTTAGGGCTTGTTGACAAATTTGCCTTGGGCAGGTTTGATATCAGGAAATCTATCGTGTTAATTCGACTTATACAGTGTTTTCCAGCAGCGCAAGAACAAGCAGTCATCGCACAATGCGAATAGCGGAACAAGTCAACCGTTCAATGCTCCAAGCCATTACAAAAGCTTCTTGTTCACCTATAAACAGTGGCGCATAGCCACTTCAGGCATAATTGCAATCATCGCAACCATGCAACCCACTGCATTCATTGTCATCAGTTACTACATGAACAATTGTCACAAAATTTCGTGCAATTGTTTGGCTCATACCACTTTTCTCAGAAGAGTGGCGAAAAATGGCATAGCGAATGCCGGCCTGCTAACCAAAATTTTCATTATTATGTCGTAGTGGTTATCAAGCAAGTGCGCTTGCAGAAGTTACCCAATGAGTGTTGAGAAAAGGCTCTGAAAGGCCGCTCTTCTAGCTTTCGCTGTGACTGTGCTGCGCCTTCTGCACAGGCCAGAAGTTTTTGTACTGATTGAGTATAGTTTGACCAAGGCTCGCAAACTGCATGGATAATCTATCCTCTTTTCCTAACAGTATGCTTTAATTACGCACCCCGAACGCACGACCTCCAGTGACATCGGCTTGTTTAGGCTGTTTTACTGCATCCTGCAAATGTTCCACTTGTGAAAGGTGTGTCACGACACAAAATAAGCAAGTAACAAGTGTTCATCAATAAAACTCCTGAGACTCTCTCACTCTTTCCTGCCGGATTCCCAACGAAGCGTTTGCTAAAAAGTTTCACAACCGAATTTGTACCAATCATGAAGAAACTCCGCGAAGAGTTTCGCTTTACAGCCTGAACTCTTGCCATCTTACACAACAGCCTCTTTGGCGGTATTATTAGTTGCAGCAATTGTCCGCCGCAGCTGATGTGCTAAATGAGAAATGTGTACAAGTCGTATACGACACAACGTGAATGGTATAAATCAAAATATCACCGTATTCACTTAAACAGCTCGGATACCTCAAAACGCTTGACATATAAAAAAACAACACGATGTTCCATGCATCCCTTGATGGGCAATGCGTTTACTCACATACAATTATAGCTAGTTGGTAAAATTTCGACAAAGGTTGTCCAGCATACCGAAATATGTATGCGTATTTGACGAACATAACGCAATGAATGGCATCATATCGATGGTAAGCTATGTTGCGAGTGGCAAGAGAATAACTGCGCAAGTAACATGTTACCATGGTCAATTTTCCATTAGCAGAGGCATGTGATAACGTGAGCGGCACAAAATGACGTTCACGCCAGAGCATGTACTTTGCTTTCTCAAATGAAACCTTAGCGAGGTGGTCCACTCGTGGCTTGCGTTCTGTAATGGTGTCTAGAGTCGACTAAATCTGTTGGCCATCAATGTCTAATATTGACTAGTGTGTCCGAGTGTTGACTAGTCGTGTCCAACTGTGGGCTATTGTTTGAACGTGGATGCTGGCCTTCTGAACAATGAGCACCCGTGATTCAGATTAATGCACACCGAAACTATATATTCGTCGCCTCAGCGCGTAGTTTACTTCGGCCGCCATGGGAACAAGAAAATAAGACGTTCCTAGAACACATCGGCACGCTCAAGTATTTCCTTTCTGTGCTCTTCTCCAAAAAACGCTCCCTGGATCCGACCATAAGCTCCGGTGGCATCTTGTAATTATGCACGACCTTCCCAAAAAGCACTGGCTGACCCGATTTTGCAGCTAAATCTTTTTATGCGCAAAATAAAGAAATAAATAGGTGTACATTTCCGATTCCTTAATTTCTTTGATCAGCGTGAGGAGACCTTTTACAAGCAATGCTCGAGGGAAGGTCACAAGCTCACTTGAGCGTCATTTGCATTACAGGATTAAAACAGCCATGTATTTTTTTCTTCTAGGTAATTCTTATTATAATTTCGGAAATTTGACATATTCTGGAAGCTTATTTCATATGATATGTTTCGTACATTAACTAGGAGGCAATGATTTATAGCATTCAGCATAATTAGGCAGATTCGAATGCTATTCTTGTACTACTTCTGTCCTACAGTAAACAAGAATCTTGAGCCTATAGCCATCAGTTTTCACTCCATGAACTATTTATTTATTTGCCCCATAACGACTGTGTATGTTGGGACACACTGAAGATTTATTCTATTGCTAATTCTTCACTGATTTTACACTAACATCTACAATGTAGTGAAGAGAATATTCAAAAAGTTGGTTGTTGAATTTTATTGCAAGACAAGAGGTCGCCTTCAAAATCAACTTCAACCAAGCGGTGCGACTTCATTTTAGTTCTTTTTTGTTGAAAATCAAGCAGCAGCTATATTCACTTTAAATGACTGACATCCAACCGTAACTCCTTCGTTCAGGATTGCAATCTGAATAGTGAGTGTTGTTGGCGCCGTCTGTAAAAGATAATCGACAGGTTACTACGGCCAGGTAGAAATGCAACTCTAGAGAACCGTATAACTGCGACCTGAATGCAAAACAATGTCATAAACCAAAGTTTCATTCCTCTGTATGTGTGGTTTCATTTATTTTTTCTCAAGATTGTGCGCATTCATGCTTACAACGTGATTTGAATTCACTTGTTCAATATGTAGTCTTTTTAAAATTACAATATATTCTCCAATTTTATTCATTGAAACCCTAATACGATTACCAACTAGGTGTTTTGGAAGCACCTGTAATTTATTTTGATAGGGATTCCTTAACGTTGATGGTGATCACGTTAAACTACAATATTTGCCTTTTGCCATCATCAAAATGAGTCCGCCGAGCTTTCAGTCTAAACTGCGTCCTTGTGGTTTGCACGACAACGCTATTTTAGCTTATCTAAGAAGTTTTTGTGCTATGTTACATCCTTAATGTTTCATTTGTCACTAACTTCTGCTGGAATAACGAAAGTCTGAAACTTTTTTTGAGATGACTGTTGAGTACGTTGACACACAATATTGGCTGATTTTAATTGCATGCATTTGGTTTTTTTTTGTAGACTCACTGCTTCATACTTGACGCAGGCCTGCTTAGGCAGCTTCGTAGGACTCATTCCTGCACTACTGGGGTTTCATCCATAACATTCTTTGTCAAAGTTTCTTTTGATTTCGTTGCTTGATGTGAACAACGCTTCGGTGAATATGCATGTTGTGTTGGTTTAGGTGTTTCCTGCATTGTATATGCTGTGTGCGCTGTGAGATTTGCTATACGCGAGAAACGAAAGATTCATGTAAGCATGTCGTACTGTGTGTAAGAAACCATGTAACCGAGCATGTGTGTCAAGTACATGCGCTTAACAGGCGCAAATAGTGAATCCAGTAGAAAGAACATACTGTCACGCGCTAAGAGCTCGAACGAACGTACAAAGGGACGCGACTGTCGAAAATCTCAGAGAAAGAAGGACGTCTCCGCTGGCACGGGTTGCTCGTCTTCGTCTTCCTCGTTCACCGGCACAGAACTGACCCACTGTTCACTGGCACAGAACACCAGGTGGCATTACTCCTCCCCCCAAGAGAGCATCGACCCGATGCTCAAACAAAAGTGTGCACAGCAGTGGGTCGAAGTAGCCAACATGAAGGAACATTAAACAAATTAGTGCACGAGAGAAAATGCGTTCCGGGCCCGGCAATCGGAAATAAACGGCATTCACTGTTCACATGAAGAGTTCACTAGCACCAGAAGAAAATTCGCATCACCGCGTAAAGTATGGTTTTAGGTGGACTACGTGTACAGTCTTTGGGCTGGTAACCTGCGCTGAAATAATGGCGAGCCTCCGTCTGGAACCACTTCGTAGTTCACGTCGCTCACACGTCTGAGTACTTTGTAAGGTCCAAAGTACTTCCTCAAGAGTTTCCCACTGAGACCTCGCCGCCTAATGGGCGTCCAAACCCAAACTTAGTCACCACATTCATAATTAACTTCTCAATGGTGGGTGTTGTACCGCCGTGCATCTGCGCACTGTTGAATTCGGATGTGCACACGGGCCAGTTGACGTGCTTCCTCAGCGCGCTGAATGTACTCATTGATGTCAGGGGCTAATTGGTCGAGCTTGTCGATGTCCTCATATGGAATCATGGCGTCCAGCATAGTTCTAACATCTCGACCATAAATGAGCCGGAATGATGTGAAGCGTGTAGTTTCCTGCGTTGCAGTGTTATACGCAAATGTTACGTACGACAGGATGTCGTCCCACGTTTTGTGCTGCACATCCACGTTCATAGAGATCATGTCAGCTAACGTTTTGTTTAGGAGGAGGAGGAGGAATAAATGAGGAAGGACAGGGAGGTTAGCCGGTTCTCAGACCGGCTGGCTACCCTGTAGGGTAGCCAGCCGTTTTGTTTAGCCTTTTTGTTAAACCATTACTCTAAGGGTGATACGCAGTGGCCTTTCGATGGGTTGTGTAACTCAACCTGAAGATATCATCCAAGAGTTTCGCTGTGAATGATGTCCCTCGATCAGTGATGACATGTGACGGGGCGCCATGCCGTAGCACAATTTGATGCATAACGAAACTGGCAACTTCAAATGCGGTCCCTCGTGGCAACGCCTTCGTCTCAGCGTAACGCGTCAAATAATCGGTTGCGACAATAATCCATTTGTTGCCAGAAGAAGACAAAGGAAACGGGCCTAGGAGGTCCATCCCCACTTGCTCAAACGGTGTACGTGGTGGAGCGACCGGTCACAGACGGCCTGCAGGCTTTAGATGTGGTGTCTTTTGACGCTGGCATTCACGGCATCCCTTCACGTAGTGTTTGACACAGGCAGACATTTTAAGCCAGTAGTAGAGTTGTCGCACCCGATCCATAGTTCTCGAGTAGCCCAGATGGCCAGATGTGGGCTCGTCGTGGCAAGCTATTAAGACGTCATCGCGGAGGGCTTCAGGCACGACCAGAAGATGAGATCTGTCACCAGCACCGGCGTTCCTTTTGTATAAGACGCCATTTCGTAGGCGAAATGATGGCAACGTTCGCGACATCGGACAAGGAATGGGCGCTGTGCCACCTTCTAAATGATCTATAATCATTCTTAGATTGGCGTCATTTCGTTGATGCGACAACAGATCCGCTCCGCTGACAGTTGCCACGAAGGCGCTGTCCTCTTCTGCGCAAGTACTGGCGGATTGAAGAGGTGCTCGTGATAGCGTGTCGGTGTCTTCGTGCTTTTTGCCTGACTTGTACACGATGGTGACATCAAATTTTTGAAGGCGCAGACTCCATTGTGCTAATCTTCCTGAGGGGTCTCGTAGATTGGTCAACCAGCACAAAGCATGATGGTAAGTCACCACTTTAAATGGTTTTCCATGGAGATGCGGCCTGAACTTTCTAATTGCCCAAATGACCGCGAGACATTCTTTCTCTGATGTGGAATAGTAAGATTCTGCGCGAGACAGTGTGCGACTTGCGTAGGCTATCACCCGTTCAATGCTATCTTGTCTTTTTACCAAAATAGCTCCAAGACCAATATTGCTGGCTTCAGTGTCAGCATTTTCATCGAAGTGGCCGAGCACGGGAGGGGAAGAGAGCCGGTGCTGTAGTTCCGCAAAGGCAGTCTGCTGTTCGTCAGCCCAAACAAATGGTGTGTCATCACGCGTGAGGCGTAATAGTGGCTCCGCAATGTTAGAGAAATTTTCAATAAAGCGCCGATAATAAGCGCACAGACCTAGAAATCGCCGAAGACTTTTCTTCTCAGTTGGAGGTAGAAAAGCGGTGCCGCAGTTTTGTCAGGATCAGGCCGAACACCAACGGCGCTCACGACGTGACCAAGAAACTTTAATTCTTCGTAGCCGAAATGACATTTATCAGGCTTGAGTGTGAGATCGGCCGATCTAATGGCTTCGAGCACATAACAAAGGTGACGAAAATGCTCGTCAAACGTTTCTGAAAACACGACATCATCGAGGTAGACGAGACAGCTTTTCCACTTGAGGTCTGCCAGGACGGTGTCCATCATTCGCTGGAATGTGGCTGGAGCGGAACAAACGCCGAAAGGGAGCACTCTGAATTCATAAAGGCCATCCGGCGTTACAAAAGCGGTCTTTTCCCGGTCACGTTCATCGACCTCTATTTGCCAATAACCGCTCTTCAAGTCGACGGACGAAAAATACTTCGCGCGTCGCAGCTTGTTCAGAGAATCATCGACTCTGGGCAACGGGTACACGTCTTTCTTTGTGACGTTGTTCAACTTTCTGTAGTCGACACAAAAGCGAAGCGTGTCATCTTTCTTTTTCACAAGAACGACTGGTGATGACCAAGGGCTGCTTAAAGGCTGTGTCACGCCATCCTGAAGCATTTCCTTAACCTGCGTTTGTATCGCGTGCCGTTCGGTTGGCGAAACACGGTAAGGCTGCTGCCGTATGGGATGCGCGTTGTCGTAGGTGATAATACTGTGTTTCGTTATCGGTGTTTGACGTATCTTTGAAGAACGTGCAAAGCATGTGTGATACTCCAGCAACAGCTCGCTCAAATGCTGCTTGTTCGCTTCAGAAAGCGTTGGATTGATGTCGACGCTGCGGAAAGGCGCTTCAGCAGTGCCGATGGCCTCGGAATCAAAACACTCTGTGACATTGGCGACTGGGTCGGCGTAGGTGATGACAGTTCCAGGAAAAAGGTGCCGGTGCTCGTAGCTGAAGTTTGTGACAAAAACGTTGCAGTGGTCATCACGAAGGTCGACAAGGCTTCTCGCTACGCAGACACCCTGAGACAGCAAAATCGAGTGATTGCTTTCTACGACTGCTTCATTGTGCATCACTCCGTCCGACGCCACCAGAACCACAACAGTTGCACGGGGTGGTAACGTGACAGCGTCGTCGACGACGCGAAGAGACACTCGGGAGTGGCTGGGGTCGGCGTAAACTGTTGTGGCGTTTGTGGTCGCGAAAGTGACTAGACGTCGTCGAATGTCAATTATAGCACCATGCTCCCTGAGAAAATCCATGCCAATGATCAGGTCTCGAGAACACTGCCGGAGAACGCTCAAACTGGCAACAAATGTACAACCGCGGACTTGCAGTCTTGCCGTGCACATACCGAGTGGCGTGACGATATGCCCGCCAGCTGTACAAATCGGCGCTCGGTTCCAAGGCGTCGTTACTTTCTTGAGAAGGGCTGCCAGCTTTTCGCTAATTATGGAATAGTCCGCACCAGTGCCCAATAAAGCGCTGACTTCGCGACCATCTAGTAGAACAGGAATATCTAAGGAAACTCTTCCGCAATCAGCCGGTGGTGTTGTTGTCGATGTATCGTCGATATCTTCAGTCCACGTCGATAGGGGATCTTGAGCATGACCAGTCTGAGCGGCCTTGCCCCTGAAGGTCGCTGAGGCTAGTTTTCCCGACGCGGGCTAGGTGACCGGCCTTGCGCCACACCCGCATAGGTGCGATAATTCGGCGGGAACCGCCGCGGTCATGGAGAGCGTGAGTGGTGCCGAGATGTCGATCCGCGCTGCTGAGCAACGTAGTCAGCGATTTCCGGAGGCCGCTGGCCGAACCTAGGAGGTGGGGAGTTGGCCGAAAAACCACGAAGTCCCAGCTCTCGATAAGTGCACTGTCGGTAGATGTGCCCAGGTTCACCACAGTGATAGCAAAGGGGACGTCGATCGGGGGCCCGCCACACGTCTGATTTTCGCGGAATCGGTCGGCGGTCACTGAGGTACGGGCCCGCTTGGACTGCCTGAAGCATGGCTGCGGCTGTGGCATAAGGCGGAGTGAAATGTGGTGCAGGTGGACGCAGAGTTTGATCTGCCGGAAGCATGGCAGGGGCCGCGGTGGGAAGCGGAGGCAAAGGTGGGGCTGGCTGGAGTAGAATTTGTGCATACGACATGCGAGGAAAGTAATTTAGGGGCCGCGGCTCTGTCTGACAGGACGGTTCTCGTATTGCCTGCTGAACTTCATCTCGGACGATGCCGGACAAAGAACTGACAGTGGAGGCCGAGGGCACAGATGCAAGGGCACGCTCTGCAGTTCTTCGCGAATTACAGAGCGTATGAGCTCTCGGAAGAAGTCGACGTTGGCCCCAAAACCACCCATATAGACCGTAGCAGAAGCAAAGTTCACTTGCCGCTCGTACGTCTGGGTCCGTTGCCGAAGCGTGCTTTCAATCAGGACGGCTTCAGCAAGAAACTCTGGCGTAGTCTTGGGGGGGGGGGCTGCGTACAAGGCCACCGAACAACTGCTCCTTCACTCCACGCATCAGGTATCGCACCTTCTTCTCTTCCGGCATGTGAGGGTCGGCTCGTTGAAAAATACGCGTCATGTCCTCAACATACATTGCTACGCCTTCATTTGGCATTTGCATATGGCACTGGAGTTCACGTTCAGCTCGCTCTCGGCGATCGGGACTTGCATACGTTTCGAGAAGCCGGCGTTTGAAATCCACCCATGACGTGAACACACCTGCCCGGTTTTCGTACCAAACACGTGCCTCATCATTCAAACTGAAGTAGACATGTCGGAGCTTGTCTGTGTCATCCCACATGTTATGAGCGGCAACGAAGTCATAGTGGACTGGCCAATCTTCAACATCCTCATGGACAGAACCATGAAAGGAATTCGGCGTTCGTGGTTTGAACAGCGTATATTGCAATGGCGTACGCCTTCCATACCGGCTGTGTTGGAGCAGCTTGGGACGGCGCTGCCTGGAATAGTTGGGGCCGTCATCTCTTCTGAAAGAAGTCCGAACTCAGGGTCCAGTCCACGGATCCTGCGGCTAGCATGGTGAACAGGCGTAACCACCGGTATGGGGCTGGAGCTTCTTGTACTGGGAGGGGTTCGGGGCATAGGGTACCGAGCACCTCCACCAGTTGTCACGTGCTGAGAGCTCGATCGAACGTACAAAATTTCAGAGACAAAGAAGGACGTCTCCGCTGGCACGGGTTGCTCGTCTTCGTCTTCCTCGTTCACCGGCACAGAACTGACGCACTGTTCACTGGTACAGAACACCATGTGGCAATATACGAAGATAAGCAAAGTTGTAAAACTAAAGAGACGTAGAAAACATTGAGAAGGTGGCTGCCACTTGTGCTTTAGCTTTGTTAGAGAAAATTTAAGACAAACATTGACTAAGGCATAGACGCTCAGGTGCCCTTCCGAACATAACTTTCAAGAATGCGAGACAAGAGCTTTAGTTTGTGTGCCTTGTTGATTAGAAAGGGTGGCGGAATCTTGTCGGGCAATAATTTGCCTTTCAAATGCGTAGCATCTCTCAGTCGCGCGATGTCCCGGGGCGTGCGTCGGCCTCGTCTACACCCCGACTGCGCATGCTCGCGCCTCGCGTATCGTGCCGCACGCTTGCGTCTCGTGGCAACTGTTTGCTCACCGCCCCCCTCTTCTCTCACTTCGAAAGCGTGCGCTAGTAAAAACCGACTGGTCGTGCGCTAGTAAAAAATAGCGTGCGCTAGTAAAAACTGACTGGTCGAGCAGCACAACCGTTCACTGGCCGCCCTGTATATGTAGGCACTGGATCGCACATCAACGTCCCACTCCTCGTTGAAGGCGACCCTTATTACAATAATAGCGAAAGTTGGGCTAGTTGGTTATTCCTACTTGGGAAGTAAAAACAGCACAAGAATATTTTTGCGCTGTTTTTACTTCCCAAGCATCATCTCTTATTAAATTCGAAGCACTTCTCTATCTATCTCTATCTATCTATGTACCTAGCCGCCTACGGCTTTTATCTCTCCTGGTCGTTTCGGTAATATTGACACCAAACTTGGTATGGCATAACATGACTGTATGAAGGACATATTTGACTACTTAAACCATGAAAATCTTGACATATATGTCATGAGTGTCATGATTTACATTTCATGGTCCTGCAGCTCTTGCGGTAGTTTTGTTCACATGGCCTGTAGCAAAACTGGTATGGTATGGCATGAATGCATAGCAAACACAAGCGACCAAACCTAACATGAAAATTATAACATGCGTCTCATGTAACAACATGACTACATGCCACGCTCATGATTCACTCGCGGCCGTTGCGCAAGCGTCACATATACCAAATTTGATATTACAGTACGTGAATGAATGACGAAGGTATGTGACTACTGCGAACATGATAATCATGATATGCGTGTCATGTAACAACATGACTGCATGCTACGCTCATGATGTGCTCGCGGCCATTCCGTTAGCTTCACATGTACCAAACTCGGCATTACGCGACGTGAACGGACGACATAGGTAAATGACACACCCACACATGATAATCACGACATGCATGTCATGTAACAATACGACCACATGCAACACTGATGATGCGCTCGCGGCTGTTTCGCTAGCGTCCCGTATGCCAAATTTGGTACGTGACGCCAATGGATGACGAAGGTATGTGACTGGTGCAAACATGATAATCATGAGAGGCGTGTCATATGAGAACATGACTACATGCCACAGTCAAGGCGGCAATGCATTTCGACGTGACTCGCTGCGCGTGCTTGCCGGCTCTCATTTCGTCGCATCATGCCAGCGTTGCCGCGCCAGGCGCCAGTCCTGCCATTTACTCGCAGGCGCGCACCGCGCTGCATTGCTTTGACGCATGCGCGTCTCAGCGCATCCGGCGTCCCTCCGTCACAAAAAGCGCGAGGCGCAGTGTTGTCTGCGTAACGCATCGGCGCGAAATGCAGCATGCCGCATTTCACGCTGCTTGCCGTGGGGCCAAGCCGACAGATGCTGGTCGCGCCTGGCGTCAGACTACAGAGTGCTCGCGTTTTGCTAACGTACACGGTGACTGTGCCCAGCCTGCGCGTGTCAACGCTACATTGGGGTATATTGGGCCCTTCATAATGCGCTAGCTGCCGTTTTGCTAGCTCCACATATACCAAATTTGGTGTTACGTGACGTCAATGAATGACGAAATATATGAGTTGTGCAACAATGATAATCCTGACATGCATTTCATGTAAGAACATGACAACATACCACGCTCATAGTGTGCTCTTGGCCGTTTCGCTAGCTCCACATATACTAAACTTGGTATCACGTGACGTGAATAGATGACGTAGGTAAACGACACATTCAAACATGATAATCCTGACACGGAACTCATGTACGGCATTATTCACCTCCACCTCGTAACGTTGCGCTGTTTTTAAAGTGGCATAACAGTGCTCATTCGCGCTTCGCATGTCATCGATTGCCACAGTACGTGGGATCTGCCATTTTTTTTTTCTTTCAGTGAGTAAGAATATAAAGTCAAAATAACAATTAAGCATTCTTTGATTACTTTGACGTAACAGAGGAACAAACCGCAACGTACTTACCCCGATAAGTAGCTGTATCGACGGGTCAAGATTTGCAGTTATCGATTGCTGAACAGTGATTGGGTTTATGGGACACTGGTTATTCCACGGCTTACCAAACTGTTGTTCAAGGCTGGTTGTACCTCCGCATAGCTTGTACGTGCTGAATAAAGCAATTTTTTTTTCAAATGAGAGTGAAGGTAGGCTCATATACAATCTTAGAGACTGTACCAGTGTTTCTTAGGCATATCTGCCAATGGCCTACATGCCCGCCACTTCAGCGCGCCAAGCCTGCGAGCAGATTTCCAAGCGCAAAAGAGACACTGAGGCGCCCACTTCATGCACCACCAATAGCACTAAACATCTAATAAATGTCATAGTGTTGCCTTTGAAATGAGCGTGAGGAATTCTCACCACTCGCCTATTCAAGCAGGTTACTAGATCACTCCAGAGTTTGCACAGTACTCTGCAAAACGAGAGCGGGAAAGGGAAGCGAGTGTGATGAGGAGGGAAAGAATAATCGGAGAGAGTATAACGTAGCAACGAAAGGTTTAGAAAGGACGAAATAGATAGAAATAAGTGTTGAAAGACAGAAAGTAAGAATAGTGAAAGAGAGACAAAATTAGACAAAGAAAAACAAAGCAAGCATCGTGACCAGATACCACACCTCCTGGCTAAGCCGTTCATGCACGATGGAAAAGTCACATTCTCCAACAGAGACATCGCGCGCAACTTCCGCTCTAATATCCTCGACATCTTGGAGTTGCGCCCTATCACGCGTGACGGCAGCGCGGGGACTCCGCTCTCAACAGCGCTACAACAGCCGCTGCTCCTATGCGCGGATCAGCTGCTTCTGGCGGGAGCTTAGTCAGACGAACAGCCTCGCGAGGGTCCATGCCAACAAATGTTTTAGGGGCTAAGCTCCTTATGGCGTGGCTCGGGCGTCCCTCGTATGTAACCACCGGTGGCACATACCCGAAATAGGTATAACACTTGACCTCCAAGGTGGTGCCAGTGAGAGATTTCTTCTGTGCGTTGTTTAACAATAAAAATAGTGCTCAATGTACATGCCAATGGCTGCTAATGGGGAATGAGAGACATGAGCATTCGGTTTTTAGTCAACGCGCACGCTGCGATCCCCATTAGCAGCCATTGGCATGTACATTGAGCACTATCGGACAAGAAAGGGGTGCTACATTATTCTCGCTGGGTGTAACCTCCTTAGCTTTAGAAAGGTGTAGCGAGCGTTGAGCCGCAGTGCCATGAATACAATGAACTTGTATATACCATGAATGAACTCAAGGTGGTTAAAAATGAGAAGTATATACGAAGCACAAGCCGTAAGAAAGTAAAAGCCGAATTCTCCTGTCTCTCATTTCTCATTAGCAGCCATTGGCATGTAAATTGAGCCCTATCTGACAGGGAAAGGTTGCTACGTTATACTCGCTGGGCGTAACCTCCTTGGTTTTCGAAAGGTTTAGCGAGCATTTGGTCGCAGTGCCAGGAATACAGTGAACTAGAATATACCATGAACTCGAGGTGGTTAAAGGTGGGAAGTGGACCCAAAGCGCAGGCCATAAGAAAGTGTGCGTGTGCCACCTCTCGTTCAGTCCTTGGAATGTCCGCTGGATGGTGGTGCTTCTATATGGGGAATATATGATAAAAACATGCGACATGGTGGGACTTGGAGTGTTGAATATATGAACGAACGGACACACAAACAGATGCATGGATGGACGCATGAACGGACGCAGGGGCGGATGCACGAAAGAACGCAGGGATGGGCGCACAAACAGACGCATAGATGGTCACACAGACGGACGCATGGACGGACGAATGCTTCGCCCCACTCTCCATCATTCACTCCGTGGATATGCTGCCATTTTTTTGAGTGCAGTTATGAACTTGTTTGAGTTGCGGCCCAATCGACAGGGCCATAAATTTCTCAGATGGCCGACGAGTGTTCTTGCTCGTCATCTGAAACTTACATCATGGTATACTAAATGTTCGGGTGTTTCTTTGAATATTTCAATAGGCGTGCCTTTAACCAGCATCTACAAGTACGTTGCGAAACGCCCTGATCTCATCGACGGCACCGTGGTGTACGACGCAGCTCACGTTTACCTGCGCCGTTGAGTTCACATCACGACAGTTCGCATCACCATCATGGCTCTGGTCCTGCAAACAAGTTGAGTTGCGAGCCCGCCACAAAACGATCGAGTTCGTGGCGAATTATCAGTCAGTTTCTCTGTACACAGTGTGTTACAAACAAATATTTTTTTTTTCTCTGCGGTGATGAGCAATGGTTTACCGTGAAAAGGACGTTAGCTTTCGCAAAAATCCTAAAGGGCACGCCTGCCCTTCTCTTTAGGATATTTTTTTTTCTGCGGTGCAACTTCGGTGAGAGTAAACTTGGGCGAATGTGGGATAATCGCTGATTTCTCCCTCTCTGGTATTCTCAAACAACACATGACACCATTACCGCTGAGCAGCTGTTTAAGTTGCAGCATTCGGCAGTGAATCGAACTTCAGTGGCATCTGTAAAAAGGCGATGTAGCATCGAATTACCGAACTTTAGATATTCGTGGTCAGATTGCGGTCATGGGCATCTGCGGTGTTTTGTATTGAAAGTGCAAGCCCGTGTTGTATCGCAGCAAGGGGGGACTTAAGGGGCAGATTCTGGTGTGGATGGCGGAGAGAGCAAGGTTTGTCTTGTTGCACCCCCAGTCTTCATTAAATGACTGTAGTTGGTCTCAGTATTGTTCGTTCAGTGAGACAAATATCACGTAGTAGTTCATATTGTTACCATACAGGGTCATCGTTAGGTATTAGAATATTTCACATAGCTATCACTGATAATTTACACCACTGAGAGGGCCACAGAGATTAATGTGTCACAGGTAAACTGGGTGCAGTTTTTGTTCGCGCTCGTGGTGTAACGAAAAGCTTAAGGAGGCCCGCCTAAATGTCTGCACCACCTCAGGTTAACCTTTTGAGCATGTGCACTTAACAGCGACAGCAGGTTTTGCTTACGAGTTTATGGCAAGCAGTGTGCTATGAACGCGCTTATCTTGATCAGCTAACTATGTAGAGGCATAGTTTCAGATATCCTGCGCCATTTTGAGGTTTCGCCGTCGGCTGTTTATCCAGGGGCCTCGCGGTAGGTTTTGTGATGTCACTGCACCTGGTCTAATTCACCTAGGCTTGTAGCCTCCTTGCAATAAATGACTGAAACACTGGCGAGGGGCTCAAACATGGTCACGAGCTTTACAGAAGTGGGGCGCGTACTGCGGATATACCAGAACTCACTGTCAGCGAAGTACTTGCTGCACACAGTCGATGAGGGCGTGGGGCACTTTATCTTTCTGGATTTGACTATCCACTTCTCCCCAAACTTGGGGTCGTTATAAAAGTTTTGAAAGCTAACAACCTTTTCACGGGTGAGTGGTCATATAGGGGCACAGAGAAGTACTTCACCATTGCGCGGCACTCGCTACGGAGGCAAGCGACTGCAGTTCTAAGAAACAAAGCGTCATGCTTTTTAAATGAGCGCTAAAAGCGGAGTCCCATGGTTGTTAAAACAGCGTTGGTAGCCACCACATACAAAATAACCAACTGAACTGCTTTTTTGTCGAGTTGTACCACGATGGTAGTTTCTGTACGGCGCCGCGCCTAGAAAGCACGTGAGTCCCCGCGTTGACGTCCTAGAAGCGCGGTTCGCAGTGCCGCCAAGCGCTGCCAACCAGGCATATAGCCTATAGCCTCGCTGTGACTGATGATGACTAGATAGCCATGGATAGGGCCTGTGGCATAGCCAAACTTTTACTTGGGGAGGAGGGGATCTTCGCGCTATAATATATATATATATATATATATATATATATATATATATATATATATATGTGTGTGTGTGTGTGTGTGTGTGTGTGTATTACAACACAAGTTCACAATCAAGTAGCAGGCTTATGAATTAGCTGGCGATGTTGGTCAGCCCCAAGAGCAGTGTTTACTGAGAGTTTCGTTTCACCATTTATACAGTTGTCACTGTCAGTATACACTGACAACAAATGAACGGATTTCAACCAGTGTCGCATACGCCGATCTACACGTCCGCCGGGAGGCGATGGTTGTTGTTGCAGGCTGATAGTTTAAGATATGACCCATGATTTGAAAAGTTTGCTTTTGCCCCACCTTCGTTCATGAGCTAACGGCGTCGCATAATTGGGATCGAAGCAGTGTCTTGAGCATGGGGTGTACATTAGTGCGTAAGTGGTGAAACATCTCAGTCATTCTGTTAATTATTTCAGTAAATGGGAGTGAACATTTTGTAATCCCACATTCTTCTGCCTTTAGGAACATAATTTTACGTTAAAACACATATTTTAAGTATTCTGCACTCTCGATTTTCTCATGGGAGCAAAGCGATGTCTACATTCCTAGCCCTCGCGAGCCTTGGCCACTTTATTGGGCACTCTAAAGCAATTGAAGTGAGCAGACATCTTTCGAAAAAGTCTTGCTGTGTAGTGACACTAACGCACAATAAAATATCTCCCTCTTCGCATTGTTTTTTGATGGGAGTGGAAGCAGATACCGTATCAACTTTTCGCACGTAGAGTGTGCTTTCACACTCACTGTACACAGTTAAACTACACGTCCTTTCAACGAGAACTTTGCGGGCACTGCTAATCTCCTGTGGGATGTTGTAAATAGGCGTGATTTCTCTAATCTCCATTCTCGAGAGATGGTGATGTCCCCCTTTGTACGCCTGCATCAGGTCGCCAGCGTCACCAAGTTTAATTCTATAAATGTCATTTGCTTTCTGGGCAGTGTAGCGTATTCAAGGCTACTCCGTGGGCGCCGTCTACGAAAGCCCAATTATACCATCGTGCTTTTCTCCTGCTGTTTTATTGAGCAGCGCCTCCTTTATCTCTCTCTCTCTCTATCTCTCTTGCTTCATTTTAGGGCGCTAATCAGAGAAACCGGAGCAATCGTGGAAGCCACAAAACGCGTATAGCGCAGTACAATGTGTTATCTGCACAACTGTTTTCTGAAAAGGCGCCTTCAGAGCGATGAAATAGACTTACTTCTAAATACTACTTTTGGGTCTGAAGAAACGACTTGCCGCTCTCCTAATACCCTTGTTACACCGGCAGGCTAAACCGTGGTTACGTTAACCGTGGTTCACTGATGTCACATGGCACACGTAACCGTAGTTATGCCGTTAACCACGTGTTTAAGAAACCGAGCTTGGCAACATCAGTTAGGCAGATAACCGAGAAAATGCCGGCACGCACCCGCGATGAGTGGATGCCACGAGTGCGCTTGGTGTGTTTCTGTCGCGAGAAATGTGGTATGCGTTTCCAGCTCTATAGCAGCTGTGTAACATCAGTGAACCGTGGTTGGCGCTAACCACAGTTTGACTTGGTTAATTCTGGTTGGTCGTAACCGAGCTTAGCTTGCCTATGTAGCATGGGTATTACAGATAAGACAATAAAGCGTCCCTGCAGTCCACTGCCAAAGATAACCATTCCCTTTTTTTGTTCCCTTCTAGTGACAACAAAATGTTGAACAAGTGCTGATGACTGGCCGGGTGTGTAAGGGTTCATCATCTAGCAAATAGCGCTGCAGGCAGGACACAAGGAAGAAACGCAACGCTGCACTCGTCTTTCTAGTTTCGTCCATCCTTGTGTCCCGTCTGCTGCGCAGTTTGCTTGAAGGTAGAAAATGATAGTGTCATGTTCAATATGTCTTCGTCACAACGATGTATTTACAATATGCTCTCTATAACTTAAAACTGGGCGTCTGGCTTGTCAACAATGATTAAGCATTCATGGTAGCACGGCTTAGCGAAGCAGAGTGAAGGCCGTTAATCTGCGCACTGCTGGTTCGTGAAATGGCAATGCGTGGCTCTACGTTTCTCTTTACAGGATATTTATGAAGGTCATACACTGTGCCGCGATGCGTGGTGAAGGCAGTTAGCCCAAATTAACAATGTTCCTACTGAAGTGTCTTTTTGGCAGGGCAAAAGAACTCTGGAGGAGTGCATTTATATTTCAGTGCAAGTGGCTGCATTGGTCGGCGTTGCACGACAGTGTGAAAAACAATTCGGGAAGGGGGAGGGGGGAGGCGGTAGCTTCGTGAGCACCCTCTTCCCTTATCTGGCTGCACCACAACATGGGGCGACTTATGAAACTGCGTACTGCAGAGACAGCAAGTGGTGTACAACAAGAAACGCCCGGTCACTTCATTTATCCCTCTCTAACAACTGAAGCAGGAACCGTATTTTTACGTTACTTCGTTGTAAAGAAACTCTCTTTTTACGTTTTTTAATATACTAAAGGCGCATAAGTTTCCAGTGCACCTGTTATAAGCTTGTGCGTAGTGTAGAAGAGTATTTATTACAGGTATTTGTCAAAAGACACAGCGAAGTTTGTGTATGGGGGCTACTCCTGAAGACTTAGCTTTCATGCTAGTGCAACTTTCCACGTCAGTGGGCAAACCAGAAGCCTTCCAGGACATGAGCCTGTAAACACTAAAACCGTCATCGCATGCAGTGGTCTAAATTACACTATACTGTAATTCCGTACACTGTACGTGTAGACGACAAACATTTTTAACGCAGGAATTATAGCTATATAGAAGCATATTTCCAGACTCTGCGCCAGTTAACAGCATTTGTAAGTTAAAAAATGAGTGTGCGAATGTCATCGCATTGTATGCGCATGCCATGTAGTCAGAACGGACAAAGCAAGAGCTAAAAAGTCACGCCATATATGTGAGGAGTGGCTCTTGGCAGAACGTAAAATATGTGTACGGAAGATGTAAAATTGGTAGAAGGCGCTGCCGTAAATATCTTCAGCGTGGATAAGTGAACTATCTGCATAAGCATAAAGGAAATTACCTAAATGCATCGGTGCAATTACAATGGTCATTGCTAGCTTGACGCCGCCTCACGGGGAGAGCTCCTTTCAGTGTGTCGTTGGGATAGTAATGACTAACCTGTATATTCAAGATCCTAACTACACACTCCCCAATCAATGCTGTGAGATAAGGGGCAACATGAGAGAGAATAATATTTTTAAGAACCACGAACAGCTGGGCGAGTTGATAATTCATCTTACCTGAGTGAACGAAAAAAATTTGATTCACAAAAGGAGGCCACATGGACGCAGCGCACTGCCCAGATGTTTTCCTTTTGCACTTTAATTTTTTTACGCACTCAGTTAAGATGAAACATTTCTTACCTGCATATTTAGTAAGTATTGTAACATATTTTTTGGAATTCATGTTCAACCACACTGAAAATTTTGGCGTTCAGCGCGAAAATGGCATCCACTAATTTCATCTCTTTAACAGTCTTTCAAAACTGAGCATTCTCTAGGTGAACAGCAATAATAATAATAATAATAATAATAATAATAATAATAATAATAATAATAATAATAATAATAATAATAATAATAATAATAATAATAATAATAATAATAATATAATAATAATAATAATAATAATAATAGTAATAATAATAATAATAATAATAATGTATAAATAACAATGAAGCGGCATTTACCATGAACCAACGTTGTTGATGCACGGAACGGTGGAACCACTGCTTGTTTTAATTGTTATCTTCAGGGTTGGGCTCGATGCTAGTTGCGTGGTGATGATCATAGAAAAATCCACTTTCATAGTTTTCCCAATCTGAGCGTCCGTTATGCTTACGCCACTCAGCTTGACGCTCTGAGCACCTGAATGAGAGGGAGAACATGGTGGCGCATATCAGGGTACACATAGCTGTTCATTCCTACATGACGTTTCATGCGCGTGTACG